>NC_047084.1:480917022-481532022 GCF_902459505.1 Geotrypetes seraphini
TTGTTGCTTCATTACTGGATTCCCTCCTGAATCTATTCAGCCAAGGTTCTAGTGCACTAATCCTTCAGCTAGACCACAGTAGTGCTTTCTATTTAGTCGATCATGCTATCCTAATTGACTGCTTAGAGACAATTGGACTCTCAGGTAATGTATTAAAATGGTTCCAAGGATTCTTGACTAAACGATCGTACCGAGTTTATAGCGATGATAATCAATCTTCCAACTGGGTAAACCCATGTGGAGTCCCACAGGGTTCCCCCCTATCTCCCACTCTATTCAACATTTACCTTTCCCCACTGGTGAATCTACTGCAAAAACTATAAATCAAGTTCTACATCTACGCCAATGACATCACCATAATCCTTCCCCTATCAAGCCTGACTCCTGAGATAAAGAAACATCTAGAACTAACTTTAAAACAAATCGATTCATGGATGACTGAGTTCAAACTGAAACTCAACTCCGAAAAAACCAAATTCTTCCTGGCAAGCCCAAATGACAAAATCAAAGACACTTCAATTTCCCTGAACGGACTGAACTTCCCTTTTGTCGACACCATAAAAATCCTGGGAGTGACGCTGGACCGTCATCTCATTCTAGATTCTCACACAGAGCTACTGATCAAAAAGGCTTCTCAACACTATGGAAATTAAGAACCATCAGAAAGTTCTTCGACGCAGCTTCATTTCGACTACTGGTGCAAGCCTCAATTTTAAGCCTGCTCGACTATTGTAATATCATTTATCTGTGGTCTCTCAAGAAAACCATTCAAAGACTCTGAATCATACAAAATTCAGCAGTGCGACTGATCTTTAATATAAAAAAAATGGAACCACATAACCCCCTACTACCAAAAATTCCACTGGCTGCCCCAAGTTTGTTTCAAGTTTATTAAAAAAATTTTATACTGCTTATTCAAATTTCTAAGCAGTGTACAGCAATAATAAAAGAGAAATCATTAAAAGAAACAAAACCAATTAATGTTAAAATATTATACAATTCAGTATCAAGTTAGTAGACTTTAACATAAACACATATACTAACTGTACACAATTGGGAAAGTAGGACTGAACTACAATAATTTAAAATAAAGCACACTTAGGGATAAAACAATAGGTAGGGAAAGGGTCTATAGTTGGTTTAGTCCTAAAAAGGACAGTTTTATCCAAAAGCATCCTCAAATAAAAATGTTTTGAGTTTTGCTTTAAATGTTTTATCGAGGTTTCCACACGTAAGTGATTGGGCAATGAATTCCATAGGGTGGGTGCAGTGACAGCGAAATTATTAGATCTCAACGTATTAATTAATTTCAAAGACGGTACAACTAGGAGGTTTTGTGATATGGAGCGAAGAGATTTAGCGGGATGATAAGGAGTAAGCAGTCTATCAATAAACTCTGTTTGGCTGTATGAACGAGTAGTAAATGTTAATAGTAGAATTTTATAACTAATTCTATGTTCGACAGGCAGCCAATGAGCATCGATTAGAAGGGGAGAGACATGATCGTGTTTCTTTGCGCCATAAGTGATCTTAACAGCAGTATTCTGTACTATCTGAAGGCGTCTTATTTCCTTTTTAGTGATGCCCTTGTATAGGGTATTACAATAATCTATACAGGAAATAACCAGAGAGTGGATTAATGTATTTAAAGATGATGAATCTAGTAGTTTGGCTAGAGACCGTATCATTCTAAGAAGGTGGAAACATTTCTGAACCACTGTACTGATGTGATTATGATAGGAGAATTTACAGTCAAGAGTAACTCCCAAAAGCTTTAGTGTAGGAACAACTTTAATTGGGAAGGATTCAAATTTCAAAGGGGACTGAAGAGTTAGTCCCTCTTTAAAGGGAAAAATCATTAATTTAGATTTATTAATGTTAAGTGCTAACCTATTTAAATCCAACCATGATTTGATTTGTTCAAGTTTTTGATTGATAGAAATGACGTCCCCAATGTTATTCAGATCGATAGGATGAATTAGTTGCACGTCATCAGCATATGCGAAGGTGGCGAAGCCGATAGATTGACCTACTGTCAAAAGAGGGGACAAAAAGATATTGAAAAGCAGTAGTGATAAGATGGAACCTTGCGGGATTCCATATTTACTGAAAGAAGATTCAGAAGATGAATTGTTAAAGATGACCTTAGACGATCTGTCTGAGAAGTAAAAGGTGAAACAGTCCATGACTTGACTAGTAACACCTATTTCACGAAGACGGGATAATAATAAACTGTGATCAGTTTAGCTATGAATGGTATGTTAGCTATGGGATGATAATTGGACATGTCTTGAATACTAGAAGTGTGGTCCTTAACAAATGGATAAATGATTGATTGTTTCCAAGATTTAGGTAGTGAGCCTGAGGATAGGCTGGCATTGACCAACTCTTTGATGTATGGACCGAAGATGGAGAAGAAACATTTTAAAAGAAAAGGAGGAATGGCTTCTGAACTGGTGCCTTTTATATTAAGAGAATTAAGGCATCTTTGTATTTCCTGTAAGGTAAGGAGAGTGAAACTAGAACATTTGGAAAAAGGCAGATTGGTAGCAGTAGAGTCGGTGAAGTCTTTGACACTGCTGGGGGTAGGAATTTGTGAAAAGTTCTCTTTGATTCTTTGTACTTTATCTGTGAAGTAGGTAGCAAGGGCTTGTGCTGACGGTGCTTGATTAATTTTATTTGTTTCTTTTTTCTTTGAAGTTAAAGATTTGACTATTGCAAATAGTGCAGAAGTATTTTTTGCTTTCTTGATTAGTTTGGAATAATATTCTTTTTTAGCTTTATTGATTTCAGATTTGTAATATGACATATGTTCCTTAAACTTATTAAGATTGATGAGAGTTTTGTTCCATCTCCATTTACATTCAAGGGAGCGTAGCTGTTTTTTTGATTAGATTCAAATTGGCTGAATACCAGGGATTTTTCAATTTACGAGGGGAGATTGTAAAGGTGGTAATAGGTGCAATTGAGTCTAGGAGCTTGGTAACAGAATTATTCCATTCTAGGATTTTGTCATCAATAGAGAGACTAGAAAGTTTATTTGGAGTAAGATCAAAATTAGACAGAATAGAGGCAGCTTCCATATTATTATTGTTTTAGGCTTTAATTTTGGACTGTAATCTAAGGTTTGTTGTCGAAAAGGGACTAGGAAATGATCTGACCAAGGAACTTGTATGGTGGAAAAAACTTGAAAGATGTTATAAAGAGAGGCTTGGACTAGTACCATATCCAAGGTGTGACTAGCGATATGAGTGAAGTTGGTTATTAATGGCAGAAGATCAAGGTCTCTTGAAAAGGTAAGGATTTCTAGATTAGAGGCGTTGCTGGTGTAGTCAAAATGAATATTAAAGTCACCTAAGATGATCGGATGGACAGAAGAAACACAAAATTCCAGAATAGTTGATTGAAGATATGTGAGAGACTGAACGCTGATTGGGGGAGGAAGGTATAAGAGCAAATAATCTAGTGGAGGAGATGTTTTAAGCCTAACCTCTAGATATTTCAGTGGGCTGTTACTTGAGGAGAATTCAAAATTAGCTTGTATGGTGGAAAGATAAATAATAGCTAAGCCACCTCCCTTTTTTCCCTGGCGATGATTATATTGGTAAGTAAAACCTGATGGGCAAGAAAAAGTCAGGTAGCATTCTTCCCCCTTAGACAACCAGGACTCAGTAATGAAGAAAAGGTCAAATTTATGTTTTACTATGGTATCATGGATCAGATGGTATTTTGTTTTGAGGGATCTAGAATTGATGAGGCCTATTTGTAAAGTTTTCAAAGAGATAGACGAAAGTTTATCATTGGTTTGTACTGTAATTAAATTATTATATTGTTGTGGGGCTGAATTTGGGGTAGTGAAAGAAGTTGCCACTGGGCAACGGCCCCAATGAACGGGGATTGGAAATTGAGGTAAAGACATTGCTACTGTTAGTTGGAGAAGTAATAACAAGCTAAGAAGGAATAACTTGCAATTTGAGAAAAGTAAAAAGGAGGCGCCCTTAAGAGGCACACAAAGGAGCAGGAGCTGCACCTTAAGCGCGCTCCTTTGGTGCGCGCCAAAAACGCATGCCTTTGCGGCATGCGCCACAAATAGAGCCAATAAATAATGCATGTACTGGCACGCAAATAAGGTGGGCGGGGTCAGCAGAGGAAGGATATGTTGTCAGCCTGAAAATAAAATAAACAATTATACTTCACATACCAACGAGAACAAAACTAGACAAGCGAAGATAGCAAGCAGCAGGTATAGATTGTGTCCCCATATACCTGGTTGCCCATTTTAAATTGGACTATTCCATCAGGCCAAAATGCAGAATACAAATATTTAGCCACCCAATAATAAAAAACTGCCGATATAAAAGATTCCTTGACAGAACTCTTGCTTTCCAAGCCATCAACAGAACAGCTGGCTAGGTAATCTCATCAAGCACTCCTCATCCTACCTTAACTTCAGAGAACTAGTTAAAACCAACCTGTTTAACTGATTTGTAACCAAGAACTCTTAAAGCCTTTCCCCTGTATTCTACTTACTTGTACTTGACGTCCCTACAATGTGACTTTCACTCTGTTTCTCTTCCTCCCCACAAATATGTATGTATTCAAAGACATCATTGTTATTCTAAGAATTCATTGTATCCATAGATTTCATTGTTATTTCTTCGCTGACTGTCCAGCTCTTCTTATTGTAAACCGCCTCGAACTACTTTGGCTTTGGCAGTACAGTATATAAAAATAAAATTATTATTATTATTATTATTAAACCCAACCAACAAACCAAAAATAAGAATGTAGGCCAATGGACGCTACATACCTTGTGTGATATCAGCTCTTTTCCCAGTTGTGACACCACAAAATAGACTCACAGGAACATGTCCTAGATGAAGAAAAAGAACAAAAAGATATTAGCTTCCCAAGACCCCCTAAATCCAAAAACTGAAACAATAAACCAAAGGATCGTAGGACATACAGAAGGATCATAAAGCATTGCCCAAAATTAAAAACTTAGGTATAGAAGCTACAATTGAATTCCAATTCTTGGGGGTTTGCACAATGAACAACACTAGTATACTAATTAGCTGGATCCCACGTAAACACTCTTTGGAAGGGTTGCAAGTCTGTGTCCTTGCCATAGTTAGCTGTGAGTGCTGAAGTAAAGAGGAAAAAATAGTGGATTAGGATAGTAAAAACCTATAGTTAAATGAAATAAAGGGGAGCTAATGAGCACCACTTACCTCGATACTGCACAGTACTGCTAGGGGGCCTAGTGGGTTGCACCGGCGTCGATGTTGCTGGTCCTACGGTGTATACAACATACAACAATCAATTAGTGACAGACAGTGTGTGGCAGCTTCAATATACAAGATATGAAAAATGGAAAAGTAACACATACAAATGAAAACTTACCCGCGGATGATGGAGATGACCACCAATGCTACTTATGCGCAGGCTGCCAAGAAGCACTGTTATCTTGGACACCTACAAAGGATAAATCACAATTAGTAATGTGGGACACTTAAGCTATAAGAGGGTAGGTGGTTTAAGATATCGCTCATCTATGGTTATTTACCTCATGTGATGGGGCTTGAAGAACCCGGAGGTGCCATAGTGGGTGGTGCATGTGGATCCATGGGTGGTTGTGCAGGTGGGCTCAAACTATAAACATGGTTTGAACCTGTGGAGAAAAAGAAATGGACCGATTAGTATATCGACGTACAGGAATGGAGAAACAACAATGAAGGTGTATGGGGGTAAAAACATTTTGCACATGGATGTTACTTACCACGTATGATAGGGCTAGAATATAAGGGTTGTGCTCTAGTGGTGGGCGCCTGTGATGCCATCGGACTGAAACCTGTTGATAGAAATAAGCGGACAGATTAGCATATTTCACACCTAAGGAGAAATTGAAATGAGGAACGGTGTATGCAGATATACTGAAGTGGAGATAGGGGATTGTTCTAAAATGTAACATGATTGAGCTGGATGAAACATTAGGTGCCATATAATGTGAAGCACGGGGAGCTTTACGGGGTTCCACTACTGGAGCTACAGTACAAAGCGTACGGTTCGAACCTGTGGAGATGAAGCATTGCACATATTGTCATCGCCTGGCACATATACCGAAACAGTTAAAATCCCCAAAAGATATACAAATAGACGCTTTGGAAGTACTAGTGAGGGGCACAGTGCCGGACTTCATCAAGGTCTGCCAAGCCTCACTTTGTTTTCCGAGCTACTTCAACATACCCTGGCTCAGCCTCTGTTGCTCCATGACGACATTTATCATGGCTTGATTCTGCCTCTGGAGATCCTGGTTCTGCCTGTGGAGATAAAGCATTTCATTATTATGTGCCTGCATCACAGCCTGATTCTGCCTCTGGAGATCAAGCATAGCATTTGTTTGAGCCTGCATCACAGCGGTAAGGCTAGCAATATTCTGAGACATTGCTTGCGCACCCTCAGCAAGATTTCTTAAAACATTCTGCGCATCGTTATTCCACGTCTCCTGATCAGCCACAGCAGACTGCAGGATTCGAATATGTGCGTCCCTACTTAGCCTGTCCACAAAGGCCCTCTCGCTAGGCCCTGCCTTGCCCTCAAGGGGACACTGGGCATGGCTGGCCGAGGAGATAAAGGGCATGATTGCTGGGTGAACACTGTATGGTCCACTGTTCTGTCTTCCTCATCATGCATGGTGGCCGGAACTTGATCCTCAAGGTTGGTCAATTGAGAATGTTCTATAAAGGGGGGGAAAAAGGTTTAAAAATAGAAATGGTAAAAATAACAAAATTAAGAAATATTAACACAACACTCACACTTTGAAAACAGCAGGCAAACAACTCACCTTCATCTGCATAGAGGTCAGGTGAAGATGTTTCCATGATGTTCCCCTCCTGTGTATGCTCTGAAGACAGAAACAAAGGATTTTTTTTGGATATTATAATAGACATAAGTACCGTACGAGAGTACATCACAACCTGCATTAATCAAAACTTACCATGCTGCAGATCCATATTCTGCGTTGCTGAAACTGGCACAATCGCTGTTAATCTTCCAACACCCGATGTCCTCGCCTGTGGCTCCTCTGAAGGAAGATACAGAAAGGTATTTCAGGGGACAGACATATATATGTAATTTAACATAAAAGATGCCATCCTCCATAGATCGATGCTCATCTTCCTCAGAATTCATAGATGTAGAGGCAACCAGTTCAGCTGGACACAATCTTCTTTTCTTGTCCTCTTCCCACAGGAAATGTAGAAGGGTGTAGGGTGGCCTCAGCCCCTGACTGGCCATCTTGCGCTGTAAGATAAAAGACAAATTATTTAGGAAAAAAAAAATAACAGCATAAAACATGGGACATACAAATGTGAACTAACAGCAAAAAAGTACAACTAACTCACTGTTTTCATTATCGCTCACCGGCGCTGATGTGTCCACACCACCAGGGACACCCACTATCTGTTCAGACTGCAGGGTGTGAAGAACACGACGCTCCAGGTCACTCAGCTCTACAGCACATGGAGGGCCACCACCGGTACCCTTGGCATGTCTGCATATCTTGCTGTACTTGGCCTTTACCACAGCACGGATGTCCTGCCAACGGTGCTTGCATTGCAGGACACTGCGTTTACAAACACCGAGGGCGCTAACATCACTTGCAATTTTCAACCAAATTGCAAGTTTCATCCCAGAAGAAAGCCTTGTGCTCTGAAATAGATCCTTAAACGTCGCCACAACACTATCCACAAGAACAGCAAGCTCTTCATTTGTGAATCTGCGTGCTCTGACCTTAGTGGTGAGGACTCCCTCTGCCTCCATATCTCCTGCAATAGAAAGTAACAGGCAGGTTAGAATAACGTCCCCCCCCTGCAAAAAATAGACTAATCTAAACATTTCAGATACGTAAAATGACTGTATGTCCTAGATTTTAAACGAAATGAAATGTTACAAAAGACAAACCCCTAGCCTAGAAACGAACATCTTTCATAGCCAGCTAACAAACGGCACAAATCTATCCCGATAAGATGATAAAAATTTAGGTGAATGCGTTACAACGAATAAACCACCCACCCCATCTACCCGAGAGAAGTACAGTATCCCTGAAACCCTTGTGTCTCCTAACACCCTCCCCCGTTCCGCTAACAAACGGCAACTTACCAACAGAAGAAAATTAAAATAGATGAGTTTAGGTTTTTTGAAATGCGCAAACTTTGTGATCGATCCATAAAAAGAGAAGTAAAGTATCCCCGAAACCAACCCATCTCCTAACACCCTCCTTCCGTTCCTTTAACAAACAGCAACTTACCGACAGAAGAAAATTAAAAGAGATGAGTTTAAGCTTTTTGAAAGCATGCAAAACTCCGAGATCGATCCGTTAAAAAAGGACGAACTCGAAGAATTCAACAGCTCACTCACAAACCTCCAATGCTATTTCTCCTTAAACCTCTCCAAAAAATTTTCCAAAAAGCTATAGTCACAGCTTGTACAGCTTACAACAGTATTTCAGAAAAATAACGGATGGTAAGAAGACTCTTACGACAACAATGCTTTGTGGTAGGCGCATTCGGAGTCCACTAATGACGTCCACGATTAAACCACGCCCCATTTCTATGCAGTGAAGTCCTAAAGAGCTAGCACATGCATTATGTGCTTCAAAACCAACAAGGATACAAGGCACCTGCATGTCGATCGATGTTTCAGCGATAATAGCGGCGTGTTTACGATTGGATCATTTGCATGGACAAGCTTTACTGAATCGATCGGCTACAATGACTCGGAAACGGATAGGACACGAATCGGATAGATTTCGGGACTTTAGTGAATCCTGACCCAGGTTAGAGCAACAGAGATAGCAGTAATCACACAGCTGGAACATTTTCCCTCAGCCCGTACTGCAGGGATATCAGTGCTTCTATCCCATCCCTACGCTCTAGGTAACAGCCACAGCTAGTCTTCACAGTACACAAACAATTCACTTTTAAAGTTTAAAGAAAAACATTTACAGTTTCTGTAGTTCCCAACCTTTTTGCTTGGCTAACAGTACTTCCATGGCTACTTCCTCTCTAACCCCATTCTGGGGATTGCTTGCCCACTCAGGAGTGACTTCCATGGGCTGCAGCTGTTTTAATGAGGACTCCCCATTACTCTCAGCAGCATCCAACATTTCTTTGTCTGCTTTCTCCTGAAGGCTGGAGCTTTCCTCCAAGTCCTCCCTCTGGCAAGCCTGCTGCTTGGGTTTGAGTTCCTCTCCCTTTCCACTCTCCTCTCGCTCTTCCTGGTTTAGCGGGGCACAACCTGATAAGGCCTGTTTTTCCTCACAGTTGCTTCCTCTGTGTATTTAGTATGGTCATTAATCTCCTGGTGTTGCTCTGTTTTCCTTCCCCTGGGAAACTGCAACCCAAGGTCTGGTTTGACAACTAACCTCTTTCTTTCTTTTTTTTTTTTTTTTTTTAGAAAAAATAATTTTATTTTCTTTCTTTTTTAAAAAAATTCTTTATTGATTTTCAAACCTTCAACAGTGCAATATAACAAATGTAACGCATAATAATACAATAATAGCACAGTCCACTTTCACATGCTCATAATCAACCATTTTCCCCCACCCACCCAATAATCATTCAATAAAACACAGATACATATATTACCATAAAAACCTTACCCTATTTTAGATAATGATATCTTCCCACCCATCCCAAGTGTAAAAATTCAAAAATCAGATTATGACTTAAATAACCCTCTCCCACCCTATCCTGGTTATGTAGCAAAATAAACAAAAAACTGATTCATAGTAAATACTCAATTCTTATCAACTATAAAGAGGTAACATAAGAGACCAATGGGCCCCATATCAATTTATGTACATTACCATGGCTTCTAGAGCCTGGGCCAATCAGGCCTTAGATTTAGCGGGGATGGGCCGTGAAGGGGCAGGCCCGTCTCATTTCCATGAGGCGGGCCCGTCGGCTGGATGGCAGCAAGACCCGTCCAGCCGACCAACATGTAAAGGTTAGTTGGGGGAGGGAGGTTAGTTTGGGGGGGGGATCGTCGGGCTTTTTGGCAGGAGGATTGGGCATCCTCCTGCCCGCGATTACCAGTTTGGGGGGGAGGGGGGTTCCGGTAGGAGGACTGGGCATCCTCCTGCCTGCGATTACCAGTTTGGGGGGGAGGGGGGTTCCAGGGGGGTTCCGGCAGGAGGACTGGGCATCCTCCTGTCGGCAATGGGACAGGCGGCCGCGACTGCAGCCGCTATACTTATTGCAGCAGAGAGATCCCTTGCTGCCATAAGTATAGCGGCCGCGTCTACTTACAATGTAGACCAGCATTTTGCTGGCCTACATTTTAAGCGTCTCTTCCTCTACTAGGGAGATGCGTAGGGCCGCCTAGGTTCGCCTAAGGTCCGCCTAAGGCCCTTAGGCGAGCTTAGGCGTCTTGCGGGTTTCCCTAGGCTCCCGGAGGCGCCTTCAATATAGGCGGCCTGCCTGGGGAGCATTTTTTTTAAAAACGTGCATCTCGATTGGCTGATTAGACAGCTGTAGGACACCTACAGCTGCCTAAAATCGGGAAGCACTTTGAAGAATCAGGCCCTAAGTCTGTAATACTGCTCATGCTAGGAAAATTAATGAGGTATGATGGAAAGGGGTGCATGCGTACAGCGGGGGGGAAAGGAGCGGGGAAGTAGAGAGGAGGATGGGAGCTGGTGCCAGCACCAAGACGGTGCCCACGGTTGACTGCCCCCTCCCCTTACTATACCACTTCTCACCATATACTATAAGAACATAAGAATTGCCGCTGCTTGGTCAGACCAGTGGTCTATCATGTCCAGCAGTTTACTCAAGTGGTGGCCCCCAGGTCAAAGACCAGTACTCTAAATGAGTCCAGCCTCACCTGCATACGTTCCAGTTTAGCAGGAACTTGTCCAACATTGTCTTGAATCCCTAGAGGGTGTTTTCCCCTATAACAAACTCCGGAAGAGCGTTCCAGTTTTTCACCACTCTTGAAAACTGGAAAACTGGTACGCTCTTCTGGAGTCTGTTATAGGGGGTAATGGTGCAATGTTTACATAGCCCTTTTTAGGTGAAGTTCACTACAGTGCCTCCTAAGGTGCCCCACTGCTCTGCTGGAATGTCTGTGTGGCCTGTCTACACCCGCTCCTACATCCCAATGGCTTGTTCTGTGCATTTTTCTTGCGGATGTGTTTTTTCGAAAATGGTTTATAAAGATAGACGCACTGAGCAAAAGAATAATTAGGATATGGCCACTTTTGAAACAAAAAGATATTTTTCTGTTTCAAAAATGGTCACATTCGCTGCTGGATTTTTGGATGTGTTCCACAAAACATCCAAACTCAATTTTGGACATCACATTGAAAATATCTATCATAGTCTTAGACAGAACCTCGTATATGGAAGGAAAACTGAAGTTTTAAAATGTCTTCAGAGGATTAAAAAAATATTAATCAAATAATTAGGGCTTCTGATTTTAGGGTTTATTGATAAACACCAATAAAACCCTCTTGATGCAAAATACTAAGGGGTCTTTTTACTACAATTTGTCAGATTTTGGAGTTATTGTGACTTAACACAGAAAATTAATGCATGGTAGCTACAAATCTAAATTCTGAGCGTTATTTTGCCACTGTAGCTGAAAAGAGTATTCTCTTATTTTGTTAAGTGCCAATTTACAGAAATGAAATTCTATGGTTTTTTACTTTGTTTCAGATCATTGATTGAGCCATATCCACGTCATTCTCTTCTTGGTAGGGCTGAGAACTTTTCAGCACCCCCTCGTATGTTGAATGGTACTTGCTCTACATAGCATTGGGCGAATCTCTTCATAAAGGTGGTTAATAAATCAAAATAAATAAATACATATAATTAACTGAAGCAAATTCTATTTGGACTGTGACATGATATACAAAAAAACAAAACAAAAAAAAAGAAATGAAAAACGATCATAGGCTGAGAGAGGTGGGACTTGTTTTGATGAATCGGGACTAGTTGGAAAGTATAAAAGAGGAGGGGGACTTAGCACAGAACCAGAGGAAGTTACAGAGAGGCTGAGAGAGCAGTTAGAGACTAGTAGTGAAGTTATAAAAGGTTTTGGTGACTCAGAAGCAAAATCTTTCAAATATTTAGAAGAGTGGTTCACACACAGATCTGGGTGAGACAAGTGTTACAGCAAGGATGCAGAAATTAGCGTTGTGCCAGATTTTGTGTGTTGGGTTCCTGCTGTTCCAGTTCCTGAGCAAGCTAAGTGCTGAAATGTTATGTGGTTGTGAGCTCCTTGTGAAATTGTACAAATTGTGTCCATTTGAATCGACTATGGAATTCAGGAGAAGTGGTAAGTATAAACTTAACAGAGCATAACATTTTATCCATATATCGCAAAAGCCTTTCAGTTCTATGTGGTTTACAAAAGAGGTGAACTGCCCATTGTCTGTGAGTTACAACAGAAAGAGCATAAACTCCAACTAGGTGCGACATCTGCTGTATCGACATATCTTGCAACTACATTTCACAGGGAAACTACACACATGGAAGGGCATGTTTGACATGATGTCTAAATCTGACTTCGGACGTTTTGAGAAAAATATCCATTTTTTTAAATCCGCAAGACGTCTATTTTTTTTGTTTTGTTTTCTAAAAATGGCCCACCTAGATGTTTTGTCCAGCTAGACATCTACATTTTTTCCAATTACAAAAAAATTGTCTAAATTAAAAACATCCAAAACAATCCATGTGCATGTAGGAGGAGCCAGCATTTTTAATGGACTGGCCACACAGACATGACAGCAGAACAGTGGGTTACCCTAGGGTATACTGCTGTGAACTTCACATTAATGGTGCCAGGTACATGTCTCATCATAATCCCCTTACATTAAAAGGGGAGCCATCAAAAACTCCCCCAAAAGTTACTGTACTCTCCTGACTTCCACCCCAATAGCCCTTATGTCTACAGGCGTCACCTATATGGTACTAAATTGGAGATTTGGTGAGTTTTGGTATGTTCATACTTTCCACCAGAAGTGTGCTAGTTAAGGTGGCATATGGGCCCGGGTCCCCTTCTCTGCAGTCCACTGCACTGCCCATCAGGCTACTCCAGAGACCTGCTTACAGCTCTACTATGACTGGTCATAATGTCTGCAGCTGTTATAGAGACAGATACATACTGTCTCATGCAGATCTTTGGGAGGTGGAAGAGGGTCAGTGACCACTGGTAGAGTGTGTGGGGGCATATTTTTATCCTCCTAGTGGTCATCTGGTCAATTTGAGTACCTTCTTGGCTAGGGTACCAGACGTCTGGATTTCCTCAGACATGTCCTCCTTTTGAGGACGTGTCCCGGGATCCGGACGGCTTTTCAAAATTTGGCAATTTGTCCGGATTTTGAAAAGCGTCTAGCAAAGAGTGACGTCGGGAAGGCATTCGCACATGTGCGGATGCAATGCGGTGATGTCACACGCATGTATTTATTTTCTATGTAAATTGTACATGGGGTATTACAACAATGGAACAACTCAATGCTATCCCTTCTGATTTTTGCAGGCTTACAAGGTTCCTTATCTCAACATTTGCAATGTAAATGTCCTCAGAAGTGCTTGCACAGTTCAAAAATGTCTAGCAATAAGGAGAGTAGTTATCAATATGGGCGATCATTTGATGCTTAATTTTACTACTTTTTTAATATTTACTACTTTTTAATATTTAATACTACTTTTTAATATTTTTTTGCAGGTCCCATTTACTGTTCAAATAGTTTATTGGTTTTACTCAAAGGAAAAAAGTACAAACATAACAGAAACATAAAATACAAAAATGGTAACTGGACATGTTACAGACAAGCTGCATTAAAAATCTTCAAATTCTGCATAAATAACCGTATCCTAAACTTTATACAACTAGCCGAAACATGTCAAAACGCATAGCACAAAACCAGCTTAAAATATTAGCAGAGATGTATCTGTTGTACAGACAGGAAGAAAAAGGAAAGAAAGAAAGAAGGAGTTCCCAGTGAGCACCACACAACAACCAACCAGGTCAGATTTTGGAGAGATAACTTAGACAACAGTTTACACTCGTATATATCAGTGGTCTTTACTACAGTAAGACTTAACGGGGTCCCATACTTTGAGAAATGGACTGTTAGAATTATGTGTCTCAGCTATTACAATTTCAAATTTGGTAGTTATAGAAATGGTGTTCCAGAAAACAATATATTCCAATTTAGATAAATCTTTCCAGCACTGTAAGATATTCTTAATAGCCAGAAACAGTAAAATGTTCAGCAGACGAAGATGTAAGAGACCATAATGACCCAGTATAATGATCTTAAGATGTAAAGGATCTTGTATATTCAAGATGGATGAAACAGTGTTCCAAACCTTATCCCAATATATAGAGAAGTGACAGCAATGATATATCATGTGGGATAATGTTCCTTCAGCTTTCTCACAAGACCAGTAAAGGCTAGAAGTGTGTTTTGAGAGTTTAGCTAATTTTTTTGGTGTCCAATGAGTTCTATGTAGAAGGAAGTATGTGGACTGCAATACCGCAGCTGATCGTATTGATTTAAACATTCGGGTCCAGACCTTTTGCCAAATATAATCATCTATATCTATTTCTAGCTCAGGATGCCATGCACTCATCAGTTGCAATATAGGAGTAGAAGAGGTCTGTTATAGTATTGCATACCATTTAGAAGCAGTGTGAAAGAAGATCTGGTATAGCTTTCATTGTTGTTGGGTCTAGGTAGTTCACATGTATACTGTGTCGCAATTGAAGCCATTTGTAGTGTTGGTTGGCTGGAAGACCATATGTGTGTTGTAGTTCCTCAAAAGACATCCATTTGCGGTGTTTCTTCAAATCTCACAGCATCCAGATTCCACATTTTTGCCATTGCACCCAATCTAAGACAACATCTTGAATTGTTATTTTATTATGCTAGAGACACTGGAAGAGTCTGACCATTTGTTCTTCATCAAGTTATCAAAATGTTTCAGGACTGTCACCGTGGATCGGTAAATAATTTCGGTATTTAGCTGTGTAGAGATTGATAAATTAAGGCCCAGTTTAGCGGTGCCACAAAAAGCTCATAGACTCGACACTGGCAATGTTTCGGCATCTGTGCCTTTATCGAGTCTGTCTTACCAGCGATATACCAAAAGTGTCTGTGCGTATTGTGTCAGACATTCAAGAAAGACTCTTGATAAAGGCACAGATGCCAAAACACTGCCAGTGTCGACTCTATGAACTTTTTGTGGCATATTTATCAATAAAGTGACTTTTGAACCATACACCCCTGGCTGATCATTAGACATCTTATCCTTTTTCTCTCATCGTTGAAGCCTGTCCTTGGCTTCTGATTCAATGCATTAACAGGAATACAACACACCCTCGTACTCTTATCATTGCCCATTCATGCCGAGTCATATATCCATTACCCTGATCCATTCTTATGTGCTGTCATTTCTCAAATGCAAGCCCTACTCTAATCTAATCTTGACTTTTGTAACCCGCTTAATCCCTAGACAAACTGAGGGGAATATTCTCAAAACTTCACAGTAAAATCCGATGTGCTGTTGTCGTGGCCGTAAATATAATGGTTTGCAAAAGATGAGTCATTCTCAAAAACCCATGCATGCAAAAGAGGTTCACGGAGGGCTGCTATATTTGTATGTGACGAGTTGCCGGTGATAGTAATCAGCACATGAGCAGAATACACCCACATATTATTTTAAAAAAAATCCCTGAATTAAAGGACGGCAGGAAGGATCCCCACTCCCTCCTTTTTTCTTTTTTTAAAAATTATTTATTTATTCAATTATATATATATGCATCAAACATTATATATGGGATAGAGCTGAGACACATTTTAAAGAAAATGTACAAATTGAATCAAATTAATCCATAAAAAAGAAATCAACAATGCTCAGGATTCCTTGCTGATACGCGATAAATATAGATTCTGCGCCTCGGTGACTGTGCATGCTTGCTCTAGCGTCTTTACACTGCTTATCCTCTTCTTAATCTTCTTCCTCACCACAAGTCTCATCCCTTCGTAATTTCCTTTTCGGAAGTTCAGCACCGTGGAAGTCGTTCTGGATCGATCTTTCGCCCCTGTGTCCAGGTCGAAGTAGATCATGTGATCATTGGTTCCCAGCGTCCCCTCTACTTCTACACCTTGTGCCGGTCCTCGTAGTCCATTTAGAATTAAGTCCAGAATTGCGTTTCCTCTCATATTTTCCTTGACAAGTTGTTCCAGGAAGCAATCGCCCACAGCATCCAGGAACTTGGTCTCCCTACCGCAGCTGGAAGTGCCATAGGTTCTAGTCTATCCCCGGAAAATTGAAGTCACCCATGATAACTGCGTTGCCTCCTTTGCAAGTTGCATTTAATCTCGTCCGTCATTTCTCCATCAATTTCTTCGGAATGCCCTGTATGTAGATGCCGATCTTCATTTCCATTCCATTTGTTCCCGGAATTTTGACCCATAGAGACTCTAACTTATTCTTTGTGTTCTCTCTGGTAGACTCAATTTCCTCTTTGACATATAGGGCAATGCCCCCATCTTTTTGAGCCACTCTGTCTCTGCGGTATAGCTTGTATCCCGGTAGCACAGTGCCCAGACATTTTCCTCATTCCACCATGCTTCCATGATGCTGATGATGTCAAAGTTATCTTTTTGTGCCAAAGCTTCTAATTCACCCATCTTATTCTTTAGGCTCCTTGCGTTCGTGTACATTCACTTTGAGTTTGCAGCCTTTTACTTTCTTGCAATTCCTTCCCTCTTGTGTCCCTTTTGATCCATGTCCTGCCCATGATCCATGTCTTGCCCTTTTGATCCGTGTCCTGCCCATGATCTGATGAGTCTTCCCCGCTATCTTCCTCTGGGTATATCGGTTCCTGAACCATCAACTCTCGGTCGACTGTCAGCTTTCCTCTTCTTCTTAGTTTAAAAACTTCTCAATTTCTCTCTTGATGTTGCTTGCAAGTAGCCTTGTTCCGTCTCCGCTAAGGTAGAGTCCATCCTTCCTGAATAGCTTGCCCTTCCCTCAGAACATCGTCTAGTTGCGCACGAAGTGGAATCCTTCTTCCTCACATCAGCGCCGCATCCATGGGTTGGCTGCTTGCAACTCTGTCTGCCTCTTCATGTCGGCCCTGGGTACCTGCAGGATCTCTGAGAACGCTACCCTCTGCGTTCTGGTCTTCAGCTTCCTTCCTAGCATCCAAAACTGGTCCTTCAGTACTTCCCTGTTGTAGTTCATGATGCTCACGTTGTTTGTTCCTACATGGATTACCACCGCCGTATCTTCCTCTTTCACGCTGTTGATAATCCTGTCGATGTGGCTCACTATGTCATCTACCTTGGCTCCCAGTAGGCAAGTTACCAGCTGATCCTGTCTTCCTTCCGCTATGTGGCTGTCGACTTGTCTGATGATGGAGTCCCCCATGACGATTGCTGTCCTCACTAACTTCTCTCGCCTCTCCAGCTGTAGGTCTGTGTCCTCTGTGCACATCCATCTTCCCTCATCTTGGTATAGGCTTGCACCGGACTCGTCTTCTTGTGTGTTCCCTCCGCTGTTTCCAGATCTCGCTGCTGTGTCACCCTTTGCTTCCTTGTGGTTGTTCTCCAGGTGGTCCTCACTCTCTGTAGGTGTATCTCGGCAGTTCCATTGTTGCTGGTGATTTTCCATGACCTCCCTGTATGCATCCTCGATGAACTTATCTAATTCCCGGACTTCTTCCTCAATGGTTTTCTCTGTCTTGATGTTCTCTGCATCTCTGTCTTCTTCCTCCACTGCTCGAAGTGCTTCCAATTCCAGTATTCTGCCCACCAGGAGTCTGACTTGTTTCATCAGGCTTTCCAGTTCCCCACATCGAGTGCATACATAAGACCGCCTCCCAGAGAGGAGGTAGTCATACATATGGCAGACGGTGCAGAAAACTGGGTAGCTCAACATCCAGCTTCTGTCTGCTGTTTCCATTGCTGTCTGCTTGCCGGTCTGCTGTCTGAAGTGGCTTCTTCCTGTTTCTTTATGTAGTGTCCTTTAACAAAAAAAAAATCTTTATTAATTTTCAAATATTAACAGTGCAATACACAGGTATAAAAATTTATAACAAGTCAAGAAAAACACATTCAACTTTCAGATATTCAAATTCAATCATTTTATCCCACCCACCCACCCAATAATTAATCAATAACATAAATGTATATACTCTTCCAATAACATACACTTATTTAAAATAATACAATAGCACAATCCTTCCCCCTCCCCCCCTCCCACCCTGGATGTGTAAGGAAATGGCCCAGAAATTAAAGATGTTAACAGGCCCCACACCAATTTAAATACATGACTATGCCTCAGTATCTCAGCATTCATTTTTTCATACTTGTAGCTGGAGCATAAGTTCGATCACCAAATAGGAAAACTGAGGCGATCATAATTCTTCCAATTACATATTATCATCTGCATGGCTATCCCAGTCATAATTAGGAAAAGCTGGCATTTATAACGGTCCATAGGGGGCTTAACATGTAGCAACATTTCACATATTACTACTTCATAAGTCAATGGAATTGATGACTCCAGTATAACATTAATCTGTCCCAATATCGACTTCCAAAAGTTGAATATTAAAGGACAATAGAACAACAACCTCTAGAGTCTTATGTAGTGTCCTTGATGTTACTGTGAGGTCCCTCACCTGATTTTAGACCTGCTACCCTTGCTTGCTTGTGTGTCCGCTTTGTCTGCTGTGGTTGCCCTCTGCTACTGCTGTGTTTGTTAATCTACTGCTTGTCTGTCTTGTTGTCCTTATGGTACTTGCCTGTGTAGGTGTCCTTCCTTAGCGCTTCTTCTTTGCAGTGATGCGTCCCTTCTTAAGGCGCTCTCGCATAGACGAGCGCCTTTATCGCTTGCCTTCGATGTGCACTGAATGGGTAAGCGCCGTAGGCTCCTCCCCTTTTAAGGAGGAGTTCCGGATTGGCGTCTTGCTGACATCAGGGGTGGGCAGAGCTACCTCTCGCAACTGCCCCTCATTCTCTCCTGCCTCCTCCGACTCTTCTCCCCTCTTGTCTCCTGCCTGACTCTCTCTTGCCTCCCGACTCTCTTCTCTCCTGCCTACCTGCACTGCTCTCTGGGCTCAGCAGTTTCGAAGTGCCGTTGGCTCCCCCCCTTTTAAGGAGGAGTTCCGGATCGGTGCTTTGCTGACATTAGGGGTGGGCGGAGCTACCTCTCGCCGCTGCCCTCACTCTCTCCTGCCTCCTCCGACTCTTCTCCCCTCTTGTCTCCTGCCTCCTGACTCTCTCCTGCCTTCCGACTCTCTTCTCTCCTACCTGCCTGCCCTGCTCTCTGGGAACTGAAGCATCAGCAATTTTTGGGGAGGCCACGGACCCTGTGGCCACACACCCCCCGTTCCGATGCCTATGGCGAATCCCTAGCTAAACAATTGCTCCCCCAACCAACTGATTTTAATTTCTTATTTGTATTCTGAGTTTCTTATAATCAATGTGGGCAAATCATATTGAAAATACAAAACAGTTAAAAATAATTACAGACTAATATAAAGAAATAAAACAAACAACAATGGAAATAAGGTGATACCTATTTTATTGGACTAACTCAATGCATTTTATGATGAGATTTTTAGGATAACCCATCTTCTTCAGAAATTACAAATAATATGCATGGCTTTTTGATGCCACACCATTATAAAACACAGTTTTTCACTAGTCACATAAAATAAACAACTATTCAAAAGATAAAACCCTCCAAACAATGAAATGAATAAAAAATGAAATGTAAAATCCTCTGCATACCCCTAGGAGGGCTAGTGAAAATTTCCCTCTAGATGACTGAACCTCTGCTTCCTATCTGTGTACCTCTTTGCCAATGCTTACAAAACCACTCTTTGATATCAGGTGACATTCTTGTATTTTTTTTCTATAGTAAAAGGAAACTTGTTGGATTTTTGTTTCTAGGAGAAAATGATAAGGGCAATGACACACTCAAATACATTTTATGCACGTCTTGAATTACCAGGAGAAACACAAGGGAAGGAATAGAGACTATAATGGAATGAAGGGCTGACACAATGGAAAATGACCTGGATATATATGCTTATACACACATGACTCTCAAGGAAGCCTCAGCCCCACCACTCCACCGCTGTATAATCTTAGAACTGCGGGAAGCATTACGTGGTGCCTCATCATTGGCCATCCCCATCAAAATTATACTTTATGAACCATATTTAAAACTATATGTAATCTTCAATAAATATTTGCTTAGCAATTGTCAAACTTTGTGTCACTAGGTACTTAGCTTTATAACTCATTTAAACCTCGTTTTTGGTCAGCCAAGCCTGGTTATAGGACCCGACATGTTTCGCTCGAAGAGCTGTATCAAGGGTCACCCTACATAGAATAAACAAATTTTAAAGAAGAAGATAAAGCATCTGTAGATCCCCATCCCCCTCCTACAAACATTCCATATTGTATGATCCATACGTTCAAACATGCTATCAACAATATCTTACCAAGGCTGCCGCTGTCATCCGACTCCACTGTAAGTATGTGGGAAAGATGGCGGCGGCGTTCTTGCCTCGGGTTTAAATCCTCCCCCAACTTCCTACAACATACACACCCCCTCTATCTCATTGGTTCATCCTCTCAGCCTATCATTGTCATCCACTCTATCTCGATGTTCAACCCCCTTGGCACTACAGTATCCAGGTTAAAAATATACCACTGTTCGCTTTCATTAAGTCTTGTCGGATCTTTCCCTCCATCCCTCCCCTTAACCCTATCTATAACCCGCCAACGTAACTCGTCTACTTTATGTTGTTGTGACAACCAGTGGGCTACTAGAGACTTATTGATAATCCTAGATTTGTGTTCTGTAAGTCTCACCCGTACTTTCCTACTAGTCCTCCCAATGTATATCAAATTACATGGGCAGACAATCGCGTAAATGACATCCTCCGTAGAACAATCAGTGGGAGTCTTAGATCTCAAAATGATGTCTCTGCCAGGTACCTGCCAAGTATCCCCAGTAATAGTGCTCGAGCACCACTGGCACTTCCCACATGCATCGTGAGGACCCCTTTCCTCCCTTACTCTACAACCATACTTTTGAAAGTTGCATTTCTGCCCTACATAAAGTAGACGAGTTACGTTGGCGGGTTATAGATAGGGTTAAGGGGAGGGATGGAGGGAAAGATCCGACAAGACTTAATGAAAGCGAACAGCGGTATATTTTTAACCTGGATACTGTAGTGCCGAGGGGGTTGAACATCGAGATAGAGTGGATGACAATGATAGGCTGAGAGGATGAACCAATGAGATAGAGGGGGTGTGTATGTTGTAGGAAATTGGGGGAGGATTTAAACCCGAGGCAAGAACGCCGCCGCCATCTTTCCCACATACTTACAGTGGAGTTGGATGACAGCGGCAGCCTTGGTAAGATTTTGTTGATAGCATGTTTGAACGTATGGATCATACAATATGGAATGTTTGTAGGAGGGGGATGGGGATCTATAGATGCTTTATCTCCTTCTTTAAAATTTGTTTATTCTATGTAGGGTGACCCTTGATACAGCTCTTCAAGCGAAACATGTCGGGTCCTATTCCCAGGCTTGGCTGACCAAAAACGAAGTTTAAACGAGTTACAAAGCTTAGTACCTAGTGACACAAAGTTTGACAATTGCTAAGCAAATATTTATTGAAGATTACATATAGTTTTAAATATGGTTCATAAAGTATCATTTTGAATAGTTTGACGGGGATGGCCAATGATGAGGAACCACGTAATGCTTCCCGCAGTTCTAAGATTATACAGCGGTGGAGTGGTGGGGCTGAGGCTTCCTTGAGAGTCATGTGTGTATAAGCATATATATCCAGATTTTTTCTAAATAAAAGTTAGAACATAACGCAGCTGGATATAAGGAACTGTTTAAAAATTGCCAGTTTTGTGATACAATGGAAAATGAGACATTTCAAAGAAAGGGAAAGAAGTAAAAGGAGGAGAAAGGAAGAAAAAGTTAGAGGGAAGGAGGTGAAGAATAGATTGGGAAAACAGAGGTAGGCAGGAAGTAAATAGGAACCCTTGGAAGAGGTAGAATTGAATTTTAAATGGCCTGCTGCTTGCGCTGGCCTTGGCTTTCCCTCTGACCAGGAAGTGATTTCAGAGGGGAGCAAGGCCAGCGCAAGCAGCAAGCAAAGAAGTTACTCATGCTAGTGAAGATTTTAAAAGGTACGGTGGCGGAGAAATGCCAGAGCCCCCATCAAGATGGCGCCTGGGGAAGTCCGACCTCCCCTCCCCCCACTGTCTTCTTCATCATGGTACTTTGACAACTGTTTGTGATGTGTGTCAGTGGTAACTTTGCAGACTATCTTTATATTATGTGCATTTTCAATTTGCATTTTTGTTTTCTGTGTTCATTTTGCTATTGCTTTAACCAGCAGACTCTGTTGTGGAAGCTGTACAGAAATTGCAGAGTGAAACAGAAACCCTGCGTTTCACCAGGTCAAATGAATTAGTGGAACTAGTGAACAAGTGCTGCTATGAAGGCTGTGAAGAAGATGAGATGCTACCACTGTGTAGAATTGAACCTGAGTATTAAAACGTCTGATGGCAGTTAATCACATACAGTAGAAAGGGAATTCGAGTTCGCTCAATGGACTTTGCAGTAGAAGATAGTTTTCATACCCAGTTACCCATGCAAGATGGACCCTCTGAAAGTTGCCCTTCTCAGAATGACTAAATAGTATATCTGGAGTTCACAAAATGCACATCTTTATCCACAGTTTGTAAAAGCATTCTTGATGGGTGGAGTGGAGTAAAGTACACATGCTGAATGTCATTTTCCAACCTGAATGTGAATTCCCATCCTATCCTTTGCTGCAGAATTAGGTGTAAATCTCTGGGTTGTTTTGTCTATGAATAAAAAAATTCCCAGGTCTTTTCACCTACTTGGGCACCTGAAAATTTTGCCTGGCATGATTATACCGCTGCTTCCTTTCTGTGCTAATTTAGTTAAGATAACTTTTAGGGCTTCTTTTATGAAGGTGCGCTAGCAGTTTTAGCGGGTGCTAACCCTGTGCTACATGGAAAATACTAACGCCAGCTCTATGGAGGCGTTAGCGTCTAACGTGCGTGACATTGTAGCGCGTGCTAAAACCGCTAGCGCACCTTCATAAAAGGAGCCCTTAAAGTGATAAGTCTGATCTACCAAGCCTGCATGAGTCCAAAATAATTCATCTTTATTTGGGGTTTCCATGAATGTCTTTGAGAGTGTTATTACTATTTCTTTAGTACTGCCGGACAATAAAAATCTTTTCTTGCTGATGTAAAGAGTACTTTTTTTCTCAACAAGGATGGGGTAACTTTTCCTCATGTGCTGTAAAGCAACGGTCCCCAACCTTTTTTGCACCGTGGACTGATTTCATGCAAGACAATTTTTCCACAGACGGGAGGAGGGATTCAAGTGCATAATCAATAAAGTGCATAATATATCATTAATTATTATATATATATAACATAAATGTAATTATTACATTTTATATTATGCACTTTGGCCCTGATTCTACAAAGTGCGTCCCGATTTTAGGCAGCTGTAGGCGTCCTACAGCTGTCTAATCAGCCAATCGTGATGCCCGTTTTTTAAAAAAATGCTCCCCAGGCAGGCCGCCTATATTGAAGGTGCCTCCTGGAGCGTAGGGAGGCCTGCAAGACGCCTACGCTTGCCTAAGGGCCTTAGGCGAACCTAGGCGGCCCTACGCGTCTCCCTAGTAGAGGAAGAGACGCTTAAAATGTAGGCCAGCAAAATACTGGTCTACATTGTCAGTAGATGCGGCCGCTATACTTATCGCAGCAAGGGATCTCCCTGCTGCAATAAGTATAGCGGCCGCGGCCGCCGGTCCCATCACCGGCAGGAGGATGCCCAACTCCTCCTGCCGGAACCCTCCGGACCCCCTTCCCCCCAAAACTGGTAATCGCCGGCAGGAAGATGCCCAACTCCTCCTGCCGGAACCCCCCGGACCCCCCTCCAACCTAAACTGGTAATCGCTGGCAGGAGGATGCCCAACTCCTCCTGCCGGAAAGTCGGACCCCCTCCGGACCCCCCATGCTAACGCTCTCCCCCCAACTAACCTTTAAAAGTTGGTCGGCTGGATGGGTCTTGCTGCCGTCCAGCCGACAGGCATGCCTCGTGAAAATGAGACGGGCCCGCCCCTTCCCAGCCCATCCCCGCTAAATCTAAGGTTTTTAGCGCACGCATGAAATTACCGTGCTCTAAACCGCACGGTATGCTTCTAGAATAATGCCAGCTCAATGCTGGCATTAAGGTCCAGCGCATGCGGCATTTTAGCGCATGCTATTCTGCGCATTTAGGCCCAAACACACCTTAGTAAAAGGAGCCCTATGGATATAGAATCCCTCTATACTAACATTCCACAGATGGAAGCAATAGAGGTCATTCAACAAACTTTACAAAATAGAGACAATCATAACCGGATTCCAAACAGACTCATTTTGACACTAGCCACCATAGCGCTTACTGAAAATTACTTCCGATTTGAAGATCAATTTTATCTACAAATCAAGGGAACCACCATGGGCACATCTATGGTGCCAGATATTGCAAATCCTTAAGTGGCAGAGTTTGAGAAGAAATTTCTCCAGGAACATAATTTTAAAAATGAAGTGAGGATATACAAGCGATACATAGATGATGTTTTCATTCTTTGGAAGGTGATATCAATAAATTACAACAGTTTTACAATTATCTGAACTCATGTGACACTAATCTTAAGTTTAAAATGGAATTCAATAAGGACCATATCCCTTTTTTGGATATTTTGATACAGAAGGACAGGTACTTTTTTCATTCAACTATTTATAAAAAACAACCGACAAGAATAGTTATCTTCATTATTCCAGCTTTCACCAAAATCAACTCAAAAGAAATCTACCATACAGTCAGATATTGAGATTGAAGAGATTATGCTCCAAACCAGAGGATTTTGAAAAGCAGGCATCTTATCATGTCTGATCGATTTCTGCATTAACGGCTACCACTGCTCCACATTACATCATAAAGAGGACTTACTCAAGACAGGCAACAAATCTTCTAAAACTGATATTCTTGTTTGTGTCATAAAACACTCACACCTCTCACCAAGAAGTTAAAAACATTATAATGAAGAATTGCCACATTCTGGAACTTCACAATTAGATATAATTATTGTAGAATGGGCAGAACAGGATAGGGCCAGCGGTGGAACAGGGAGGGTCCCTGTGTCCAAATGTTTGCAGTGCAAAAATGGTAACCCTAATCTGGGGGTGATGAGAGACAGTGACACCTAAGGTGTGTTCTTCTCATGCTGTTTCTGTCCCTCCCCTCCCATCCAGCACTACCCTACTCCATGCTCTTTTCTCCAACACTCTCTCCTTTCCATAATGCTTGTCCTTCCTTCCCTCCATGCTATTTCTCCAGCCCCCTTCATGTTGTTTCTCTAGCCTACCTCCGTACTGTTTCTCCAGCCCCGTCCATGCTGTTTTCCCTGTCCACGCTGTTTCTCCAAGCCCCCTCCATGCTTTTTCTCCAGCCCCCTCCCTTCCTCCCTTCATGATGTTACTCCAGACCTCATCCCTCCCTCCTTCTATACTGTTTCTCCAGCCCTCTCTCTGCCTTCATGCTGTTTCTCCCCTCCCCTCATGACTTCTCTAGTCTGTCTGGCTTTAGTCGGCTCTCCTGACTCCCCCACATACCTCCTCCCTGGGCCCAGCTGTTATAATTGAATCTTTGGGCAGCTGGCAGCAGCAACGAGTTAAGCCTGCTAGCACTGGCCTGCCCTGGAAGTCGCCTCTCTGCTGCGACTTCCTGTTCCCGCATAGGTGGGACTTGCAAAGAGGCAGCTTCCAGGGCAGGCTGGCAATAACAAGCTTACCTTGTTGCTGCTGCCAGCTGCCTGAAGATTCAATTACAGTGACTGGGCCCAGGGAGGAGGTAGGTGGGAGAGTTAGGAGAGCCAGCTAAACCCGGAGAGACTCTCCCATTTTTCTAAAACTGTTCAGCCACCCGGACAGTGCTCGCAAAAGAGGACATGTCCGGGTTTTCCCAGAAGTCTGTGATCTGGTTCTGCATAGCCCGTGACCCAATACTGATCCACGACCCCTACTGTAAATTAAGAGAAAGAGGATGGAATTTGATATACTGCCTTTCTATGGTTACATCAAAGTGGTTTACATATTATATACAAGTGCTGATTTTGTATCTGGGGCAATGGAAGGTTAAGTGACTTGCCAGGGTCACAAGGAGCTGCAGTGGGAATTGAATTCAGTTTTCCCAGCTCTCAGACCACTGCACTAGCCATTAGGCTACTCCATAACCATCTGATATGCAGTGGCATTTACTAGGGTAGAAGATGCTGATTCTCAGAGAAGTGCCACTGACCAGGGCATCCAAAGTGACCACCATAACTGCCTATCCTTGACTACTCAGATGCTATATGCAAGGGTGGTTTGAAAAGTTTGGTAAAAAATAAGTTAAACATATATTTCCATCCCGTTTATTCTGACATAATTTAAAAATGTGACTACAAACTTCCCCCTCTGAATTTAAAATTATGTCCAAAAGATGATCCTGCCAAAATTCGAATTTGTGGTACCAATGAACTTTTCCACCAAAATTCAGATTCATGCCCAACGGTCCTCCCTGTTCTCAATCAGGTCAGTGGACCCGCTATATATAAAGACAAACTGCAGACTTCACAACATATCCTGAAGAAAGCCACAGCATGATGGCTGAAATGTTGGTATCTACCTGACAAAATGCAGCGAGACCTGGAAACCAGCAACAAGCATGATGCTAGCTGCGGAAACCCTGAGAGAACATACAACCCAGCTTAATAGGAAGAACATCTCTACACTTACCAGAGACTATTCCATTCTATAAGAAACCAAATATTTTTCCCACCAAAATTCTTTTTTATTTTTTAAATTCTTTACTAATTTTTATTACTAACAAAAAGTGCAACAGAATGTTCACATCAGTAATAATAAATAAGCACTTAAATACAATCAGTATTAGTACAACAATATATGCCCTCCCCCCCATTACCTTAAAGATCACCCTAAAGATATATCCCCACCCACCCACTCCGGATGTGTATGAATTACACCAATAAAAGAAGGCTAAAAGAACTATAACAATTGTACAAAAGATGTTAATGGACCCCCAAACTAAGTTAAATATCTTAGAATGCCCTAAAATGTCGGCATTCATCTTTCCATACCTATAACTTAAATATAAGCTCGCCCACAAAAAGGAAAAATTAAGACGATCACAGTTTTTCCAATTTCGAGTTATCTGTATGGCTACCCCAATCATAATCAGAAAAGGCCGGCATTTATAATGATCCATGGGGGCTTAACATACAGTAGTGTTCCTCATAAGTCATTGGGATTGCCGATTCCAATATGAGGTTAATCTGTCCTCATATTGACTTCCAAAAGTTGAGTATCAAGGGACAATAAAACAACAGATGATCCAATGTCCCGATGTCTAGATGACAGTGCCAGCATCTATTAGGTCTAGAACTGTCCAACTTTAGTAACCTAATAGAGGTCCAAAAAGATCTATGTAACAAGAAAAACCAGGTTTGTCTCATAAATGCTGATACTGTACATCTGATCCTCCAAGTCCAAATACGTGGTCATTGAGACACAGAAATATACTGCTTTATCTCGATGCTCCAAATTTCTCTAAGACTGGATTTTGGTTTTTTATTCAGGAATTCAGATAACAATTTATACCACCTGGCGGTCTGATGCCCTAAAAAAATGTCTAGAAGCAAAGGACCTGCAAGCTATAATGATTTTTTAAATTTCGCCATTCAGGGAACCCACTCTGAATGGCCCGCTTAAACTGAAACCACCTATAATTTTGTGACTTTGAAATACCAAATAACTGTTGCAGTCATGAAAAATCAAGCATGTTACCATTTGATAAAACATCCTCTAATGTATGTATACCTGCTTGCATCCAATGCTTCCAAAAGATTTCAGACCCACCAATTTGAATCTTGGGGTTTAACCATAGGGATTGATAAGTGGATTTCTTTAATGGAACATCTGTTAATTTGTTAACAATTTTCAAAATTTCCAGGTGTCAAATAAAATACTATTGTTCTTAGCGGATCTGGGTAACTTGATACTCAACACATGAAACAATCGTAATGGGGACATAATTTGCCACTCTAAGTACAACCAATCTCCATGAGTTCAGGAAGGCTCCAATACATACTCTGATGCAGTATATAGGCCTGATGATACCTATAAAAATTTGGATAGTTTATCCCACCCTCCGCAATTGGTTTTTATAAAGATACTAAAGCAATTCTTGCAGTTTTACCCAACCAAATAAATTTTGAAAGTATACTGTTCAACTTCTTATAAAAGGACCACTGAAAATAAACTGTCAACATTCCCATTTGGTAACAAATTACAGGCAGGACCGTTTAGACTCTCCCCCAACAAGACAAATGTAATGGGCTCCAATGCTCACACATTTCTGAGACCTTTTGCAGTAACACTTTTTCATTCACTTTCATTGTTTCCTCCACTGTCTTTTGTATCCAAATACCTAAATATTTTATACCTTACATTACATTACATTAGGGATTTCTATTCCGCCTGTGCCTTGCGGTTCTAGGCGGATTACAATAAAGATGAATCTGGACATTTCCAGTAGAATTACATTACAGGAGAAGAGTAGATTACAAGTAACTGTGAAGAGTTATAATACATTCAACATCGCAGCAGATATAACATAGCCTCGGATTACAATAAGGAAGATATCTGGGCATTTCCAGTAGAATTACATTACAGGGGAAGTGTTAATTACAGGTAATAGTGAAGAATTACAGTACATTCAATATCACAGGAGATGTTACATAGCAACTGAGTCAATTTATAACTGGTGGAGAATAAGAATTACAATATATTCTAGATTACAAAAGATGTTACATGAGATGAGTCAAGTTTCTTCGGATGGAGAGTAGCATCATATGCCTATAAGTGGAAGTGTATTTGTTGTTTTGATGATTGCATGATGTTGGTTAATTAATGTTGATGATATGGACAGAGGGGGTATTTAGTTTGGGTTGGATAAAGAGATTCTATTCCCAAGGAATTGGTTGGGAACTCACTAGATGGCGGTTTATATTGATGGGAGATATTTTTTGAACAGAAGTGTTTTTATTTCTTTTCGGAACTCTTTTATGTCTGTAATTTCGATCAGTAATTTTGAGATATCGGAGTCAATATTAGCTGCCTGTGTCCCTAGTAGGTTGTCATATAGTTTCTTACGTCGGGTACCATTGAGAGGAGGGTAGGTGAAAATGTTCTGTGTTCTCCTTCTTCTGGATAAGAGATAGTAGTGAAAGCGGTTGTTTAGGTAGCTGGGTGCCGCGCCGTGGGTTACTTTGAATAGGAGACAGTAGAATTTGAATTGTATTCTTGCTTTTATTGGTAGCCAGTGAGATTCTAAGTATGCATTGGTAATGTGGTCGTATTTGCTGAGTGAGTATATGAGTCTGAGGGCTGTGTTCTGGACGGTCTGTAGTTTTTTTATTGTGTTGATTGGGCAAGGTAGGTAAAGGCTGTTGCAGTAGTCTACCATACTTAGTACGAGGGATTGGACAATGATTCTGAATTGGTCTTTATTAAAGAATTTTCTTATTTTTCTCAGATTTCGCATTGTGAAGAATGCTTTTTGGATGGTTTTATGGATTTGTGTTTGCATAGTGCAGCATCTGTCTAGTTGTATTCCCAGGATTTTGAGGGAACTCTGTATTGGGTACTTGATTGAGTTTACTTCCAGTTCAGTTAGGGATGGTTTTTTGTCCTTCTCTAGTAGTAGGAATTTAGTTTTGTCCGTGTTCAGCTTCAACTTATGATTTGTCATCCATTTTTCTACTGTTTCCATTGTAGTTTTCAGGCGTCCTGTGGAGATGGGGTCGTGGATGTCGAATGGAAGGAGGATGGTTATGTCGTCCGCATAGCTGAATGATGTTATGTTTAGGGCATCTAGGGTGCTGCCTAGGGAAGCAATGAATAGGTTGAAAAGTGTGGGAGAGAGGGGAGAGCCTTGTGGCACTCCACAGGGGTTAGACCATGGTTCTGATAGTATTTCTTTTGACTTGACTCTATATGTTCTTGTTTTAAGGAAGCCTTGGAACCAGTTGTGCACTTTACCTGAGATTCCTATTGCGTCTAGAATCTGGAGAAGTATGGAGTGGTCCACTAGATCGAAAGCCGCTGAGAGATCAAGTTGGATGATTAGCAATCTGTTTCCTTGGCTGAGGTGTCTTCGGGCTATATCTAGTAAAGATACCAGGAGAGTTTCTGTACTGTGGTTAGTTCTGAATCCAGATTGGGATGGATGTAGGATGTTGTGGGCTTCTAGGTACATGGATAGCTGTTGTGCCACTAGACCTTCTATTATTTTGACGTATGTAGGGATAGAAGCGATTGGCCTGTAATTTGACGGGTTATTTATTAGACCTTTGGGGTCTTTCAGTATAGGGGTTATTATGATTTCTCCAAGGTCTCCAAGATCTCCAAAGAAAAGGTAATTTATCAAATAACCCTTTTGGACAACACACATTTAGCGGAAGAACCTCCGATTTACTCCAATTAATTTTGTATCCAAATTTTTTCCAAATTTCTTAATCAGATCCAATAAACAAGGAATGGTAATATCAGGATTCCTCAAATGAAGCAAAATATCATCTGCGTAAACAGAGACCTTGTATTCCTGACCTGCAAAAGGAATACCTTGAATCTCCTTTGCTTGTTGAATGGCCAATAATAAGCGTTCCAAAACAATATCAAACAGCAAAGGAGATAATGGACATCCTTGTCTAACTCCCCTCTCCAGACGGGAAGGCTCTAAAAAAATATTATTAATATATAATCCGGCTGTAGGGGAACTATACAAAGCTTGAATCATTTGAATAAATCCAGAACCAATACCAAACCAATCCACTGCTTGCTACATAAAGGTCCACTTTACATGCTCAAAAGCCTTTTCCACATCCAAAGACACAGAGAAGGCTGGATATTCCATGGCTTTTGTTAAATTTAACATGTGGAAAACCAGTCTGGTGTTATTATTATAGTCTGGTGTTATTATTATAGAAGAATGTCTATGAGCAACAAACCACGTTTGGTGCATACCAATGATATAAGGGAGAGCCTTAGCCAAGCATAAAGCCAATAACTTGGCCAAAAGTTTTCCATCTACATTAATCAAAGAAATAGGCCTGTAATTTGAAACCAATAAAGGATCTTTATTTGGCTTTGGTAAAACAATGGTTAAAGATTCTGCCATAGTACCTGTAATGCAACCTTAAGTTATTTGAGTCTGATATAGATTTAAAAGATGGGGTAGTAAAGTAATTTGGAATGATTTATAAAACTCCACAGTAAAACCATCACCACCTGGAGCGGATCCAACTCTAATGGACTTCAACGCTGCTTGAAGTTCTTTCAATGATATAGGCACCTCAAGACTTTCTTGGTCCCTTAATTAATTTAAAAAATTATATACCTTCTAATTCTTTATTTGAATAAAGCACAGAAGAATATAAAGCTTTATAAAAGTTCAAAAATTGTTTTACTATATCTCTAATTTGAGAATGAGTTTCTCCCTTCACATCTTTAATTCCTTGTTGTCAATCAGGTCAATGGACCCACTATCTATAAAGATAAACTGCAGGCTTCACAGCATACCCTGAAGAAAGTTACAGCATGATGACTGAAATGTTGGTTATACCTACCCAAATGCAGTGAGACCCAGACAACAACAATCATGACACCAGTCGTAGAAGTCTAAGTGAACATTTGACAAAACCTATTTTTCTGACTGGATGGCAAAACTAGATACTCACTGGACTAAGTGTACAACCCTTGATGGAGACTATGTTAAGAAATATAACTGATTATTTTTAACATGATTTTTTTAATAGAATTTTTCAAACCACCTTCGTAATCCATTATTATATTGTCACCAGTTCTCCTACCATTAACTTACCCCACACAATCCTTCTTTACCAATTAAGGTACTATACTTTCCAATCTGCTAGATGACACTTTTGTGCACTGTTATTCAATGGAAGGCCCAGGAGCCAATGGTGACCCATCGCCATGGAGACCTTTGCAGTGGCCTCCATTGCATTTCTGTTTTTAGTAATTTTTCTGATACTCTGCCTTTCTACTCAACCTCAGGACAGGTGGGGAAAGTGAATGGGGGAAGAGCTGCATGCTTGAAAGATAGTATGAATCAAGGACCTGAGCTATAATGTCCACAAGCTGTTTTTTTCAAAAGTAGCCTCAGCCCCACCACTCCACCGCTTTGTTACTTAGCCATTGCGGGAAGAATTACACGAGAGCTCATCATTGGCTGCTTATGCTACTATTTTAATACGTTTTGTTTTACTTTCAAAAAATTTTTTCTTTTCAAATGATTATTTAATCCTTTAATATACTAATGTACTTAGCTTTTTTTCTTTTTTTCTGCTGAGCCAACGTCCGAGAGTTAAATATACTCCCTCCCTTTTTACTAAACCGCGATAGCATTGTTTAGCGCAGGGAGCTGCGCTGAATGCCCTGTGCTGCTCTCGCTGCTCAAAGGCTCCCTGCACTAAAAACCACTATTGCGGTTTAGTAAAAGGGGGCCATAGTGCAAAATATAGACAGCAGATATAAATTCTCAAAACGGACACATATTGATCACTAAATTGAAAATAAATCATTTTTTCTATCTTTGTTGTCTGGAGAGTTCATGAGTCTTTGGTTGCACTTTTTTCTTCTGACTGTGCATCCACTATTTCTTCCCTTCTTTCAGCTTCCTGTATGCTTCCTCTCCTCCAAACTTTTTCTTCCTCTCTCCCTGCCCCCTCCCCTTTCTTTCTGTCCATCTTTCTGTCTGTCTCCCTGCCCCCCTTTCTTTCTGTTTCCCTGTCTTTCTCTGTCCATACCCCCTTTCTGTCTGTCTCCCTGTCTTTCTTTCTTTCTCCCTGCCCTTCCCCAAGCCACTGCTGCTGCCATCGCCATATAGAGGACGCTGAAGTGCCTGACCGACCAACCTTCACCACCCGACATCAATTTACAGGGTCGGGAAGCAGGTAGAATGGAAGGCAATGCGAGTCGATAACGGAGCCCAGGATGGGCTCCACGATTGACTAGTGTTGCCTTCGCGATCTACTGGTCAATTGCAATCTACTGGTCGATCGCAATTGACCTTTTGGGCACCCCTGATCTAAAAGATACCACCTCATACACCCATGTAGCCCCACATGGGAAGATATTTGGTGGCTGTCCTTCAGCTTAAAAATTAAAGAAGACCATTGCTTAAGTGTAAAACTGTGTTTCTGGATGAGTAGTTTTCAGTGTGACTGCAACTCTTTATGAATATCGTTTAACTAGGTATCAAAGAAGGATTGAAGGAGTTTGATTCTAATCCAATGTAATCTTATCTCTGCTGTTATACAGCTTTTTCTTACCGTTTGAACCCGAGAAGGTTTACAGGTAGGTACTGTAAAGTACAATTACAAAAAGAAGCAACAAAGGCTTGGTTTACGAGCATAATTCATTCCAGAAGCATGCTCGTAAACCAAAATACTTGTATATCAAAGCAAGTTTCCCCATTGGAAATAATGGAAACTTGCTATGATACGTTCCAACCCCCGGAGGCCAGCGGCGCTGCTCCCCCCAAGAACTGGCATTGCTCCCCCGCTCATGAAGGCCCCCCTTGTGATCCGCCACGTTTCGCCCCCCCCCATGATCCTGCGACCCCCCCCCCCGCTCGCGTCACACCCTCTCCCCGCCACGAGCCCGGCATCCCCCAGGCATCCACCCATCCACCCAATCACATTTCTTACCCCTGTTTGGCACCAGCACCAGCACCAACGCACAGGACATGCCAGTGCCGATGCCTGAAGATAAAAACATAGAAGCATAGAAAATGACGGCACAAAAGGTCCACGGCCCATCTAGTCTGCCCACACTAATGGCCCACCCCCTAACTACCTCCATGAAGAGAGCCCACATGCCAAACCCATCTTTTCTTACAATCTGGCACGCTGCTGGCCTCAATGACCTGTTGTGGAAGATTATTCCAGCGGTCAACCACCCTTTCAGTGAAGAAATATTTTCTGGTGTCGTCATGAAATTTCCCACCCCTGATTTTCAATGGATGCCCTCTTGTTGCCGTGGGTCCTTTAAGGAAAAAGAGATCCTCTTCCACCTCGATACGGCCCGTGACATATTTGAACATCTCGATCATGTCTCCCCTCTCTCTGCGTTCCTCGAGTGAGTACAGCTGCAACTTACCCAGTCGTTCCTCATACGGGAGATCCTTGAGTCTTGAGACCATTCTGGTGGCCATTTGCTGAACCGACTCAACTCTCCGCACATCTTTTTGATAATGCGGCCTCCAGAATTGTACAGATGGGGTCTCACCATGGATCTGTACAACGGCATTATGACCTCGGGCTTACGGCTGACAAAACTTCTACAGATATAGCCCATGATTTGTCTAGCCCTGAATGAAGCTTTCTCCACTTGATTGGCAGTCTTCATGTCTTCGCTAATAATCACCCCCAAGTCACATTATGCTACAGTCCTTGCTAGGATCTCACCATTTAGGGTGTAAGTCCTGCATGGATTTTTGCCGCCAAGGTGCATGACCTTGCATTTTTTGGCATTGAAACTTAGTTGCCAAGACTTTGACCAATGCTCCAGCAGGAGTAGGTCCTGCGTCATACTGTCAGGCATTGAACTTTTGTCGGGCACTGTGCTTTCATCTGTTGTGCGGTTGCCTACTATATTGCATAGTTTGGCATCATCAGCGAATAATGTAATTTTACCTCGAAGCCCCTCACCAAGTCTCTTATGAAGATGTTAAATAGGATCGGGCCCAAGACCGAGCCCTGCGGCACTCCACTGATCACCTCTGTCGTATCGGAGAGGGTACCGTTTACCACTATCCTCTGAAGTCTACCTCTAAGCCAGTCCCTAACCCATGCGGTTAATGTTTCACCCAGTCCCATCGAACCCATCTTGCTCAATAACCTGCGATGTGGGACGCTATCAAATGCTTTGCTGAAGTCCAAGTACACGACGTCCAGGGACTCCCCTATATCCAGCTTTCTTGTTACCCAGTCAAAGAAGCTGATCAGATTTGATTGGCAGGACCTTCCCTTCGTAAAACCATGTTGATGGGGATCTCGTAGATTCTCCTCGTTCAGGATCGTATCCAATTGGCGTTTGATTAGTGTTTCCATAAGTTTACTCACTATCGATGTGAGACTCACCGGTCTATAATTCTCAGCCTCCGTCCTGCATCCTTTTTTGTGGAGTGGAATGACGTTAGCCATTTTCCAATCCAACGGGACTCTTCCTGTACTTAGGGAAAGATTGAAGAGCGCGGATAACAGTTCCTCCAGGACGTCACTCAACTCCCTGAGCACCCTGGGGGTGTAGTTTGTCCGGTCCCATAGCTTTGTTCACCTTGAGTCTTGATAGCTCCTTGTAGACACAGCTAGGCGTAAACTTGAAATTTCGAAATGGGCCTTCCGAGTTTTCCCTTGTCGACAGCTGAGGACCCGATCCCGGCGCCTCACAAGTGAAGACCGAGCAGAAGTATTCATTTAAAAGTTTGGCTTTGTCGGAGTCCGATTCTACATAGTTCCCATCGGGTTTCCTAAGGCGTACTATCCCATCTGTGTTTCTTTTTCTGTCGCTAATATACCGGAAGAAGGATTTATCGCCCTTCTTGATGTTCTTCGCAAGGTTCTCCTCCATTCGGAGTTTGGCCTCTCTGACTGCCGTTTTGACCGCTTTTGACTTGGCCAGATAATCTTCCTTGGATTCTCGCTTCCCTGATAGTTTGTAGAGGATGAACGCTCTTTTCTTCTTTTTTATGAGATCTGAGATCTCCTCAGAGAACCACTGTGGTCTATTGTTTCTACGCCGTTTATTTACTGATTTGACGTAGCGGTTGGTTGCTTCGTGTAAGGTTGATTTCAGAGTTGACCACATTACCTCTACATTATCTGTTTCTGCATGGTTTTGCAGTGCCCGATGGACGAAATCTCCCATGCTTTCAAAGTTTGTGCCCTTAAAGTTGAGGACCTTGGTTGATGTGCTTGACTTAGTGAAACCTTTCCTGAGGTTGAACCATATCATGTTGTGGTCACTGGAGGCCAACATATCACTTACCGAGACCTCTGTGACACTTTCTCCTCGGAGAGAACGGGAATCCGAAGGCCTTGAGCATGCGCAGATGCTCAAAGCCCAGCGCGAAGGAGGCAGATCTTCAGGCACCAGCATGTCCTGTGCGTTGGTGCCGGTACCGGTGCCAAACGGGGGTAAGAAATGTGATCAGGTGGGTGGGTGGATGCCCAGGAGATGCCGGATCGCAGCGGGGAGGGGGTGCAACGTGAGCGGAGGGTGCCGGATTGTGGGGAGGAGGGTGCCGGATCGCGGAGGGGGGGGGGGTGCTCGTAAATCGAGACACACTTGGTTTCCAAGGCGCCAATTTTGCAAATGTTTTGCTCGTCTTGCAAAACACTCGCAAACCAGTGCACTCGCAAACTGAGGTACCACTGTATTAAAAACATATAAAAAGACTGACTGTAGTAAAAATGACTAAGAGGGATTCTTCCAGCACCACTGGAAAACATACTTAAGCACTGGGATCCAAATCTCTCCAGATGCCTTATAGAACACAGTCTCAAACCCATCCAACTCACAGGTGTTTTCCTCCAACAGCTGAATTGCCCTCAGAATTTCCATTCTTCGTCCGCTTCAACACTTCCAATCTCTCTTTTGACAATTTTGGTGGCCTCATCTTCTTAAAGATATCCTCCCCATCCAAACCACCCACCACTCTCTGGAATATCGGTAAGTACAGTTCTTGATATTAATCCTGAAAAATATCAGTTATCTCCATTGGGAACTTTAGCCTTTACCTGCCTTTCCTAATCATCTTAACTTCCTCCTCTAAATCTTGCTCCTCTAAGTTGCCTCAGTATCATAGTAACATAGTAAATGACAGCAGATAAAGACCTGAACAGTCCATCCAGGCTACCCTGTAACTACATGCATTACAATTTCATGACTGAATTATCTTTTTTTTTTTTTTTCTTTGTTTCTTCTGGACCACAAACCTTAGAAATCAACCCGGTGTTGTCCTTAGGTTCCAACTACTGGAGTTGCCATTGAAGCTCACTGCAGCCTTTCCAAACCTACTACTATTATTTATCACTTATATAGTGCTGAAAGGCGTATGCAGCGCTGTATATTTTGACATTTACTAAACGGTCCCTTCTCAGAAGCACTTACAATCTAGTGTTTACAATCTAGCCATCTCCTTTACGGGAAATGCCCAAGTCGGACTTGGACATCCTTTTCAAAAATGGCTGTCCACATGTTTATTTGTAATCTCGGCTTGTAAATACGTTACATCTGTCAGTGAGCCTGTGATCTGGAATCATGGGAAGTGGTTGACAAGCAATAATCTTCTTTTCTATCCTATTATGGAATAGAGTTCTTTTCTGCTTTTATTATTTTTATGTTTGTACTCCATCTGGGCAGATTTTAAAAAAAAACCTTGGATGGTTAATTGAATCTAATAAACCTGAACCTGAAGAAAAGGCATGTGAAATCCCAAAGCTTGTACACCCATTCACCATCACCTTCATCATCATTACCATCAAATGCAATCTTCAGTATGATGATTGATTTCCTCTGGTTCTCTCTGTGCTCAGCTTTCCTTTTTGCTTCTCTCGTATTCCCAGCTCTTGACCATTTCTTTTTATCTCATTGCTCCAGCTTACTCTTTACTTTTCTCTATCTTTAATTCTCCTTATCATGCCTTCCTATATTGAGGATCCAGTCTACTAAGATGTGCTAACATTAGTGCAAGTAGCAACATGTGCTAAGAACATTATAATGGGTATATTGTTGCAGTAATTAGTGTGTTAATCCATGTCACCAATAATGTTGACATAATATGAACTAAAGCAAAAAATGTGAGCTAAATCTATGATGGTTTTGTCCTATGAAGCCATGTCTATATGTTCAGTAATTTTAATCTTTACAATAATTTCTACCATTTTGTTCACTTTGGTCCAGTAAGCCTGACAATTAGTGCTAGGCAAAATGTCTAGGGCTTAATGGCCTCTATTTACAAGTATTGAATTGTAACTTTACCCCTCCATCCCTTGTGTTCCGATTAGTTTGTAAGTCTGTCAGTCTAACCCATCATTTTTAAATTTAAAATAGTATGTCTAAATGTATGCTTATCTTTCTTTTATTGTAACTCGCTTAGTAAATTTGAATAAGCAATTCATCAAATCAAAATAAAACTTGAAACTTGTGGGGAATGGCCCCTACCTGTCTCTTACCATATTTTGAGCTACACATTCCCAGTAGGACAACCAGAAACTCCAATCTTTTTGCCTACCCAAGAATCACTAATTGCAAATACAGGTCCTTTATGGAAAGAACTTTGAAGTCTCAAGCTAGCAAACAGCAGACCTGGCTAGGCAACTACATCAACAGAGCTAGGTTGACCTACGTCGCATTTTGGAAAAAAATTAAGACAGCACTATTCAACAGATTTATCTCCTAATCAGTTACCAGTTCTAAACTCCATGCTGATAACTTGAGAAATATGTGTACTGTACTAACTGTATTGTATCGTATTGTATTTTACTAATTGTAATCTGTAATTCACTGACTGTACTGTATCATCCTCACCATTTGTATTCTGTAATTCGCTGACTGTCCAGATCTCTTTGGAACCCGCCTAGAAGTCATAGATTATGGTGGTATAGAAGAAATAAAGTTATTACTATTATTATTATCATTATTCATTGTTGACATCTGCACTTTGGCAAGGAGGTGATGATGCACAGATGGACGACATGTGGGACTTATGGGTGCAATCTTTGCATTTGTGTGTTGCTGCCACTGTGCATATATCTTGCTAGGTACTTGAGACCTGCGTTGGCCACGGTTGGAAACAAGATACTGGGCTTCATGGACCTTCAGTCTGTCCCAGTATGGCAATTCTTATAGTCCTAAGTATAGGACAATCAAGTCATTGTTACATCACTGATGAAGTTGGCTCTTAGGCACTGGTGGAATGAGGCATTATAACATCACAATCTCAGCACTAGAATGTTGCTACTATTTGGGTTTCTGCCTTGTACTTGAGACCTGGGTTGGCCACTGTTGGAAACAGGATACTAGGCTTCATGGCCCTTCTGTCTGTCCAGGTATGGCAATTCTTATGTTCTGATGTAGGCATGGAGCAGCTGGCCTGATTTTGGGTGGTCTCAGAGATGCACAGCTCATCAGTTCAAACTTGCATGCTAGGGGGTACATAGATGGATTGCAAACATGTTCTGGCTTTCCTGCACATTGTGGGTCCATAGGTTCAGGGGAGGGGCCTAATGGAAATCCCACCAATTCAGAATATGCATATGATCTTGGAATGTATGGTGATTGTACATAATTAATCAAACAACATTCAATATCACAAAGTGCCAAAGAAGGACTTAATTCTATAATAAATAATCATATAGAAATGATGGAGAAAAGACCTCAGTATCACCAGGGATATATTAATATCCAAAGGACTAACCTATCTCCCCAAAAATATTGAAGCAGGAAACACATCCCAGGTCAGAAAAATACTCCATTCATAGTTTCTTTCTTTCTTTTTTTTTTTTTTTTGTAATATCATGTTTATTGAGGCAGAGAATGACCAGGTACAATGACAATAAAACAGTCGAGCAAGTGGACAAAATAATAAACAATGAACAAAACAGGTACAAAGTCTAAGGGAAGACATAAAGTGCGACCATATTGACAAAGGACCCCGTACAGTATAAAAGAAAATAAAATGAAAATGAAAATGAAAATGGGCGTCCGCATACCTTAAGCCCACAACCCAGAAGGAGAAAAAGATACTGTAAGGATTGTAGTGGCCCCTACAATGTGAGGTTGTAGGGGTTATGTTAGGCACCCTTACAAAACGCCAGGTCCCGAGTTCAATGCCGTCACTGAAGATTCACCAGGAAGTAGACTCAAATAAGAAGCACAGCCAGAGGTGATTGCATAAATAATATATTATAGAAATAGGCTTACAGAAAAGCAATATTCATAAGCATTACAATTAAGCATTACAATTAATGAGAGAGCAAAGCAGTTTCCCTGCCTTACAGAGTCCAGAAAGAAGCGTGAAGTTCCAGGGAGAGGCAGAGAGAGAAAAAAAGGGGGATGGGGAGATGATCTAAGCTTCGGGTTCCCGTGATAGAGAGAAGGGATAGAGAGATAGATAGAGAAAGAGATAGATCTATGTGTGTTGCAGAGAGGAGGCTTTTATAGCTTGGAATCTTATTCTGAATATAGAAACTATTGTATTTCCCAGTATCTTTCTGAAGCAAAATGTTATCTGTATAAGCAGAGACCTTGTATTCCCGACCTGCATAAGGAATACCCTGAATCTCCTTTGCCTGTTGAATAGCTAATAGCAAGAGTTCCAGAACAATGTCAAACAGCAAAGGAGATAATGGACATCCTTGTCTAACTCCCCTCTCCAGACAGAAACGTTCTGAAAAAGTATTATTAATATATAGTCTGGTAGAAGGGGAGCTGTACAAGGTTTGAATCATTTGTATGAATCCAGAACCAATACCAAGCCAATCCATTGCTTGATATATAAAGATCCATTCCACCCGGTCAAAAGCCTTTTCTGCATCCAAGGACACAGAGAAGGCTGGCTCATCCATGACTTTTGTTAAATTTAACATATGAAGAGCCAGTCTGATGTTATTTGAAGAATGTCTTTGAGCAACGAAACCCATTTGGTGCATACCGATAATATAAGGGAGAGCCTTGGTCAAGTGTAAAGCCAATAACTTAGCCAGAAGTTTTCCATCTAGATTGATCAAAGAAATAGGCCTGTAATTTGAAACCAATAAAGGATCTTTATTTGGCTTTGGTAGAACAATGGTTAAAGATTCTGCTATAGTACCTGTAATGCAACCTTAAGTTAGTTGAGTCTGATATAGATTTAAAAGATGGGGTAAGAGTATGATTTGGAATGATTTATAATACTCTACAGTAAATCCATCATCACCTGGAGTGGATCCAACTCTAAGGGACTTCAACGCTGTTTGAAGTTCTTTCAGTGATATAGGTGCCTCAAGACTTCTTTTTATATGCTCAGGAATTTTTTGACTCTGATTAATTTTAAAAACTCTAAACCCTCAAGTTCCTTGTTTGAATAAAGCTCAGAAAAATATAAAGCTTTATAAAAATTCAAAAATTGTTTTAAAATATCTCTAATTTGAGAATGAGTTTCACCCTTCTCAACTTTAACTGCCACAATCTTTACTTTTCATTTTATTTGCTTAAAGATAGTTAGCCAATAATTTTCCCACTTTATTCGAATTTCCATATTACAGAGCCTGTTGATAAAACAAATCTTTCATTGCCATTTGAGAGGAAATCTCATTGTATTTATATTTTGCTTTTAAGAGGGCCTATAAAGTAATTTGTTCCAATTTTAAGGCCAATTTTGACTCCAAATCCATAATAGTTTGTTCCAAATTAGCATATTCCATTTTAAGTTGTCTTCTAACATGTGCCGAATATGAAATGATTTGCCCTCTCATGGTAGCTTTGAAAGTGTCCCATAATATTTCTAAAGAGATTTCCTCTGAGACATTAGTTTGAAAATATTCATTCATTTTTAATTGAAATCCTGCAAGAAAGTTTGAATCTACAAGCAATGTATTATTGAATTTCTATACAGGTCTATTAGAATCGTATTCTCTTAAATTAAATTCGATCCAAACTCCAGCATGATCTGATAAAGTGATTGGATCTATGCTGGCTTTTGTAATCTGCTGAGTTAATTGATCTGAAATAAAAATATAATCTATTCTTGAAAATTATTTATGTACATTTGGAGCAGAATGAAAATTCTCAAGCATTAAAATGAAGAATCTGCCATATATCCTTCAAACAACAAGTCTGTACTAGATTATCTAAGCCCATTGATTTTATTTGCTTACTTGGTTGTTTGTCCAACATTGGATCCATAACAGCATTAAAGTCCCCAGCTATTATTAAAATAGAAGAAGCCAGTGGTAAAATTAACTGTTGAAGAGTCCTAAAAAAAATTCCGCTTGGTTTGAATTAGGGGCATATATATTAAAAAGTGTCAGGATATCTTTCCCTGAGCTCATGTGCACCTGTATCCATCATCCCATGGGATCTGCTGATAGTATTTTAAATGTTGCAAGGCATTTTCTATTTACCAGTATGGCCACCCCAGCCTTCTTTCCTACAGCAGGAATGAAAAAACAATGTTTAACCCATCCCCCTTCCAACTTCCTCAATTCAACGGCAGATAGGTGAGTTTCCTGTATAAAGTATATATCCGCTCCCTGCTGTTTTAAGAAATTAAGGGTTTTTTTTCCCCCTTTTAATTGGATGATTGAGCCCATTGACTTTTAAGGAAAATATTTTTTAAGCCATTTTAATTGGTTATACCATGTTGTTAAATGTTCTACTGTTTTCCCTTTAAGCATATAACAACATAAAAGTTTCCCACACATCCAAGGACCCAATATAAAACCCCTCTCCCTCCCATCCCAAACACTTCCCGTATAGTACCTCATAAACTTGGGTGCATTCATGATGGCTAGCGACCACCCTCCCTCCCTAAACACTCTATAAACTCCCCCAACAAAATTCCCTTAAGTAAGATATTTCATTAATAACTATCATAGTATTCTGATGACAATTCTATATCCCCTTCAGTAATTAAAAATTCATTAAACTATTTACTGCCTCAATATTAATCAATTGTCATATTATATTTTAATAGTGGTAAACATTTGAAATACATAGAATAAAATTAAAACTATGGTAGAAATAAATATTAATCAGACCTTAAGCATCCCTTTCATAAATGTAATCATAATACTATCATACCATTCATGCCTTTTTCTTTTTTTGTATCCTTTTAACTATCTAACTCTTATTAAGGGCTCCTTTTATGAAGGTGTGCTAGAGTTTTTAGCGCACGCATCAGATTAGCTCGCACTAGCCAAAAATCTACTGCCTGCTCAAAAAGAGGCGTAGCGGCTAGCGCGCACGGCAATTTAGCGAGCGCTATTCCACGCGTTAAGGCCCTAGCACACCTTCATAAAAGGAGCCCTAAGTATATCATTAAATTGTCAAAAGAATCAAAATTCATTAATACAGTAGAATTCTTATTTAAATTTATTTGAATTTATTCCCCATTCATTCTAAAAACTAAACATATTATCTTACCATTCTTACCCATCTGTGTATTAAATCATTTGCCACTCATACTTTCCCCTATATATAAACAAATATTTCCAATTATTCCACTTCAAAACTATTCCATACATAAATTTACATAACCAGACCCTAGGCTTCTCCTTTATATCTGAGATTAAACATGCTTCTTTATCATTCATAATATTGATATCATGAAAAATGTTGTAAATATTTCTATTTGTTTTCAGAATTACCCCAAAACCAATACACCTTCTTATCATTCATACACATTCATACAGTCTATTCATGTTATTTACGCATTTTCCCTCTTTTTGTATCTTTTTTTTAAATTATTTAACTCTTATCAAGTGTATATATAAGATAAATACTTCAGTTTCTATCATAGCTAAGTCAAACATTTAAATAAGTCAATTTATGCAGAACTTTACTCTATAAAGCATATTTTAAGGAAGATAAAATATCAATTAATACCAACGACTTATGTAAATCCACATATATTAGAATTCCTGACCTCAATCTTATTAAATAAGTTCATATATGCTATTAGTCTGATACAATTATACTTAATTACACTGAATCCTTTCTCATTACCATTCACCCTTATACTCTGGGTTCTGAATCATAGGAGGTTCCCACTCTCTGTCCATTTCCTCATCCCAGTCCTCTGGTTTCATAGCAATAGGATCAGGAATGTGCTCAGGCTTGTCCCAATCCTCTGGCTTTGTGTCCTCTGGATCATCAATCTTGGCCCGCTCATCCCAGTCCTCTGGCTTCTTGGCATCAGGATCCTTGATCTTCTTGGGAGGTAGGAAATCCCAATCATCTTCCAGGCTGCCTGACTCCACTTTGCTGTTGTCAATCTTCACCTCACATCCGGGTAATGAGAAAGTGACAGAGCTATCATGGCTCCTTTCTTCTGAGCCCGCTGCCCCGGGCACTCTGGCCAGCCGAGAGCTCTCTGCAGCTGCACCCATTGAGCCCGGCTTTCCCACTGTACTGGCCCGGCCGTGGGTTTCATACCAGAGTGGTCAATTCACTTCCATAGCCCGCCTCCGTAGCCCGCAAGTATGGCTCCTTTCTTTCCATAAACTGTGAGAAATTGTCCCAGTGGCTGAACTCCTTTTGCACTGTATAGCTGCATAGCTAGATTCCTTCCGGGTTTGTCTTAGGTCCTTATTTCTGCTGCACAGTGTCTGTCTACACACTGCTCCTCCAGGAAGTATCTACTCCTCAGCATGTTGATGCCACTTGGTCTGCACATCCGCCGGAGATCAAAAGTGCACCTGAAGCTTTCAGCGTTCAAAGCCTCATTTTGATGATGATCATTCTTCCTTCTTTAGAGTGTTCAGATTTACCAGTAAGAGACTAGAGAACTACAGTTCAAATTGTAACCGATTAAAGAGTTTGAGGCCAACAACAACAAAAAAACAACAACAACAAAAAAATTCTTTATATCTTTAACGTCTTAATAAAAAGTAAATCATAATATTATTAAATCACCTCTTCCACTTTTTAGGGACATTCTATTTAATTGTTGATCAATATATTCTAGCAGTTTCAGTGGATCTTCATATATTTTGTATTATTGCAGTGAGTCTTTCATTGTGGACAGAAAAAATAATCCATATAACACCCCCAATTGCTTTAATTGGGGGTGAAGTGCCAAAATTGCCTTCTTCTTGTCAGCGGTGGCCTTTGCATAGTCAGGAAAAATTGACAGCTTAACCTCTTGCCATTTTATATATTTTTTTTCTCTTTTGCTATCTTTAATATTTCTAGCACTTGTGTATATTGTAGAAGCTTTAAAATTATGGACCTGGGTCCAGTAGCAGTATTATTTTTTCCTGGAAGGGATTCTGTGAGCCCTTTCTATTTCCAGTGGTGGAGAAAAACTGACTTGCTAGCACTTTAGGAATAAGGTCTTTAAGAAACCTACCATGTCCTGTCCTTCAATATTTTCAGGCACTCCCAGAATCCAGAGATTATTACTTCTCTCCCGGTTTTCCAGATCTTCCAGTTTTGTTTTTTTTGTTAAATTAAGGATAGCATTATGGGGGCGCTAGAGGGCGCGATAAGGAATGGCGGCGTAGTCAGAGAGCTCCGACAATACAGTCTAAATAATCAATAAATAATCAGTGATATCCTCAACGGTATATCTAAATAATCAGACCTCTGTCTCCCTGATGGCTTCATCCAAGGTAGGCAAACGCCACAAGCCCGAGCCTACCTCACCACAAAAAGCAGCGGACGATAAAGCTGAACCGGAATCAACTCAGGCGCTCTTAGCCGAACTGCGGGCTATGAGGGAGGTTGTCAATGAGACCAAAGAAGACACCTCGGAAATCAAACAAGATTTAACATCGCTGAAACAAGACATGGTGCAGTTGTCAACTAGGCTGGATGGAGTCGAAACCGTTCAATCTTCTGCACAAGCTACCATCAAAAGCATGCAGGGTCAGTTGAAAAAAGTTCCGCAGCTGGAAAAAGATCTGGAGGATCTTCTAGCTTCGCTCACGCCGGAATAACCTGCATGTCCTTGGGGGTACCAGAGGGAAAAGAGGGAGCTGACATACTATCCTTCATGGAGAAATTAATTCCTGATATCCTCAACCTACAATTCACGAGAGAGTTCGAATTGGAAAGAGCTCACAGAGTACCTTCATTTAGACCAGCGCATGCCAGTATCCCAGGGCTATCATTGTTCGATTTCCTACGCTACACGCAGCTATCATGAGGTCATGCAGTGAGCGAAGTTGAAGTCGCTGATCAAACTGGACACTCATACCATCCTTTTCGTTCCGGATCTTACAAAAAATGCGGCACAAAGGAGGAAAACAAACTGCTTTCATACCGACCGAAGCTCAGAGAGCTCAAAGCGCAATTTCGGCATGCTTTTCCTGCCACGATGCGAGTTACAATCAACAATCAAACTAAAAACTTCACTGACTCTCAGCTTCTGTCGGATTTCCTTGAGGACCTTCAACCGACTAACATTGACAGAGTTTAAAGTGATTCACTAACCCCATGAGGATCATCTGTGACCTACCGTTATGTTAACAATATAATAGATGCGGCATGGCAGCCATATTTCTGTCGCCACGTGGAAGCTGGTTCTTCATCCTCTAGACTCTGCCTTGGCGGGAATTTTCACCGACGCATGTTTGCACTTGCCCTTTCTTGCCTTCTCCCCTGCCTTTTAACATTATGTATTTAATATCGGGTTACCCCATATTCCCTATACTACAGATTAATTGATGCTATCATGATCGTGATATTAATTTGTGTTTATTTCATGTTATATATGGATTTTATTAATTTCTTCCTGTCTCAGATGTTTTCCTCAGTTTCGGCACCAACAATCATTTTCTTTCTTCCCCTTATTATATATTTTCATGATTAGCCGACACCTCTCCAACTCATGTATTAGGTTATATCACTTGCTTCATCCTTTGCTGACTGTTTCATTCTACTGAATCCTTTATGTACGAGGTTATGAATTAAACAAACTCCTCACTAATATTTGAATCCCTCAATCTCATAGCGCTCTATTATAATTTCCCTTCCCCTTTACGCTGCATATTTGTATTGTCTTATTTGTCATTTTCTAACGTTATATCACTGTGTGATTTTTCCTTTACTATGCCTTTATCCTATATCAACGATGAATTGTCCTTTCTATTAATTTACTGAGTTTCATATATCTTGATGCAATCACTCTGCTGCACATGAATTACTGATGCTCGTACTTATCTGCATACTCTCCAGGGTTTGCATGATTGAATTCCTCTTCTTAAAATAACCTAACTTATTAAGTTTTGTTGATCGTACATTTGCTGCTGTTTCTATACCACTGTTAATCTTATACTGTTTGACTATGTCGTTCTGTTGTCCTCCTTTTATGAACTTCTTCACTCTCTCCCTTGTGCGGTGTGCTGCTCTTAATAGACTGTTTTTATGCTTTTATTAATCTTTTTAACTCGTCTTGTCTCATGTACGTCTGTAATTCTATGATGATTTTTATTAAATTTAGCTTGTTTGATATGCTGCTATGTATTCTCTAACCCCCTTATGTATTTTGTTCCTGCTTGGTTATATATAATGATCTTTTCTTGATTAATTACGGTGCTTCCCTTTATGAACTGGACACCCTAGACAACTTTGCTTTCCCATTTGTTGATCGTACATTCGCTGCTGTTTCTTTACCACTGTTAATCTTATACTGTCTACTATGTTGTTCTGTTGTCTCCTTTTATGAACTTCTTCACTCTCCCCTTGTGCGGTGTGCTGCTCTTAATAGACTGTTTTTATGCTCTTACTAATCTTTTTAACTCATCTTGTCTCATGTACGTCTGTATTTCTATGATGATTTTTATTAAATTTAGCTTGTTTGATATGCTGCTATGTATTCTCCAATCCCCTTATGTATTTTGCTCCTGCTTGACGCCTCACTTTATTCATGCTACTGTGTCTATCTAATGTACTGTATTAGTTTTCTCCCTTAAATGAACTTCTACATTATTCATTTCATGTATTGATTTACTTTCTATTTGCTCCTATTAACTTGCTGTAAAGTCCCGCAACATTATTCCCCTGCTTCCAGAGTACTTATCTTGGTATGTCTCATGTCCTCACTTTGTAAACCTCGATATTATGTCTGTTTGTTATACATTTACTTGCACTTTATTTAGACAGTCTTTTTCACAAGTAATGGGCTACCTGCGATTATGATACGCTTTATTTAATATGACAATAGTAAACCAAGCATCATCTAATTGTTTTCTGTATATGTGCTGCCATGCTGGCTTAGAACATGCTACCAACACTACATTTTGGTTTCTCTTTGCTGAGCTGACCACGGGTGGTCTCTCTTGGTCCTCCTACTGAGTTGGTCTTTGTGGCTGACACCCTCTTACTGTCATCCTATTGTACCATGTAGGTATTTACGTGTTATAGTTAGCACATGTGTGCTATCCTGCTGTTATTGAAGCACGGTATTTCTGATGTTTTTATGCTGTTATCATATGAACTGTTACTCAATCTTTATTAATACTATCATTTCACTTATTTGGGATGCTGCATTGTCTACACATGGCACCCTGGTTTTGATGTATGAGGTTATCATAATTATATTGTCGGTGCGCTGACTGTGTTACCCTTATTGTTCTCTCTACCCATAGGAGTCTCACTGTATATATGTCCTCTTCAGGACATAACAGTTTTTTGCGTGCTTCTGTACACTATACTGTTATCCATCCGATTCATATGTCACTATATACCACAACACATACATGATGTTATTTTCATCAGGTTTATCACTACCTTTGCTAATCACTTTTCTCCTGCTGAATGGTAAAAATCTTATCGTTGAATGTCAAGGGGTTTAATAATCCCATCAATCGAAAAAAGATCTTAGATTATGTCTCCAAGAAATCTCCGGATATAGTATGTTTCCAAGAAACCCACTTAAACCATGCTGGAGTCAGTTAAACTGAAAACCCCTGGTCATTGCCTGTTATTGCCTCTCCTGCTGCTCAAAAAAAGAACGGTACGGCTATGCTGATTAGAAAATGTGACCACATCAAACTACTATCTCATTCCACTGATACTGAAGGGCGTTGGATATCTGCTAAACTTCTCATTCATCAGAAAGAGCTGACATTGCTAAATATATATGCCCCCAACCAGGACAAGCCTGATTTCTTCGACAGTCTCTTGGCTACCATGCTTGAAGATAACTCTCAATCTCATATATTAACAGGTGATTTTAATTTAACACTTGACCCAGTGGTTGACAGAAAGTCAGCGGTTAATCACAAGCCTACTAAGTCTTGGCAATGTCTTCATAACTTGATCACACAATTGAAGCTTGTAGATATCTGGCGTCTCATGAATGGAGATGACAAACAATATACCTTTTACTCTGCGCCACACAATTCATATTCGAAAATTGACTACTTTTTGATCAGTAATAATCTCTTGAATAGTGTCTCTCACTCTACTATTCATGAGATCTCGGTGTCGGATCATGCTGCCATTGAGCTCTCTTTTGAAGGCACCACATTATCAAAAAAGGGAAAGGTTTGGCGGTTCAACAATGCACTGCTCCAAGATGTTGAATTTGTGAAGCTTCTCAGATCAGCGATAGTTGAGTACTTTACATTCATCTCTACTGACGATGTTGAGTGGCCGATCTTATGGGATGCGTTTAAGGCCACTATCAGAGGAACCATCATATCATACCAGGCCCGTCAATCTAAAGTACTATCCAAGCAACTTTCTGGTCATGAAAAGGCCATTAAAGATTTGGAAAAACGTCATCAAGCTAATCCTGCTGACATGTTCGCTTTGAAGCTATTACACCAAGAGAGATTAAGTTATAACTTACTACTCAGCAAACGGGCTGGGAATGCCATATTTATGCAAAAAGAAAACTATCATTGCAACTCTAACAAAGCTGGGAGTGCACTGGCTCAATATTTGAAGATACAGGAAGAACGATTAAATATTTCTGCTATCAATATGTCAGACGGAGGTCTTACAGCTGACCCTAACCTAATTTCGCAATTGTTCTGTCAATTCTACGAAAACTTATACACTTTGGAAATCTCCAATCCAGATCCTTCTAAGATACTAACTGATGCTCCGCATCCTACACTCACGCCAGAGGATAACATCATCCTATCATCAGATATCTCTGAATCTGACATATGCTCTGTATTACATCACATGGCGAAAAGGAAAGCTCCAGGACCGGATGGCTTCACTTCCGAATTTTACACAACTTTTCAAGAGGAGTTATCGCCACATCTAGTCAAACTATACGACTACTTTATAAGATCTGGTAATATAAGAGGCACATTCACAGAAGCAAGTATAATTGTATTACCCAAACCTGGCAAGGATCACCTTCACGTCTCCAACTACCGTCCACTGGCTTTAATTAATGTAGACGCAAAAATATATGCAAAAATACTAGCAACTCGATTGCAGACCCTGCTTCCTAAATTGATTGGACCTGATCAAAATGGCTTCATGTTGAATAGACTCTCGAGTGATAACTCCCGAATGTTTGCAAATGTTATCCTTCATGCTAATCTTCATAAGTCTCCGTTGCTTGCCTTAGTGCTTGATGCAGAAAAGGCGTTCGATAGGGTGGAATGGGACTATCTCTTTATGGCTCTACAATGGTTTGGATTTGATGATTCGTCCATACAAATAATCAAAGTACTTTACTCAGCTCCCACAACCAATGTACGTATTAATGGACTAACCTCTTCTCAATTTAAACCTACTAGAGGCACGAGGCAAGGGTGCCCACTCTCGCCACTGCTTTTCAACTTGGCATTGGAGCCCTTCCTGCATTCCATACGAGCCAATGTTAATATTCGTGGGGTGCGCTGTGGTGGTTCTGAAGTGAAATTCTCTGCATATGCAGATGATGTCCTACTGTACCTCACGCCTGATTCCATTCCTCCTCTGCTCTCTCTTATAGATGATTACGCTGCAGTTTCAGGATACAAACTTAATAATAGCAAAACGGAACTCATGCCCTTGAATTCCCATGTTCAACAATGCATGACTAAACAGCATGGATTCCGCTGGTCTGACTCCTCGTTGAAATATTTAGGCATTCCTTTTGGTAAGACGTTGGACTCCACCCTAGAGAATTGCTCGTCTCACCTACTAAAGACTATCAAGGATCAAATTAGTAAATGGAATCCTCTAAACCTTTCGTGGTGGGGGAGGTTAGAATCGATCAAGATGGTGTTAACACCTAAAATATTATATACCTTGAGTATGCTACCTGCCCTTTTACATCTATCAGTCTATAAAAAGTTGGAATCCATGTTAACTAAATACTTATGGAACAATAGCACGCCCAGGATTGCCTTGCATAAACTGAAACAATGCAGAAAATATGGAGGCGTGAATTTTCCTGATCTATTAGACTATCATTATGCTTTCCTGTCTCGTCAAGGTGTCCGATGGATGCTCCCTGATTCTATTCTTGCACAAAACAATCGCTGGCTTGCATTTGAAAAGGCTAGATACTCTCCGTATAATCTTCAACATCTTCCTTTCATGTCACCACCTGCATCTCCTGTCATTCGTGATCACTTATTACTATCCATGATACAGGTTTTTAAGTATCTGGAATCATCGCTTGCTATTCCCTGGTTGGACACAATTTATGCACCTATTTGGCGTAATAACTCACTTCGCATCCAAAATAACATCATTGATTGGAAAGCGTGGCAAAATGCTGGAGTGTGCCAGATCAATCAGTTGCATAATGGCTATGAATGGAAGACCTTTGACCAGTTATGTGCTGACAGTGGCTTACCAAAAACTCAGCACTATCACTAGCTACAACTTAAACATGCTTTGACAACACAGTTTAAGCACAAGCCTCTTCTCACTGATACTCCTGACTTAATGTCGCTCTGTGGCTCAATGTCTAGTCAAAGAAAAGAAGCATCAAGGTGGTATAAATATAATCGTCTACAAAAATTGATGCGCCCTCTTGAAACTGAACATAAGTGGTCACTTGAATTACAAATGAACTTGGATGATGACCAATGGGAATATTTATGGTCTCGTACCCCCATCATCAGCAGGTCTGCAACCTTTCTTCAAACATCTTTGTTTCTCACACACAGGGCTTACTGGACTCCTAGCCGTCTAGCTCAATTCCAGCATGGTACAACGGATAAATGTTGGTCCTGTGACTCTTCACAGGGGACACTTAGACATATGTTGTTTGATTGTCCGTTGCTTCAATCCTTTTGGACCAAAGTTATTGATGACATTAATAATCTACTTCAGACGTCCATATCACTAACATATCGCTCCATTCTTTTGGGAAGTATTGGTTCCTCTGACCTTTTCACCAAAGACACAGACTGCCTAATTCATATACTTCTTCTCATAGCTGTCAAGATCATTCTCTCTAATTGGAAGAATCTCGAAGTTGTGAGTTATGATAACTGGTGGAATTCTGTATGTCTGACAGTTAAATATGAGAAAATCGCTGCGGAAAGGTCAGGAGCTATGAATAAATTTGATAGGCTATGGGGCTCTCTTCTTCAGCATGCTGACTTACCATTTGTTGATAGCTCTCTGATTACATAATCTATAATTGCATTACACTCACACCCTCTTGACATTACTATATATGGATCAATGTTGAGATTTATCCATTGTTGTATTTTTCATTCGGTGGTAGTGATACACATCTGTCTTGTGTTTTCCCCTTTTGATCAGTGTTTTCCCCTTCTGATCAGTGTACAGATGTTACCTTATTAATTCTTTATAATGCATCAAGATCTGTTTATTTCTCCTTTTTTCTTTCTCCCTCTTCCCTTTCATTGTGGATTAACTGCTCATTATGGCCCTGTCTCGGGGCATTGGTTCTTGTATTTGTTACACTCCTATACTAGTATTAATGCGACGATCACATGTTATGTACATTTATGCTTTTGTTGTTTACAAAACCTTTAATAAAACTTATTGAACTTAAAAAAAAAAAAGGATAGCATTATGATCCTTTTGAGCATGGATCAGCTTTGCTTCACAGCTTGATATTCTCTGTTCACAATTTTCCAACCTATTATTAAATATTTGAATTTGCTGATTTAAATTTGTCACCTCTTCCTGAAGTGAGGTTAATTTTAAGGAGTTGTCATCAAGCTTTTTAAGTTATCTTGCATCATTACCTGTAAAGTTTTCATACCTTCCCTCAGCTGTTCAAGGATCTCCATAGAATATACAGGCAAAGGCACTTTAGATGGTGTTACTGGGTTTGGTTTAGATCTTTTACTTTTACCATCTGTAGCAAATGCAGTATCCAGTATAATTTGTTTTCTTGGTTAAACTGAAGGGATTCAAATAGTCATAAAATCTTTAGTGAGAATGTCCAGGGAGAGGAGTTCTGCACTCAAACTGCCATCCTACTCACCTCTAATTTCTGGAATCTTGCTCTTTGTTTCAACAAATCATTAATTTGAGTCTTTAAAAGGCCAACTGCATGCCTGGTAGCATCATCCATGCCTGCAACGTGGGTTCTGTGCAGTTTGTGTAGTTTTCTGGAAAGGGATAAAAGTTTCTAATCATGGCACTTCCATTGTGCTGTGGAATAGACAAGGATATGGCCCCGCATTACCACTTTAGCGGCATCCCAATAGATAACTGGGCCGACGTCTTTGACCGAGTTAGTCTGAACGTAGTCCTCCCATTTCTTTTGAAAGTAAGAGTGAAAGTGAACATCCCGATATAGTGGTGGAGACATCCTCCAAATATGGGTAGTGGGGGATGAGCTATATTGCAAGGATAAGCCTAAGAGAGCGTGATCAGACACCAAGGGCTCCAAAATCTGCGCCGCTGACAATTTGGGAAAAGCACTTCCGATATAAGGAGATAATCGATATGGGAGTATACTGTGTGGGAGTGCAAATAAAAGGAAAAACCATGCTCAGACGGGTGCAGAAGACACCAGGAATCCAAGAGACCCAGTTCTTTTATGAGAAAATTTACCCCTTTAGCAAAATGACCCTTTGATGGTGATTTAGTCGGTTTGCAATCCTTAGCAGGGCTGGCTACGACATTAAAATCCCCTCTCACTATAAGAGAATTGGAACCCAACAGTGCCAAAAGACCCACCAGAGAGGAGAAAAAGCTAAGAGAGTAGGTGTTAGGGACATAGACATTACAGAGTACAAGGGAGTGATCCCACAGCTCCCCTATCAAAATAATATACCGACTCTGAGGGTCCGCAATTTGCTGATGGATATGAAAAGGTATATTTTTATGCACAAGAATAGCTACTCCACATTTACGAGCTGCGAAAGAGGCATGGCCCACCTGCCCCACCCAGTCCCGCCTGAGCTTAGCATGTTCAAGGAGAGTTAAATGAGTCTTCTACATTATCTGTTTCTGCGCGGTTTAGCAGCGCCTGATGGATGAAAGTTGCATGCCCTCGAAGTTGCTGTCCTTGAAGCTGAGGACCTTGGTTAATGTGTTAGATTTGGCGAAACCTTTCCTTAGATTGAACCATACCATGTTGTGGTCACTGGAAGCCAACGTGTCGCCCACCGAGATCTCTGTGACACTTTCTTCATTGGTAAGTATCAGGTCCAGTATTGCCCGATCCCTTGTTGGCTCCAATACCAGTTGCCTGAGTCTTGCTCCCTGAATAGTCTAATAGCCTCCTGCTGCTGCTGGTCGCAGAGGAAAGTGTGGTCCAGTCCACATCAGGCATATTGAAGTCACCTAACAATACTGTGTCCCCACGCAAGGTGATATTCTCTATATCTCCGATTAATTCCATATCTAGGTCATCCAGTTGTCTTGGGGGTCTGTATACTACACCAAGATACAGGCATTTGTCCTTCCCTCTGGCCAAATTCACCCAAAGGGATTCCCCTGTGTACCTGACATCTGCGATTCTGGTGACTTTAATGTCATCTTTGGTATATAGTGCTACCCCTCCTCCCATTTTGCCCTCCCTGTCACGGCGAAGCAAGTTGTAACCCGGTATGACCATGTCCCAGCCGTGGGAGTCCGTGGTAGAGAGTTGCACAGGGACAGAAATCCCATCCATCCCCGCCCGTCCCCGCCAGGATCCTCTCCGTCCCCACCCGTCCCCGTCAGGATCCTTTCCATCCCCACCCATCCCCGCAAGGAATTAACTCCATCTCGCCCATCCCCATAAAAAGCAGCAATTACTTCTGACAGGATCATCAATTCCACAGTTTCTTTTGTGTTTGTGCTGCTGTTTTCCTTGTGGAATCTCTTTGGTGGAACCCTTTTTTTGTTTTCTGTTCAGGTAATTAACTTATAAACCTCCTCTTTTACTAAGGCTAATGAGTCCATTATATTATATGGACAAACCCTGCCTTCCATCTCCGTGGGAGTCCCGTTGGCTAGAGGGGGTCCCCGTGGGAGTTCCGTGGGCCAGAGGGGGATCCCCGTGGGAGTCCCATGGGTTAGGGAGGGATTCCCGCGGGACCCCAGCGGGACCCGCGGGATTCCCACGATCCCCATTCCCGTGCAGACTTCTAGTCCGTGAGCCAGGTCTCGGATATCGCCACCACATCCAGGTCGGCGTTCCTCATTTCTGTCTCTAATTCCAGGATTTTGTTTCCCAAACTGTGGGCGTTGACGTACATAGCCCTCCATGTTATATGTTTGCTTTGTCTCTGTGGGGATATTCCCGCTTGAGCTACTTGGACTCCTTTAGTGCAATTTGCAATGTATGTACTCCTCCTAGACTCAGAATTACAGCGTGAACTTGCCCCAGACTCGGAAGTGTGTACATTCTCCCCCGACCCAGAATTACAATGTGAACCTACCCCAGATTCGGAAATGTGTGTAACCATTCCAGACCCAAACCCAGAAATGGAATGATTACTTACCTCAGTCTCAACAAAGTATTGACAGCTTGGCTCGCCAGGTAGGTTAATTGTGCCTGTACCCTCCCCCAACTTACCTAGTTTAAAGTCCTGTGAAGTAGGTAGGCTAGTCGATGCTCAAAGATGTTCTTTCCTCTTCTGGTCAGGTATAGCCCATCCGGTCCCTGTAGTCCTTGTAATGCCTCTCCGTGGTGCAGGAACCCAAAGTTCATCTCCTTGCACCATCCGTGCAGCCAGTCGTTAGCCCTCTGGATGCGATCATCCCTGGCTCTACCCTTGCCCCTCACTGGGAGGATCGAGGAGAAGACCACCTGCACATCCATCCTTCTCAGCTTCTCACCCAGGGCTCTAAAGTCCTCAGGTATGTTCTCCGGGGTGTTCCTGGCAGTGTCGTTTGTTCCGACGTGGATGAGAAGCATGGGGAAGTGGTCTTGGGGCTTGATGAGTCTATCCAGGCAAGCGGTTACATTCTGGATCCTGGCCCCTGGCAAACAGCAAACCTCTCTCGATTGTAAATCTGGTCTACAGATTAGTCCCTCGGTGCTCCTCAGCAGCGAAACCCTAATAACCACCACTCTGCGCTTCCTAGGGCGGGCCGACCTGTTGTCACCGGAACTGGAACCTCCGGCTGAACAACTTCCTGTCCCTCATTGTCAGGTCCTTCCTGTAGCAGCTGGAATCTGTTCCTCAAGGTGATTTGTGGGGTCGATGCAGAGCTGCCCTGTATGTGAGAGAAGTTTGCCTGTGGAGGAAGTTACCAGCTGCCAGGAATCAGTGTCTCTAGCCTCTTCCTATATTCCGATGGTTGGTCCCAAGGTTGCAGGTTTGGTTGCTTTGGGCGTAACGAGGATGGTCTTGTCAGGTTTCCGTTCGGAGATCTGGGACAGCTCCTGGATGACTCCGTCGATGAAGACCTCGTCGTCTCGGATGCTTCTCAATCGCTGAACCTCCTCTCTCAGGCTCCTCAGCTCCAGCAAAAGGCTTCCATCTAGCTGATCCGTTGTTTCTGTCTGTGTGGAGACTGTGGTCATCTTCGTGGGGATGGCCTCGGTCTGAACAGAGACCTCTGTACTCCATACTGGCTCCCCGTCCGCCTGCACGAGGACCGTGGCCACCCTCTGGATCCCTTCGGTGACTGGACTGCCTGTCTTGAGTAAAGTCTTGTTGCTTCTAGTTCTATCTGCCATTTTCAAAAAATTTTATTATATCTTTTTGTTAGTTCTTTGTCAGATAGTGTTAAGGTAGTTAGTTATTGATCAGATAGTTTAAAGTTTGAGGGATAGAGGTATATAGAGGTAGGTGGGTTTTTTTTTTTAATTAGTAGTTAAGGCTGCCTGATAGTTGGTGGGCAAGAAAGGTCTGTCTGATTTAAATGGTTTGAGGATAGAGTGACTGGTGAGGTCTGCCTGTTGTTTAGTGTGAAAGGCCTGGTTGCTAGTTGGCTAGGTAGAAGGGTCTGCCTGGTTGAAAGTTTAGTAGAAAGTCTGCCCTTTGTTTAGTGTGAAAGGTCTGGTTGCTTGTGTGAAAAGGTCTGGTTGCTTGTGTGATAGGTCTGGTTGCTTGTTGGCTAGGTAGAAGGTCTGCCTGGTTGAAAGTTTGATAGAAAGTGGAAAGGAAGATAGAAGTTAATTAGTTAATTAGCTAGGTGATGAGAGTTAAAAGATAAACTAAAGTTAGACTGAAGTTGAAAGCCCTTCCTTGAGGCCCTTCGCAAAGGCCCTTCGCAAAGGCGCTCTCGCTAAGGCCTTTGCCGCTCACCTTTGCCGCGCGCCGAATGGCTGCGCGCCATTGGCTCGTCCCCTTTTATGGGGAGAGATCAGCTCTGACGTCGGGGGTGGGCGGAGTTCTACCCGACTCTTCCCCTCTTCGTGTCCCGTCTGCCTCTCTCTACGTCCTCCGATGGCAGTGCTCCTCTATCCGCTCACTTTCACCGCCTCTCTGATCACTTCTCCTGCCTTCTCTGCTCCTCTCCGCTCCCCTTTACTGCCTCCTCCGACTCTCTAGGCACTTCTCCTGCCTTCTCCGCTGCCCTTAACTCCTCCTCCGACTCTCCCTTCATTTCACTTCTCTGCTCCTGCTGTTAGACCTCCCGCCCTCACCGCTAAGTCAGCCTTCTCCGAACCTGCAATTGGAATCAAGCACACTCTCACCACTCTGCAGTTCCTCCAATCTGCTCTCTGCTCCACCACGTGCTTGCATCCCCTTGGTTGGCCTAGCGCTAAGGACCCTCCGTTGGCTCATCCCCTTTTATGGGGGGAGATCGGCTGTGACATCGGGGGTAGGTGGAGTTACCACCCACCTCTTCCCCTCTCCTTGTCCCGTCTGCCTCTCTCTACATCCTCCGTTAAACAGGTGAGTGGATTCCATCTACATTCAAAGATTTTACATTCAGCTGTGCCATAACAGAAAATCAGGTACAAATGTCAAAAGCCAGCAATAGGAACCATAGCATGGAGTGGAGGGGGCCGTCCCAGCCAGTGCCCTTCAAACTCACAAATAATCACTGCCAACCATATAGTGAAAAAGGCGGGAGCTACAGCAACACCCAGAGGCTCAATCATACACACAAGAACCACATACAAAACCCACACATACAACCACACATACCCCCATGCATTCTCCCCCACTCTCAGTCCCTCCCCCACCTTGAACCCAGCACGGTAAAACCATGCAAAACCCCAAATATGAAAAAGCAACAAACAGATCCGGGCCATGCCCAGAGGTACAATAAGATAGTATAAGAGTCCAGTAGCATAAACCTCCAGCAAAAGGAGGAGAGACCTGTCAGCTGTGGCCAAAATCTGCCAGTCAAATACCAGTACTGGACAGTGGCTGAGCAAGGTGAAACTTATGAGTGGTGTAGCAACTCGGGCGTACATGAGCAGCCAGTAGATGTGGCCCGGTTCAAGCCCAGGCACAGTATTCCAGCAAGTATGGAACTGTGAAGGCGCCATCAAGCATCCAGAAACAGACCGCATCCAAGAGTAACCAGCCACTGGAAAGTGGGAGAGGTCCCAATGGGGACCCCGCCAGCAATCTGTGACGCCCCCCCCCCCCTTGCAGCCACCAAAAAGACAGGGCGCAACAGCAAAAGCCGCTCCGGGGGCTCTGCTCTCAAGTAGTGCAGGAAGCTTTACTGCAGAAGGCACTGCTCCACAAGGTCCCATGAAGCCCGACAGATGGCAAAGCCATCAAGCCGGGAGTAGACATGTGAGGCACAGTACAAAAGAAGGCGATGTGTTCCCCAGATTTGGTGTTCAATTGCATACCGGTCTCCCCGCTCGCTCACAGAGGGTGGCACATCGAAGGCACGCAGCCCGAACTCAAATCTAGAAACACAGCTGGCAGTGAGGAGATTCAGGCATTGCCCAGGCCCTCACGCGGGGGTGCCAGTAAATCATGGATGAAGCGTTCCATATCCTGCGGCGTGTCGAGATAGAGGACCTTGTTGTTATAGGAGATCCGAGCCCTCGCGGGATACAAAAGTGAAACCCTGATGTTTCACTGAAATAGGATGTTGCAGTGAGGTGCCATCGCTCACTGTTGAGAGGTAACTTGAGGTGATAAATCCTGGAAAACAAGGATTTTATGCCCTTCATAAGTAAAGCCGTGCCCTCTGCGATATCGGGCGAGGACTCGCTCTTTGATAGCAAAGTTTAAAAATCGATGAAGACTGGGCACGACCACTGGTTGTTGTCCCTCCTGGAGCCCACACGATGTGCTCTCTCAATGTGGATATGCTCCCCCGTGTCTCAAAACTTCATGACCCCAGGCAGCCAACCCTCCAAATAGGAGCGGAGGGCGACATCCCAAATAGTGCTGGGCAGCCCAATGAAGCGTAGATTGTTTCTATGACTCTGGTTCTCTTGGTCATCGGGGCTGCTCCAAGAGGGTCATCTTAGCTGTTTCCAGGACCCGGATCTGCTCTTCAAATTGGCCGCACAATCCTCTTGTTGGGCAACTTGGTCTTCAGCCCTTTGGAGGCAGCCCACATGAGTCTCCAAAGTCTTCCTGAAATCCTCCATGAAGGTCTGAATTTTGGCTAATTTATCCTCCATAACAAGGGTAAGCGATTTAGTTAATTCTTGGATGGCAGCTTCCTTTATGGTGAACATGGGGACCTCGTGGCCCTCCACCATCTTGGAATCGATCTGCCGCACCTTCCTGCGGGTGTCCCACTGTGCTTTAGTAGTCATATTGATCGGCAAACACTCCAACAATGAGCTCCCCTCGTGCTGGTTAACACCAGAGAAACGCCAGGATATGGGATTGAGGTTCCCGAAAAGAAATCGGGGTAAGCATAAGAACATAAGAAGTCGCCTCCGCTGAGTCAGACCAGAGGTCCATCCTGCCCAGCGGTCCGCTCCCGCGGCGGCCCATCAGGCTTAATTGCCTGAACAGTGTCCATGACTAATTTTGTAACTGCCTCTAATCCTATCCCTATTACCTACCTCTACTCCTATCTGTACCCCTCAATCCCTTTGTCCTCCAGGTACCTGTCAAGACCCTCTTTGAAGCCCTGTAGTGTGCTTCTGCTTATCACATCCTCCGGTAGCACGTTCCATGTATCCACCACCCTCTGAGTGAAAAAGAACTTCCTGGCATTTGTTCTAAACCTTTCCCCTTTCAATTTCTCCGAGTGCCCTCTTGTGCTTGTGGTTCCCCGTAATTTGAAAAATCTGTCCCTGTCCACTCTTTCTATGCCCTTCATGATCTTGAAGGCTTCTATCATGTCTCCTCTAAGTCTCCGCTTGTCCAGGGAGAAAAGCCCCAACTTCTTCAGTCTGTCAGTATATGAGAGGTCTTCCATACCCTTTATTAGCTTAGTTGCTCTTCTCTGGACTCTCTCAAGTACCGCCATGTCCTTCTTGAGGTACGGCGACCAGTACTGGACACAGTACTCCAGCTGCGGGCGCACCATTGCACGATACAGTGGCAGGATTACTTCCTTCGTCCTGGTCGTGATACCCTTCCTAATGATGCCCAACATTCTGTTCGCCTTCCTTGAGGCTGTGGCGCACTGCTCTGACGCCTTCAATGATGTGTCTACCATCACTCCCAGGTCTCTTTCAAGGTTACTCACCCCTAGCGGTGATCCCCCCCATTTTGTAAGTGAACATTGTGACCAGTCAGGTAGGCTCCCTGCCCAGGTCCCAGTTAGAACAAGAAAAATTGAAGCAATAAAGGAAACCCGGAGTGGAATTGGGAAGGGACAGACAGTGGTTAAATGTAATAACGACCTTAACCACCGGGGGAGCCCAAGGGGTCCTTGGAACTCAGCCAGGGCTGACAAAGCAGGGTGTCGCCCTAAGGTACTTAAGCCCAGGAAGGAGAGCAGAGAGGGAAGCAAGATAGGGAGGAGATTTAATCCTTTCCTCCCTAGGGTGCCCTCGCAGCCAAGCAGGAGCAACGATCCAGTTCCTATGGAGGTGCTGGAGGAGGGGTCTACTGAAAAGCCTATGTTTTCTGGTGAGCTGCCCATGGAATTGGGAGAAGCGTTGGCAGAATGTGCTCCTGAAGTTATTGAGGACATGCAGGTGAACTTTGTTGCTGTCCACAAACAGTGAGTGTGATTTGTGGGTGTTGAACTGTTGGTGAAACATTTTTTTTTTCTTTTTCCCGGTGTACAAGCTGAGGAGTGATTTCTTTGAGGGAGAGGTTTTGCTGATATCTTGGGCGGGCATAGTGAGAGTCAAGTGAAAGACTTTTGTATGCAAAACCTATCACTCCCCTGTTTCCTAGCAGTGTAGGAAACTTGCCAGAGGCTTGTAGGAATTGTACAACTTTTGTGCTGAGAAGAAAAGTCTATGGAACTGTTTTGTTTTGTTTTTTTTTCTTGCTGAATTTTGGTACTGTCTGCATTGGCAGCAGTCAGAGTTTTGGCTCAGTGGGGTTGCAAACCAGAGGCACAGCTGAGGTGTCCTTACCACTGAGTGTAAGTCAAGGACTTGTGCTTTGCTACTGTTTTTTTTTGCTGACTTGTTTAAATTTACTATTTTTGTTTTAATGCTGCTGGACAAAGCTATTCTGACCTGCTTAGCAGCTTTATTGAAAAGACTATCTATCTGGATACAAACCGAATAAAAATAAGATTATTTGTTTGCACAGTAAAGGATAGTGATTTTGTTTTGATTTTTCTCTTTCTTGACATTATATTGGGAATAGAGTGAATCCGATCCTGCAGGGTGGCTCCGGTCCGGGCCACACGTCAAGGTGCTATCTTGTGGCAGTCACTGTGAGTGCTAGGGAATCCTATCCTGTGCTACAGTGGACCACAACATCGGGTTCTTTTTTCCTACATGCATGACCTTGCATTTCCCTATGTTGAAGCTCATTTGCCAATTTTTGGCCCACTCTTCCAGCGTTGTCAGATCTTTTTGGAGGTCTTCGCAGTCCTCCATGGTTTTGACCCTGCTGTATAGTTTAGTGTCATCTGCAAATTTAATAATCTCACATTTTGTTCCTGCCTCCAGGTCATTGATAAATATATTGAACAGGAGCGGTCCCAGCACCGACCCCTGCGGAACTCCGCTCGTGACCCTTTGCCAGTGTGAGTAATGGCCTTTTATTCCAACCCTCTGTTTCCTGTCCGCCAGCCAGTTTTTGATCCATCGGTGGACCTCCCCTTGCACCCCGTGGTTCCATAGCTTCCTTAGCAGTCTTTCATGTGGTACCTTGTCGAAGGCTTTTTGGAAGTCAAGGTAAATGATGTCTATAGATTCCCCTTTATCCACCTGGCTGCTTACCCCCTCAAAGAAGTATAATAAGTTAGTGAGGCATGACCTGCCCTTGCAGAAGCCATGCTGGCTCGGCTTTAGCTGCCCAGTGTTTTCGATGTGTTCCCAGATGCAGTCTTTAATCAGTGCTTCCATCATCTTTCCCGGGACCGAGGTCAAGCTCACCGGCCTGTAGTTTCCTGGGTCTCCCCTTGAGCCTTTCTTGAAGATGGGCGTGACATTTGCTATTTTCCAGTCTTCCAGAATCTCTCCAATTTTTAAGGATAGGTTGCATATTTGTCGAAGTGGCTCAGCTATTTCGTTCCTTAGGTCCTTGAGTACCCTTGGGTGAATGCCGTCCGGACCTGGCGATTTGTCGCTCTTTAGCCTCTCTATCTGCCTAAGGACATCCACTTTGCTCACCTCTAGTTGGACCAGGTTTTCATCATGATCTCCTTTTACGATCTCCTCGGGTTCCGGAATGTTGGTTGTGTCCTCTCTCGTGAAGACTGACGTGAAGAACTCGTTTAACCTGTCAGCTATCTCCTTTTCCTCTTTTACCATTCCCTTTCTGTCTCCATCATCCAAGGGTCCCACTTCCTCCCTTGCCGGTTGCTTCCCCTTGACGTACCTGAAGAACGATTTGAAGTTTGTTGCTTCCCCCGCCAGTCTCTCTTCATATTCTCTTTTTGCTTTCCTAACCACTCGGTGACACTCCTTTTGGTGTTTTTTATGTTCCTTTTGGCTGTCCTCTGATCTTTGGCTGTCTTTCCATTTTTTTGAAAGATGCCTTCTTGTCATTTATCGCCTTTTTCACTGCTTTTGTTATCCACACTGGGTTTTTAGTTCTATTCTTCTTGCACCCTTTCCTGAACTTGGGGACGCACAGGGTCTGTGCTTCGTGCACCATGTCCTTAAGTAGGGTCCAGGCTTTTTCTACAGACTCCATCTTCCTTGCGGTGTTGTTGAGTTTCTTTCCCACCATTTTCCTCATGGCATCATAATTCCCTTTTTTGAAGTTGAGTGCTGTCATTGTAGTTCTATTCACCTTTGTAGATCCAATTTCTAGCTTGTACTGGATCGTGTTGTGGTCACTGTTTCCTAGTGGGGCTAGTACCACCACCTCCTTGGCGGGTCCCCCTAGTCCGTTGAAGATTAGGTCAAGTGTTGCATCCCCCCATGTTGGTTCTGTAACCAGCTGTTCCATAAAACAGTCCCTTGTGACCTCCAGGAATGCGGTCTCCCTCATGCAGTTTGAGTGCCCGATACTCCAGTCTATTCCCGGGTAGTTGAAGTCCCCCATCACCACCACACTTCCGCTTTTGCATAATTGCCTCATTTCAGCCTCCAGATCCTGGTCGGTTTCTTCCGTTTGTCCAGGTGGGCGATAGTACAGACCCAATTTTATGTCTGCTCCAGAACTTCTGGATAGCTTAACCCATAGTGATTCCAAGCCATCCGCCCTTACTGCTGATTCCATCCTGGTTGAAGGTATGGAATCCCTTATATATAGCGCTATTCCTCTACCCTTTTTGTGTGGCCTATCTCTCCTGTAGAGTTTGAACCCTGGCAAAGCCACATCCCATTCATTCTCATCGGTCCACCATGTTTCTGTGACTCCAATTATGTCTAGGCCCTTTTTGCTGGCTAAGACTTCCAGCTCTCCCATTTTAGCCCTTAGGCTCCTAGCATTAGTGTATAGGCAGTGTATGTCCCGGTTGTTCGCCTTTCTTGCTGGTTTTCCTTGTGGTTTGGCACTCCCTATTTTTGGTTCAACATCCTTGGCCCTGGTGCTCTGCATTGCGTCCTTAGGTCCTTTCCCCAAAAATTCCCATTCAGTCCTCTGCATTGCGTCCTTAGGTCCTTTTCCCAAAAATTCTCACTCAGTCCCGATCCCTTCTTTACAATCTCCTTGCTCAGTGTCTTTGGCCCCCTGTATTGTATCCTTAGGTCCTTCTTCAAAAAATTCCCACTCAGTCCCGAGCCCTCTTTTACAATGTCCTTGCTCAGTATCTTTATTTGATACTTTTGTCCAATGTGTCAGATCGACTGTCGGCTTTCCCCTCCTCCTCAGTTTAAAGCCAAATCTATGACGTTCTGGACGTTGCGTGCCAGCATCCTCGTCCCAGTCGTGCTCAGATGCAGTCCGTCTCTCCTGTAGAGCTTATTTTTTCCCAAGAAAGTTGTCCAGTTCCGAATAAAAAGGAAACCCTCCTCTTCGCACCATCTCCTGAGCCAACCGTTTATTGCTTGTAGTTCACTCTGCCTCTTTGCATCCGCTCTCGGTACTGGCAGGATCTCCGAGAAGGCTATCTTCCTTGCCCTCAGTTTCAGTCTCCTCCCCAGGATCCTGAACAGTTGTACTGCAAGGAAAATGTGCTCAGCCACAAGAAGCAGATAACATGCTTATTAAATGTGTTACCAAAAGGTTTAACACGGTTTACAGAAGGTTATAACAGTAAACATGATCCATGGAATAAAGTTGTAGGAATGCCCCACAAAGGAAACACACACATGCAATCTTAGAGTCGGGAGGAGGCGCTGGCAAGGGCTAGCTCCGAGTCCCTATTTATTATGCTTCTAAGCTAATGACATCATAGTAACTCCCTCGTTTACACATCTCATGATTGGTAGGTACAAAGGTACATGGTTTTACATTGGTGGATACAAAGATAGGTACATGCTTTTATCTCGTGATCACCCTCCCTTTACCTTGTGCTTTTACCTCGTGATCATCCTCCAACTCAGCACTTAGACAAGGGCCTGATTAACACGTAGACAGAGCCTGAGACTTTGCACATCCTCAAGGCCTGTCAGCTGATGTCCTTACCAAATAAGGACAGCTCAAATAAGATAAGCATGTGACAGTCCAAAGGTTATAATGCATGCTCCTTAGCCTTAAGCTGTAGGCAAAGTCTGATTGTTGCCCATATAAGGGATAAGGTAAACCTGTGTCAGGTTAATATGTGACAAAGGTCTTGTGATAAGATGCTAGCATTTTCCTTTACTTAGAATGGCTGCATGGCAAGAAGGGAGAGGGAATGGGAATAATTCATAATTTTTTCACAGGGGCGGTGAAATCAGTGTGCCGATATCACCCTGTTTCAGAATGGCAGAATGACGTCCCTACATAAAGTGAGTTAAGTAGTCAAATATTTAGAAACACTGAAGGGATTCAAATAGTCATAAAACTGTTTTCTAAAGTGTTTGTAAGAGTCAGCTGTGAGCAACAATGATCAAAATTCTTTTTCATGGGAAGCTGCCTGAGATGCTAAAGAGTGATTAAGGAATTTCTAGCTTTTACAGCCCTTTACAGAAGGAAAATTAAACAGAGCATGAGTTTTTCTGCTGTATTTATGCATAGCTATGGATAAACTGTTAACCAGGTAGGTAGGGGCTGCGCCATATAGAGCCTTATAACAGAAACAGCCCAGCTTAAACAGTACCCGGGCCTCCACAGGCAGCCAATGTAGTTCACAATAAAATAACTTAACGTGATCATATTTGTTCAATCCGTAGATCAGTCTGCTGTATTTTGTATCAGTAGTAATCTCGACAATTCTTTTTTACTGGTTGACAGATAAATGATATTGCAATAATCAAGGAGACTCAAGAGTAATGGTTGAACCAATAATTTAAAGGCAGAGAATTCAAAATAAGGTCTAATTGTGCATAATCTGGATTTTCAGGGTGAGATGTTGATCTAGGACAATTCCTAGTATTTTAATCGTTGGATGAATAATGTAAGATGTTGAATGTATATTGATGGAAGGTTCATAAGACATTTTACTAGGTGATGCTACAAAGAACTTTGTTTTATCAGAATTGAGCTTTAGTTTAAATTGCTGCTTCCAAAGATTCATCCTGTCCGTTATGGTCTCAATTTTAGTAGTACTCTGGGATAAAACCGAATTGCAAGGTATAACAATTGTGATGTCATCGCGTAACTAAACAGTCTTATATCCAGATTGCTTAGACATGAACCTAACGAAGAAAGATAGACATTAAATAATGTAGGAGATAATGGAGATCCTTGGGGCACGCCGCATGGGTTTTCCAGCTAAAGGAGAGTAGAGTCTGAAATCTAACTTGATAAGATCTGGATTCCATAAATTCCTTAAACCATGAGTAACATTGCCATGTAACGCAATAATTGAAGAATCCCCCTTGGGTAGGAGATGCAGGTGTCTTAAATTTTTTTTTTTTAACCAAACTGCAGTACAAAGTGGCCTTAGCGCCCCCTTACACAGATCTTTCCCATGTATAAAGCCATTTTCCACATTGCTAAAATGTCCAAATTTTTACATTAATCATCATGCACTGACTTTTCCAATAGCACATGGCCATTAGCGCATGAGCCCCTACCACCACCTACTTTGTAGGCAGTAGGAACTAAACCTGCAATAATTGGTTAGTGCACAGCAATTCTGCCCTGCGTTATGCCACATTAAGCTATGATATGCATACATTAGTGTTTATTCCAGCTTTGTAACAGGCAGTATTTATTAAGGACCTAACACAGCCTGGGTTTTGCAAAGTGTCTGCATCATGGGTCTAAAAAACATATAAACCACACATCACATTTAGGGCTTCTTTTATCAAGCCGCGCTAGCGGGGTTAACGCGTGAGACATTTTATCACGCATTAACCCCCGCGCTGGCCTAGAAACTACCACCTGCTCAAGGGAGGCCTAGTGGCTAGCGCGGCCGGCGGTTTAGCGCACGGTATTATGCGCATTAAACCGCTAGCGTGGCTTGATAAAAGGAGCCCTTAATCTGTGAACAATTTACAATTAAAATAAAATTCATAATTATATTAATAAAATTAAATTAAAAGTTATTGCAACCTTATTGCAACCAAAGAATATAAATAATATAACGGAAGTGCTAAGAATAGCTGGCAGATGTCATGTTAACAAATAACACCCCCACCACCACCATCACACACTCACACACACGCAGCCATGAGTACTGCTGCCATGTCTAGTGGGAGCAGTGATTTGTTCACAATGCTGCACATTGAAAAAAATTAGAACGACCCAATCTCACAAATTCACATTGTTCCATCATTGGTTCCTGATTGCAAAAACACAGACAGCCCATCCTAATTTGGTGACAAAAGTTAAGGAAACTCCATCCATCAAATCCTTATGGTATAACTCTTAACCTCTATCCCCTGGCTTTCCCTCCCTTCCCTCCCTGCACCTACCAGGGGTTTCCCAGCAAGTGGAGAAGGGGAAACACTCCTGCCCTATTATTGCCTGGATTCAAAATGGTGCTGTGGAGCACTTGATGTAGTTTGGTGGTTCTGATGCTAGAGATCAAACTACCATATAAGGGCATGGACTCCTTATTTGGCAGCTTGATTCCTAACCCTAGTTTCCCAAAACAACCATGCCATTTTGAACCCAGGCACCCACGGGGCATGAGCCTTTAGGGATTACTCCTTCCCCACCTCCCCAACTATCCACCTCTCTGAAAATTATCAGGTTCTTATAAAAAATTTCCATATACCTTGCACCTGCTATATGGGCAGGATGGGGTGGGATGGGAACAGGGCATGAGAAAATTAGCACACATATTTTTGAAGACTGCATGTACATGTGGTGTTTTTCATGAGTAAATGTCAGTGCACTTTAGATGCATTTGAGGTAAGCTATTTTCCCAGACTTTTCTGATAAATGCCTTTCAAAATTGTCCTCTCCCATGTAGATATTAATTTCTTCACAGAATGGATTTGAGGTTAGGTTGGCTTTAAGCCACTTGGTTCATGCTTCATTTAACCCACAAACAGGATTTATTTAAAAAAATCTTAAAAGGTACTGAGACTTGTCAAAATTACAGAATTAACAAAATTAAAACAAAAACAAAAACATCATATTAAGTAAAGCTTTTTATTACAAGATAGAGGGGATTTATGACTAAAAAGGTGATCCAAAATGTGGCATAAAGGGGCAGATGGACGTTTATCTCACCAACCTTCCTAGTCACTATTTTCAAAATGTATTTTGGAGAAGGACTTCTATAGTGGAAGGGGACATGTTGAGGGTGCAGTTTGGGTAGGACCAAGGTGGGCTTAGGATTTGGACTTTTTTTCTGCTATAATCATACATTTTAGAAAATGTCCAGGGCACAATTTGAATGTTTGGGCCCAGACCTGTTATAACAATGAATAAGTGCCAAAAAGGTGCCCAAACTGACCAGATAACCACTGGAGGGATGACGACATGACCTGCCCCCCACACTCTCCCAGTTGTCACTAAACCCTCCCAACCCCCAAAGATGTGAATGAAACAGTACAAACCTGCCTGTATGAGAGTAAAGCAGCAAGCAGGTGGTGGTGTAGTGAACTATAGAGATAGGGTCTCAGGCCCATATCCCTTTCTAACTGCTACACTTATAGTGGAATATGTGAGCCTTCTAAAACCCACCCAAATCCCACTGTACTTACACAGGTGACACCTGCAGGCATAAGGGCTATTGGTGTGGTGTACAATAGGGTCCAGTAGGTTTTGAGTGGGTTTTGTAGGGCTCACCATCAGCAGCGTAGCAAACATTTGGGCGGTGGCACCTCTCTCTGTCTCCCACTCCTTCCTGAACCCCTCGCATGCCCCCTTTCCTTCCCCCATAACTCTTTCATCTTCCAGGCTCAAGCAGCATCACAAACTTGCTGCCTGATTCATGTCCTCCCTCTGTCACTTCCTATTTGTTCAAAAAAGTTGTTACTTGATTGATGACTTTGTCATATTTTCTTATTGTATTTTTCACTATTGAAATATTGTACTGCTTTTCTGTGTGCTTTGTATCATCACTGGAATGTCCTGTTCTCTTTATTCTGTGAACCAACTAGATTTTTTTGGGTGTTGGCAGTATAGAAAAATAATGTTATTGTTATTTATTATTATTATCAGAGATAGCCAACACTGACACGGGCAGTAAGTCTGTAATACTGCTCGTGCCAGGAAAATTAATGAGGTATGAGGGAAGGGGTGCATGCGCACAGCGGGGGGGAAGGAGCAGGGAAGTAGAGTGGAGAATGGATGCTAGTGCCATTCCCCTTTACTACACCACTGCTCACCATACACTATAAGGGGGTTATGGTGCGATATGTACCTAGGCCTTTTTAGGTGAAGTTTACTACAGTCCCTCCTAAGGTGCCCCACTGCTCTCTGGAATGTCTATGTGGCCTGTCTAATAAAACTATTGACCCGCTCCTACATCCCAATGGCTTGTTTTGTGCATTTTTTGTGGATGTTTTTTCGAAAATAGTTCAAAAAGATAGATGTACTGTGCACAAGCATAATTAGGAAATGGCCATTTTTGAAACAAAAAGACATTTTTCTGTTTCAAAAATGGTCACATTCGCTGCTGAATTTTTGGATGTGTTCCACAAAACGTCCAAACTCATTTTTGGACATCACATTGAAAATACCTATCAAAGTCTTAGACAGAACCTCGTATATGGAAGGAAATCTGAAGTTTTAAAATGTCTTCAGAGGATTAAAAAAAAATATTAATCAAATAATTAGGGCTTCTGATTTAGGGTTTATTGATAAACACCAATAAACACTCTTGATGCAAAATACTAAGGGTCTTTTTACTACAGTTTGTCAGATTTTGGAGTTATTGTGGCTTAACACCAAAAATTAATTCATAGTAGCTGCAAATCTAAGGGCTCCTTTTATTAAGCCAAACTAGCACGGTTAACGCGCGTGACTTTTCATCATGCACTAACCCCCGTGCTGACCTAAAAACTACCGCCTGCTCAAGAGGAAGCGGTAGCGGCTAGTGTGGCCGGCGGTATAGCGTGCGGTTTTACGCGCATTAAACCTCTAGCGTGCCTTTGTAAAAGGAGCCCTAAATTCTGAATGTTATTTTGCCACTATAACTGAAAAGAGTATTCTCCTATTTCGTCAAGTGCCAATTTGCAGAAACAAAATTCTATGTTTTTTGACTTTGTTTCAGATCATTGATTGAGCCATATCCACATCATTCTCTTCTTGGTAGGGCTGAGAACTTTTCAGAATCTCTCAAAAATGTATGAAGATGAAAGTGAGGTTATTCAAACCTTGACAAATCCAAAACTTCACCTCACTCTAATAGGGACATGCTAGTAACTCTGCACTATTAAAGAAAAATAAATGAATAAATTATCAGATGCCACTGGTTTGTCTTACTTCTGAAAAGATTAGAAGATGACGGAGTACAGCAAGTGTTAAAGACTTACAGCATATCAGAGGTGGCTTATCTCAGTTTTGAGATTTAGCCATATAACTGTGGATTTCCTCTTCTTTTAGAGTGAGGTGAAGTTTTGGATTTGTCAAACTTTTCAGAATCCCCTCATATGTTGAATTGTACTTGCTCTACATAGGTTTGGGTGATTCTCTTCATAAAGGTGGTTAATAAATCAAAATAAATAAATAAATAAATACATATAATTAACTAAAGGAAATTCTATTTGGACTGTGACAATGAAATGAAAAATGATCATAGGCTGAGAGAGGCGGGACTTGTTTTGATGAATCAGGACTAGTTGGAAAGTATATAAGAGGAGGGGAACTTAGCACAGAACCAGAGGGAGTTACAGAAAGGCTGAGAGAGCAGTTAGAGACTAGTAGTGAAGTTATAAAAGATTTTGGTGACTCAGAAACAAAACCTTTCAAATATTTAGAAGAGTGGTTCATATACAGATCAGAGTGAGACAAGTGTTACAGCAAGGATGCAGAAATTAGCGTTGTGCCAGATTTTGTGTGTTGGGTTCCTGCTGTTCCAGTTCCTGAGTGAGATAACTGCTGAACAATTATGTGGTTATGATATCTTTATTAAATTGGACGAAATCTGTGTTTATGAATCGACTATGAAATTCAGGAGAAATGGTAAGTATAAACATAACAGAGCATTACTTTTTATCTATATATCGCAAAAGCCTTTCAGTTCTATGCGATTTACAAAAGAGGTGAACTGGCAATTGTCAGTGAGCTACAATGGAAAGAGCATAAACTCCAACTAGGTGCGACATCTGTTGTATCGACATATCTTGCAACTACATTTCACAGGGAAACTGCACACATGGAAGGGCATTTTCGACATGATGTCTAAATCTGAATTTGGACATTTTGAGAAAAATGTCCATTTTTTGGAAATTTACAAGACGTCTATCTTTTTTTTTTGTTTTTGTTTCCGAAAATAGCCCACCTAGATGTTTTGTCCTGCTAGACATCTAAATTTTTTCCAATTATAAAAAAAATTGTCTAAATTAAAAACATCCAAAACAATCCATTTGCATTTAGGAGGAGCCAGCATTTTTAATGGACTGGCCACACAGACATCCCAGCAGAGCAGTGGGGTACCCTAGGGCACAGTTCTTCAACTGCCAGTCCGCGGACCGGTGGTGGTCCGCAGAAAATTTCTGCTGGTCCGCACAGGGCCGGCGAGATCAAGTCGGCAGTTAAATTTCCTGCCGACTGCGGTTGCTGCTCACTAATGTTCCTCCCAGCCTCAGGCAATTAAGACAGTCTGCCGACATCGGGGCCTTCCCTCTCTGAGTCTCGCCTGTTCGGAAACAGGAAGTTGAAACAAAATAGGCGGGACTCAGAGAGTGAAGGTTCCGACGTCGGCAGCCTGTCTTGATCGCCGCCCCTGCCGAGTTGCTGAAGAGGGCCGCGGGGAAGTTACAAGTAGAATGGAGAGAGCTGCAGATACTGGTGCAGGTGGAGGGAGATGGTCAGCGTGTGCGAGCAAGATCCTGGGGAGCCTTCACAGTGACTTCTTCCCCTCCCACCAACTCTCCTACTTGCCAGGGCAGTGATTTACCGGCAACTTCCTGCAGGCAAGTACTGAGAGCTGCTGGAAGGGGAGACAGCCACTGTAGGAGGCAGGGAAGCTGCTGGATAAAGGGAGAGCTGTTACTGGACTTGGAGAGAGTTATAAGGAGAGATGTTGCTGGGAGGGGAGGAGGGAAAGGGATGGGAAGAAAAGAGATAAAATATAATAATATCATACATAATAGAGGGAGGAGGGAAGGGAGAAGAAGGAGAGATGCTGCTGGGAGGGGAGGAGGGAAAGGGATGGGAAGAGAGTTAATGTTGGATAGAGGGAGGAGGGAAGGGAGAAGAAGGAGAGATGCTGCTGGGAGGGGAGGAGGGAAAGGGATGGGAAGAGAGTTAATGTTGGATAGAGGTAGGAGGGAAGGGAGAAGGAAAAAAAGGAAGGAGGGAAGGGAGAAAGAAAAAAAGGAAGAAAACAGCTGGGCAGGGAGATTACAGGAGGGGAAGAGAGTCAGGGTGGAATGGAGAGATCAGATGAGAGAAAGGGGAGAGAGAGGAATGAGAAAGTAGAGAGATATTGATGCTGGAAAGGGGGTCAGCAGAGAAATGAAAGAGGGATAAAGATGCTAGATCTGGTGTAGGAGAGATAAAAATGAAGAAGGCAGTGAAGCTGGAATGAATGATGTAAAAAGGAGAGAGGAGGAACAGGCTGGATGGACAGGGAAGAGGGGCATAGAAAGAAGTCAGATACATATGGAAAGGGGAGAGGGCAGACATTGGATGGAACTGGCAGATGCTGGAAGGAAAAGAGTGAAAAGAAGATGAAAGCAGAAACCAGAGACAACAAAAGGTAGAAAAAAATAATTTTATTTCTATTTTGTCATTAGAATATATCAGATTTGAAATATATATCCTGCTAGAGACATAACTGGGGACTGCAGTATTCTGTTAGCATGATATTTCTATGTAGCATTCTATAATAACTTGGCTTGTTCGGTTTTCTTGATAGTAGAGGGGATATATGTGAAGGGGAGGGGAGACAGGGGTTTTGCTGGTCCGTGCTCTGTATATTTGTATTTATAAAATCACAATTGTTCAGAATATTGTTTCTTTTTATACTTTAATAAAATACGTTCAATATAAAATCATAATTGCGGCTTGTGCAGATGGGATCAGTTGGTTTGCGGGAACCGAGCTCGCGGAGATGGGGCGTAAACGGGGTTTTTAAATTTTAGTCCTAGTAGTTTGCCGGTCCACAAAATAATTCTTTTATTTTTGCCGGTCCACGGGTGTAAAAAGGTTGAAGAACAGTGCCCTAGGGTATACTGCTATGAACTTTACATTAAGGGTGCCAGGTACATGTCTCATCATAATCCCCTTACATTAAAGGGGGAGCCCTCCAAAACTCCCCCAACACTTACTGTACTCTCCTGACTTCCACTCCAATAGCCCTTATGCCTACAGGTGTCACCTATATCTCACTACATTGGGGATTTGGTGAGTTTTGGTAGACTCACACTTTCCACCACAAGTGTACTAGTTAAGGTGGCATATGGGCCTGGGTCCCCTTCTCTGCAGTCCACTGCACTGCCCACCAGGCTATTCCAGAGTCCTGCTTACAATTCTACTATGACTGGTCATAGTGTCTGCAGCTGTTATAGAGACAGATACATACTGCGTCATGCAGATCTTTGGGGGGGTGGAAGAGGGTCAGTGGTCATCTGATCAATTTGGGTACCTTCATGGCTAGGGATACCAGATGTCCAGATTTCTTCAGACATGTCCTCCTTTTGAGGACATGTCTGGGGATCCAGATGGCTTTTCAAAACCCGGCACTTTATCCGGATTTTGAAAAGCGTCTGGCAATGAGTAATGTCGGGACGGCATTCAAACATGTGTGGATGCAAGGCGGTGACATCACGCACATGTATTTATTTTCTATGTAAAATGTACATGGGGCATTACAATAATGGAACAACTCAATGCTAACCCTTCTGATTTTTGCAGGCTTACAAGGTTCCTTATCTCAACATTTGCAATGTAAATGTCTTCAGAAGTGCTTGCACAGTTCAAAAATATCTAGCAATAAGAAGACTAGTTATCATTATGGGCTACCATTAGGATGCTTTATTTTACTATTTTTGATATTTTTTTTCACTGGTCCCATTTACTGTTCAAATAGTTTATTGGTTTTAGTCAAAAGAAAAAAGTATAAACATAAGAGAAACATAAAATACAAAAATGTTAACTGGACATGTTACAGACAAGCTGCATTAAAATCTTTAAATCCTGCATAAATAACCGTATCCTAAACTTTATACAACTAGCCGAAACATGTCAAACCTGTAGCACAAAACCAGCATAAAATATTAGCAGAGATGTATGTTGTACATACAGGAAGAAAAAGGAAAGAAAGAAGGAGTTCTCAGTGAGCACCACACAACAACAATAACCAACCAGGTCAGATTTTGGAGAGATGACATAGACAACAATTTACATTCATATATATCAGTGGTCTTTTCTACAATAAGACTTAAAGGAGTCTCATACTTTGAGAAATGGACTGGTAGAATTATGCGTCTCAGCTATTACACTTTCAAATTTGAAGAGACCTTCTTGCAGCTTCATTTCATGTCATCTAGTCTTTAAAAATAGATATGTTTGTTCATTAATATCTTTCAAGTATCTAAATGTCTGTATCATATCACACCAGTCTCTCCTTTCTTTGGGATTTACATATGAGGGGGTGCTGAAACGTTTTCAGCCCAACCAACCAACTCCCTAAATTCTGAGCATTATTTTGCCTGAAAAGCTATCTCTCCTGTACATTGTGGACTAATAAGAGAGCAATGGGAAAAATAGTTTATTTTCTTTGAAATTATTGCTTGTAACAATTTCAATATTATTGCTCATGTGGAATGATGTTTGTCATCATATAATAATTAAAATGCAATAAAGAAAAAATTATTTGAAAAAAAAAGTCATTGTTTCAGATCATTGACTGAACCATATCCATGCCATTTTCTTCTTAATTGGGCTGAGACCTTGTGAGCAACCCCTCGTACTCTTACATTTGCCCATTCATGCCGAGTCATATGTCCATTATCCTGATCCATTCTCAAGTGCTGTCATTTCTCATAGGGAAGCCCTACTCTAATCTAATCTTGACTTTTTTAATCCGCTTAATCCCTAGACAAACTGAGGGAAAGATTCTCAAAACGTCACAGTAAAATCCAACGGGCTGCTGTCATGGCCGTAAATATTTATTTATTTAACCCGTCCTCCCAAAGGAACCCAGAACAAGTTACAAGAGTACATTCATAGTACGGTTTGCAAAAGATGAGTCATTCTCAAAAACCCACGCATGCAAAAGGGGTTCATGGAGGGTCTCTATATTTGCATGTGACGAGTTGCCGGTGATAGTAATCAGCACATGAGCAGAATACACTCACATATTATTTTTTAATTCTTTAAACTCACTTAAAATTCACTTATTTAAACAATATAATATACATTATTGATTTTTATATTATCATGTAGTTATAATGTACTTTTAATCTTTTAATCTATACTTATTTTAGTTTATATTGTGTTTTCCTTATTCATTAGTTTTAATGCTTGTATTAGTTACTTAGAATTTTATTATGTATGATATTATTATATTTTATGCTGAGTACCTATTGTGTAAACCACTATAAACTGCTGGTTAGGTGGTATATAAAAATAAATTATTATTATTATTATTATTATTTAATGTAGTTTTCAAAATTTTCTACCTTCCTTGCAAACAATAATCTATCCTGTATTAAAGAAGACTGAGAGGATTGTAACCCTTGGACCTGCTGTTCCCAATGGTCAACTTTTTCCCCATGGGCCTTGATTTGCTGCTCCATTTTTTCCAGTCTCTGAGCCTGAATAGTGACCTAGGGAAGGGTTCCAGCACAAAGTTTATGTAAGGAGTCCAAATCGACTCCAGTGTAAATACAGCTGGTCTTACCAGTGGTGGGACAGATAAAATCTGTCCAGCACTTGCTGAAAGTTCCGAAACCTTCTCTGCATTTGATAATCTAACCGCAGTTTCAAGTGGAGTCAGCAAGCTCTCAAGCTCCATGTTGCTTCACCTCCCTGTAAAGCTCCTGATACTCTCCAGTCTTGCAGTTGAAGAGGACGGGCAGGTCCTGTGGGACTGAGCGAATCTTTGCTTCCGAGTGCCGAAATTTCGCTCTGATTTGGCAAAGCTGGTTTGCCCCTGAGAGAAGATATTAGGAAGCTCATTATCACCTCCTGCCGCAACAAGGTAAGTTCCGTCTGCTGGGCTGAAGTAGCAACTCTTCCTCTTCGTTTTGGCATCTTTATTTCCAATTTTACCACCGAAAAACAGTGAGTAAAACCGGTAGGAAATAGGGTATCAGCTGAAGGGAACTTATTGGCGTGCTCACTGCTCTACCAAGAATACCATAACATAAAATTAATTAAATATTTAATTTATTGATTTCTTTAATTCAATTCATATCCTAAAAACTAACACAATTTATTTCATCTAAATTTAAAATCTACAATAACATGGTTTGTTGTTTAATAAAAACAGATTTCAACATAAAGTGCATGTAGTACAAAGTTCTCACTGCTCTGCCATCTTGTCTCAGTCTTCCTCCTGACACCAGGGTTCCCGTCACCCCAACACTCCCAGCAGGAAGGATGCTCACCCCCCTCCTGCCATTGGTGATTCCTATCCCCCAACAACCCTCCCCCTGGCAGGAGGGATACCCACTCCTGCTGCCAGTGATTCCCACCCCCCACCCACCGGCAGGAGGGATCCCCACTCCCTCCTGCTGCCTGTGATTCCCACCCCCAACAACCTTCCCTGGCAGGAGGGATGCCCACTCCCTCCTGCCACCGATGATGCTTACCTTTTCCCCCCGACACCCCCGTTCCTTTCAGTCCATGGCTGGCTGGAGAGATGCTTACTCACTCTGCCTTGCAGGCCCACCTCATTATAATGGTAGGCCTTCCCCTCCACGGTGTATCCTGCGAGGCGCCAAAGGCTATGATTGTCCCAGGTGCTTAAGGCCCCTCCTTAAACACCTGGGCCAAACAGAGTCTTAGGCCCCTCCCTGGTGCATCCCAGGATGCATCAGGGAGGGGAAGACCCACCATTTTGATGAGGTGGGTCTGCTGGCCAGAGGGAGTAGGCATTCCTCTGGGCAGCCATGGACTGAAAGGTACGGGGGTGTTGGGAGTGGGCATCACCAGTGGCAGGAGACATCCCTCCTGCCAGGGGGTGTGTGTTGGGGGTTGGGAATCACCAATGCCAGGAGAGTGTGGACATTCCTTATGTCAGGGGGTTTGTTGGGAGTGGGAATCACCGGCAACAGAAGGGAGTGGGCATATCTTCTGCTGGGGGTGTCCGGGGTTGTTGGGGGGACGGTGAAAAATTTTCTGGCAGGTCTGAGCCTTACTTTTATGTCAATGCCTGAACCAATCAGTGCTCAGGCACTGACCAGAAAGTAAGGCTACGACAGCTCAAACTTGCTGGAAAATGTTGCCTGCAAATATAGGAAAATAAGATAATAGAGGATCACCCATAGTGCTTGTTTAAATATTAATGACCTTGTTGTAATACATTTGCATGGCAGAGTTGGAGTCTGTCAGGAAGCTCAGAAAAGACCACGCTGAGCCCTTTTGAGAATTGGCTGGTAAAATACTTCCACGCTAAACCAGCTGGAACTGGTTTAGTGACTATCATTAAAGGCACAGTGGTTTCCGAGAATCTTCTCCTGAATTCTAAAATAATACAAAAAAAGTTAAAAATAAAATAAGTGATCTCCCCCCCCCCCGACACTAAACATTTGTCAGGTATTTATCATAGAGATAAATTTATGAATATTTAGGAAAATAAAAATAAAGGATTGCTAACTTATATCTAATAGAAGATTATTCCAAAAGGAGACCACTTGATATGAATAAGATACCTCTAATACTTGCTCGACATGAATTTATTTGAAAGAAGGAATATCTAACTCAAGCTGATTCATTATTTGATTAGTTCTGGCAATAGAGAGAATGTGAGCTAGTTGAACGATATGAATAGAAGTTAAACCATTCAAAGTCTTGTAGAAGGAAACAAGAACATTTGAAAAAGTTAACCCGTGCATTTTCAACATAACAAGTGACACATTATCAAATCTGCTTGACAATACTTGATACACAGACTCCTTAATTCTGTATAGAACCCAGAAAAAAACAAAATTTTCTTGGCAAGTCCTAACTACAAGTTAACAAATACCTCTTTGAAATTAAACAGGTTAAATTACCCAATTAATTCCTCTATCAAAATCCTTGGAGTCATCCTGGACTGATGCCTGACTTTTGAAGACCATACTGATGCTCAGGTCAAAAAATGCTTTTGCACCCTTTGGAAATTTCATACTATCAAACACTATTTTGACTTCCTCTCTTTTCAACTGCTGGTTCAATCTCTAATCTTAAACATCTTAGATTACTGCAATATTATATACTTAGGATCCTTTAAGAAAACCATCAAATGATTGAGAGTCAATCAGAATGCTGCCGTCCGTCTAATTTATGGTCTCAAAAAGTCAGATCACGTAAGCCCCTATTACAGAAAACTACACTGGCTGCCGATGGAGGCAAGAATCATCTTCAAGTTTGCCTGCCTCTGCTTCAAAACCAAAACAGGTTCATCCCCAATCTACCTTTCGCACCATTTTGAATTTCCAGGTACCTCTTGCACACGTAATGCCTATCGGTTTGCCTTCCCAATCTTGAAGGGCTGTATTTACAAGAGATTCCTTGATAAATCACTGTCGTTTGAAGCAGGCAAATGGAATAAATGTCTAACCACTCTCGTCTCAAATTCACCCTCCTACCAAACCTTCAGGAAATCAATTAAAACCTATCTCTTTGATAAATTTCTCTGACTCCTTTCTTGCCTTGTATCTCTGAAATACTTCCGAATATACCTGACTACTCTTGGCTTGCTAATGTAATTTGAAAGTCTCTTTCTGTAACATCGCTGTCTGTGTACAATCTCTTCCTCTGTAAACTGCTCTGAACTGCTTGTGGTATTGCGGTATACAAAAATAAAGTTATTATTATTCTTATTAAATTATGCATGCACAATACTGCCAATTTGCATGTACCACTTAATTTATTAAGAAGCCTAATTGGTGCTAATTGACAATTAGCACTCATAATTTCTGCTAATTGGAATTAATTAAAATAGTTATGCGCACTACTTAGGGCTAGATTCACTAAAGTCAACGATTTTCGCTAAACATGTTTTCACATATATAGCGACGATTGCTGCTAACTGAACGGTTCACTAAATGGCCCACCGCGTGATTTTCCTCTTGATCACCCATTTTCCGATCCGATCCAACCCATGCAAAATAGTAAAACTCCTTGCAAAATAGCCAAGCGATTGATTCACTTGCATCGCTTGGCTATTTAGCTTCGGGTTTACTGATCCTAAAACCCAATTGTTGTAGACCTGTTGGTTTTTGGACAAGGTAGGCCAGCTGGAAGGAGGGAATCCGTGTCCCTTAGGTCATCTACTTAGAAGACAGAGGTGTGATGTTTTAGAGTATCAGCCCCTGAGGAAACTTACCAGTGAAATGGCTGGGTAGCCGTCGGGCTAAAGTTAAGTGCTCTTCTATATATGAATTATTCTACCATATCAGATTAAAAACTTTTTGCCTGTGCTAAATAATGAATCTAGGTACAAGACCGATGATGAACACTTCACCCCATTAAGGACACGAAGTACAATTTCAGTAGTGACTTGGGAGTTTGAGGTCTTGTGTATAATTGAAATACTGCACCGATTTGTTCTTAGCCAGTTGGTAACTGAGTTACCGCTAGGTCTGCCTGTTTTGTTTTTTTTCCAAAGGCACAGATATTTTGTGTGTATTACACACCAAAAATATCTGTCTCATAAAAAAATGAAAAAAATCGCCCACTGCTGCAGCATGCCCTCCCCTAATGACCCCAGACAATCGTGTGCCTCCCCCCCCGACAAACACGGTGACCCACCCAAACCTAAAACAAATGGCAGAAGGGATGCCCACTCCCTCCTGCCTCCGGAGGCCCCCCTCCCCCTCCAGACACCTAGTTGGGAGCAGGAGGTACTGAAAACACCTCCTGCTCCTCCTCTCTCACTGATAACACTGGGCCTTAGGACCCTCCCTGGTGCATCATGTGATGCACGGGGATGTCTTGGGCTCCTCCTCTCTCTGTTAAATCCTAGCTCACGTTCGTGGTCAAACACCAGCTCTGGCAGGATACACATTTCAAATCTGACATATTGTAATCACAAAATAGAAAATAAAATTATTTTTCTACCTTTTGTTGTTTAGTCATTATTCAAATCTTGTTGGTCCCAGGCTCTGGTTGTCTTCTGATAAGTCGCTTGCCAGGGTCTCCTTCACATTTGTCATTTTCTGCTCTCTCTGTGCTAACCATCCATCTTCTATCTCTGTCCTTCCCTTCCCTTCCATTTCCCTTCCCTATCCTGGAGGTCTGGCATATTTCCTTTTTTCGTCTCCATCTCCACAGCTGCAGCGATGGACCCCACCATCCCCAGATCCATCATCTCTCCTTTTCTCAACTACTCTTTCATCCAGCATCTACTCCTCCTTCCCCACCACCCCATGATCCACTATCTTTCTCTTTCTCTTCCCAACTACCCTCTTATCTATTATCTCTATCCTCCCCCCTCTACAAGATCCCTTGTGTCCAACTTCTCTCCCTTTCTGTTCCTTCCCTCCCTCCCATTATTCCTTTTCCCCCCTCCCTCCAACTGAGTCCGGCATATGCATGGCTCTTTGGACCCCCCCCCCTTGCCTCCCCCCCTCTCTCTGTGTACTTCTACACCAGGGCTTCCTCAAAGACCTGCATATTTCCTCCCTCTTTCTAGCGTCCTCTAGCTTCCCTCCGGCCTCCCGGTCTCACCTTCAGCTAATTATAGGAACCTGCAGAAGATCACCAGTGCTGTAGTGATGCTAGCAGGCTGCAGTCGGCCTCCACAGTATTTCCCTTTGCCACGGTCCAACCCCTCCTCTGATGTCAGGTGAATCGGGCAGCACTAGTGGGTAGATGTGGGGGTCCAGAGCTGATGGTGCCGCAGGGTCCCGCTGGGGGAGGGAGGGAGGAAAGAAGAGGAGGTAAATTTGGGGAACTTAAGCATTGGCAATTTGGGGGGAGGCCATGGCAATTGTGGCCCCCTCCCCCATTCTAATGCCTATGGCCAATCCCTAGCTACACAATCGCTCCCCCAACCAACTGATTAAAATTTTTTATTTGTATTCTGAGTTTCTTATAATCAGTGCGGGCAAATCATAGTGGAAATACAAGACAGTTAAAAATAATTCAAGCTAATATAAAGAAATAAAACAAATAACAATGGAAATAATGCGATACCTTTTTTATTGGACTAACTCAATGTATTTTATGATGAGCTTTTTAGCGTAACCTGTCTTCTTCAGAAATTACAAATAACATGTTTGGCTTTTTGCTGCCCCTCCATTATAAAACAGTTTTTCACTATTCACATAAAATAAACAACTACAGTATTTAAAAGATAAAACCCTCCAAACAACGAAATGAATACAAAATGAAATTTAAAAACCTCTGCATACTGCTAGGAGGGCTAGTGAAAATATCCCTCTAGATGACTGAACCTCAACTTCCTATCTATGTACCTCTCTGCCAATACTTACAAAATCACTCTTTAATATCAGGTGACATTCTTGTATTTTTTTTTTCTATAGTAAAAGGAAACTTGTTGGTACCGAACGTGCAGAGTGAAACAGAAACCCTGCGTTTCATCAGGTCAGAAGAAGTAACGGAACTAATGACAAAATGCTGCGACGAAGGCTGTGAAGACGATGAGTTGCAACCACTCTGTGACGCACCTGAGAAATAAAGCACCTGATGGCTGTTAATCATATACAGTAGAAAGGGAATGCGAGTGCACTCAATGGATTTTGCAGTAGAAGATAGTATTCAAACCCAGTTACCCATGCAAGATGGACCCTCTGAAAGTTGCCCTTCTCAGAATGATTAAATAGTATATCTGGAGTTCACAAAATGCATATCTTTATCCACAGTTTGTAAAAACATTCTTAATGGGTGGGTTGGAGGGTAAAGTACACATGCTGAATGTCATTTTCCAACCTGAATGTGAGTTCCCATCATATCCTCTACTGCAGAATTAGGTATAAATCTCTGGGTTGTTTTGTCTATTAAAATTACCTGTCAGGTCTATGCATAGAAAACTGCACAAGTCTTTTCACCTACTTGGGCCTCTAAAAATTTCCCCTGGGATGATTATTCCACTGCTTCCTTTCTGTGCTAATTTAGTTAAAGGTAACTTTTAAAGTGATAAGTCTGATCTACCAAGCTAGCATGAGTTGAAAAAATTTATCTTTATTTGGGGTTTCCATGTAGGTCTTTGAGAATGTAGCAGTGGTTATTACTATTTCTTTAGACAATAAAAATCTTTTCTTGCTGATGTAAAGTGTACTTTTTTCTCTAACCAGGATGGGGTAACTTTTCCTCATGTGCTTTAAAGCAATGGCCCCCAACCTTTTTTGCACCGCGGACTGATTTCATGCAAGACAATTTTTCCAAAGACAGGAAGAGGGATTCAAGTGCATAATCAATAAATTGTATATTATATCATTAATAATTATAATGTAAATATAATTATTACATTTTATATTATGCACTTTATTCCTATTATTATTACATAGTATTATATTAATACAACTCACCATAATGCTCCATCATACGTTAGGGACTCATCACACATGATCTCGATTCTTGACGAATTTGATGCTGATTTAGAAGATTAAATCTTGGTCACTATGGGCTCCTTTTACTAAGGTGCGCTAGCGTTTTTAGCGCAAGCGTGAAATTACTGTGCGCTAAACCACATGGTATGCTTCTAGAATAACGCCAGCTTAGTGCTGGCATTAAGGTCCAGTGCACATGGCATTTTAGCGCACGCTAATCTGTGCATTTAGGCCCAAATGCACCTTAGCAAAATGAGCCCTTCAAAACCTCCTTCAAAACACGCCAAAAAATCGAACCCTCCATATTCTGGGATAAAGCAGACCACGCCACCACCAACATAGCTCCCAACGAATTTATATCCCAATGGAGATCCATAAGCGAAACCATTCTAAATGAGCTAGCCCCAGAAAAACTAAAATTCAAAATATGCAGACCTTCTGATAAATGGTTCGACGCCGAACTTCTCCAATCTAAAAAGCTCTGCAGACAACTAGAAAGAATCTGGAAAAAAAACAAGAGTTTAGAACACACTAAAACTGCATGGAGATACCAAATTAATCAATACAAAACCAAACTCAAGGAAAAACGAAAAGCCTACTACTCCAAAATGATAGGCAAAAAAACCCCAGACACAAAAAAGCTATTTAATCTAGTAAAGAACCTCACAGATACCAAACCTTACCTCTCCACCCAAGGTATCCACCCACCAACAGCCATCCACCTAGCAGACCATTTCAAAAACAAGATCACCAATATCAGATCTACATTCATCAACACACACACCCATCTAGAAAAGATAACAACAAACCCATCAACTAGCGAAGCCATCATAGCAGACAGAAGCTGGTCCGATTTCCCAATTCTAGTCTGGTCGGATATGAACCGACTCTACAATAAATACAGCCATGCTTCCAGTGACCTAAATAATTGCCCCACCTACATATTATCAAACGCCTCCACCACATTCAAAACCAACTTCATGCTATGGATTCAAACCACATTGACAGAAGGCCAATTCCCACAGGACCTAGGAGAGATCTTAATCACTCCAATCATAAAGGATCACAAAGGCCCAATAGATAGCCCCTCCAACTACAGACCTATCGCTTCAATACCATTGTACGTTAAAATAATAGAAGGCCTAGTGGCACAATACCTCACCGAATATCTGGAAAAACATAACCTACTCCACCCCTCACAATCAGGATTCCGAACTAACCATAGTACAGAAACACTACTTGTCACATTACTAGATACAGCCCGACAACACATCAGTAAAGGAAAAAAAATGATATTAATACAATTAGACCTCTCCGCAGCATTTGACCTAGTTGACCACACCTTATTACTACAAATTATCGACACCATAGGAATCTCAGGCAAGATCTACAAATGGTTTCAGGGGTTCCTCAAATCTAGAACCTACAGGGTAAAATACAATGATATCAAATCAGAACCATGGACAAATCCCTGCGGAGTTCCACAAGGATCACCTCTCTCACCTACGCTCTTCAACCTCTTTATCTCCTCCCTAGGAGCCACTTTAGATACCCTAGATGTCACATCTTTCAGCTATGCTGATGACATCACCATAATCCTCCCCTTCGACCCATCAGAGACCACCACCACAACAAAGCTAGAAACAACCTTAGACACAGTAGAAAAATGGATGATGGATCACAAACTAAAACTAAATTCTGAAAAAACAAAATTCCTTTTGCTCGAAAAAGCTCAAACTCCTACCATCACTGAACTGAAAATCAAAAATACCAAATACCCAATACAACCCGAACTAAAACTCCTAGGAGTTACGATAGGCAGATGTTGCACAATGCAGCCCCAGATCAACAAAACAACCCAGAAAGCTTTTCTAACCATGAGAAATCTCCGTAAAATCAGAAAATTATTTGACCAAGCACAATTTAAACTAATCGTCCAATCCCTAGTCTTAGGTCTGCTGGATTATTGCAACTCCCTATATCTTCCTTGTCCAGCCACTATGATAAAACAACTCCAGACCATACAAAACACCGCCCTCAGATTGATCTACTCACTCAAAAAATATGATCACATAACAACTGCCTTCTTAGATTCTCACTGGCTACCCATACAAGCACGAATCCAATTCAAATTCCACTGCCTGATATTCAAAGCATTACACGGCTCTTCCCCCTCCTATCTAAACAACCGCTTAAACCAAATCTCCACCTCAAGACACAGAAGAACCTCGAACCCTTTCGCCTTCCCCCCACTCAAAGGCACACAACGCAAGAAAATGTTTGACAACCTTCTGGCAACACAAGCAGCAAAAATCAACCATTCCATCTCCAATCTTATGACAATATCAGACAACTTCAAAACATTCAGAAAAGAAATCAAAACCCTGCTTTTCAAAAAATTCATCCAAATATCTTAACCCCTCCTCTTTTACCTCCAGAAGATTCACCTACCTTCAGATAACCTTCCCCCAAATTACCCACCTTAACACCTTCCAATTAAACAAATACCATAAATAGATTGTAACCTACCCTCTCTAACTGCATTCCATATGTATTTTTCATACAGTTCTTCACTGTCAGTTTAATTTCCATCCTATAAGTTCACATAGAATTTTTCTTTTTTCAACCATCTTTATTTTCTCTTCTTTATTAATTTCCAGGTACTTTAGTTAGATTGTGAGCCTTCGGGACAGTAAGGGAATTTTTTAAGTACCTTCTTACTTCTCATTTATAATCTTAATGTATTTTTTCTTCAAACCGCTTAGAACCTAACGGATATAGCGGTATATAAGAAATAAATTACATTACATTACATTACATAGAATTCCTCTATACTAACATTCCACAGATGGAAGCAATAGAGGTCATACAACAAACTTTACAAAATAAAGACAATCATAACCGGATTCCAAACAGATTCATTTTGACACTAGCCACCATAGCGCTTACTGAAAATTACTTCCGATTTGAAGATCAATTTTACCTACAAATCAAGGGAACCGTCATGGGCACATCTATGGTGCCAGATATCGCACCAGATACGTGGCTGTATTCGAGAGGAAATTTTTCCAGGAACATAATTTTGAAAATGAAGTGAGGATATACAAGCAATACATAGATGATGTTTTCATTCTTTGGAAAAGTGATATCAATAAATTACAACAGTTTCACGAATGGCTGAACTCATGTGACACTAATCTTAAGTTTAAAATGGAATTTAATAAGGACCATATCCCTGTTTTGGATATTTTGATACAGAAAGACAGGTACTTTTTCAGACAACTATTTATAAAAAAAAAAAAAACAACTGACAAGAATAGTTACCTCCATTATTCCAGCTTTCACCAAAATCAGCTCAAAATAAATCTACTATACAGTCAGATGTTGAGATTGAAGAGATTATGCTCCAAACCAGAGGCTCTTATCATGTCTGACCAATTTATGCAAAGAGGGTACCCTTTATCAGACATTAACAATGGCTACAACTGCTCCACATTACATCATAGAGAGGACTTACTCAAGATAGGTAACAAACCTTCTAAAACTGTTAGTCTTGTTTGTGTCATAAAACACTCACACCTCTCACAAGAAGTTAAAAACATTATAATAGTTTATCGTTTATTAAAATTTGATAAAACGCTTAACATAACATTGCAAAGCATTGTACAATAAAAATTAAAAATAAACAAAAGACAAAAACAGAACAAAAATAGACTTACATGGGGTAGGGGGAAGGGTAAAGGTTTTCAATCTCGGAGAGAGCATGAACTCGCAGGCCTTGAGCAGGCCCAGCAAAGAAGAGGAGGCAGATCTTCGGGCACCGGCACCAACACACAGGACATGCCGGTGGCCAGATGGAAGTAAGAAGCATGTTCGGATGGGTCTGGGGGATTTCAGATTGCGGCGAGGGGGGGTGCAGGATCGCGGGAGGGAGGGTGCCGGATCGCGGGGGGGGGGGGGGGGGAGGGCTGGATCACGGGGGGGGGGGGGCCTTTGGTGGGAGCAATGCCGGTTCTCGGGGGGGGGGGTGGTAGAGCAGCGTCGCTGGCCTTGGGGGGTGAGGGTGGTGGGAACGTATCAAGCGAGTGTCCCTTAGTTTCTATGGGGAAACTCGCTTTGATATATGAATATTTTGGTTTACGAGCATGCTTCTGGAACGAATTATGCTCGTAAACCAAGGTTACATTAAAGTGGTATATGTATTATATACAATTACTGATTTTGCATCTAAGGCAATGGAAGGTTAAGTAACTTGGCCAGGGTCACAAGGAGCTGCAGTGGGAACTGAATCCAGTTCTCCTAGCTCTCAGGCCACTGCAGAAGCCATTAGGCTACTCCTCCACTCAAAACCATCTGATGTACGGTTGCATTTACTAGGGTAGAAGATGCCGCTTCTCAGAGAAGTGCCACTGTCCAGGGCATCCAAAGTGACCACCATCACTGCCTATCCTTGACTACTCAGATACTATATGCAAGGGTGGTTTGAAAAGTTTTGTAAAAAAACAACAACAACAACAACAAGATAAACAAATATTTCCACCCCCTTTATTCTGACAGAATTTAAAATCGTGTCTAAGAGACGATCCCGCTAAAATTCGAATTTGTGGTAACAACAAACTTTTCCGCCAAAATTCAAATCTGAGACCACAAACTTCGCTGCACATTTCAAATTTATAAGCAATGAACTTTCCTGCCAAAATTCAAATTCTTGCCCAACGGTCATCCCTGTTCTCAATCAGGTCAGTGGACCCGCTATATATAAAGACAAATTGCAGACTTCACAACATACCCTGAAGAAAGCCACAGCATGATAGCTGAAATGTTGGTATCTACCTGACAAAATTCAGTGAGACCTGGAAACCAGCAACAAGCATGATGCCAGCTGTGGAAACCCTGAGAGAACATACATCCCAGCTTAATGGGTAGAACATCTGTGAACTGACCAGAGACTATTCCATTCTATGAGAAACATAACCCGGCCCATATGCCTAAGGCCCCGCCCACAGGAGAAGCCTAAGCCTACTGGTCTTATTCCGGTTGGCCCAGGCGTCTCAGGCCCCGCCTGTGGGCGGTATTTGAGCCACCTGGGCCAATCAGGCCCTAAGGCCAGCCATTCAATGGATGACTGGCCTGTCGGACAGACGGGCTTGGCACCCGTCCGTCCGACCAACAATTTAAAGGTAGGGGGGATTGGGGGGGTTGTGAAGTTGGCAGGGGGGGGTTGTATTTTAGTGGCGGTGGAGGGTAGGGGGTGTTACCGGGCCAGGAGTGCTTGGGCTCCCTCCTGCCCAGATCATTGTAGGGGTGGGATTCTGTAACCAGTGTTGTTTTTGACAGACACCGGATACAGAATCCAGCTTTTAGGCAAAGGACTGGCTCCTCCTTCGCCTAAAAGCTCTTGTTTTGGGCGTTTGGGAGTTAGGCTTTTTTAGGTTGATTATATGGTGTTAGTGTAGACGTAGTGGTGGTCTGGGAATTTAAACAGCTGAATGTAGAGGCAGGCCATTATAAAAAAAAACCTCCTTTTGAATGTTTTTTTGATAATGGACGTTTTCCCTGCTTCTACTTTCAACGTTTAAGGCCTTAGGCCAAAAGAGGACTTAGACAGTTTTTTTTATTTTGCCCCTCCATGTCTCTGAATTCTTTTTAATAACGTTCTTATGCTGTTGCTAACCAATGATGAATAAAGTAGTTCTTACCATTAATGTGACTTCTGGTGCTGCATGGTTTTGCTAATGGCTTTGTAATCTGGTTGATACGTGGTGAGGTTGTTTCATTCAGGCTTTGAGACTTCCATCTGTTAAACATGATCATAGGTTGGTCTTAATGTTCTTTAGATGTGAGAAAGACTGCTCACATGCATACGTAGAGCCAAACATTGTCAGTACAGCAATACTCATACGCTGCAGTGTGTGGTATGTGACGGGAAGCGCGTTCCAATCAGCTGGTCAGCGGGTTGAAGCTTTTTCATTTCTCACCACTTGTGTTTGCTCGCCAACTCAGCTTGCTGTCGTGCAAGTCTTTCCAAATCTTCATTCAGAGACTTGAACTTATTAACTCACATGTCTGAGTCCTTCAGGTCAGCAGCTTGGAGCTCAAAATCTCTGACAGAGACATCGGGGATGTAACTCAGGTCGGCGCTGTCCACTGCACACTCGTGTGGATGGGTTATGAACTTAAAAAGACAAGCGCGCTCACGAAATTCTCCAAAATGCACTTTGAATGACTGTAGGAGATTAGATGTGAAGCCCGCTAGCTGCTGAAGATCAAGATGTTGAGCAGGGTCACTTGCTGTGCATGCATCTTTAAACTCTCCCAGTTTTTTAAAGTGTAGTAAACGACCTGTTTCAATGTTGGCGATGAAGAGTTCTAGCTTGTTTTCAAATGCAAACACTGCTTGTTGAAAGGATAAGACTGTATTTCCAACTCCTTGAATTTTCACATTGAACTGGTTCAGATGTTCAGTCATGTCCACGAGATAGTAGAACCTCAGGAGCCACTCAGTGTTAGTTAACTCAGGATGCTCGATGTTTTTCATTTCAAGAAAAGTCCGGATTTCGCTCAGTCAAGCCGCAAAATGGCTGAGGACCTTCCCTCTTGACAACTAATGCACATTGTTGTGCAGAAGCAGACCAGGTTAATTATTCTCAACTTCATCCAGCAGTGTTAAAAACTGGCGATCATTTAAAGCTCGGGCAACAATAAAGTTGACCACCTGAATGACCGGTGACATCACCTCACCAAGCTGCTCGCCACACATCTGAGCACAAAGTGCCTCCTGATGTAGGATGCAGTGAAAACTTAGGATGGGTTTCTTTTCATGTTCACGAAGAAGCGCTTCGAATCCTCTGTTTTTCCCCACCATGCACGGACCACCATCAGTACACACCGAAATAAGTTTATCCTTCGGTAGATTTTGTTCTTTAGCGAGCTCAGTGAAAGACTTGAATAAATCCTCCCCTCTTGATGTCCCTTTCATAGGCAAAACAGCAAGACTTTCTTCATGTAGTGTGTCACCGACAGCATACCTTGCAATCACGCTGAACTGGGATAAATCGCTTCAATATGGGTTAACTTACCAGGAAGAAAGGGGACCGAGATAAAGATGGGACTGTATTACAGCCCACCTGGGCAAACAGAAGCAAAGGATGAAGAACTGAGAGCCGAGTTGAGGCGAGAATATAAAAATGCAGACACCATAGTTATGGGAGATTTCAACTATCCTGGGATAGACTGGAGCCATGGAGTTTCAAAGTGTTCAAAGGAATCGGAGTTCCTAGAGGCTGTAAGGGACTGCTACTTGGAACAGCTTGTTAAGGAACCAACGAGAGGGACAGCTATTCTGGATTTAATCCTCAACGGGCTGAGAGGACCTGCCCAAGAAGTGGAAGTAGTGGGCCCATTAGGAAACAGTAATCACAACATGATCCAATTCAAAGTGGAAATAGGTATGCCAAAGGGGAGGAGAACCATTGCAACAAGACGAAATAGCGGAGTTACTACAGCAGATTTGCAACATCCTTGAAAACAGGGGTAATCCCGGAAGACTGGAGGATAGCGAATATTACACCTATCTTCATGAAAGGATCCAGAGGCGACCCAGGGAATTATAGACCAGTCAGCTTAACCTCAATTCCGGGGAAGATAGCCAAATCATTAATCAAGGACAGTATCAATGAGCATATAGAAAGAAATAAGCTGATGAGAGCAAGCCAGCATGGTTTCTGTAATGGAAGGTCATGCCAAACGAACCTGCAGCACTTCTTTGAGGGGATAAGCGAACAATTAGACAAAGGGGACCCCATAGACATAATATACCTGGACTTTCAGAAAGCCTTCGACAAGGTACCTCACGAGCACCTACTAAGGAAACTGTGGAACCACGGGCTGGAAGGGGAGATGCACAGATGGATTTGAAACTGGCTGGCGGACAGGAAACAGAGGGTAGGAGTAAAGGGACACTATTCTGACTGGAAAGGAGTCACGAGTGGCGTCCCGCAAGGGTCAGTGCTGGGACCACTGCTGTTCAATATATTTATTAATGACCTGAAAACAGGGACGAACTGCGAAGTTATAAAATTTGCGGATGACACAAAACTCTCCGGTACGGTTAGATCTGTTGAGGAATGTAAAAAACTTCAAAGGGACCTGAACAAACTGAGTGAATGGGCAAATAAATGGCAGATGAGCTTCAATGTAGAGAAATTTAAAGTCATGCACATAGGGAAAGGAAACCCTATGTACAACTACACAATGGGGGGGGGGATGATATTGGGGGATGGCAACCTAGAAAAGGACTTGGGAGTTTTGGTGGATAAAACAATGAAACCAGCGGCACAATGCGCAGCTGCCTAAAAAAAGGCGAACAGAATGTTGGGCATTATCAAAAAAGGTATCACTACCAGAACCAAGGAGGTTATCCTCCCGCTATATAGGGCAATGGTGCGACCACATCTGGAGTACTACGTTCAATACTGGTCACCGTACCTTAAAAAGGATATGGTGACACTCAAGAGGGTCCAGAGAAGAGCAACAAAAATGATAAAGGGCATGGAGAACCTTCCTTATGCTGAGAGGCTGGAGAAGCTGGGGCTCTTTTCCCTGGAAAAGCGGAGACTTAGAGGGGATATGAAAGAAAATTACAAGATTATGACGGGTATAGAGAAGGTAGAGAGAGACAGATTCTTCAGACTGGTGGGGGCAACAAAAACTAGAGGGCACTCAAAAAAATTGAAGGGAGACAGATTTAGAACAAATGCTAGGAAGTTCTTCTTCACTCAGAGGGTGGTGGACACTGGAATTCGCTTCCAGAAGAGGTGGTAGAGCAGAGTACGATTTTGGGTTTCAAAATGGGTTTGGACGAGTTCCTGAAGGAAAAGGGGATTGAAGGGTACAATTAGAAGGTTACTAAACAGTACAAAATGCTTTGGAGCATTAGATCACTTACAGGTCATTGACCTGGGGGGCCGCCGCGGGAGCGGACTGCTGGGCATGATGGACCTGTAGTCTGTCTCGGCAGAGGCAATGCTTATGTCTGTTGACTCATCCAAAGCAAGAGAAAAGAATGGTGCTGCATTTATATCCTTCACTTGTGTTGCCTCAATTTGATTTGCCATCATGATGGTACGATCATGAACAGTTCTTGCCAACAGAGGCATGTCTTTTATTCGTTTGATTATCTTGTCTTTATCCAAAAAGTCGTCAAAAAGTTCATTGGTAACATCAAGCATGAATGTTTTGGCATACTCCCCATCTGTGAATGGCTTTCCATTTCTCACAATTGCTAAAGCACCAGCAAAGCTAGCCGAATTCCAGTCACCTTGTTGGGTCCAAACACGGAGTTGCTGCTGACTAGCTTGCACTCTGCACAGTAGCTCTTGACATGCTTTCTTCCTGCTGTCCCCCGCAGGATATTTCGATGCAAATGTAGTATGGTGTGTGTCGAAGTACCGCTTTATATTTGACCGTTTCATTAATGCAATTTTATCATTGTATATTAGATACACTGCAGAACCTGCTCTCTCACAAAAGCAAATTCCTCTGTCCATTCCTGCTGAAAAGTACGATACTCCTCATCTTTTTTTCTTTTAGCCATCTTCTTCAATAAAAGGGTTTCTGCAATTAGTTATCTGACTGAGGTACAGAGGATATCACCCCAGGTCTGTGAGGCAGGGCAGAGATAATGAAGGCAGGGTAGCCAATTGCAAGTGTAGCTGGTGGGATGGGAAGCCAAGGATCTTTTCCATGCATTCATATAGTCACAGAGGGACACTGGGGAGATTAGGGGGGTTCTGAAGCAATAACAAATGAAGTAGGCACACTCACAACTTGTCCCCTTCACTGGTATAGCTTGCTGCGGTCCAGGCTAGAATCTGCAGATGGGGAAGATGCCACACTGCGCAGAGCGTCAGAAGATGGCTGCCGCTGTCCCCGTCCTGGTTCAGATTTGATCTGGCTCTGTGTCGGCGTCTCCCGCTTCCGGGTGACCGGCAGAATGTCCCCGATGGTCTGGGTAGGTCTGCTCGGGTGTCCTTTGCTGCAGTGCACGTCTTGGAGAAGATTTTTCTCCATTGCAGCAGAGGAGCTCGTAGTGTGTGCTGCTGCTCTCCTTGGCTCCGCCCCCAGAAATCAGAGTGTCACGATGGCAGTGAGCCAGATGCAGACATCAAAAGAGCCACATCTGGCTTGCAAGCCATAGGTTCCTGACCCCTGATCTATAAAGACAAACTGCAGACCTCACAGCATACTCTGAAGAAATTTATGGCATGATGACTGAAACGTTGGCTCTACCTACCCAGATGCAGTGAGACCTGGACAATAACAACAATCATGACAGCAGTCGTGGAAGTCTAAGTGAACATTTGACAAAATCTATTTTTCTGACTGGATGGCAAAACTAGACACTCACTGGACTAAGTGTACAACCCTTGATGGAGACTCTGTTAAGAAATATAACTGATTATTTTTAAATATGTTTAACATGATTTTTTGTTTTTACTGAATTTTTCAAGACACCCTCCTAATCCATTATTATATTGTCACCAGTTCTCCTACCCTTTACTTACCCCACTCAATCCTTCTTTACCAATTTAGGTACTATACTTTCCAATCTGCTAGATGACACTTTTATGCATTGTTATACAATGGAAGGCCCAGGAGCCAATAGTGACCTATCGCCATGGAGACCTTTACAGTGGCCTCCACTGGTATTTCTGGGGTTTTTTTTTTCTGGTCCTCTGCCTCTCTACCCAACCTCAGGACAGGTGGGGAAAGTGGATGGGAGAAGAGCTGCATTCTTGAAGGATATAACATTTCTCAATAGACAAGAGGATGCATTTGGAAATGCTCACAACCTAAAGGATACCACCCACACACACATGAAGTTTAAAAGTGGGCTGGGGCGGATGGATGTCATTGACAATACAATTGTCAGCAGTGTTGTAGCCCCACATGGGAAGATATTTGGTGGCTGTCCTTCATATTTTGATTATCAAGCTGCCAAAGATTTATAAGGACAATAGTATTCTAAATTCTACCTGGAATACATTAAGGTTGATTAATAATTTAACACCTATTCCGATACAACAATCCACGTGTCAATCTCTATGATTAAACTCCAGGATTCAAATTGGCGAATATAAAATCCTCTGGAATCATTGGCTGCAGGCAGGTATACATACTTTAGAGGATGTGTTCTCTAATGGGAAAATACTAAATTTATTACAATTGCAACAATCATTCGGCATTTCAAAATTTCAAGCTTATAAAGGTTTGCAGTTGAAACAGGCCATTCATAAGGGGTTCCCTTACTGGCGTTACTTAAAAGATCAGTATAGCTTGCCAGACCTATGCTTCCAGACAAATTTGCTAAGGCATCAGGCTGCCAAGTGGTATAAATTAATATCTGAATTTTTGAATAAAATGCCAAAAACTAGCTTGAAAGATATTTGGAGCATTGAGATAAAACAGCAGATTTCTGTATGTTGGTTTCAAATTACAGGCCTATTTCTTTGATTAATGTTGATGGGAAATTATTGGCCAAATTATTGGCTTTGAGATTGGCAAAGGCTCTTCCATATATTGTAGGTTTGCATCAAACAGGTTTCGTTGCTCAGAGACATTCATCAAACAATACTAGACTAGCTTTTCACATGCTAAATTTAGCGAAAGCCATTGAAGATCCTGCTTTCTCTGTGTCCTTGGATGCAGAGAAGGCCTTTGATCGTGAAGAATGGACCTTCATGTATCAAGTAATGGATTTGTTTGGTATTGGTTCCGGATTTATACAAATGATTCATACCTTGATTAGCTCCCCTTCTGCCAGATTATATATTAATAATAATATTTCAGAACGTTTTTGTCTGGAGAGGGGAGTTAGACAAGGATATCCATTATCCCCTCTTCTCTTTCACATTGTCTTGGAACCTTTGTTGTTGGCTATTCAACAGGCAGAGGGGACACAGGGTATTCCTTATGCAGGTCGGGAATATAAAGTTTCTGCGTATGCAGATGATATTTTGCTTCATTTGAGGAATCCTGAATCCACCATTCCACATTTATTGGATTTAATTGATAGATTTGATAAATTTTCTGGTTATAGGATAAATTGGAATAAATCAGAAATTCTTCCACTAAATGTACATTGCCTAAAAGGACTATTTGTTTTATTTCTTTTTATATGGAAGGATGAAGGCATAAAATACTTAGGGGTCCTTTTATCAAGCTGCGGTAGGAGTTTAATATGCGTAATACCGTGCGTTAAACCGCTTGCTGCGCTAGCCACTAATGCCTGTATTGAGCAGGCTTTAGTTTTGTAGCCAGCCACGGAGGTTAGCACGTGATGAAATGTCCGACGTGCTAACCCGGCTTGATAAAAGGACCCCTTAGGTATTTGGATACACAAAACTGGAAGAAACGATGAAAATAAATGAAAAATTGTTACTGGCAAAGGTTACAGAGATGTGTGAGCATTGGAATCCTTTACATTTGTCTTGGTGGGGGAGAGTTCAGACAGTTAAAATGATGATTTTGCCTGTGGTTTGTTACTAAATGAGTATGATGCCAGTGTTTTTTCAGGGGTTCTTTTATAAGAAATTAAATAGTATACTCACTAAATTTGTTTGGCTAGGGAAAAATGCTAGAATTGCTTTAGTATCTTTACAAAAACCAATCGCAGCGTGTGTGGTAAATTTTCCAAATATTTATAGGTATCATCAAGCCTATATTATGCGTCAGGGTATGTACTGGATCTTTCCAGAGCTCATGGAGCATCTTCCAGACTGGTTGTATTTAGAATGGCAGTTGATGGCCCCATTGAGATTGCCTCACGTATTGAGTATTAAGTTACCAAACTATGTTAAGGACAACATTATTTTATTAGATACATGGAAAACTATAAAATATATTAATAATTTGTCTGATATTCAAGTAGAGAAATCCACATGTCAGTCATTATGGGTAAACTCCAAGATACAAATTGGCGGGATGAAGATTGCCTGGAAGCATTGGATGCAAGCAGGCATACGTACTTTAGATGATGTTATATCTCATGGAAAATTGCTTGAGTTTTCACAATTGCAACAGTCCTTTGGTATCTCTAAGACTCAAATTTATAAATGGCTGCAATTGAAGCAAGCCATTCAGAAAGGGTTCCCTGAATGGAGAAATTTAAAAAATTACTTTAGTTTGCAAATCCTTTGCTTTCAGACAGATTCCTTAGGGCATCAGGCTTCCCGGTGGTATAAATTGATATCTGACTTATTGAATAAAAAACCGAAGACGAGTCCAAAGGACATTTGGAGCATTAAGATTAAACAGCATATTTAGCTCAATGGCCACGAATTTGGACTTGGAGGATGAAATGTACAATATTTGCATCTATGAGACAACCTTGGTTTTTTCTGTTACATAGAAGCTTTTGGACCCCTTTGCATTTACAAAAAATAGATAGTTCTAGTTCAGTGGCCTCAAACTCAAACCCTTTGCAGGGCGACATTTTGGATTTGTAGGTACTTGGAGGGCCTCAGAAAAAAATAGTTAATGTCTTATTAAAGAAATGACAATTTTTAATGAGGTAAAACTCTTTTATAGTTTATAAATCTTTCCTTTTGGCTAAGTCTTTCAAATAATATTGTAAATTATGGCTAAAGAGACATATGATCAAGAAACTGTTTTATTTTACTTGTGTGATTATGATAAACATACCGAGGGCCTCAAAATAGTTCCTGGCGGGCCGCATGTGGCCCCCGGGCCGCGAGTTTGAGACCACTGTTCTAGTTCCTATAGATGCTGGCATTGTCATACAGACATTGGGACATTGAATCATCTGCTGATTTTTTGTCCTCTGATACTCAGATTCTGGAAATTGATATGGGGACAGATCAATGAAATTCTTGATTCAACATTTCCGCTGACATATGAGATGATCATATGCGGTACCTTATTGCATGTTAATCCCCCATTAGATCATTATAAAAGCCGGCTTTTATTGATAATGACAGGGATAGCCATCCAAATGATAACGAGAAATTGGAAGAGTTCTGACAGGACTTCCGGTTGGTGCTTCAACAAGATGGCAGCGTGAGCTGTGAGCTCCTACCTCCTGTACTAGTAAATCGTTCTCAGTCGGGGTTTTTGTGCTGTCTTGATTATCTCTAAACCCATATCTAGTACTTAAATCTACTGCTCTACTCTGATGGCATCCAAAAAAGTTAAGGAAGACCTGGTTCCAGTTACTAAACGCCTTAAATCGGCACCACCATCGCCGGAAAAATCAAGCGGTAATAATGATATCGAGGCCGCAGAGGATCCGATTCTGGCTGAACTCAGGAATCTCAAAAATATGATGAAGTCTCATATTGACATCTCTAAAGACATGAGAATCGAACTCGAGACTATACACTCGCAACTAGCTACATCTCAACAGCTTTTCGAGCAACTTACCCATCGGGTCTCTGCTGTGGAAAAAGACATGCCGTCTGTTCGCACCAATTCTGCAGCCATATCAAAACTAACTGCAGATCTGGAAGATATGGCGAACCGCAGCCGGCGCTGCAATTTGCGTATACTTGGGATGCCAGAAGGGGCTGAGGGAAATGATGCCCTTGCGTTTATGGTGTCATGGCTCCCGACATTTTTAGGGCTTGATTTTTCCCCTGCTCTCGAGTTGGAACGTGCGTACCGTTCCCCTTCACACCAGATACAAGGGAATAAACATCCACGGTCTATTATAGTGAAGTCCTTCATTTTCAACATGCTCTCCAGCTCCTTACGGCTGCTAAGAGCAAAGCCTCTATGCTACATCAAGGCCGCAAGATTATTATCGTCCCTGATCTGGCGCCTTCTATTGCTGCAAGACACAAGGCTTTCTTAGCCCTCCGCCAAGAGCTCAAAGGCATCGGAGCTCAATACAGACTGTACTACCCTGCGAGATTTCGAGTCACCTATCACAACCGAACTGACAATTATTCTGATCCAGAGGTTCTCCGTAAATGGATCCACCAAACTAAAATGGGATAACTTACCTCCGCTTCTGCATCAAAATCTTCCCTCATATGGCTGGAAGCCTGCCTTGCGAAGAACAGCACGCACTGATTTCATCACCTCACTTTGGTCTGCTTTCCTCTTTTCCACTGAGACACCGCTATCTTACTGGACTCATTTTCACTATATGATACTGACTTAAATACCATTATTATTGTTTTTTTTAGTTTATGCATTTATCTGGTTTAACTTTCTTTGTGTCACGCGGTCTGCTATTTCCTGGTTTCCTCTAACGGATGTATGAATTGCCCGCTCCCATCATTTGGATGTCTTCCTACGAATTTATTATATTTATCTATTGTGGCTTTCATCCTTTGTTGTTCTCTTGTTATTCTTCTGTGGGGTAATGCTGCACTTTTTACATTGACTTTCCTGAGCTTTCTTACCCTCATGATTGATCTCTATTCCATCTAATGATTCTATTCATTGTTTGCTTTAATTAATTTTTTATCTCATCTCTGCTACTTTCATTTCTATTCTGCTGCTTTCTTCATTCGCTTTTCCTCTTTTCCTTTCCTTTTGGGTCACTACTTCACTCCTCGTCTTGACTGTAATGACTTTTATCAACTGCGTCACTGATAGCATTATTTCTGTGGTGTTTTAATTTATTAGATTAATTTCTATACTTCTTTGAATGTAAGTAGAGCTTGATATATATCTAGGTTCCCTTTTATAGTTCTATCGATAGTTTGCTATATTCTGTTTATTACTTGTTTGTCTCTATGAAATATTACTCTTTTGATCTTGATTAGTTATATACCATGTATTATTTTTAAGGACGTTTTGATACTCCAAATCCTCACCATTTTATATGCCTTGCTTTCTGTCTCTATACTTTACATGAAATTGCTCTCAATTTATTTTTGTAACTTGCTGCTATGAAATGATTGATTTGCCTCTATCTTCATTTTTTATTTTTTAACTGTTTATCGACTTGGACTGTATACGCTATGTTACCATGTTGGTTCTCTCTCTTTTAATTATTCCTAGGTCTTATTGATACCATTTCTAATTATTGTCAAGTGCCTTATATTAGCTTTTTGAGAAATATTGTCATGTACTGAATTGTATATATGTTTTGCCTCTTCCCATGCTACACCATCAAATGCATCAGCCTTGCCTTTATTCCTTCTCCTCTCCCCTGGTAGTGTCTGTATATGTTTTTTAGCTTTCATGTCCTTTGGTTGAGTCCTCTCTATCACATTGCTGCTTTTTCTATACTTTTCTGTATGTATGTTTATTCTGCATTCTACTTCTTTGCTTTTCACTCTATCTGCTCCTTTTCTTTCAGGTGCTCGGATATTGCATACTCTATGTATCTTCTGTTCTTAACTATTCTTTTATGCTGTGCTTCAATCGGTCTATATCACATATTATATAGGCACTTAGGCCCTGATTCTGTATAGGACGCCCAGGAGAGGTGTCCTATACAGAATCGGTCCTACACTAAACCCCGATTCTGTAACCGGCGTCCATGGTACAGACGCCGGTTAGAGAATCGGGTTAAATTAGACGCGGCCGCTATACTTATGGCAGCAAGGGATCTCCCTGCTGCAATATGTATAGCGGCCACGGTCGCGGCTGCCTGTCCCATTGCCGACAGGAGGATGCCCAATCCTCCTGCCGGAACCCCCCTGGAACCTCCCTCCCCCCCAAACTGGTAATCGCCAACAGGAGGATGCCCAATCCTCCTGCCGGAACCCCCCTGGAAACCCCCTCCCCCCAAACTGGTAATCGCGGGCAGGAGGATGCCCAATCCTCCTGCTGGAAAGCCTGGTGCCTAGCCTGGGTAATCAGGTCTTAGGATTAGTGGGGATGGGTGGACCTGCTATGCCTAAGGCCTGATTGGTCCAGGCTTCTAGATCCCTTGCTGCCATATGTATAGCGGCCGCGTCTACTTACAATGTAGACCAGCATTTTGCTGGCCTACATTTTAAGCGTCTCTTCCTCTACTAGGGAGATGCGTAGGGCCGCCTAGGTTCGCCTAAGGCCCGCCTAAGGCCCTTAGGCGAGCTTAGGCGTCTTGCGGGTCTCCCTAGGCTCCCGGAGGCGCTTTCAATATAGGCGGCCTGCCTGGGGAGCATTTTTTTTTAAAAACGTGCATCCCGATTGGCTGATTAGACAGCTGTAGGACGCCTACAGCTGCCTAAAATCGGGACGCACTTTGGAGAATCAGGGCCTTAGTGCTCCTTATATTGGATGAAGCAGTGTTGACACCTCATAATCGCAGGGTGGAATGTTGCTAATGGTTACTACATACTCTACTTTTTCAGATGTCTATACAATTTAAAATTGCTTCTTGTGCTTCTTCTTATACGCCTGTTGTGGTAGTTACCTGTTTTTCACTGACCATTTCCCACGATTGTTGCCTTCTATTGGTCGCTTACCATCTATTTTCATTTATTACATGTATGCATCGCTATGCCTCTGCCTTATACATGTCATATGTATCATGGTTCTCATATTACATTGCCTCTGCTATTTTGCCATCAGTGTAATGCAAGGCTTTTTTTGTTTATTGTAAAGCTATATGATATTATGGTCAACTCCCTATATAATATTTGTTAATATGTAATAAGATCCTGACAGGTTCTTCTATATTACTGTTTTGTTCTGACCATATTACGGTCCTGTATGATCTAGATCCTCAATCTGAGGTCTACTATTTCTATTTCCGTTACTTTTCCAGATTTATGTTGGTGGGTCTCTGGTTTGGCAAACTGTATAATGCTCCATTCTTCCCCTCTTCCTGGAGAGGGCTTTATATTCTCTTCCTCAGCCTGGACACCCAATACTCCTTTTTTTTCTTTCGTAGCTTTCTATTGGTTGGACATCCTATTGAAACCATTTTATTTGGCTCTCTCACTATCATACTATACTGACGTCACTTAAATTTGCCTCCTGGAATGTCAACGGTGTTAATCAATCCCTTAAATGTAAGAAAATAATGGACTATCTTCACTTAAAAGATTATGATATTCTTCTATTACAAGAGACCCATCTCAATCCCAGAGATTGCTCCCTTCTTAAAGTACCTGGATACAATCTACATTTCTTCTTTCCTGCTACACACAAGAAGAGAGGGGTCTCTATTCTGGTCAAAAATTCCATAAAGATCCAAGTTCTCCACCAATCCTCTGATCTGAAGGGTCGATGGATTGCTGTAACTGTTCTGCTGGGATCCATTCAATTTTCCATTGTAAATCTATATGCACCTAATTTGGATATACCCTCTTTTATGTCTTCTCTAAGAGAAACCCTATTGAATATGTTCGACCATCCTCTCTTGATTGGGGGTGATTTCAACCTTCCACTTGATGTCCTAAAAGACAGACAATCTTTTTCTCAATTCCGTATCTCCAACATGTGGACAGAACCAGGCGAGGAGGCAGGCAAACCAGGCGAGGAGGCAGGCAGGCGAGGGCGGATTCCACAGGGCTCGCTGCTGATTCCAGCGGCGGCGAGCAGGAGAGAAGGAAGGCGAGTGGGACGCGGTGAGCCAGGGGCGGGCGAGAGTTAGCTCCGCCCACCCACACCGCGTCAGCGGCCTCAGCCGGGCTCCCCCTTAAAAGGCAGGGAGCCACGGCCAGGAGACAAACCAGGTGAGGAGGCAGGCAGGCGAGGGCGAATTCCACAGGGCTCGCTGCTGATTCCAGCGGTGGCGAGCAGGAGAGAAGGAAGGCGAGGGGGACGCGGTGAGCCAGGGGCGGGCGAGAGTTAGCTCCGCCCACCCACACCGCGTCAGCGGCTTCAGCCGGGCTCCCCCTTAAAAGGCAGGGAGCCGCGGCCAGGAGACAAACCAGGCGAGGAGGCAGGCAGGCGAGGGCGGATTCCACAGGGCTCGCTGCTGATTCCAGCGGCGGCGAGTAGGAGAGAAGGAAGGCGAGGGGGACGCGGTGAGCCAGGGGCGGGCGAGAGTTAGCTCCGCCCACCCACACCGCGTCAGCGGCTTCAGCCGGGCTCCCCCTTAAAAGGCAGGGAGCCGCGGCCAGTAGACAAACCAGGCGAGGAGGCAGGCAGGCGAGGGCGGATTCCACAGGGCTCGCTGCTGATTCCAGCGGCGGCGAGCAGGAGAGAAGGAAGGCGAGTGGGACGCGGTGATCCAGGGGCGGGTGAGAGTTAGCTCCGCCCACCCACACCGCGTCAGCGGCTTCAGCCGGGCTCCCCCTTAAAAGGCAGGGAGCCAACGGCGCGCAGCCGTTCGGCGCGCGGCGAAGGCAAGCGGCAAAGGCGCTCGCCTTAGCGGGAGCGCCTTTGCGGAGGTGCCTTAGGGAGGAGTCAGGAGCACAGGCAGCCCAGTAGAGAAATTCCTGAGGTACATTTCCTCTAATTTATTCTCTATTCAATCTCATTCTCTTTCTCTCCCTTCTCTTACAGAACATAGGAAAGAGAACAGAGAAATGGAGGCTGCAGGTATCCAGCAGGGCTACCCAGTATACTGCATCGCATGTCATATGTATGACTACCTCCCCTCTGGGAGGCGGGCATACATATGCAATCGATGCCAGGAACTGGATAGCCTGAAGAGGGAGGTCGGAAGGCTGCAGGTTAGAGTCCAGGAGCTGGAGGGACTCTGCACCATAGAGAAACAGTGTGAGGAAACGGAGGATACTACCAGAGAGAGCCACATCACAGAACAAGTCAGAGAGCTCGAGAAGTTCATAGAGGAGGCCTGGCAGATGGCAGAGACACAGGACCACCAGCGTATCAGACGGGAACCGGAAGCTGGAGGTCAGGATCCACCAGACACCATGGGAGTGGGACCTTGCATAGGGTCTGAAAAAGCAAATGATGGTACCCAACAGGACCTGGCGGAAGGATCAGCGGAGATCCAGCAGAGCCCGGAGGACACGGACCTGAGACCAGAGAGACATCTGAGGAAGGGGAAATCTGCTGTTGTAGTGGGAGACTCAATCCTGCGAGAAGTGGACAGTCACATTGCCGGAGGAAGGGAGGACCGACTAGTGACATGTCTCCTGGGGGCAAGAACAACGGACGTCATCAGCAGAATTGAGAGAATCCTGGAGGGAGCCGAGACGGAGGAGACGGCAGTTGTAATCCACATTGGAACCAACGACGTCAGCAGGAAAAATTTCAACCGGACTACACTGACTGAGCAATTCAGGATCCTGGGGCGGAAACTGAAGCTGAGATCAAGGAGGATAGCCTTCTCGGAGATCCTGCCAGTACCGAGAGCAGACGCAAGGAGACAGAGCGAACTACAAGTAATGAACGGATGGCTGAGGAGATGGTGCGAGGAGGAGGGTTTCCACTTTGTTCGAAACTGGACGACCTTCTTGGGGAAGAACAAGCTCTACAGGAGAGACGGACTGCACCTGAGCACGGCTGGGACGAGGCTGCTGGCAAGAAACATCCAAAACGCCATAGACCTAGCTTTAAACTGAGGAGTAGGGGAAAGCCGGAAGTCGATCTGGCCTCGACACACCGGACATTGGTATCAAAAAATGATACTGAGCAAGGACATCGCAAAAGAGAGCTTGGGACCGAGTGGGATCTTTTGGACAAAGGGACTGAGAGGAAATTCTTGGGCAAAGGGACTATGAGGGGCTTCTTTGACAAAGGGACTGAGTGGACACTTTTGGGCAATGGGACTGAGTGGGAACTCTTGGACAAAGGGGCTGAGAGGGACTTTTTGGACAAAGGGACTGGGAAGGAACTTTTGGACAAAGGGGCTGAGTGGGAACCTTCAGAAAAGGGGCCCACAGATGGGACTGAGAGCAAAATCTTGGACAAAGGCACTGAGAGGAAACTTTTGGACAAAGGGATTGGGAGGGAACTTTTGGACAAAGGGACTGAGTGGAAATCTCTTGAAAAAGGACCCACAGATACACTACAGGGGCCCGGTGCCCAAATGAATCTAACAGGCAGGGTCGAGAGAGTAAAATGGGAGCCAGGGGACCATCCAAAAAAGGGGATACTGGCTGGGGGCAAAACGGACACGCCACGGGAGGTGGATGACCGAGTAAAGGCAAGCCAGGTGGGAGCGCCGAGCCTTGGAAAGAAAACAGCAGGGCGGCCGACAAATCAGGACCTATATTGCCTCTACACAAATGCGAGGAGCCTCAGGGCCAAAATGGGAGAGTTGGAAATTATAGCCAGTCAAAAAGCCCTAGACATAATTGGAATCACAGAAACATGGTGGGCTGATGACAATAAATGGGATGTAGTCATACCAGGGTACAAACTTTACAGGAGAGACAGGACGCACAAGAAGGGTGGAGGAATAGCGCTATACATAAAGGACTCCATACCCTCAACCAAAATGGAAACAGCAGTAAGGGTGGACGGCTTGGAATCAATATGGGTTAAGCTACCAGGAGGATCTGGAGCAGATGTCAAATTGGGTCTATACTATCGTCCGCCCGACCAATCAGAAGAAATCGACCGGGACCTGGAGACTGAACTGCGGCAGGTATGCAAAAATGGAAGTGTGGTGGTGATGGGGGACTTCAACTACCCTGGGATAGACTGGAGTATCGGGCACTCAAGTTGCGTGAGAGAGACTAAATTCCTGGAAGCCACGAGGGACTGTTTCCTGGAGCAGCTGGTCACAAAACCTACACGAGGAGAAGCTACTCTTGATCTAATCTTCAGTGGACTGGGGGGGACCTGCAAAGGAAGTAGCAGTATTAGACCCACTAGGGAACAGCGATCATAACATGATCCAGTGCAGACTAGAACTGGGATCATCCAGGGTGAAAAGAACCACAACAACAGCGCTCAACTTCAGAAAAGGGAATTATGATGCAATGAGGAAAATGGTGGGGAAGAAACTCAACGGCAGCACAAGGAAGATAGAGTCCATAGAAAGCGCCTGGACCCTGCTCAAGCGTACGGTGCACGAAGCACAGAACCTGTACGTCCCCAGGTTCAGAAAAGAGTGCAAGAAAAATCGAATAAAGAACCCAGCATGGATAACGGCTGCTGTAAAAAAGGCGATCAGTGACAAGAAAGCATCGTTCAAAAAGTGGAAACAGGATCAAACGCAGGCCAACCAAAAGGATCACAAGGAAAAACAGAAGGAGTGCCACCGAGTGGTTAGGAGAGCAAAGAGGGAATATGAAGAGAGACTAGCGGGAGAGGCAAAAAATTTCAAATCATTCTTCAGGTACGTAAAGGGAAAGCAACCAGCGAGGGAGGAAGTGGGGCCCTTGGATGATGGGGATAGAAAGGGAGTAGTGAGGGAGTAGTGAGGGAAGAAAAAGAAATAGCTGACAAGTTAAACGACTTCTTTACATCGGTCTTCACGAGGGAAGACACATCCAACATTCCGGAACCAGAGGAAATAGAAAATGGAGATCAAGATAGCAAGCTGGTCCAACTAGAGGTGAGCCAGGAGGATGTCCTCAGGCAGATAGACAAGCTAAAGAGCGACAAGTCACCAGGTCAAGACAGCATTCACCCAAGGGTGCTCAAGGAATTAAGAAATGAAATAGCAGAGACACTTCAGCAAATATGCAACCTATCCCTAAAAACTGGAGAGATCCCAGAGGACTGGAAAATAGCTAATGTCACGCCCATCTTCAAGAAGGGTTCAAGGGGCGACCCAGGAAACTATAGGCCGGTGAGCCTCACATCGGTCCCGGGAAAGATGATGGAGGCGCTGATTAAGGACGGCATCTGTGATCATATCGAAAAAAATGGACAGCTAAGGTCGAGCCAGCATGGGTTCTGCAAGGGTAGGTCGTGCCTCACAAACTTGTTGTACTTCTTTGAGGGGGTAAATAGCCAGGTGGACAAAGGTGAACCCATAGACATAATTTACCTAGACTTCCAGAAAGCCTTCGATAAGGTACCACATGAGCGGTTGCTCAGGAAACTATGGAATCACGGGGTGCAAGGGGAGGTCCACCGATGGATCAAAAACTGGCTGTCAGACAGGAAGCAGAGGGTTGGTGTAAAGGGCCACTACTCAGACTGGCAAGGGGTCACGAGCGGGGTTCCTCAAGGGTCAGTGCTGGGACCGCTCCTGTTTAACATATTCATCGACGACCTGGAGGCGGGAACAAAATGTGAGGTCATCAAATTCGCAGATGTCACCAAACTATTCAGCAAGGTTGAAACCACGGTAGATTGCGAGGATCTCCAAAGGGATCTTACGACACTGGAAGAATGGGCGAAAAAGTGGCAAATGAGCTTCAACGTGGGGAAATGCAAGGTCATGCATATAGGGAGAAGGAACCCGATGTTCACTTACAAAATGGGGGGATCAATGCTAGGGGTCAGTAAGCTGGAAAGAGACCTGGGAGTGATGGTAGACACGACATTGAAGGCGTCGGCACAGTGCGCCACAGCCTCGAGGAAAGCAAACCAAATGTTAGGTATCATTAAGAAGGGTATCTCGACCAGAACGAAGGAAGTCATCCTGCCACTGTACCGGGCTATGGTGCGCCCGCATATGGAATACTGTGTACAGTACTGGTCACCGTACCTCAAAAAGGACATGGCAATGCTTGAGGGAGTCCAGAGAAGAGCAACTAAACTGATTAAGGGTATGGAAAACCTTACATACACTGACAGACTGAAGAAGCTGGGGCTGTTCTCCCTGGAGAAGCGGAGACTCAGAGGAGATATGATAGAGACCTTCAAGATCCTGAGGGGCATCGAAAAAGGTTGACATGGACAGATTTTTCAATTTGAAAGAAACCACAAGAACAAGGGGTCACTCGATGAAATTGAAGGGGGACAGGTTAAGAACAAACGCAAGGAAATTCTTTTTCACACAGAGGGTGGTGGACACATGGAACACCCTTCCGGAAGCCGTGATAGGAAATAGCACAGTATAGGGTTTCAAGGAAGACCTGGATAGGTTCCTGGAGGACAAAGGGATTGAGGGGTACAGATAAGAGCAGTGGAAGGTTTAGAGATAAGTGTAGAGGTAGGCATAAAATTAGTCAGGGACTGCTGCTCAGGCAATATGCCTGATGGGCCGCCGCGTGAGCGGACCGCTGGGCAGGATGGACCTCTGGTCTGCCCCGGCGGAGGCGACTACTTATGTACTTATGTACTTAACTACACCATATTATTCAAGACGTGGGCCTATGTGATCCTTGGAGACTACTTCATATGGAGGAACACTCCTTTACTTTCTATTCAGCTCCTCACCGTTCTCCAGAATTGACTACTTCCTTATCTCTAAATCTTTACTTCCTTTGGTTCGTGCATCCCAAATACATCCAATCATTCTTTCGGATCACGCCCCTATTGGATTACACATTGAATTGAATCATTCATTATCCTAGACGCCAGTGGAAAATGAACACTTCCATTCTCTCTGACACCACTTTTTTAGATAAAATACGCGGTTTCATCTCTGATTTTTTTCTCACAACGCCAATTCTGTATCCTCATTTAACTCTATTTGGGAGGCTTTCAAGGTGAGTCTCCGAGGGGGAGATTTTTAGTCATGTATCATGGAAGAAGAAGACTGATTCTTCTAGACTAAATACTTTGGAACGTGAAATTTCCCTACTGGAGGCGAACCAGATTTCAGCTAATTCCATGCATATGTCTTCAGACTTGATAAACAAAAAGGTTGAATATAATTTACTCTCCCGTACTAAAGCACAGCAAGACTTTTTAATCTCAAAATCGGGTACATATGCTTCTGCTAATAAGTCCAGACGCTTTCTTGCTAGATATCTTGCTAACCGTAAACAATGTTCAAGGGTTGCTGCTATTATTGGAGACGATGGTAACCCCGCTACTGATGATGCTTCTATTTCTCAAATCTTTGCATCCTTTTATGAGAATCTGTATGCATCCTCGGCGGGCACCTCATCTCTATCTGATACGGAATTTTTTCATGATCTATCTCATCCTTCTTTATCGCCATCACAAACTGAAATATTGGAAGCAATTAAATCTTTAGCGTCGCATGAATCCCCTGGACCTGATGGTTACTCCACTGTATTCTATAAGGTACTGGCTACTGAATTTGTACTGTTACTGAAACAGCTATATGACTATCTTTTCTCCTCCCCTGATGATCAGGGTTGTTTTGCGGAAGCTCATATCATCGTATTGCCCAAACCCGGTAGAGATGATACTAGAGTAGCGAACTATAGACCCATCTCACTTCTTAATACGGATTGTAAAATATTAGCAAAAGTACTGTCTTCCAGACTGGACAATGTTCATGAGGGTTCATGAGAAATCGTTTTATTGGAGATAACGCTCATACCTTTCATGCAGTTATAGACGTTGCTCAGTCATCTGCCACACCGATGGTGGCCCTTTCTCTAGATGCGGAAAAGGCCTTTGATATGGTAGAATGGGCCCATTTGTATCATGCTCTTCAATGGTTTGGTTGTCATACTGACTTTGTACAATGGGTTCGCTTGCTGTACGCCAAACCCTTTTCTAAATTGCGAATTAATGACTCTATATCCACGCCTGTCTATCTTCACAGAGGCACATGACAAGGTTGCCCATTGTCTCCTCTCTTGTTTAACTTGGCCCTTGAGCCTCTTCTCCTAGCTATTCATCAACATCCGACTATTGTGGGTATTCCTGTCGAACCCTTCCAGGTCAAAACCCTGGTGTATGCCGATGATTTACTCTTATTTCTATCTAGTCCTGCCACCTCTATTCCTGTAATCTTACAACTGGTCTCGGAATTCTCTATGTGTTCTGGATATCGCATTAACTGGGACAAATCTGAAATTATGCCCCTTAATGATGTTACTTCCCTATCAGATTGTGACCCCATTTCTTTTAAATGGGCGCATTCCTCCTTAAAATAACTTGGGACCCTCTTCCATCACGATAAAGATATCATGATGTCTCTCAATCTGTCGACCATATCAGATAAAATCAATGTCCTGGTGAGGAGGTGGTCCCCGCTGTCCCTCTCATGGTGGGGCCGTCTAGAGGCAATTAAAATGATTATTACCCCAATTGTTAACTACAATATGTCTATGCTTCCCAATTTAGCACTGAGAACATTTTATAAATCTATCGAGAAAAAGTTAACTGAATATCTTTGGTGTAACCCCCCCCCCGTATTGCTTTGACTATACTCAAAGCCTCAAAAGAGGATGGGGGAATGGGTTTCCCCGACTTCTATCTTTATCATATTGCTACTTTCCTTTGCTACGGCTCCTTTTGGACTCAAGGTCCACACTCTGACACTCGTCATTCTGCTTGGTTTGAAATAGAACAACCCTTGACACATCCTATTCCTCTTTCTTGTTTGCCATACCTCCATGTCCATGACTTACCAGCTAGCCTCATTACTATTCGTGACACTATTCTTGCGATGCAGTACTTTGACTCTGCTCTCCAATTGAATCGTTGGCTTTCCACTTCTTCACCCCTATGGTACAATTCTCATTTCCGAATTGAAAATCATCCGATTCACTGGCAAACTTGGATTAATAAGGGAATATGGACACTTTCTCATGTCTTATCTGATGGTTCACTTTTATCATTTGCTCAGCTCATGGATACCTATACCCTACCCACATCGGAATGCTTTCACTGGATCCAACTCTCAAACTGTTTAAAACAATGCTCTCCCTCTATTTTCGAATACCCCCTTGTCTACCTTTCTCACCTCTGTTCGTTTAGGATTAGCCTCAGGACACACCATGTCCTTCTTCTACAAACAAATGAGATCCTATTTGTACCCCAGATGTAAGAAATCTACTGATATCTGGTCAACGGACACTTCCTGGCGGGGCTCTGACAGGAATTGGGATCACTACTTTTGCAAAATTGTTCGACCAACGGCTTCCTCTAGTCTTTCCCAGTCTCTGTATTTTTTGGCGTACAAGGTTTTTTGGATCCCTAATAAATTGTTTAGAGGATTATGGGATTCTAATTTGTGCTGGCATTGCTTGTCGGCTATGGGGGATCTTCGACACATGGTTTTTGATTGTCCACTTATTGTCCCCTTTTGGTCACAAGTATGGAATATTATCAAACTCATACTTCCGATCCGCTCTAATATATCTCTGGATGTTCTTGTATTTAGAGCCCTAGCTGTTGGTGATGCCCTTAATTCCAACCAAAAATCTCTACTGAATATCTTACTTGCTCTAACCATACAAATGATTTTACATAATTGGAAATCTGCAGATTCCCTAAATATCACTTTTTGGTGGAACACTGTACTTATGATTCACTTATATGAGTCCAAGGCAGCAGAATTCTCCAATAGATCTGCTACTGTCTCCAAGATTTGGGATCCTATAAAGTGTTTCCCTCATGGCTCCCTACCTAATCTAATTCGCTCACTCGATTTGTTCATCTTGAATATCCTGTCTGGTTTCAGATGTATCTCCGGATGTCTTGCCAATATCAGTCCACCTTATTCTTTATCCCTGTTACTTGTTCTGACTGTCCTACTGCTTTCTTATTCTTCTCTCTTCCCTTTCCAAGTTGCCCTTAGCCCTTTTTGGGGCGTCCTTGTACATATTAACTGATTTTTTGCACAGTTTATGGTTCAATGTACTGCTTTATACTGCTGACGGGTCCCTTCTGGACCTTTTATTATTGTCAATTGATATTTCCTTTCTCTGGTTTTTTGTTTATTTGTTTGAAAATTCTAATAAACATATTTGAAATCGAAATCAGAAGAGTTCTGACAGTCTCAACTTCCCTTTCTGGTGGGCAAGTTTATGCTCTATGTATAAATGTGAAAAGATGAATGCAGAATTATTAGGGAAGAATAAGGTATTTAAATTAGTGTGGGGCCCGTTAGCAGCTTTTGTTGCATCTATTTAAGTTATATCTCTTTTCAAGTTAAGTTAGGTTTGGTTCTATACACATCCGGGGAGGGAGGGGGGTATTTCATAGAAATGCATTGGATTATGCCTATATTTCAGGTCTGTAAAGGGTTGGGGGGATAATGATGATCTTTTAAAATTTGTTGTTCAAAGGTGTGTTTTTATGGTTGATATCTTTCAGATGTATACATTTGTATTGCACTGTTCATATTGGAAAATAATAAAAAAATTAAAAAAAAAAAAGATTTCTGTAACTCAATGGTCACGGATTTGGACTTGGAGGATGAGATGTACAGCGTCAGCATCGATGAAACAAACTTGGTTCTTTTTGTTACATAGAATTTTTTGGACCCCAGTTCATTTGCAAAAGTTAGATAGTTCAAAGTCTAATAGATGCTGACACTGTCATCTTGATGTAGGGAAACTGGATCATTTGTTGTTCTATTGTCCCTTGATACGCAACTTTTGGAAATTGATATGGGCACAAGTTAATTTGATACTGGGAACTAGGATTCCATTGTCCTATGAGGTGGTTATTTGTGGGACATTATTGTATGCTAAACCTCCGTTGGACAGATATAAATGCAGACTTTTGATTATTATGAAAGGGATTGCCTTACAGATGATTACTAAAAATTGGGACCGCCTTAATATTTCCTTTTGGTGGGAGTCCTTGTGTCTATGCTATAAATTTGGAAAAATGTATTCAAAAAGAGTGGGACATAACAAAAATTTTAAATTAATATAGAGCCCATTAATTGAGTTTATGAGATCTGATTAAGTGGAAGATATAATTTCTAATGGGAAAATGGTAAATTTATTACAATTGCAGCAATCATTTGGCATATCAAAGTCTCAAGGATTTAAATGGTTGCGGTTGAAAAAGTATATAACCACATAAAAATATTCATAAAATAAATCAACATCAAAGATTCTATATGGCACTTTTCAAAACTAATACGGAGAAAAGACCTCAGTGTTTCTCAGGAGCATACCCAGAAAACTTTCAATGGCAAGTAGTCAGTTGTCACAGAGAAATACATCCTCGATCAGAGAAAAACTCCATTGTAAGAGATAGTTCAGTTGAAAAAGGCCATTCAGAAAGGGTTCCTTGATTGGCACATCTTAAAAAAATCAGTATAGCTTGCTGGGCCTATGTTTTTAGACAGATTTGCAAGGGTACCAGGCTGCCAAGTGGTATAAATGAATATCGGAATATTTGAATAAAAAACCTAAAACAAGTCTAAAAGACATTTGGAGCATTGAGACAAAGCACCACAAACAAGAGAAAAAATCCAACAGGAACTACTGCAAAACCAAGCGAAAAGCAAAAAACAAAAAACAACTGTAGACTATGTACAAGATGAGGCACTGTTTATTTCAAACTCTAATGGTATATACAACCTTATTACCAACCGAGGGACCCGACACGGTCCGTGTTTCGGACAACAAACCTTCCTCGGGGGTCCGTGGTAGATAAGGTTATGCAACAAACAGCATTAAAGGAAAAAACAAGTGCCCGAACAAGGGTAGTGCTGGATTGTAAAAAGCATTGCAATCTCAATGGAAAAGCCCTTTTCCATTGAGATTACAATGCTTTTTACAATCCAGCACTTCACTCGTTCGGGCACTTGTTTTTTCCTTTAATGCTGTTTGTTGCAAAACCTTATCTACCACGGACCCCTGAGGAAGGTTTGTTGTCCGAAACACGGACTGTGTCGGGTTCCTCAGTTGGTAATAAGGTTGTATATACCATTAGAGTTTGAAATAAACAGTGCCTGCATCTTGTACATAGTCTACAGTTGTTTTTTGGTTTTTGCATTGAGACAAAGCAGCATATTTCTGCTACTCAATGGCCACAGATTTGGACTTGGAGAATAAGATATACAGCATCAGCATCTATGAGACAAACTTGTTTTTTTATGTTGTATAGAATATTTTGGACCCCAGTTTGTTTGCAAAAGTTAAACAGTTCAAAATCTAATAGATGCTGGCACTGTCATCTTGATATAGGGACATTAGATGACTCCTATTCTATTGTCCGTTGATACTCAATTTTTGGAAGTCTATTTGAGGCACAATCAACATGCTATTGGAAGCTTCGATTCCATTGTCCTATGACATAGGGCTCCTTTTATGAAGCCGTGTTAGTGGTTTAATGCGCTTTATAGTGTGCGCTAAACTGCCGGTCACGCTAGCCACTACTGCCTCCTCTTGAGCAGGCAGTAGTTTTTCGGCTAGCACAGGGGTTAGCGCATGATAAAAAGTCACATGCGATAAAGCCATTAACACGGCTTCATAAAATGAGCCCATAGTGTTATTTGGAACTTTATTAAAACCTAAGAGTCCAATTAATGCAAGCAAGAATAGACTTTTTCTTATAATGACAGGGATAGCTATGCAGTTGATAACAAAAAATTGGAAAAACTGGGGCATTTGGAATGCAGCAAGGGACCAAGCAGGCATACTAAAAGCACATGCCTGCCTCGTGCACCACTGTGCCGCTACCGCAAGAGAACAGGGGAACCGAGGCAGGAGCGCTGAAAGCGTTCTGGACCGTCGGGATGGGGAAAAAAAGGTACTGTTGTTTTTTTATTGGGGGGGGGGTGGGTTTACAATCGCTCCTTAAGACGCACCCTTATTTCCACCCCCTTTTTGAGGGTAGAAAAAGTGCGTCTTATGCAGCGAAAAATGCAGTAAATTAGGACTTGGATGTCCTAATCGTCAGGACGTCCAAGTGCTGATTTTCAAAAACCATATTTCTGGTCATCTTGCAATGTATCCTAGCTGCCATGTGTCCAAAAGTAAAGGGGGCAAGTTGGAGGTGTGTTATGAGTGAGCTTTGGGTGTGCTTAGACTTAGATATCTTGTGACAATAATCAAACGTTTCCCAAGACGTCCTGGATGGAACTTGGACGTTCTGAGCTAGACCTGTTTTCTTTTTTTTTTTAAATTCTTTATTCATTTTCAAATTTACAATAAGTGTAACAATATATCCAAACAAATTAACAATAAATATAACACTTAATAATCATCAATGGTACAAATAATATGCAATGAGCTAGACCTGTTTTCAAAGCATTTAAGTGCCAAAAAGTACCCAAACTGACCAGATGAGCATTGGAGGGATTAAATAATGCTCCCCCTCCCCAAGTGGTCACTGACCCCCCTCTCACTTCCCAAAAAAGCCTGAATGAAACAGTGCATACCTGTCTCTAAAACAGCAGCATCTAGTATGGGAAAGCACAGAGCAGCACAGAGGTGTCTTAATTAGCCTGGTGGATAAGCTAGTGAGCCATAGAGAGGAGGCCCACAAGCCACTCTAAGCATTACAATTATGGTGGAAAGTGTGATGCCACCAAACCCTTACTATACTGCCATATAGATGCTACCTGCAGCCATAAGGGCTATTGGGGTGGTAGACAGGTGAGTATAATAGGTTTTTGAGGATGTAAATAAATTATAAGGGGGTTATGGTGAGATGTAAATGAGGCACCCTTTATATGAAGTTCACAGCAGTGCCCTTTAAGGTGTACTACTGCTCTTCTGGCATGTCTATGTGGCAAGTCCATCATAATGATGGTCACTCCCAGGTGCAAATGGTCTGGATTTGGATGTTTTCAACTTGGACATTTCTGTGGTTGATAATGGGGTATAAAGTTAGGCATTCTAAGGATCTGGATGTCCTGTCAGCCAAGACATCCAACTAGGTGATTAAAAATAAAATAATAATAATAATTTTGGGATGACTAGAGGTTCGGTTTTTGTAAACGCCCAAGTTGGACTCAGACATACTTTTCAAAAATGGCCGTCCACATATTTATTCTTAATCTTGGCTTGTAAATACGTTATATCTGTCAGTGAGCCTGTGATCTGCAATCATGGGATGTGATTGGCAAGCAATAATCTTCTTTTCTATTCTATTATGGAATGAAGCTCTTTTCTGCTTTTATTATTTTTATGTTTGTACTCCATCTGGGCAAATTTTTTTTTTTTAAAATCCTTGGATGGTTAATTGAATCTAATAAACCTGAACCTTAACCTGAAGAAAAGGCATGTGAAATCCCAAAACTTGTTCACCCATTCACTATTACCATCATCATCATCACTAGTAGCGTACCAAGGGGGGGGCAGGGGGGTAGGTCCGCCCCGGGTGCAGCCTTAGGGGGGTGTGCACAGCTGCCCCTGTCCCTATCGCGCTCCCACCCTCCCAGCGAAAGCAGCATTGGCGCCATTACCGAAAAAGGTAATGGCGCCAGGCCTTGGAACACCGAGGCAGACCGCTTCCCCCCCCTCCCAGCCGAACCCCCGCTGACCCTCCTATCTCTCCCCCCCAAGTGAACCTTTCCAACCCTCCCAGCGAAAGCAGGAAACCTCCGTCCAGTAGCATCGGCTGCTTCTCTGCTTTCTCCTCCCTCTGCCGCATCACTGATGACGTAATCAGTGACGTGGCAGAGGGAGGAGAAAGCCGAGAAGCAGACAACGCTACTGGAAGGAGGTTTGCTGCTCTCACTGGGAGGGTTGGAAAGATTCACTGGGGGGGAGATAGGAGGGTCAGCGGGGGTTCGGCTGGGAGGGGGGAGAAGCGGTCTGCCTCGGTGCTCCATTACCTTCTTCGGGCAGCAGCAGCTTTTACAATTCGCTGCTGTTGCTGGCTTCAGGCTTTCCTCTCTTCCGGGTCCTGCCTACTTCCTGTTTTCATGAAGACAGGACCCGACAGAGAGGAAGGCCTGAAGCGGGCAACAGCAGTGAATTGTGAATGCTGCTGCTGCCCGATGAAGTTCAGGACATCAGGACATGGGGGAAGGAGCAGGGAGAAATTGGCTGCTGGCTTGGGGGTGAGGGTAGGGAAAGAATCGTGGAAGTGGAGAAATTGGCACCATGGCTTTGTGGGGGCTAGAGGGAGAGAGAAAGAAAGGCAAAAATAAAGAGGGAGGCCAGAGGGAAAGAGAAAGAAAGACAGAAATAAAGAGGGGGGCCAGGGGGAGAGAGAAAGAAAGGCAGAAATAAAGAGGGGGTCAGGGGGAGAGAGAAAGAAAGAGGGGGACCAGGGGGAGAGAGAAAGAAAGGCAGAAATAAAGAGGGGGTCAGGGGGGAGAAATAGAAAGGCAGAAAGAAAGAGGAGGGCCGGGGGAGAGAGAAATAAAGAGGGGGGGCCAGGTGAGAGAGAAAGAAAGGCAGAAATAAAGAGGGGAGCCAGGGGGAGAGAGAAAGAAAGAGGGGGGGAGGGCCAGTAGAAGAAAGAAGAAGGACCAGAAGAAGGACCAGAGACTCATGAAATCACCAGACAAAAAGGTAGGAAAAATGATTTTATTTTCAACTTAGTGATCAAAATGTGTCCGTTTTGAGAATTTGTATCTGCTGTCTATATTTTGCACTATGGCCCCCTTTTACTAAATCGCAATAGCGTTTTTTAGCGCAGGGAGCCTATGAGCGTCGAGAGCAGCGTGGGGCATTCAGCACAGCTCCCTGCGCTAAGAACCGCTATCGCGGTTTAGTAAAAAGGGAGGGGGAATATTTGTCTATTTTTGTATAGTTGTTACTGAGGTGACATTGCATAAAGTCATCTGCCTTGACCTCTTTGAAAACCCGCGGAATATAAATGATAATTAACATTTTCTCTGCGTACAGCGTGCTTTGTGTTTTTAAAATTTTATTGTTGGTAGATCATTTTGACTTGGCCACAAAGGTAATGGGGAGGGAGGGAGGGGAGCTGCTGAAAGACATCTAGTAATCCTTGCAGGCTTGACTGTGCAGGGAATTATTTTTGTAAAATCATGTTTTGTTACAAATCATGTTTTGTTATGTGACTGGCATTATCTAGACTTTAATTTCTATGAATGAATAGAATGAAAATGATATAAAATTACTTGCTTGTTTTTATGTGCGTGCGCTGAAGGAAAGTGGAGAGAGAGTGGGCTGAGGATGCTGAAGGGAAATGGGGAAGAGAGTGGGGAGAAGACGCTGATTTATAAATTGACAATTGTACAGAATATTGTTTCTTTTTATACTTTAATATAAACAATTCAAGGCTTGTGTGGATGGAATCAGGTGGTTTGCAGGGATGGGGACTGAGCTTACGGGGATTAGTCCAATAAAATGGTATTTTTTTATTTCTCATTATTTGTTTTATTTTTATTTGTTAATTTGTAAAGTGGTGATTGTTATGAATTAGTTTTTTCAAATTTACATTTATTGTCTTTATATTTTGCACTGTATTAGAGGACATGTGTTACTGTTTTTGTGGTGTTGCATTGTATCCAGGGTCTGGTTTCTTGGCGGTTCAGTTTAACTTTTGTCTACATATTTCTATTTTTAGTTTGTGATTATTCCATATTGGGCGAGAGTGTATCTCTGTTCTGGGTGTATGAAAAGAACATAGTTTTCAGTTGGCATTGATTACAGGATCAATTGACTGTGCGGGATCTGGCTTGTTTAGTTTTACAATGTATGTGTTGGTGTTCTAGTGCTCACTGCAGTGTTTAAGTTGCTGCCTTTTCCTAGGTACACTCTTGTTGTGCGATATGTGGATTGTTACTAAAAATCATATTTTTCATATAGATGGGGGGGGGGTGTAAAAAAATGATGGGCCACATACCCTAGGTACGCCACTGATCATCACCAGTATGATGATTGATCTCCTCTGGTTCTCTCTGTGCTCAGCTTTCCTTTTCACTTCTCTCGTGTTCCCAGCTCTTGACCATTTCTTTTCATCTCATTGCTCCAGCTTACTCTTTACTTTTCTCTATCTTTAATTCTCCTTATCATGCCTTCCTATATTGAGGATCCAATCTACTAAGATGTGCTAACATTAGTGCAGCAGTAACATGTGCTAAGAACATTATAATGTGTATATTCTTGCAATAGTTGGTGTGTTAATCCATGTCACCAATAATGTTGACATAATATGAACTAAAGCAAAAAAATGTGAGCTAAATCCATGATGGTTTTGTCCTATGAAGCCATGTCAGTAAGTATATGTTCAGTAATTTTAATGTTTATATTAATTTCTACCATTGTATTCACTTTGGTCCAGTGAGCCTGACATTAGTGCTAGGCAAAATGTCTAGGGCTATGGCCTCTAAATATAGGGGAAATGGGCTTGACTCACACAACAGATCCTTATGATTCCTGGTTCTTTTCCCTGCCATACTTTCTGCTAGGTGCTATGTAGCTGTATGCGACATGCAGGCTCTCTGATTTTGACCACAGAAGGGTGCTGGGCCACCTCCCAACCCTCACTCTTTCCATGTCTGATCAATGGTTTGATATTGGCTGGTTGGATGTTAGCTGCAACACAACAGGGAGAGTGTGGCACAGTGGTTAGAGCTACAGCATCAGCACCCTGCGATTGTGGATTCAAACCTGCACTGATCTTTGTTACCCTGAGCAAGTCACTTAATCCCTTCATTGCCCTAGTTTCTTTAGATAGATTGTGAGCCCACCAGAACAGACAAGGAGCAATGCTTGAAGTACCTGAATAAAGTAATGTAAACCATTCTGAACTCCCATGGGAGAACAGTATAGAAATTTAAATCAATAGATTGTATATGTGGGGGTTGTGGCCACACTGCATTGAAAGTTACTGCATACACATTCATTGCTCCAGCAGATGGCTAATATAGAGCTGCTATGATGTACCTCAGCTTCCTCTGCCAGGCACTACAAAACTTGTGTCTACATAACAGAAGTTTTGATAGGACAAGATTCATGTAGTGGCCCTTCTTTGCTTAACAGGCCAGGTTCCTGTATGAAATGTTTTGATATGCTCCTCAGACAGCTAGTGACAGCTGAGGTCATCCAGTTTGGGTGCTTTCTATGATGTGTGCAGTCATTGCATGGTCAGAGGTCCTGGCTGGCCTTAGGTGAGCATGCTTGGAGCACTTCATTGTTGACATCTGCACTTTGACAAGGAGGTGATGATGCACAGATGGACATGACATGTGCGACTTATGGGTGCAATCTTTGCATTTGTGTGTTGCTGCCACTGTGCATATGTCTTGCTAGATACTTGAGACCTGGGTTGGCCACTGTTGGAAACAGGATACTGGGCTTCATGGACTTTCGGTCTGTCCCAGTAAGGCAATTCTTATGTTCTCCTGTAGGTATGGAGCAGCTGACCTGATTTTGGGTGGGGAAGACTCAGAGATGCACAGCTCATCATTTCAAACTTACATGCTAGGGGTTACATAGATGGATGCAAGACATGTTCTGGCTTTCCTGCACATGTGGGCTATGGGTTCATGGGCAGGGCTTAATAGAAATCCCAACTCAGAATATGTATAAGATCTTGGAATGTATGGTGATTGTACATAACTAATCAAACAACATTCAATATCACAAAGTGCCAAAGAAGGACTTAATTCTAAAATAAATAATCATATAGAAATGATGGAGAAAAGACCTCCGTGTCACCAGAGATATATTAATATCCAAAGGACTAACCTGTCTCCCTAAAAATATTGAAGCAGGAAATACATTCCAGGTCAGAAAAAATACTCCATTCATAGTTTCATAGTTCAAACATTATCTCAACATCAAATCTAATCAAAAAAGAAAAATCTTATCTTTGAGTAAGTTGTCCACTTGATCATCGGCACACTGCAAGAAGAGCAGAACTCCAAAATTTTGAGGCTTGAATAATAATTCAAAGTTTCATGGTCAAACACCACTGATATCTCCAAATAACCAAGCTCCTCATAATAGGATTCCCAATAGGGCCCCTGTTTCACGCTTGCTTCGTCAGGGGAAACACTTTGCGGTCATCTTTCCAAATCAAAGTTTTCTTTTTAGGCGGCGATTGTACTTGGCAGATTCTGGGCTCATAGCTGCACTGCATGACAGTTACCTTGACAGGTTCCCCTTGATATGACTCCAGACCTACAAGGCTGTTTCACAGGTTGGCAGCCTCATGTGGCACCTAAAGAGATGTTTTCTATGAATAATGCAAAATGCTGCTAGAGGGGCTTCTCTCCACGCTGAAGTTCAACTCCCTCCTGTTCTATAGAGGACACTGTTCCACTTGCACAGGAATTGGATGTCCTGTTTTGTCACGGATAATGCCGTCCATCTGGTGGACATCTACTTCCATACTTTCCAGTTCTTGCTAGGTTATTTTAGACAAGTGGGAACAACTATCTTGCAACAACTATGTCTGTTTTTGGAACATCCCAATTATGGACATCTCTGTGACAATTTTGGGACACATAAGAATGTCCGTTGCTCTAATTCCATTATAGGGTTTCAAGTTTTATTTAAAATTTGATGAATCGCTTAATTGTAATACAAAGCCATGAACAAATCTAAAAAATATAATAATATGACTATAAACACAAATACAAAGGTTCAATATAAAAAAACATAGAACACTTAACATAAACAGGACCAAAAAGTAAACAGGGGAGGAAATACAATGAATGATAGTAAATGAGACGGATAAGGGATATAACAATAGGGAGGGATAAAAAGATGGAAACTTTAGATCAAGGCTATTCCGGTTGGCCCAGGCGCCTCAGGCCTACTCCTGTGGGCGGGGTTTGAGCTGCCTGGGACAATCATGCCCTAAACCAGCCATTCAAGGGATGGCTCACGGGGCAAGAGGGCTTGGTCTCCCTTTTACCCCGATCTTCTTGGGGTGGGTCATGGCTCACTGGGCAAGAGGGCTTGTGCTCCCTCTTGCCCTGATCTTTGTGGAGAGGGTCGCGGCTCACGGGGCAAGAGGGCAGTGCATGCACATAGATCTCATGCATATTCAGACCATGCAAGTCTGCCCAGTACTGGCCTTAGTTCTTCACTATTTACTATTATTTTCTGATTCTAGATCCTCTGTGTTCATCCCACTCTTTTTTTGAACTCCGTCACCGTTTTCATCTCCACCACCTCTCTCGGGAGCGCATTCCAGGCATCAGCCACCCTATGCGTAAAGAAGAATTTCCTTACATTGCTCTTGAGTCTACCACCTCTCAACCTCAAATTATATCCTTTGGTTTTACCATTTTCCTTTCTTTGGAAAAGATTATGTTCTACATTAATACCTTAATACGTATTAGATAAGGCTATTTCTGTAACATTTGCTCCATATTTTGTATATTTGCTATTTGAATTTCAATAACATCTAGTTTGCTTTTGTATAGCTATTGAACATTTGATACTATGTAGCAAGAAATGGAAATTTTGGATTGTATATAGGCAGTGAAATACTCTATCCTGAAAGGAATATTGTAGGTTGTAAGTGTATGAAGCTTAAAGTATATGCAATCATGATTTAAATTTTTTATAAATTTTACTTTTATATTTTTCATATATGCAGTAAGCCTGGCAGGGTGAGGCACCGATGAGCAATTGGAGGATGGGTTTTACCCCAGAAGGAAGTGTATGGAAATAATCATAGTATTTAATACAATGATGTTTGCCAGCTAGACTTGCAGGCCTCATTCTTTTTGAACTGTCTTATTTTCCTTGTGCCTATGATTTTAGTTCTGATTTGTTTTTGTTCCTTTTATTTTTCCCACCATAGTGCGTGTGATCCCCTGGGGTGATTAGAGGAGGGAAAAGCCCAAAGTAAATCTGATTCTGTAACCGATGTTCATATTGCAGACGCCAGTTACAGAATTGGGTTTGTTTAGACGTGGCCACTATACTTAATATACTTAGTATTGCGGCCGTGGCTACGGCCACCAGTCTCCTCTCCCCTCCCCAACCCCCCCCCCCCCCCCCCGACGATCATAGCAAGAGGGTGCCCAACCCCTCCTGCCAACAGATCCCGCCCCACCGAAGATCGCCGGCAGGAGGGTGCCCAACTCCTCCTGCCAGACCCCCCCCAACAACCCCCAAAACAAAATGCCCCTCCCCCCTCCCCGGACCCCCAAAGATCACCGGCAGGAGGGTGCCCAACCCCTCCTGCTGGACCATCCCAATGGCCCCCCAAAGATCGCCAGCAGGGGGTTGCCCAACCCCTCCTGCTGGACACCCCCCAATGAAACCCCCCACCCCAGAACCCCTCTCAGGCTTACCTTCAAGTTGGCATGATGGGTCCTCGCACCGTCTAGCCAGCAGGCCTGCCTCCATCCAAATGAGGTGGGCCTGCCCCTCCCCTGCCAACTCACAGGATCTTAGGACCTGCTGGTGATCATCGGGGGACAGGTTCTGTCGGCAGGAGGGGTTGGACACCCTCCTGCCGCGATCGTCTGGGGTGGGGTGGGCCTACTGGCAGAAAGAGCTGAGCACCTTCCTGCCGGCGATCGCAGGTTTTGTCGGTAGGAGGGGTTGGGCACTCTCCTGCCGCGATCGTCAGGGGGGGTTGGGGATGGGAGATTGGCGGCCATAGCCGTAGCGCCAGCTATATTAATTGCGGCAGGGAGATCCCTTGCCATGATTAAGTATAGCAGCCGCACCAGCATTTGCTAGCCTACATTGTAAGCATCTCCTGCTCTGCTGGGGAGACTCGTAAGGCCGCCTAGGTTTGCCTAAGGCTACCGCCTAGCCTTAGGTGAGCATAGGCAGTCTTGCGGGCCTCCCTAGGCTTCCTGAGGCGCCTTCAATATAGGCGGCCTGCCTGGGGAGCATTTTTTAGAAAACATGCCTTCCGATTGGCTGATTAGACTGCTGTAGGACGCCTACAGCTGCCTACAATTGGGACAACTTTGCAGCATCAGGGCCTATGTGTGGAGGACCTCACCCCAGAAAAGTACATCCTTGATTTTGTAAAGTACAAAATTGTTTTTTTACATTGATTGGGCATTTACTGAGGTTAAAGAGAATAAAGGTTATTAGTTATTAAAGCAGTGTAGAAAGAGACAAAGAATTAAGATGGGCCTTTAGAAATAGAGGCCTTTAGAAGCTTTTAGATACAGAGAACTAAGAAAGGACACAGTTTTTGGAAGCAGAGTACTGAATATCATCTAATTTTTCCTATGCTCTATATCTATCCCATCTAAGTAATTCCCAACCTGACTGTCTTTACTCATCCTGTTTTCTTAACACAGCCATATTTTTTTAATTGGGTCCTGGTATGGATAGACCCGAGGTCCTTAGCTATATTTTTGTTCCATCAGATAGCTGTTTCCTGGGCATGTGGCCTAGATGTGCTAAAATTATGGATATTTAGTTGAGTTTATTTTGCCCAACTGTCATGAAAGTGCTAGAACTGTGTTTTAAGTACTGTGCTTCTGCCTTCATTTAATTTTTTCCAGTCCTACATTTTCTATCTTTCACATATTCACTGTGAGAGCCTTATTTCTTTATGCCTGTGTATGTCCTTGGGCCTGAGACACTAACTCCTTCTTTTACTAAGTTGTGATAACGTTTTTAGCATGCGCAGAATATTAGCGTGCACAAAACCAATGCTACGTGGCTAGAACTAACGCCAGCTTAATGCTGGCATTAGCGTCTTGCATGCGCGGCAATTCTGCACGTGCTAAAACCGCTATTGCAGATTAGTAAAAGAAGCCCTAAGAGAAATTATTTATTCAATTTTCTATACTGTTCTCCCAGGAGAGCTCAGAACGGTTTACATGAATTTATTCAGGTACTCAAGCATTTTTCCCTTTCTGTCCCGGTGGGCTCACAATCTGTCTAGTGCACCTGAGGCAATGGGGGGATTAAGTGACTTGCCCAGGGTCACAAGGTGCAGTGTGGGTTTGAACCCACAACCTCAGGGTGCTGAGGCTGTAGCTTTAACCACTGCGCCACATTCTTCTTCCTATCCCTGCTTACTGATGCGAACATTTATTTTCCTGGTCTGTTCTATTCTTACGAGTCTCCCATATGTTTTGAAATTATCCCTCTATTGTATGTGTGTGATACATTTTTTTCCTTGTAAAGTTATTATTATTATTATTATCTGTTTGCAGCTTTTGAGATACAAGCATTCTCCCAGACTTTTCTCTGCTTTCTGAGATTTATACTATAGTGATGATACATAAATTAGATTATGTGATAGTTTCTTCTGTTGCATGTATGTAAGAGATGTGTTCTGTTTCCTATCTTAAGGATAGTTTAAGAGAGAAGAGATTTTTTTTTGGGGGGGGGGTATTGTCTAAAATAAATTAATACATAAATAAAATACTAGGAGCTTTTCCTGAAAACAAGTGAGGTTAAAGACAGAGAGAAGAAACGTATTACTGGGAAATGTGATTTATAGCATGACTCTAGTCCAATGCTAGATGTGTTTGTCAGTGGCGTACCTAGGGTATGTGGCACCCGGGGCCCATCATTTTTTGACACCCCCCCATGTAAAAAAATATTTTTTGTAATAACCATGAAAAATAAATGGTCATAATAGAAACAGGCACTGAAAATTTTCTTTTATTGAATCTCATATATGTAACCATTATTCCAAACATAACATAACATAAATTATGTCTAAATTGTCATGACATTAGAAGTACATATGGAGTAGTTGCAGGTGATGCTTGGGACAGTTCTGATTGTGTTAGTTCGGTTTTATGTGTTTTTTGAATAGAAGGGTTTTTATTTCTTTCTTGAAGGTTTTGTAGTTTGTGGTCAAGGTCAATAGGTTGTAGAGTTGGGGGTCGAGTGTTAGGAGGTTCTTGAACAGTTTTTTTCTTTTGACGATTTTGGTTGGAGGGTGTATGAATGGTGCGTGAGTTCTCCTATGTCTGGTTGAGGTGGATTTAATTATTTAGCTGAAGAAATTAGTAACCCCCCCCCCATTCCACACACATTAATTCTCTTCCATTTTTGTTCCCATTATAAAAAACACTGATAAGTTCCCAGAAAAAATACATTAAAATAAGAAGTGAAAACAAAGGCCCCTACAGATGAGAACATAACATAAGAATAGCCTAACTGGGTCAGACCAATGGTCCATCATGCCCAGTAGCCCATTCTCATGGTAACCAATCCAGGTTACTAGTACCTGGTCAAAACTCAAAGAATAGCAACATTCCATGCTACTGATCCAGGGCAAGCATACACTTCTCCCATGTCTTAATAACAGACTATGGACTTTTCCTCCAGGAATTTGTCCAAACCTTTCTTAAAATCAGCAACGCTATCTGCTTTTACCATAACTTCTGGCCACTTCATTTTTAAGCTTAGATCTTTCCTTCCAAACAGAGACCTTGCTAGATGTCAAATATAGAAAGAACATCTGGAATACTGCGTTCAGTATTGGTCGCCGCACCTCAAGAAGGACATGGCGGTACTTGAGAGAGTCCAAAGGAGAGCAACGAAACTGGTAAGAGGGCTGGAGCACTGCCCATACGCCGAGAGGTTGGATAGACTGGGGCTCTTCTCTCTGGAAAAAAGGAGGCTCAGGGGAGATATGATAGAGACCTTCAAGATCATGAGGGGCATAGAGAGGGTGGATAGGGACAGATTCTTCAGACTGAAGGGGACAACAAGTACGAGGGGGCATTCGGAGAAACTGAAGGGAGATAGGTTCAAAACAAATGCAAGGAAGTTTTTTTTCACCCAAAGGGTCGTGGACACTTGGAATGCGCTACCGGAGGAAGTGATCAGGCAGAGTACGGTACAGGGATTCAAATAGGGATTGGACGGATTCCTGAGGGATAAAGGGATCGTGGGATACTGAGGGAGGTGCTGGGAAGTAACACAAGTATAGAAAGCTAACCAGGTAATAAGTATAGAAACCCAACCAGGTCATGCATGTGCAAGACCGGAGGGTTAGGACTTCGATGGGAAGATAGGACTTCAATGAGAAACCAAGGTGGCAAGGGAGCCCCTTCTGGTGATTCAGACAGGTCGTGACCTGTTTGGGCCGCCGCGGGAGCGGACTGCTGGGCAGGATGGACCTATGGTCTGACCCGGCGGAGGCACTGCTTATGTTCTTATGTTATGTTCTTATGGATGATGAATATATGCCACTAGTGATATACACAGCCTTTGTAAATCGCATATGGCTGGTGGTGGCATGTCTGACGAGTCTGCTTACAATTGGAAAAGTATATACAGTCAAACCGTGGTTTGCGAGCATAATTTGTTCTACAAGAATGCTTGTAATCCAAAGCACTCGTATATCAAAGCGAATTTCCCCATAAGAAATAATGGAAACTCAGAAGATTCGTTCCCCAACCCAAAAACATTAATACAAAATACTATACTAACTTGTATTGCTTATTTAGAACAGTCACTACACTCCTGCAGCGTCAGAGAGAGAAGAACTATCGGCTCAGTTGTGATGTGTGTATACTGTATGTACTTGTATTACAAGACTTTGCTTGTATATCAAGTTAAAATTTAATAAAATGTTTTACTTGTCTTGCAAAACACTTGCAATCCGAGATTTTACTGTATATTTAAAAGATTTAAGGTGCTGCATTTTGGGACATTTGCTATACAAATGTGAGGCACATATTCAAATATGATGAAGATGGCTATGATGAATTAATTTTGCTGTTGGCACTTTGATAGAATCATCTTTTTAACATTTATTGAGGGCTTCCATTTATAGAGTATCCTGAGGAGTGATGAGTTCCCATTACAGAGAAAGAGACTTAACAAGTGCCTGATTTCTGGCAAAGACTGTCCGTAGCTGAATACTGCGGCCTAACATGGATCAAAACAATGCACCAGGACTTTTCTTCATTGGCCACTGCAAAAGAACTGATTGCCTGATTTACTATTGCCACCGGGATCATCGGCCTAAAATGGCAGAGTGAACTTCAAAAGACTGGACTTTAAAGTTTTAGTTTGATTTGTTTTGTTTTCTTTGTAACTATGGACTTGATTTAGATTTTTATGGAATTTTGAAGTACTGATTTACGTATGTAACTGAATATGTGCAATAACAAGATAGTGGGTTTTTTTCATCCTCTTTTGAATCTTGAACTATACCCTATCTTTCCCCACTTCATGGCCCTCTTCCTATGCCCTTCTTGCGGCTCTGCTGGAGTGAATTGCAGTGAAGAAAGGATGAAGATATCATTGGCTGATAAGGAATGGGGACCATGCCTGATGCCACAGATGCTGCCTCATGACTGAAACCCAACCATTTCTCTGATCCAGGGGTGGAGACTTCTTGACTGGAAAGTGGAATTGCTGAAAATGAGAACATGAGAGATGAGCGCATCGGAGATTCTAATGTGGTTGCCCAGATTTCAACACCTTAACCTGTGAACATGATCCAGAGTAACCAAGTCTACATAACTTTTCTTAGGAAAGCATGGAAACAGTCTAGTGTGAAGTGAAGAGTTTTGTTAACTTGCTTCTTTAGGTGTGGTCAGCTCATGACAGGATGAAATTATAAGGCCTATTTATAAGTACAATAGTATAACAACAATTTTCATGTGGACTGGATGTTTGAATAAGGATTTACTTTACCCATACAATGTTAGTTAGATATTGTACAGTTGTTAATATAGAGTACTGTACCCCACCTTAATGTAGGGGTGCAAGGGTGATTCATCCCCTGAATAAAATGGGGGAAGCTGATGATAATTGTATTGTGCAGAATATAAGGGGGGGCATAACTAATATGGTCTCCATAACCAATATATATATATATATATTTTAGATACACTTTTAGTTAGGGTTTTAAAAGACACTAATATTATAGCTGAATAATAGAAATCCTTCACACACAGCAAAGTATAAACAACAGAATTCACAGAGTACATATTTTTCCTTTATAGAACAAAATATTATGGTTTAATGTCAGAAACAAAATGCTGGAGCCATAACATAGCAGGTCCCTACAAATAAGCTAAAAGTCACACTGACATATTTGTCGCTTGAGGCGTTGGGGGAGGTCATGTGATTATACTATGTGATTGCAGAAATGTATTGTTTAGCAAATGAAAGTTTCTGGAAAACATATTTTTCTTCTAGTAGTTGTTTAGACGGTTTAGAGAGAAAAACACATCTGTGTATGAGAACATAGTTTTCTTCTACTTACATAGTTTGGGCAAATATTGATGAGCTGGTAGTTATAGAAAATCAAGTGATTGTTTCTGTAAACAAGATATTTGCAATAGAGAGCAAGGGTCAGCATGACCTCAGTCCACTTCCTTCTATGGCTGATAGAGGTGAGACAATAGCATGTGATGAGTTAGGCATTGTTGCTAAGGAACGAAGTAACCAATAGAATATTGCAATTTGTAAATGGATTGTAATTGGACGATGCATCAACTACGTATGTTTAATAATGAATTAATTCCTGTCATTATTACCAATAAAATGACCAATTACCTGTATTGGATAAGTCTTTCTGATGTCCCAATATTTGGAGGATGCAGAAACGCTTCTCAAAGCTTTGACTATTACCTACACTCTTGTGTGGATTTCTTCCTATGATCTTCCCAGAAATAGAATAAAGAACTGAGCAATATATGGAAGTTTAGGAGGCAGGTAGATAGCCTGTCTTGTGACAAACCTACTGCAGTCCTGAGATTCTTCACAGGAAAATATAAGAAAGCATACAAACCCCGGTGCATAAGGGCTGACCAGGTCAATGCCTAGAACAATAACATAGCTGACTACCCTGTGAGCTGTGTAGAAGAAATGGAGATAGAACAGGAAAGCTTTGACTTACCTAAAGCAGTCCCAAAGCCAAGCAAGAAGAATCTACCTTTCTATTATCCAGTGCCTGTAAGGCAGAAAGCTGACAAACAGTTTCCCCTCAGAGAAATGGCACAAGCTGAGAAGGGAATACCCTTCCCCCCACAGAAGCCAAGGGTGTGTGGTTTTTTCCTCAGCTTAAAGTGAGGCTCTTCAGAGAGCATGGGGAGGAGAGAAAGGAGTTGCAGGACAACAGGATGAGAATGGAGGCAGGATGTCCAGAACAGGGCTGAGCTTGCCTCAGACCCTGCAGGGCAGCTTAATAGCACTAACTGGGAAATGAAGGAAGAGCAGGCTGGTAACTTACCTTCAAAATTCTTCCCTCCAGAGCCGATGGTGGTGGAAGATAGTACTGCTGTAGTTGAAAGCTGGCCAGAGGAAATGGAAGTAGCTGGGTCAAACTTGAGTCTGTGAAAGAGGTTGTTTTTTTTTCTTGCTGTTTTTTATTTCTTTCTCTGGGAACTGATGGTGTGTGCTATCAGAAGAGTGTAATCCTGAACTGCAATGTTTTCACATAGTGTTCTACTATGCTCTAAGAAAAGGGGCAGTATTTTTCTCTGCATGAAACTGTGATTAACTGAGCCAAAACACTGGACAGTAATTTCAGCCTGGTGATTTCTAAGGCTCCCTGGTTTTAGGACTCCATGAAAGAGCCCAGCTGGGAACTGATTGCCATAGCAACTGTTTAGTGCAATTAGCCTGCATGCCTCCTAGAAACAGAGATAAAGATTCTGAGTGTAAACCTATTCCGTTTCTTTTGGTTAAAGTCCAGCCCAGCTGGAGAGTGATTTCATTGCTGGAAAATAGCATAGACTGTCTCTTGAGTACTGCCAAATGAACTGTGTAGCTTATTAAAGAACTGGCTCCACAACAATATTTCTGTCTCCTTCTTAAGGCTACTAGGACCAGTAGCTCAGCAATACTGCTTTATTCAGTACTGCTATAACTATCTCTCCTGTAAGCTCTGACTTGAAGTGCTGTTTATTCCAACTGTTTCACCACCGAAAATTATTAAAAACTAAAGGACTGTATTTTGTTCTGGCATCAGGTATGCCTAACTGTAAGACTCTGGTACAGAGGACTGTATATGATTTATCTAGCAAACCCAGAGCTGGTAATTGAGTTCAAGTGAATTAAATGAACCTTTTCCTTTTTTGTATTGTTTTCATGCTACCAGGGAATCCTGGGTTGCATTATGATCCTGCGGCCAGGGGCCGAATAAAGCTTATGTTTTGTACCAATGCCATTCTGACTACAGGGTGTACTTTAAAGACCTTGGAAATAAGCTAGGTTAGGCGTTTGCCTAGTGGTGGCCAACTTGAAAGGATACCCAGATTCTAAAGGGACCACAACAGAAGCAAGCAATGTGTCACTACCTGTCTGCTCAGGGTGTTCATTTAGAGCACGGGTGTGACAGTCTATATGGTTATTTCAACCACAGAATAGGATATAAATAAAGCTATTATTATTATCATTATTATTATTATTATTATTAATAATAAACCTGCAATAATTGGTTAGTGCACAGCAATTCTGACGTGCTAACCAATTTTCACAGTCTTGCCCACTCAATAAAAAAAGCTATTTTACCCCCTTTTACTAAGCTGTGATAGCGTTTTTAGTGCGTGCAGAATTTTAGCGCACGCTAAACCAGTGCTACGCAGCTAGAACTAATGCCAGCTCAATGATGCCATATAAGGACAATTCTGCGCACGCTATGTGCATGCTAAAACCGCTATCGCAGCTTAGTAAAAGGAGCCCTTAGTATACACTCTGAATGTACCCATGTAAAAATTACTATAGGATGCCTCAGCGTGCCCTGGGGTATGCCATGTTAAGCTATGGTATGCATACATTAGTGTTTACTGCAGTTTTGTAAAAGGGCCATGCAGTATTTATTAAGGACATAACACATCTTGGGTTTTTCAAAGTGTCTGCATCGTCGGTCTAAAAATCATATAAATCACACATCACATTTAAACTGTTAATAAATTTATAATTCAAATTAAATTCATAATTATGTTAATAAAATAAAATAAAAAGTTATAGCAACCAAAGAATATAAATAATATAATGGAAGTGCTAAGAATCACTGGCAGATGTCATGTTAACAAATAACACCCCCACCAATACACCTACCATCACACATAGACACACACACACAAGCAGCCATGAGTACTGCTGCTATGTACAGTGGGAGCAGTGATTTGTTCACAATGCTGCACATTGAGAAAAAATTAGAATGACCCAATCTCACAAATTCACATTGCTCCATCATTGGTTCCGGGTTGCAGAAATACAGACAGCGCACCCTAATTAGGGACAAAAGTTAAGGAAACCCCATCCATCAAATCTTTATGGTATAACTCTTAACCTTTAACCCCTGGCTCTCCCTCCCTTCCCTCCCCTGCATCTACTAGGGGTTTCCCAGCTAGTGGGGAAGGGGTAACACTCCTGCCCTGTTATTGCCTGGATTCAAAATGGTGCTGTGGAGCACTTGATGTAGTTTGGTGGTACTGATGCTAGAGATCAAGCTACCATATAAGGGTATGGACTCCTTATTTGGCAGCTTGATCCCTAGCTCTAGTTTCACAAAACTGCCAGAGAGTTGAGCAATGTCATTTTGAACCTAGGCACCCACAAACTTACTGCACTTTTTCGAGGGTGTAAACAGGCAGATAGACAAGGGTGACCCGTTCAAAATTGTATGTCTTGATTTTCAGAAGGCATTCGACAAGGTCCCGCATTAACGACTACTTTGAAAAATTGCGAGTCATGGAATTGAGGGTGAAATACTCACGTGGATTAAAAACTGGTTGGCAGATAGGAAACAGAGAATGGGAGTAAATGGACAATACTCGGACTGGAAAAGCATCTCGAGTGGAGTGCCGCAGGGTTCGGTGCTTGGACCTGTGCTCTTTAACATATTTATAAATGACCAGGAAATTGGTACAACGAGCGAGGTGATTAAATTTGCAGATGAAACAAAGTTATTTAGAGTGGTAAAGATGCAGAAGGATTGCGAAGACCTGCAACGTGACATAAACACGCTCGAGAAATGGGCCGCGACATGGCAAATGAGGTTTAACGTGGATAAGTGTAAGGTAATGTATGTCGGTAACAAAAATCTTGTACATGAATACAGGATGTCCGGTGCGGTACTCAAAGAGATCCCCCCAGGAAAGAGACTTGGGAGTACTTGTCAACAAGTCAATGAAGCCATCTGTGCAATGTGTAGCGGCTGTAAAAAGGGCAAACAGAATGCTAGGAATGATTAACAAAGGGGATCACGAACAGATCAGAGAAGGTTATCATGCCACTGTACCGGGCCATGGTACGCCCTAATCTGGAATACTGCGCCCAACACTGGTCGCCGTACATGAAGAAGGACATAGTACTGCTTGAAAGGCCTACAGAAGAACGACTAAAATGGTTAAGGGGCTGGAAGAGTTGCCGTACAGTGAGATATTAGAAAGAGGAGACTATGAGGGGACATGATTGAAACGTTCAATATAATGAAGGGAATAGACTTAGTAGCTAAAGACAAGTTGTTCACCTTCTCCAAGGTAGCGAGAATGAAAGGACATTCTCTAAAGTTAAAAGGGGATAGATTCCGTACAAATATAAGGAAGTTCTTCTTCACCCAGAGAGTGATAGAAAACTGGAACGCTCTTCTGGAGGCTGTTATAGGGAAAAACACCCTCCAGGAATTCAAGACAAAGTTAGACAAGTTCCTGCTGAACCTGAATGTACACAGGTAGGGCTGGACTCAGTTAGGACACTGGTCTTTGACCTAAGGGCCGACGCGGGAGCGGACTACTGGGCACGATGGACCACTGGTCTGATCCACCAGCAGGACTTCTTATGTTCTTATGATCATTCCTTCCCCACTTCCCCAACTATCCACCTCTTTGAAAATTATCAGGTTCTTATATAAAATTTCCACATACCTTGCACCTACTATATGGGCAGGATGTGGTGGGTTAGAAACACAGTATGAGAAAATTAGCACACATATTTTTGAAGACTGAATGTACATGTGGTGTTTTTCATGAGTAAATGTCAGTGCACTTTAAATGCATTTGAGGTAAGCTATTTTCCCAGACTTTTCTGATAAATGCCTTTCAAAATTGTCCTCTTCCATGTAGATATTAATTTCTTCACAGAATGGATTTGAGGTTAGGTTGGCTTTAAACCACATGGTTCATGCTTCATTTAACCCACAAACAGGATTTATTTAAAAAAATCTTAAAAGGTACTGAGACTTGTCAAAATTACAGAATTAACAAAATTAAAACAAAAACAAAAACATCATATTAAGTAAAGCTTTTTATCACAAGATAGAGGGGATTTATGACTAAAAAGGTGATCCAAAATGTGGCATAAAGGGGCAGATGGACGTTTATCTCACCAACTTTCCTAGTCACTATTTTCAAAATGTATTTTGGAGAAGGACTTCTATAGTGGAAGGGGACATGTTGAGGGTGCAGTTTGGGTAGGACCAAGGTGGGCTTAGGATTTGGACTTTTTTTCTGCAATAATCATACATTTTAGAAAATGTCCAGGGCACAATTTGAATGTTTGGGCCCAGACCTGTTATAACAATGAATAAGTGCCAAAAAGGTGCCCAAACTGACCAGATAACCACTGGAGGGATGACGACATGACTTGCCCCCCACACTCTCCCAGTGGTCACTAAACCCTCCCAACCCCCAAAGATGTGAATGAAACAGTACAAACCTGCCTGTATGATAGTAAAGCAGCAAGCAGGTGGTGGTGTAGTGAACTATAGAGATAGGGTCTCAGGCCCATATCCCTTTCTAACTGCTACACTTATAGTGGAATATGTGAGCCTTCTAAAACCCACCCAAATCCCACTGTACTTACACAGGTGACACCTGCAGGCATAAGGGCTATTGGTGTGGTGTATAATAGGGTCCAGTAGGTTTTGAGTGGGTTTTGTAGGGCTCACCATCAGCAGCGTAGCAAACATTTGGGCGGTGGCACCTCTCTGTCTCCCACTCCTTCCTGAACCCCTCGCATGCCCCCTTTCCTTCCCCCATAACTCTTTCATCTTCCAGGCTCGAGCAGCATCACGAACTTGCTGCCTGATTCATGTCCTCCCTCTGTCACTTCCTATTTGTTCAAAAAAGTTGTTACTTGATTGATGACTTTGTCATATTTTCTTATTGTATTTTTCACTATTGAAATATTGTACTGCTTTTCTGTGTGCTTTGTATCATCACTGGAATGTCCTGCCTCTTTATTCTGTGAACCAACTAGAGTTTTTTGGGTGTTGGCAGTATAGAAAAATAAAGTTATTGTTATTTATTATTATTATCAGAGATAGCCAACATTGACACGGGCAGTAAGTCTGTAATACTGCTCGTGCCAGGAAAATTAATGAGGTATGAGGGAAGGGGTGCATGCGCACAGCGGGGGGGAAGGAGCAGGGAAGTAGAGTGGAGAATGGATGCTAGTGCCATTCCCCTTTACTATACCACTGCTCACCATACACTATAAGGGGGTTATGGTGCGATATGTACATAGGCCTTTTTAGGTGAAGTTCGCTACAGTCCCTCCTAAGGTGCCCCACTGCTCTCTGGAATGTCTATGTGGCCTGTCTACTAAAACTATTGACCCGCCCCTACATCCCAATGGCTTGTTTTGTGCATTTTTCTTGTGGATGTTTTTTCGAAAATGGTTCAAAAAGATAGATGCACTGAGCACAAGCACAATTAGGAAATGGCCATTTTTGAAACAAAAAGACATTATTCTGTTTCAAAAATGGTCACGTTCGCTGCTGGATTTTTGGATGTGTTCCACAAAACGTCCAAACTCAGTTTTGGACATAACATTGAAAATACCTATCAATGTCTTAGACAGAACCTCGTATATGGAAGGAAATCTGAAGTTTTAAAATGTCTTCAGAGGATTAAAAAAAATATTAATCAAATAATTAGGGCTTCTGATTTTAGGGTTTATTGATAAACACCAATAAAACACTCTTGATGCAAAATACTAAGGGGTCTTTTTACTACAATTTGACAGATTTTGGAGTTATTGTGGCTTAACACCAAAAATTAATGCTTGGTAGCTGCAAATCTAAGGGCTCCTTTTATTAAGCCACACTAGCACGGTTAACGTGCGTGACTTTTCATCACGCGCTAACCCCCGTGCTGGCCTAAAAACTACCACCTGCTCAAGAGGAGGCGATAGCAGCTAGCGCGGCTGGCGGTTTAGTGTGTGGTTTGTGGTCCACTGTAGCACAAGATAGGATTCCCTAGTACTCACAGTGACTGCCACAAGATAGCACCTTGACGTGTGGCCCGGACCGGAGCCACCCTGCAGGATTGGATTCACACTCTTCCCAATACAATGGCCAGAAAGAGAAAAATCAAAACAAAATCACTACCATTACTGTGTAAACCAATAATCTTATTTTTATTTGGTTTGTCTCCAGGTAGATAGTCTTTTCAATAAAGCTGCTAAGCTGGTCAGGATAGCTTTGTCCAGCAGGACTAAAACAAAAAAATAATAAACTTAAACAAGTCAGCAAAAAATCAGTAGCAAAGCCACAAGTCCTTGACTTATATTCAGTGCTAAGGACACCTCAGCTGTGTCTCTGGTTTGCAACCCCACTGGGTCAAAACCCTGACTGCTGCAAATGCAGTCAGTATCAAAATTCAGAAGAAAAAACAAAAACAAAACAATTCCAGGTACTTTTCTTCTCAGCACAAAAGTTGTACAGTTCCTACAAGCCTCTGGCAAGTTTCCTACACTGCCAGGAAACAGGGGAGTGATAGGTTTTGCGCACAAAAGTCTTTCACTTGACTCTCACTATGCCCGCCCAAGATATCAGCAAAACCTCTCCCTCATAGAAATCACTCCTCAGCTTGCACACAGGGAAAACAGAAGAAAAATGTTTCACCAACAGTTCAACACTCCCAAATCACACTCACTGTTTGTGGACAGCAACAAAGTTCACCTGCATGTCCTCAATAACTTCAGGAGCACATTCTGCCAATGCTTCTCCCAGTTCCATGGGCAGCTCCCCGGAAAACATAGGCATTTCAGCAGACCCCTCCTCCAGCACCTCCATAGGAACTGGATCGTTGCTCCTGCTTGGCTGTGAGGGCACCCTAGGGAGGAAAGGATTAAATCTTCTCCCTATCTTGCTTCCTTCTCTGCTCTCCTTCCTGGGCTTAAGTACCTGAGGGCGACACCCTGCTTGGTCAGCCCTAGCTGAGTTCCAAGGACCCCTTGGGCTCCCCCGGTGGTTAAGGTCGTTATTACATTTAACCACTGTCTGTCCCTTCCCAATTCCACTCCGGGTTTCCTTTATTGCTTCAATTTTTCTTGTTCTAACTGGGACCTGGGCAGGGAGCCTACCTGACTGGTCACATACCCCCTCCCTTAAATCCTGCTTATCCTTATAAGCATAAGTATCCCCAGTGTTTTCGGGTATGCGGGAAAGTACATCAACATTGGTGTTTAAACTGCCTGGCCGGTGAACGACGGTGAATCTAAAGGTTTGCAGGGCTAAATACCAGCGTGTGAGCCGTGCATTATTATTTCTCATCGTCCCTAACCATTTCAAGGCTGCGTGATCCGTAACTAAGGTAAAAGGCCTTTCCTCTAGGTAGTGTATTAAGGTCTGCATCGCCCACTTAGCGGCCAGACACTCTAATTCCACTACCGCATAGTTACGCTCATTGGGGTGTAACTTCCTGCTCAGGTATAGAACTGGGTGTTCAACTCCCTGCATCTCCTGACTGAGGATAGCCCCCAAGCCACACCCTGAAGCATCAGTTTGTAGAATAAAAGGTTTGTCAAAATCAACAGCCGCCAAGACTGGTTGATGACAAAGACTTCCTTTCAAGTCCAAGAAGGCTTCCATACTACTAGACTCCCATAACAACCTGTCCGGCCCATTCTTTCTTAACATATTAGTTAATGGAGTAGCCCTAGTAGCAAAATCTGGAATAAATCTCCTATAATATCCTAGAAGACCCAGCAAACCCCGCAACTGTTTCTTGGAAGTTGGGCGAGGATAGTCCTGGATACACTGGACCTTATCCACCAGTGGTTTAATCTGACCCCGTCCTACCGTATATCCCAAGTATTTAACTTCCTTCTGCCCTAGAAAACATTTCTTCGGGTTTATGGTAAAGCCTGCCTTCCTGAGTGAAGTCAGTACTGCCGAGACGTGTCCCAGATGTTGATCCCATGTGGAGGAGTAGACGACAATATCATCGAGATAAGCCTCAGCATATGTATAATGCCCCCTTAAGACCTCATTAACTGCCAACTGACAAGTCGCGGCAGCCCCATGCAATCCGAACGGCATCCGTGTAAATTGATAGAGCCCATAGGGAGTGCTAAAGGCTGTCTTGGGTTTGGCAGTATCTGTTAAAGGGATCTGCCAATACCCCTTTGTCAGGTCAATGGTAGATAAATATTGGGCTTGACCAAGGCGATCCAAAAGCTCATCAACCCGTGGCATGGGAAAGGCATCAAATTCAGATATGTCGTTAACCTGACGAAAGTCAATACAAAACCGGGGAGATCCGTCCGCCTTAGGGACAATCACGATCGGGCTACACCATGGACTCTGAGAGGGTTCAATCACTCCCAGGGTCAACATTTCCTGTATTAACTTATTGATCAGATTTTTCTTCTCCTCCGACAACCGGTAGGGCCGAACCCTTACTATCTTCCCTGGGGGGGTTATAATATCGTGAGAAATCCCCCCTGGAACTAAGGCAACTGAAATCGGATATACCCTATCCCGGTATAGTACCGTAGTAGGCCTAAGAGCATACCTCACTTCATCGCCATGTATACATTTTATGACCACCTCCTTAGCATGGCAACCCTCTTTCTCTCCCGGGAATACTTCCCTCCAAAACTGCAAGGCCATTATGGACTGATCAGCTCCCGTATCTAGTAGGGCTATTGTGTCCTGCCCTCCCACCGAGACTTCAATGCTACATACATCCCGTGTTCCCCCTTCTAAACTGTCAGCCTTCAATGACCCAGAGGACGCCTCTCTAGAACCCCTACTGGAAAGATTTATCATCCTCTTGTTTCCCCAGGTGGATTCCAAACTCCTTCTTATATAACATTTCTTTCTTTGGTTAGGATAACTCGGCCTAGGGGGGTGAGTACGGGGCTCTTGTCGGGTATCCTTCCCAACCAAGCAGGGCGACATTTGCCGAGCTCCATGGTCGGAGTACACCTCAATAGGTTTCATGCTTACTCTCACATCAGTGTCTTTGGGATCACTTGAGGCTACCCCAACGTGTGAAAAGTCAAATAACCCTACAGGTCCTTCCAATAACACCTCCGAGAGTGAGGTGTGTGCTAGGCACCCAGCTCTTTCTTCCCATAAATGTTTGAGAACCTGATTTTGCTGTTGCATGGCCTGTAGGAGTGCTCCTTGTTGCTGCTTGAAGTGCTCCATATTCGCTTGCCGCACCTCGTCCCGGGCTTTCAAAAGGATATCCAGCTGCTCTCGCTGTTGACGATACTCCTCTGACAACTCCGCCCAAAACCGGTCTTGCTCCACAGCAGACCTAGAAGACACAAACAACAAGAGAGGGAACCCAAGTGTTCCTCCCCTTGTTAGCCTCCCCAGCCTAGGTACTCTTACCATCAGTACTGGAGAGTCTATGCCTTTGGGTTTCAGGCCTCCTTGGCCTCCAGTCGTTCTCCGCACGGCGTGCTCCTCTGGACACCTGTATCCCCGGGATCTGGTTCTGGTACTCCGCTCTGTGACTGGCCTCCGACTGGTTCTCTTCCTCCGGACTGGAACGCCGTTCCTGCCTGCACGCCGCCAACACCGAAATGCTGCTTCCTTTAGGCTGACGTCCTTCCGGAATTGTTTCCAACCGACTCCTCCCCTTGGACAAATCACCAACTCAGGAACCAATCCACAGTTAATTATTCAACAAAATAAGTCCGTTACGTATCACAAAAAAAAAAACAAAGTCCAGCACAAAACTTGAGCGTTTTTTTTTTTTTTTTCAATAGCAGTTTCTCAAAATGACCTGCAGGAGGTGCTAGATCCCACTCCTGATACCATTATGTGGTCCACTGTAGCACAAGATAGGATTCCCTAGTACTCACAGTGACTGCCACAAGATAGCACCTTGACGTGTGGCCCGGACCGGAGCCACCCTGCAGGATTGGATTCACACTCTTCCCAATACAATGGCCAGAAAGAGAAAAATCAAAACAAAATCACTACCATTACTGTGTAAACCAATAATCTTATTTTTATTTGGTTTGTCTCCAGGTAGATAGTCTTTTCAATAAAGCTGCTAAGCTGGTCAGGATAGCTTTGTCCAGCAGGACTAAAACAAAAAAATAATAAACTTAAACAAGTCAGCAAAAAATCAGTAGCAAAGCCACAAGTCCTTGACTTATATTCAGTGCTAAGGACACCTCAGCTGTGTCTCTGGTTTGCAACCCCACTGGGTCAAAACCCTGACTGCTGCAAATGCAGTCAGTATCAAAATTCAGAAGAAAAAAAAAAAACAAAACAATTCCAGGTACTTTTCTTCTCAGCACAAAAGTTGTACAGTTCCTACAAGCCTCTGGCAAGTTTCCTACACTGCCAGGAAACAGGGGAGTGATAGGTTTTGCGCACAAAAGTCTTTCACTTGACTCTCACTATGCCCGCCCAAGATATCAGCAAAACCTCTCCCTCATAGAAATCACTCCTCAGCTTGCACACAGGGAAAACAGAAGAAAAATGTTTCACCAACAGTTCAACACTCCCAAATCACACTCACTGTTTGTGGACAGCAACAAAGTTCACCTGCATGTCCTCAATAACTTCAGGAGCACATTCTGCCAATGCTTCTCCCAGTTCCATGGGCAGCTCCCCGGAAAACATAGGCATTTCAGCAGACCCCTCCTCCAGCACCTCCATAGGAACTGGATCGTTGCTCCTGCTTGGCTGTGAGGGCACCCTAGGGAGGAAAGGATTAAATCTTCTCCCTATCTTGCTTCCTTCTCTGCTCTCCTTCCTGGGCTTAAGTACCTGAGGGCGACACCCTGCTTGGTCAGCCCTAGCTGAGTTCCAAGGACCCCTTGGGCTCCCCTGGTGGTTAAGGTCGTTATTACATTTAACCACTGTCTGTCCCTTCCCAATTCCACTCCGGGTTTCCTTTATTGCTTCAATTTTTCTTGTTCTAACTGGGACCTGGGCAGGGAGCCTACCTGACTGGTCACAGGTTTTACGCGCGTTAAACCGCTAGCGCGCCTTTGTAAAAGGAGCCCTAACTTAGAAACATAGAAAGATGACGGCAGATAAGGGCTACAGCCCATCAAGTCTGCCCATACCATTGACCCCCTTTTAAGTCTACTGGACCCTTAACTCTACTGACCTGCTCTATTAGGTCTATATCCTAGCGACCCTATTCATTGGTATGACCCTCGCAGTGATCCCACATAGGTATCCCGTTTATTCTTGAAGTCTGGGATACTGCGGGCCTCGATCACCTGTACCTGAAGCTTGTTCCAATGCTCTATCACTCGTTCCGTGAAGAAGTACTTCCTGACGTCTCCACGAAACTTCCCTCCCCTGAGTTTGAGCGGATGTCCTCTTGTGTTCGAGGGTCCTTTGAGAAGAAAGATATCATCTTCCACCTCGACCCGTCCCATGATGTACTTAAATGTCTCAATCATGTCTCCCCTTTCCCTATGCTCCTCGAGAATATAGAGCTGCAATTTGTTCAGTCTTTCTTCGTACGAGAGACCCTTTAGCCCCGAGACCATCATGGTGGCCATCCGCTGAACCGACTCAATTCTGAGCACATCTTTACGGTAATGTGGCCTCCAAAATTGCACACAGTATTCTAGATGAGGTCTCACCATGGCTCTGTATAATGGCATCATGACCTCAGGCTTCCTGTTGACGAAACTTCTCTTGATACAACCCATCATCTGCCGTGCCTTAGATGAAGCCTTCTCCACTTGAGTAGCAGTCTTCATGTCTGCACTGATGATCACTCCCAAGTCTCGTTCTGCCGTAGTCTTGGTCAAAGTTTCTCCATTCAAGGTGTAAGCTCTGCATGGATTTCCATTTCCGAGATGCATGACCTTACATTTCTTGGCGTTGAAGCCCAGCTGCCAGACAGAGGACCAACTTTCTAAAGTACGGAGGTCCTGTTCCATAGTATCCTGCAGATTGTAGCCGTTTACGATATTGCATAGTTTGGCATCATCAGCGAATAAGGTTACCTTACCTTGAAGCCCTTGAGTCAAATCCCTAATGAATATGTTGAAGAGGAGTGGATCCAGGACTGAGCCCTGCGGCACTCCACTGGTCACTTCCGACGTTTTGGAGAGGGTACCGTTAACCATCACCCTCTGAAGTCTGCCACTTAGCCAATCTTTAACCCATGCAGTTAGTGTTACTCCTAACCCCATCGATTCCATCTTGTTCAGCAGTCTGCGGTGTGGGACGCTGTCAAAAGCCTTGCTGAATTCAAGGTATACGACGTGTAAGGACTCTCCCGAGTCCAGCTTTCTTGTTACCCAGTCAAAGAAGCTGATAAGATTGGACTGGCAGGACCTACCCTTGGTGAATCCATGTTAACTGGGGTCCCGGAGATTCCCCTCATTCAAGACCGTATCTAATTTATGCTTAATTAGTGTTTCCATGAGTTTACTCACTATTGAAGTGAGACTCATAGAAGATGAAACATAGAAGATGATGGCAGAAAAGGGCTACAGCCCATCAAGTCTGCCCACTCTGCTTACCCACCCCTGTCTATGCCCTAATGACCCAATTTCCTTATCTTGACCCTCGTAGGGATCCCACATGGGTATCCCATTTATTCTTAAAGTCTGTCACGCTGTCTGCCTCGATCACCTGCACTGGAAGCTTGTTCCAATGATCAACCACTCTCTCTGTGAAGAAATACTTTCTGGTGTCGCCATGAAATTTTCCGCCCCTGAGTTTGAGCGGGTGCCCTCTTGTGGCCGAGGGTCCCTTGAGAAAGAAAATATCATCTTCCACTTCGACACTCACCGGTCTATAGTTCGCAGCCTCAGCCTTGCAACCGTTTTTATGCAGAGGAATGACGTTGGCTGTTTTCCAGTCCAACGGAACTTTCCCCGTGCTTAGTGAGAGATTGAAGAGCACGGCCAACGGTTCCGCCAGAACATCTCTCAATTCTCTAAGCACTCTTGGGTGTAAATTGTCCGGTCCCATGGCCTTGTTCTCCTTGAGCCTTGTCAGCTTGCTGTAGACGTCTTCAGGTGTGAACTCAAAATTCTGAAACGGGTCTTCCGCAATTTGTTTTGCCTTTAACTGTGGTCCGTGTCCCGGTGCCTCACAGGTGAAGACTGAGCAGAAATATTCATTTAGTATTTCAGCTTTTTCAGAATCCGCCACTGCGTAGTTTCCGTCCGGTCTTCTAAGGCGTACTATGCTGTCTGTGTTCCTTTTCCTATCACTGAATGTTATTTTGCCACTGTAACTGAAAAGAGTATTCTCTTATTTCGTTAAGTGCCAATTTGCAGAAACAAAATTCTATGTTTTTTGACTTTTTTTCAGATCATTGATTGAGCCATATCCACATCATTCTCTTCTTGTAGGGCTGAGAACTTTTCAGCACCCCTCGTATGTTGATTTGTACTTGCTCTACATAGCTTTGGGCAAATCTTTTCATAAATGTGGTTAATAAATCAAAATAAATAAATGCATATAATTAACTGAAGGTTAAAAGTGACAATGAAATGAAAAATGATCATAGGCCGAGAGAGGAGGGACTTGTTTTGATGATTCGGGACTAGTTGGAAAGTATAAAAGAGGAGGTGGACTAAGCACAGAACCAGAGGGAGTTACAGAGAGGCTGAGAGAGCAGTTAGGAATTAGTAGTGAAGTTATAAAAGGTTTTGATTACTCAGAAGCAAAACCTTTCAAAGATTTAGAAGAGTGGTTCACAGACAGATCAGGGTGAGACAAGTGTTACAGCAAGGATGCAGAAGTTAGCGTTGTGCCAGATTTTGTGTGTTGGGTTCCTGCTGTTCCAGCTCCTGAGCGAGCTAAGTGCTCAAATGATATGTACTCAACATATCATTGAAAGAATGAACCAACTCTGTTCATCTGACTCGACTATGAAATTCAGGAGAAGTGGTAAGTATAAACATAGCAGATCATAACTTTTTATGTATGTATCACAAAAGCCTATGCAGTTTATAAAAGAGGTGAACTGGCCATTGGTGAACTGGTCAGTGAGCTACATAAGAAAGAGCATAAACTCAAACTAGGTGCGACATCTACTGTATCGACATATCTTGCAACTACATTTCCCAGGGAAACTAAACACATGGAAGGGCATGTTTGACATGATGTCTAAATCTGACTTTGGATGTTTTGAGAAAAATGTCCATTTTTTGAAATCCGCAAGACGTCTATTTTTTTTTTTCTGAAAATGGCCCACCTAGATGTTTTGTCCAGCTAGACATCTAAATTATAAAAAAATTGTCTAAATTAAAAACATCCAAAACAATCCATGTGCATGTAGGAGGAGCCAGCATTTTTAATGGACTGGCCACACAGACATGACAGCAGCGCAGTGGGGTACCCTAGGGCAGGGTTCTTCAACCTTTTTACACCTATGTACCGGATGAAATAAAATAATTATTTCATGGATTGGCAAACTACTAAGACTGAAATTTTTTTTTAAAAAAACATCGCCGCCCCGTCCCCGTGAGCTCGGTCCCACAAACCATCTGATCCCATCCGCACAAGCCTCAAATAGTTATGATTTTATATTGAACATATTTTATTAAAGTATAAAAAGAAACAATATTCTATACAATTGTCATTTTATAGATACAAATAATACAGGGCAAAGATCAACAAAACCCCCGTATCCCCTCCCCTTCACATATATTCCCTTTACTATCAAGAAAACTGAATAATCAAATTATTACAGAATGCTACACAAATATCATGTAACAGAATACCACAGTCACACATGGCAGGAATGGTGTTAGGGGAGTGCAACTAGGGCAACTGCCCCCTGGTCAGAGAGAGCCCTAAGCCACCTGGAAGCTAAAGAAGCACTACCTGGGCTTTGCACACCCCAGTTATGTCTAACATCAGCTCTAGCAAGATACATATTTCAAATCTGATATATTCTAATCACAAGATAGAAATAAAATTATTTTTTTCTACCTTTTGTCATCTCTGGTTTCTGCTTTCATTGTCTTTTCACTCTCTTCCATCCAGTGTCTGCCCTCTGTCTCTTCAGTCCAGCTTTTGCCCCTTCCTCCTGCCCCCCCCCCAATTTGGTCTGGCATCCATCATCTTCCTTCTGTTCCCCTCATGGTCTGGCATCTCTCTCCTTCCCTTCCCCCTGTGGTTTTTAGCATCTCTCTCTTCTCATTTCCTCCACTCAGATCTGATATCGTTCTCTCCTCTCTCTTCCCTTTCCTTTTCTTGTCTTCCTTCTCTATTTTCTGCCTCCATCTAAATTAAATTCTTTCTTACTATTTAGTCCTGTATCCCTCTTTTCACTGTGTCTACCCACAGCTTGTCACCCCTTTCCCTCACCCCTCCATTATCTTACTAACTCTGTTTTCTTCCCCCTTCCATCCAGTATGTGTTCTTTCCCCACTTCCATTCAGCATCTGCTCTCCCCTCTCAACTGACATCCATCTGCCTTTTGCTCTCTCTCCCTTCTTCTCACTTCCATCATCTGTTCCCTTCTCTCTCTCCTCTCCTCACTTCCATCATCTGCCCCATTCTCTCCCCCCCCCACCCCACTTCCATTATCTGCCCCCCTTCCCCTCAACTTTGTGGGTCACTTTCTTTTCCCTAAGGGTGCCCATGTCAGAGGGGAAGCTTTGGCCGAGCAGAACCACTTGCAAGGAACAGTGGAACTTACTTGACATCGATGCTGGGGCCTGTCACCGTTTGAAGAAAAAAAAAAAATGGAAAAAAGGGACCTGCAAAGGTGAGAGGAAGGGAGACCTCCAGGACAGCTGCTCTTTGCACTCCTTCAGCGGCCCAAGAGTCTTTAGGCTAGCGGCAGCTCTGTGTGCTTTTAACTTCGGCACAGAGCTGCCTCTAAGCAGTAATTTAGCTGCGGTTTCATGAGGCAGCCTTGGGGCCTTTGGTAGGCCGGCTAACATCGCATCATCGAAGCAGGCCGGCCTAGCAAAGGCCCCGAGGCTGTCTCATGAAACCGCGGCTAAACTACTGCTTAGGGGCAGCTCTGTGCCGAAGTTAAAAGCACACAGAGTTGCCACTGCTGGTCTGGAGGTATGGAGACAAAGGCAGGAAGCGTACGCGGCAGGAGTCCCGGCGAAGGCAGGAGTCCCGGCACAGCGACGGCAACAGGAAGTTGCAAGTCAGCTGACACCGGCACTTTCGTTGTGGTGAGGACCCAAATCTTTCATGGACCAGCAAAATTTTTTTGCGGACCGGCACCGGTATGCGGACCGGTGGTTGAAGAACAGTGCCCTAGGGTATACTGCTGTGAACTTCACATTAAGGGTGCCAGGTACATGTCTCATCATAATCCCCTTACATTAAAAGGGGAGCCCTCTAAAACTCCCCCAAAAGTTACTGTACTCTCCTGACTTCCACCCCAATAGTCCTTATGTCTACAGGGGTCACCTATATGGCACTACATTGGAGATTTGGTGAGTTTTGGTAGACTCACACTTTCCACCACAAGTGTACTAGTTAAGGTGGCATATGGGCCTGGGTCCCCTTCTCTGCAGTCCACTGCACTGCCCACCAAGCTATTCCAGAGACCTGCTTACAGCGCTAATATGACTGGTCATAGTGTCTGCAGCTGTTATAGAGACAGATACATACTGTTTCATGCAGATCTGTGTGTGGGGGCCATATTTTCATCCTCCTAGTGGTCATCTGGTCAATTTGGGTACCTTCTTGGTTAGGGTTACCAGACGTCCGGATTTCCTTGGACATGGCCTCCTTTTGAGGACGTGTCCCGGGATCCGGATGGCTTTTCAAATCCCAGCACTTTGTCCATGATTTGAAAAGTGTCTAGCAAAGAGCAACGTCGGGATGGCATTCGCACATGTGCGTATGCAACACGGTGATGTCACGTGCATGTATTTATTTTCTATGTAAATTGTACATGGGGCATTACAACAATTGTGAACCATACTCAATAAACCGCAATGGATAAAGTCCTCTCATCAATAATGCAAACAGAAAATAGAACTTACTATATTGTCACCAATATAGATCTTAATGGCCTCTTTAACTCAGTGGTGTACCTAGGGGGCGTGGGGGGCGGTCCGCCCCGGGTGCACGGGCCCAAGGGGGTGTACAGCTGGCCTGCCACCGGGGAAAGGCTTTGCCATTGCCGTCATCAGAAAGAAGCCGGCACCAGTTCTCCCTCCGAATTCGTCCTGCTTCTTTTCCTGCGGGCCGACCAACTATAGCCGTCCGACGTCAATTCTGACAACGGAGAGGACGTTCTGGGCCAGCCAATCGCTGCCTGGCTGGCCCGGAACGTCCTCTCCGATGTTAGAATTGACGTCGGACAGCCAGAGTTGGTTGGCCCGCGGGAAATGAAGCAGAGCGAATTCGGCGCCGGCCTGTTTCCGATGGCCAGTGGCAGCCTTTCTCTGGCGGTGGTGGCAAAATGGTGGTGGTGGCGGTGGTGGCATGGGGGAGGGCAGGGAGAAAGAAAGAAAGGGGGGTGGAGACAGGGAGCCAGAAAGAAAGAAAGGGGGCAGGGTGAAAGAAAGAAAAAAAATGGGGCATGGGGAGAGAGAGAGAAAGACAGAAATGGAGACAGAAAGAAGGAGGCAGGTTGAAAGAAAGAAATGGGGCACGGAGAGAGAGAGAGAGAAAGACAGACACACAGAAAGAAAGGGGGCATGGAGAGAGAAAGAAAGAAGGGGACAGGATGAAACAAATAAAAAGTTGGGGGAGGGAATGACGTCTGGAGGAGAGGAAGCATACAGGAGGCTGAAACAAGGGAAGAAATATTGGATGCACAGTCAGAAGAATAAAGTGCAACCAGAGACTGATGAAATTACCAATCAAAGGTAGGAAAAATGATTTTATTTTCAATTTAGTGATCAAAATGTGTCCATTTTGAGAATTTATATATGCTGTCTATATTTTGCAGTATGGGCCCCTTTTACTAAACTGCAATAGCAGTTTTTAGCGCAGGGAGCCTATGAGCATCGAGAGCAGCGTGGGGCATTCAGCGCAGCTCCCTGCGCTAAAAAACGCTATCGCGGTTTAGTAAAAAGGGAGGGAGTATATTTGTCTATTTTTGTATAGTTGTTACTGAGGTGACATTGCATAAAGTCATCTGCCTTGACCTCTTTGAAAACCCGCAGAATATAAATGATTAACATTTTCTCTGCGTACAGTGTGCTTTGTGTTTTTAAAATTTTATTGTTGGTAGATCATTTTGACTTGTTTTTATGTGCGTGCGCTGAAGAAAAGTGGAGAGAGAGTGGGCTGAGGACGCTGAAGGGAAATGGGGAACAGAGAGTGGGGAAAAGACGCTGATTTATATATTGACAATTGTACAGAATATTGTTTCTTTTTATACTTTAATATAATAAGTTCAATATAAAACAATTCAAGGCTTGTGTGGATGGAATCAGTTGGTTTGCGGGGATGGGGACCAAGCTTATGGGGATTAGTCCAATAAAATGGTATTTTCTTATTTCTCATTATTTGTTTTATTTTTATTTGTTAATTTGTAAAGTGGTGATTGTTATGTATCAGTTTTTTCAAATTTACATCTACTATCTTTATATTTTGCACAGTATTAGAGGACATGTATTACTGTTTTTGTGATGTTGCATTGTATGCAGAGTCTGGTTTCTTGGCAGTTCAGTTTTGTCTACATATTTCTATTTTTAGTTTGTGATTATTCCATATTGGGCAAGGGTGTATCTGTCTGTGTATATGAAAGGGACATGGCTTTCTGATAGCATCGACTGTACAGGATCAATTGACTGTGCAGGATCTGGTTTGTTTAGTTTTACAATGTATGTGTTGGTGTTCTAGTGCTCACTGCAGTGTTTAAGATGCTGCCTTTTCCTAATGCGATATGTAGATTGTTACTAAAAATCATATTTTTCATATAGATGGGGGGTGTCAAAAAGTGATGGGCCCCGGGTGTCACATATGCTAGGTACGCCACTGCTTTAGCTCTCAGATGCCTGATCTGGTTTATCAAGGTCTTTTAAACCAACTATTGCAGGAGTAAGGTATCTTTCATCGAGCTTAAGAGCTAGAATTTTGTGCTTTCTTTAGAATTTTTTAGAATTTTAACGTGCAATATAACAACTCAAAAAATATTTGAATAAATACTTAACGCTAAAAGGCAACCAAAAAGTGAAGAAACCAGCACTTAGCTTTTAATTGAGCATTGGCGCTGCTAATCCTCCCTTAAGTCAGTTGCACTTTATAACCCTACGGGCCCCGTTTCACCCATTTGTGGGCTTCATCAGGGGTCTAAAAGTTAAACTGTAAAACAAAAACAATAAATTGTGAAGCAAACAATAAATTATAACATATACCTCTGATCTACATCACTGACAATTACATTAAACCCATGGATACTCACTGTGCTGCTATTGCCTAATTTTTAAGGCTGAAAATGGCGCTGGCACTCGCCTGATGCCACACATGCGCATTTAATACTCTCCAAGGCTGATCACATTACAACCAAAGTGCATGCTCATAGAGATCTCCCATGTATGTGTACTCTGTAAACTTAAACACTAATGAACTCAAAAGAATGAACACCAATCCACTGATACATTGAGCCCCCTAGGTTTTAATGTGCACAATCTGAAAATCCAGCAGGATTCTCTCAGCTGAAATTTACGTTTCCTATCCCCCCTCTTGCGATTGCAACCTCTTTATGAATACAGAAAAATCTCAAATCTGAAAAACGATGTTGCATATCCGTGCAGTGCTCTACTAAAGGGGCATTCTGTCTACCACATTTTAGGCTAGAGTTTAAAGAAGAACAAAATGAAAAAATTTAAACGGGATGAACAAGATTACATTAACAATAAAGTCTACCCATGGATGTTTCAGTCTGATAAGAACGATAAGAAAACAGATGAAGCAACAAGTTCTGACGCATGCACATTTAACACTTCCAGTAGTGGTAGTTCTGCCACTTTTTTAAGAAGAGGGCAAAACATAAGATGAGGCCGTACGAGAGGAAACAAAGGGACACAACGTTCCAGACCCAACACCAGGTCTCAGACCCAGAAAAATCAGTGGTAATTAATCTGTCCAATAGAACACTGAGTGAGCCAGAATTAAGGGTGTTATTTTATGGATTATCGTTTGTTCCCTCTTCCCTCTACTCCATTTGACGAGTTCCAGTTTCATGTGGATTTAGAAAAATGTATAAGAAAATTACAGTTAAAAATTTATTTCTCAGATAGAGTCAACACAGGTGATCGCACAATCTTATCCCCTAAAACAACATGGTCTCCACCTATGCTGTTGGATTTAACAATAAGCGCATTTTAAAAAAATGTGTTCTAGGGGGTGTGACTTGAAGCGCAGCAAAGATGGACGGGTGATCAATAAGCTCTCTAACCCAGGCATACATATTTGGTAATATTGATTTCCAGATGGCTATTTTTTACATTTTCGCTGGTGATCCTTAAAAATAAGAGATGGCATCATCAAAACAATTAATGATTAATGTCATTCCCTAAGGCTTTGGTTGGTGATGAGCCCTGGTAGATGAAAAAGCTAATAGAACAGTGCTTCTTCAGAAGGAGATAGGGGAGAAAAAAACCCCAAACAAACAAAAGCTACTGCTGACAGTTTCTCAGATAGTAGGAGAAAATCAAATTAAGGAAGTGCGATCTAGTCTGCCCAGTGAGCCAGTAAAGTTAACTGACTAAATGGAAGTTGCAGCAGAGGCTATAACGGACTGAAAAACGCATCTCCTGAGGGGAAAGTTCCTGTTTCCTATTTACTTGTTCCTGATTGGGTTTGAGGCTTGAAGGGTTTTATCAAGGCAGGAAGAATCAGAGTGGCAGTATTAGGAACAAATGCAAAACAAACATTGGTTTTGACAGTTTAAGGTTTAAAGCTTGAGTAGAATCCTACACTGCACTGCACTAACGGCGATTTTTACCCTTGTCACTGAGAGTTTTAATTTGTTTAATGATGGCAAACAAACAAACATAAAGTGACTTTGGCCAGTAATGCAGGAACGAAATCTAAGCGTTTGAAATCAGATACTTCAATGGCTGCTAATGCTCCCTTACCTGTAGATGTAACTGATTCAGTAGATATAGGAGAAGAGCTTAGAGCCATTAAGAAGATTTTAAAAGAAGCGGTGGATAAAACTTGATTCCTAAATTACTCCCCCTTTCAGCTGGGCACCCATTAGAAATAGAAAGTGCCCATAGGATTCCTACACATATACCTAACGGTCAGACAAGACCCAGACCTTTAATATTTCGTGTGCTCCGCTTTCAAAAGGCACTTGAGATCCTGCAACTTGCTAAATCAAACAGGCAATTAAAGTTTCAGGGATCCAATATAATCTTTGTGCCGGATTTCGCAAGAAAAACTGCTAAACTATGTAAGGAATTTTTATCACTTCGCCCACAGCTTAAGGAAATGGGAGCTACTTATGGACTTTTTTACACAGCGATCATGAGGGTAACTCATGAAAACCGAACTGTAAAATATGAAGACCCAAACAAACTAAAAAGCTACATTTCTCAGCAAACTGAACCTATGTGTTAAAAGTTAACTGTCTCCTGTGCAGATCTGTTTCAAGCAGTAACGGCTACATGGAATGTTGCAGATTAATAGTATGGCATGAGCTGCTGTTATATTTGAAACTGAATTGGTAGCTTTCCTTCTTCATATATCATTTGAAATATTGGTGTCTTATTAATAGAAGGACTGGTGTTGTTCGCTGTATGCTAATCCTGCCTCTTTTGGCTGTCATGTTCTGCGTTTAGCAGTTTAATCTTTACTATTTAATATGCATCTTGAGTTTTGTCACATCTTGTCACATTTTACTACAGCTGACTTCAGGACATAGCCTCAGGATCCGTTACAGTGGTGTTATGTTTATTTTTCTTGTTTATAAAATGGAGAACAGTTTTCTGTGAAGAATTGGGTTGGAAAGCCTGTATAACTCAGACAACTGGCACTGGGTTAACATCAGGTTTCCTTCAAGTTTACATACTTAGCTTTCTTATACAGATTGTACAGAGGTTACTGAACTTTGAAAAAATTGAAAAAGATATTTGCTTCCATACAGAATAACTGAAAGTTACTCTTACACTGAATAACTTTGGAGTGGTACATTGGAGACACTTTTGCTACATCTAAATTAGCTGGGCGATGCGTCCGGCTATAAGGCCCTGGGGAGAACACTGAAAAATGTTTAGCGACATTTAATATGATAGCTATGGATCCGTTGGGAAGAAGGATTTAAATAGAAATGATCTCAGGGAATGATACCTTGACTACCTTCAATATATATGCCCCAAATTCAAGTCAAATGGAGTTTTTTAATAAGCTTCAGAAGTTGATATTATCATCATCTGCTTCCAATTTAATATTGGCAGGAGACTTTAATGCGGTTATGGATCCAATATTGGATAAAAAAAACTTAGTAAACTTATAAAATCTTTAGGTTTAGATAATTTGGTAAAATCTTGTGGATTAAAAGATATTTGTAGGATTCTCCAGTTTAATGATCAGGAATTTTTATTTTGCTCTCATGTACATAAATCATTTTCAAGAATTATTTGTATCAGATAATTTAGTTCACAAGATAACAAGGGCATCCATAGACCGATTATTGTATCAGACCATGGAGGTGTTTGGATTGATTGTAGTCTAGGTGGACAAGAAAATAATAGACCTGTATGGAGATTCAATAATACATTGCTGGCAGACTCTAAATTTAAAGAAGAGTTTCAGTTGAAAGTAATTGAATTTTTTCAAATTAATGATTCAGAAGGAATAAATACAGAAATATTATGGGATGCCTTCCCCCAGGCTTCAAAATTTTATCGCTAGCTAGGACCTGGGGTAGAGGGGGAGGCCTAGCCATAATTTTTAAAGACAACCTACACTGCTCTACTCTAAACTCAAAATCCACTCCCAACCTCGAAATTCTTTCAGTCTCACTATCATCCAAATCCCTAACGGCTACGTTAACAACAACTCTGTTTTATGTTCCACCAAAAAAATGGAACCTTGCCAAGGACGACTTCTTCGAATTCTTACTAACTAACTCTCTATCTAGCCCTTACAATCTACTATGTGGAGATATTAATATCCACCTTGAAAAAACAGACCTACCTGAAACCACAGAACTCTGGTCACTCATATCCTCACTAGGGCACCTCAAACCCCTCCCAGTTAAAACCCATCAAAAAGGCCATCAATTAGATTTTGTTTCTTTCTCCTCTCGAGAGCTATCCTACCCCAAAATTATCTGGAAACAAGAACACTGGACCGACTCACTATGGTCGGATCACAGTCTCTGCGATTTTGAACTTGACTGCCAACTAAAAACTACGAACCCAACAAATAACTTCCCAAAAACAAGAAATAAAAAATTCCATACCAGCAGAGGTAGCATAAATCCCGTAGAATTCTGGTCTCACTATGAGATCATATCAGAACAAAACAAACAAACCGACCAATTCATGAACTCCTGGATTACTGATAGCACCAATATCCTAAATAAAATGGCCCCCATCAAAACCCGCAGAAAAAGACTTAAAAACCTAGAGGGCTGGTTCGACACAGAACTGCTAATGCTAAAGAGAGACCTAAGAAAATCGGAAAGACTCTGGCTAAAATCAGGAATGCAAGAGCACAGAACCGCCTGGAGATTAAAAGTAAAAACCTACAAAAACCGAACCAAAGAAAAACGCAAAAACTTCTACGCCCTCAAAATCGGCGACATCTCAACTAACAGCAGCAACCTATTTAGGCTGGTAAATGATCTATACAATATAGAAACTTTTATCAACTCACCCGAAGAGACCACTCTAACAGCAAACAGCCTGGCGGATTTCTTCAACTCCAAAATACTACAACTAAGATCCTCTCTTACCAACCCAACCAAGCCCCACTGGTGTTACCCCATTCTACCAGACTCAGGCGAATCCAGAGCCGACCTGTTCTGGAACACATTCTTACCCATAGACTGGCAAACTTTTAGTAAACACTACAATAAGTATGCCAACTCCTACTGCAGACTGGACACCTGCCCCCCTAATATCATGAAATCGGCCCCAGTCAATTTTAAGGCCAAAATGCTGACTTGGATCAACTCCCTACTATCCTCGGGGAAGTTCCCAGTAGAACAAGGGCACATTTTGATTACACCAATTAAGAAAAATACTAAAGAGCCTTCCAACACGGCCTCCAACTTTAGACCTATCGCCAACATCCCCCTGGTTACCAAAATAGCAGAAGGGATAGTAAACACCGAACTCACCACATACTTAGAAAAACACAACATCTTGCACGACAACCAATCCGGCTTTCGGTCAGGCCACAGTACTGAAACAATTTTAGCTTCCCTGCTCGATTACCTTCATCAACTATTCAGCCAAGGCTCTTGTGCTCTAATACTGCAACTCGATCTAAGTAGCGCATTTGACTTGGTTGACCACGCCACTCTACTAGACTGTCTGACTTCTATTGGAATCTCAGGTCACGTTCTCAATTGGTTCCATGGATTTCTTTCAACAAGAACCTACAAGGTGTTCAAAGACGATACTACCTCCTACAGCTGGGACAACCCCTGTGGAGTCCCACAAGGCTCCCCCCTGTCCCCCACCCTATTTAACATCTACCTTGTCTCCCTAGGAAATCTCCTACAAAGCTTAAAGCTCAAATTTTTCATCTACGCAGACGACATCACAATAATCATTCCGCTCTCTTACTTTACCTCAGAGTTTCTAAATTCGCTATCTTTCACCCTAAATCAGATCGAACTCTGGATGTCAGCGTTTAGACTAAAGCTAAACCCAGAAAAAACCAAACTCTTCTTAGCATCCCCAAATGACAAAATTAAGGAAACCACGATACACATCAATGGTCTTGACTATTCTATTGAGCAATCACTAAAAATACTAGGTGTCACTTTAGACAAGCATCTCACACTGGAGAAACACACCGACCTAGTATTTAAGAAAAGCATCTCAGTGCTCTGGAAACTCCGCACCATTAAAAAATACTTTGATGACGCCTCCTTTCGTCTGCTGGTCCAATCTTCCATTCTTAGTGTCCTGGACTACTGTAACATCATTTATCTAGGCGCCTTCAAGAAAATCACCAGAAAGCTGAGACTGGTCCAAAATACCGCCATCCGCCTTATCTTTGGCCTGAAGAAATGGGATCACATATCCCCTTTCTACCACAAGCTGCACTGGCTGCCATTAGAATCCAGAGTCCTATTTAAGTTCTCTTGCATCTGCTACAAAACCGTTTCTGGTATGTCACCAGCCTATCTTTACCCCCACTTCAACCTGAACTATAATAAGAAGAGCCCCCGCAGAACAACTCTATTCGCTTTTCCCTCACTGAAATCGTGTCACCTTAAAAGATTCCTCGAACGAACCTTCTCTTTCCAAGCGGCCAAACTAAACTCATGGCTCGCCCAAATCATACTTGACAGCTATTCATACCTCCCCTTCAGAAAAAAGCTCAAAACTCTACTTTTTAACGGACCAAATCCCTAACGCTCCCCTCTTCCGCCGTAACGTTACCCCCTCTCCACCTTAGACAACTGATGATACCCCTCCTTTGCAACAGACCTATCCCTTAGCCCCCCCTTCCCCCATCTAAACCCTCCTCTCCCCTCTCCCCCCCTTACTTTCCCACCCCCCCCTCCAAGTTGGTTGCCCCCCCCCTGTTTTCCATCTAATATGCTCTTATCTAATTTCCTCTCTTAAACTCTATTGTATCCTACTGCAGCACACTGTATGTATCCCGTATTGTATCCTACTGCAGCACACTGTATGTATCCCGTATTTAGCCCTTCCCCCTCCTAAATCGTTTATGTAAACGAGTTCGTCCCCACGATTGCCTTGTTATGTTCTTCCTTTTTCGAATCGCACTGTATGTAATTCATCTACCTGTTGTGAACCGCCTTGAACTCCCTGGGTATGGCGGTATACAAAATAAAATATTATTATTATTATTATTATTATTATAATCTCATATTCTTCACATATTAAAAAACAATTAAATAAAGAATTTCTTATATTGGAACAAAATATTGCTAAATTGGAGGTACAATTGAAGTTAAATTGGGATCCAAATATTTTTCAGGCTCTTGAAATCCAAGTTTAGGTATAATGAAATTTCTTCTCAGTTGGCTAGGAAACAGTTGTTGTCTGTTAAGGCTTTGTATTATGGAAACTCAAATAAGGCGGGAAGATTACGGGCTAATTATTTAAAAGCAAAAAAGAGGAGAGTAAATATTACAGCAATTAAAGATGATAACATGGTATCTCATTTTCAAAATACCAATATAGTAAAACAGTTTTTGAAATTTTACATAAGCTTGTATTCTTCTGAGCATTATTTAACTAAAGAAGAAGGGTTGGAGTTTTTAAAGTTGACTGAGGGCCCTGAAATTCCCAAACATGTGAAAAGAAAATTAGAAGCACCCATATCACAAAAAGAAATACAATCTGCATTGAAGTCCCTTAGAGTTGGATCCGCTCCAGGTGGTGATGGTTATACGGTTGAGTTTTATGCAGCATCTCAAAACATATTGTTACCCAGTGGCGTACTAAGGGGGGGGAGGTCCGCCCTGGGTGCAGCCTTAGGGGGGATGCACAGACAGCCAGGTCCGGAAAATTCTACCAGGCCGATCTGCCTTCTTTCCCCGATGTCAATTCTGCGTCGCCCTGTCATCTCGTTCCCTCTCCGCCTCCATCTGCCATGCCAACATCCACGCGCGCTGTCATGAGCCTTTTGCAGCGTGCTGCCCCGTCTCCAATCCTCTGGCACCACCCCTATCCGCGCGCTGCTCATTCACAGGCTTCGGTTTCATTATGTAGTTTGGGGCGGTTCTGTTCGTTGATTAGCCGTGCGGTGCCTGCATGTGTCTGCCCCCTCCCCCCCCCCCCCGTGGCTTGCCTGTGTGGTCTTCTCTTTATAAGTTATAAGTTACTCTCAGTGTGGCCTGGCAGACTAGGCAGGCGCCTAGATCTGTTCTACCCTGAAAAGCCTTCCTCCAACCTGAGGAGGCCACGCCGACAGGCCAGAACTCAACACACTTAGTCCCTCTGCTGGTTAGAGTAAGGGATAAGTGTGTCACAAGTGGTATCAGAAGTGCTGGATTATTATTATTATTATTATTTTTTTGACATTTGATTGTAGCAAACCTTTTCAGGAGCACTGAGAGTCAAAAAGTTTGTTTGCTGGAGAAATTATTTGACCACTATGTGGAAACTTGATATCGAGGATACTTCAACCTGGTTCCAGTGGAGGAAATCCTTGTGGACTTCACAGCGGCAGATCCGGAGTGGAGCGGCTCAGGAGGTAGACCAACCCCACAGACGGACGGAGAGGCCGGGACCAGAGGGATTACAGGATCGTAAAGAAAGAGCCATGCACCCTTAATGAGCACACCTGCGCAGACTCACCAGTACTTTGGTAAGCACGCTAGGCTGCGGGGACTGGTGAGGGCGGTAATTGGTATTTGGGGAAACCATAAAATACCACACTTGGAGGTTTTTTTTTCTTTTGATTACGTCCACAGGTCTGCAGGATGGATCCGCAGCTGCTGCCAGTCTTGGTGGGAGAACGCCAGCACTGGAGTGAGGATCTTCGCGGAGGCTGGGAGTCCAACAAAGAACTTTGGCAAGCCAGCCAAGAGGCGGCGAAACGCCACCATAAAGACTTTGTGGGATTAATGGAGGCGCAAATGCAAATGATGGGACAACTGTTGCAAGTGTTGGAGGCATATTTGGACGCCCCAAATATGGTAGATATGAGACCTACTTTTAGAGCACACCCATCCACACCCACCCTTACACACACACTTGGGGATATGACCCCTAGTGGGAATAAGTTGCCCAGAGCCCGGGGTAATACCCAGAGGAAATTTACACCAGCCACGGAGATTCGGTGTTTTAAGTGTGGGGGAAAAGGACATCGACAGTGGGAGTGCAGGCAGAAAGGAGACTTCACCATAACTAGCAGGGTGAGGTGGAATGCTCAGGGAGAATATCTCCGGAAGGTATGGATTGGGGATAGGCCGGTGACCGCCCTTGTTGATACTGGGGCAGAACAGAGTGTGATCGACCGTAAGTTGTGGCAACAAATAAGGGGGCTTAGCTCTGACAGTAAAGGTAGAGGTGAAGCTATGATACGCTGTGTGCATGGGGATGTAAAAAAATATCCTATGGTCCCAATGTCCTTTAAAGTAGAGGGCAAACGGACCACATTAAGAGTGGCGATCATTGAGGATTTACCTCACTCCCTGATATTAGGCAGGGATTGGACTGATATGCAGATTCTAATGACTCAGGTTGCTGCTAAACCAGCCAATAGGAAGAGAGAGAATACTCCTCATAAAGACTCTTGGGTATTGGGATCATGGTCTAAGGGGAGCCCCGAGGACAGGAATCCTGGGAACTCAGGAGGTCGGCGGCCTAGGCCCAAATGGAGGAAATGGCAACCCACTATTAGATGGGCGGCAATATCTGATAGGGCTATTGCACCTACACGAGCGTATAAAGGGGCTGCAGGGTATGACTTATATGCAGCCCACGAGCAGCAGATCCCTGCTAGAGGGAGAGCTTTAGTGTCAACTGACTTACAGGTCTCTTGTCCCCCTGGTTCATATTTAAGGATTGCTTCTCGTTCGGGTCTGGCTTTAACAAAGGCTTTAGATGTAGCAGCGGGAGTCATAGACCCAGATTTTAGGGGAAATGTGGCTGTCCTACTGGTCAACCACGCAGAAACCCCTTATGTAGTAAAGCCTGGGGATCGCATAGCACAGATGTTGTGCGAACGGATCTGGCAGCCCCAATTAGAGCGCTGGGCGCGGTTCCCTACCACAGAGAGAGGAGGGAAAGGATTTGGGTCATCTGACAAATCGCACCCCATTAATCAGCAAGTAGCGGCCCAAGGATCTAACCCAGAGGCGCTTCTTCATGAGGATGAAGCAGCCACAATGAAGGAGAGGGGAAGTCTTACCTTGAGAGAGGATATGGAGATAATAAAGCAGGAATTGAAACAAGTAGTAGGACTCATTACAGCCTCTCATGAAACAGCAGTTAAGGAAGTCTCCTGGGAAATATTGGATCAGTGTCAGCAGGATAATGCCACGCTGAGAGATGCTATGATGCAGGTCACTGACCAACTATCACAGATAGGGAAGCAGGTCACTGAGCAACAAACTCAACAGGAAACAGTAAAACACCAATTAAACAAAATAGAAAACCTTCAGGGGAAGAGTAAAAATAGTGGGGTAACAACCGAGAAATGGGGAGAACAAAACCAAGCTCTCCACACCCAGCTAGAACACCATAACACGTTATTGGGGAAACTTGAGAGGTCACTGACAGAAGTAGGAGACAATGTAGGTAATCTACAGCTTCAAGTTAAGAACATGCAAAAGGGAGAACTGAGTGAGGTCACCAAGGCAGTAGCCTCCTTAGCTCAGAAAGTGGACAATATGGAAGATAGAAACCAACAGGAAGTGGGGGAATACATAGAATCTACCCAATATCCTAGGCTACGGTGGGGTGATGATCTTCAGGGCTCGGGAAAAGGGAGCCGGGAAATCATGACAAGTGATGAGGAGGAAAGAGCTCGGTTTGAAGCAGAATTGCCCTCGGTTGGGGAGGAGGTGCAACTCTCGCCCGAACAGTGGGCACAGTTGTTTCCTCATTTATGTCCCAATCAGCCTGGGGGGGATTCACAGGGACCTGGGTCTACTCAGTACACAAGTAAGAAAAGTAAGAATAAGAAACGTTATTAACATGGAGGTTTTATCCTTTCCAGAATTCCAGAGAACACAGGACACCCTCAAAGTCTTCAGGATAGTCATCCTTTAAGTGGGGGGATTGTGACAAACCTGTGGCCAGCTTTGTCCCTGTATGGGATAAAAGCAAAACACGGTCCCTGGTCAGAAGGGCTGACCAGGTTAGAAGTAAAAGTTTGGTTTTGGCTGACTACCCCTCAGACAGTGAGGTAGAGCAGGAGAGGCAGGAACATAGAGACATCCAGCAGAGGGCGCCATCTCAGGACAGGTACCCTAGAAAGCCTGAGAGGACTCTTATGGAGAAGTGGAGTCCTAGGGCTGGGAGGTATGCTCATTACAAGCCTAGGAGAAACCTGAGTTATTTCCCTAGGGATTTCCTGCCTAACACAGCTGCTCTGAGGAGAGAGGGGTGGGGCTTTAACCAACATAAAAACAGAGTATGGAATCTCAGTAGGGGGGCAGGGAAAGCCGGGACGGAGCTAGGGCTAACGAGCTCAGGCAGCGGCAGGAGAGACAGCAGAGCTGGGAGGCAGATGAGGGGAGAAGTCTCTCTCCTCCAGCCCGCAGCAGTGAGGACGTGGAGATGACAGAGGACTACCTCAATTCCACCCCAGAGGCTGCTGGGCAGACAGAGGCTATGGACATCGCTGAGCCATTGCTGGAAGCTAGCCAGTTCCCCACTGACATGGAGGTTAGTTACTAAGGGAAAAGAAGCAAGGCTGTGCTTGTGCTGTCTTCCATAACCCAAGCCCAGCTGACAGAGATTAGGAGAAGAGCAGGAAAATCTCTCCGCTACTCTGTATGACTGCCCGGAGAGCTGTGTTTGTTCAAAGAACTTTATCTGTAGGGGTGTGAAAGCTCCGTGGGAAAAACCCAAGTAAAGTTCACAGTTTATATAATGCCTTATTGTGTTCCGTCGGCCAGGAAGCCCAGCTGATTATAACGAGCTGTGAAGCCTGCTCTGCAAGCCTGTCCGTGTCTCAGATAGGTAAGCTGAAACGTTTAAGAAAGTCAGTACTAAGTTTTGAAACTGTAATTACTCTGGCTGTAGTCACAAGGTGTGCCAAGTTGGAAAGTTTTAGTTTCCTGATATTTTTTCATTTTGCCTTTTTCCCTGGTGAAGAGGACTGTAGTTAAACTGGAAAGTCCAGGGTATTGAACTGTATGTGGCATTTATAGCAAGCCATTCTGACAACTGCAAGTTATTTTGTATTTTATAATTTTTGCCATGACATACGGGTGGCTGATGGTATTCAGACCCCCGGGTTCAATAAAGCTCAAGAACATTCTTTTGTAACAAGACTTACCTGTGTAGTCTTCTCTTTATAAGTTACTCTCAGTGTGGCCTGGCAGACTAGGCAGGCGCCTAGGTCTGTTCTACCCTGAAAAGCCTTCCTCCAACCTGAGGAGGCCACGCCGACAGGCCAGAACTCAACACACTTAGTCCCTCTGCTGGTTAGAGTAAGGGATAAGTGTGTCACACTACCTAGGGAACCGGTCTCAAGAGAACAAATCCCTGGCTTGGGGAAGGACTATGGAGAAATAGATTCCCCCCCCCCCCTTGTCCACCCTGTTACTGTATGAAGAGACCCTGCTTACATTGAGCCCTAGAACTAGAGAGATGCAAGTCTACTACTTAGTGGGGGAATGGGAGATCCTGCATCAGAGGAAAAGAAATTTAGAACCAACTAAACCGGCCAGCCATCCTACTGGAGAAGAAGCAAGGGCCATAGCTTCCTAACACCAGTATGATCACATGCTCCAGTAGAAAGACTCCAGGGCAAGGAGAAAAAGTACACTAGAAGAATGGGTGCTGCAGGGTAGGACTGAGGTGCATTGGCAAGAGCCTGGTGGTAGAGTTGCTGCAGGACAAGATCGAAGTGCATGGGTAGAGCCATGTGTATGGATCTAAGTACTGAAATAGAGGTTGATACAGGGCAAGTTTGAGGTGCTATGTGTGCTTTGCTTTCGATTCTTCTGAGCCTCTCCTGCTTTCAGCTTCTAATGTTCAATCTCGACAGATCATTGTTGGATGAAGTTAGAGTCAACCTTGTTTGCATTTCACAGGTTAACGGACAAATAAAAAATTTTTTTTTTGCATTTTTAAAGTGAGAACATTATGATGGAATCTCCAACGATGGTCCCTGTCTTTTTTATTCGGGGGTTCTTAGGGAGTCTCAAGTCTGTATCCATGGAGTAGGTCCGGTCTTCTCTCTTCTGTGGTGCATCGAGCCGACCAGCATTCCTCTCCCCGACGTCAATTCTGCCATCGGAGAGGAAGTTTGCGCCAGCCAATCGCTGCCTAGTTGGGCGGAACTTCCTCTCCGACGGCAGAATTGACTTCGGGAAGAGGAATGCTGGTCGGCCCGATGCAGGGAAGACGCAGGGAAGGAGAACTTGGGGCGGCAGCGGCTTTGGGACATGTTACCCGATGGCGGTGACTTGGGGGGCTGTTCCCCGATGGCAGCGGCAATGGCTTGGGGGAGGGCAGGGAGAAAGAAAGAAAGGAGGCAGGGAGACAGAAGGAAAGAAGGGAAACAGAGAAAAAGAAAGGGGCATGAAGAGAGAAAAAAAGAAAGGGAGGCAGGGAGAAAGAAAGGGCAGGGAGAGAGGAAGAAAAAGTTGGGGGAGGGAATGAGGTCTGGAGGAGAGGAAGCATACAGGCTGAAAGAAGGGAAGAAAGATTTGATGCACAGTCAGAAGAAAAAAGTGCAACCAGAGACTCATGAAATCACCAGACAACAAGGTGGGCAGTAGATGGAAGGGGTGGAGAGAGAGGGCAGAAGCTGGGTGGAAGGGGAAAAGAGAGGGCAGATGTTGCATGGAAGGGAGAGAGGACAAATGCTGTATAGAAAGAAGAGAGTAAACCCCGCACTGCTCCTTGTGACTTTGGGCTAGTCACTCAGTCCCCCATAGTCCCAGGTACGTTAGATAGAATGTGAGCCCACCGGGACAGATAGGGAATATGCTTGAGTACCTGAGTGTAAAAAAACGCTTAGATAACCTTGATAGGCGGTATAAAAAAAACCTATTAAACCTAATAATAAAAAAAACCCAAAGAGAAGATGATTAAAGCAGAAACGACAAAAGGTAGAAAGATTTTTTTTTGTTGCTTTACTTAGAATCAAGTAGTATTGTAGCTGTATTGATAAAAGTTTATAAATAGAAAATGGAAATAAGGCAATTTTTTGGACTAAATCCCTTTCCTCAGGACAGGATACCATAACAGCTGTATACTGTACTATTCTGAAGAAAGATTTGGCCTCTGAAAGCTAATTGAAAAATGGATTAGTCCAATAAAATGGTATTTTCTTATTTCTCATTATTTGTTTTATTTTTATTTGTTAATTTGTAAAGTGGTGATTGTTATGTTTCAGTTTTTTCAAATTTACATCTACTGTCTTTATATTTTGCACAGTATTAGGGGACATGTGTCACTGTTTTTGTGGTGTTGTGGTGTTGCACTGTATGCAGAGTCTGGTTTCTTGGCGGTTCAGTTTAATTTTTGTCTACATATTTCTATTTTTAGTTAGTGATTATTCCATATTGGGCAAGGGTATCTCTGTTCTGTGTGTATGAAAAGGACATAGTTTTCAGTTGGCATTGACTACACGATCAATTGACTGTGCAGGATCTGACTTGTTTAGTTTTACAATGTATGTGTTGGTGTTCTAGTGCTCACTGCAGTGTTTAAGTTGCTGCCTTTTCCTCCGTACACTCCTGTGCGATATGTGGATCGTTACTAAAAAATCAATTTTTGATATAGATGAGGGGGGTGTCAAAAAATGATGAGCCCCGGGTGTCACATATGCTAGGTACGCCACTGGGGGTGTGGGTGTGGGAGAGGGAAGGGAAGAAGAGGAAAGGAGAGAGATGCCAGACCATTGGAGGAGGGAATGGAAGAAGATGGATTCCAGACCAATGGGTATAAAGGGAAAGATGGAAGAAGGAGGCATACAATTTCTGGAAGTGGCACAGAAGGACAGAAGATGAAAGGAAGAGAGTGACAAGAAGATGAGGAGAGCTGAAACCAGGTAGAAAAAAAATTTCTATTTATTTTTTTTGCTATAGGGAACATTCATCACTGTTTCTGTGGTGTTGCATTGTATGCAGTGTCCAGCTTCTTGGTGGTTTTATTTAACCTTTGTCTATGTGTTTCTATTTTATCCTCCCTTTTACAAAACTGTAGAGCATTTTTTTAGTGCTGGCTGTGGCTAAAAACCATATTACAGTTTTGTAAAAGGGGGGAAAGGTTAGTTTGTGATTGCATATTCCATACTAGGCGAAGGTGTTTTCTGTGTTCTGTTTGTATGAAAGACATGGTTTTTTGTTAGCGTTGACTAGCCTTGTTTGGCGAAATGCATCAGGCAAGGTTCTTGGGAGCACCTTGAATTAACCTGATTTGAATCTCCTTATTTTCTGCCAATCTTCTTTTGTTTCATGTTGGATTCTTTGGTGGACTTCTTGCCTTGTTGTTTCATTGCAAGTTAACATACATGGAGTGGAACGTACCAGAGGAGTTACAGATTTGATTGTTTATACATACATATGGGTTACAGTTGGTTGATGTAGAGTGAAGCAGTTGAGAGGCGTTGTAAACTTGGTTATTAATGTAGACTTATATTTCGGATAGTATTACTGCTTTACAAATATGTGAACACTTTTATATATGCATGGAAAGGGTTCAGAGTTAAATTCCTGAGTAAGTAGGTGGGAAGGGAAGGAAGGGGAATTTGTTCAGAGATGTTTGGGGGTTGCATAGAAGAAAAACTGTGCACTGGTATAATAATCTTTCTTTGTTTTGAATTTTTAAAAAAAGAAATAGTAGTGGAAATAAAGAAGTAAATAAGAAAACAGATAAATGGAGGCAAGACATGGGTGAGATAGGGGCGGGGTATGGGTGGGGAGGGGCGGGGTAGGACCAGAGGGGCCCAGTGTACTTGTGTGCCTAGGGACCCTCGAAGAATTAATCCCGCTCTGGACAGAGGTGTAATTTTGAAAAGTATCAGCCCCTGAGGAAACTTACCAGTGAAATGGCTGGGTAGCCGTCGGGCTAAAGTTAAGTGCTCTTCTTTATATGAATTATTCCACCACATCAGATTAAAAAAACTTTTGTGTGTACTAAATAATGAATCTAGGTACATGACCGATGATGAACACTTCACCCTACTAAGGTCAAGAAGTTCAACTTCAGTAGTGTCTTGGGTGTTTGAGGTCTTGTGTATAATTGAAATACTTCACCAGTTTGTTCTTAGCCAATTGGTAACTGTGTTACCGACAGGTCTGCCTGGTTTTTTTTTTTTCAATGGCACAGATATTTTGTATTTATTACACACACAAAATATCTGTCCCATAAAAAAAAATGGAAAAAATCACCCACTGCTGGTGGTTAAGGTATAAAGCAAACTGCATAAAAGATAACAAACACACGCCAATCACGATCAAATGGGGTCAAGCAAGTCTTACACCATGGACCCCTGAGGAAGGCGTGCCATCCGAAACACGGACCTTGTCTGGTCCCTTGGTTGGCTATAAGGTTGTATATGTTACTGCATTTACTAATAAACAACGCTTGCATCTTGTACATTGTCTGCAGTCTGTTTGTTGTTTTCTTCTTGCTGTCCCACCATTATAAAACAGTTTTTCACTATTCACATAAAATAAACAACTATTCAAAAGATAAAACCCTGAAAACAATGAAATGAATACAAAATGAAATGTAAGAACCTCTGCATACTCCTAGGAGGGCTAGTGAAAAATTCCCTCTAGATGACTGAACCTCTACTTCCTATCTATGTACCTCTCTTGATATCAGGTGGCATTCTTGTATGTTTTTTTCTATAGTAAAAGGAAACTTGTTGGATTATTGCTTCTAGGAGAAAATGATAAGGGCAATGACACACACAAATACATTTTATGCACCTCTTGAATTACCAGGAGAAACACAAGGGAGAATAGAGACTATAATGGAATGAAGGGCTGACACAATGGAAAATGAGAACTTTCAAAGAAAGGGAAAGAAGGAAAAAGGAGGAAAAAGGAAGAAAAAGTTAGAGGGTAGGAGGTGAAGAATAGATTGGGAAAACAGAGGTAGGCAGGAAGTAAATAGGAACCCTTGGAAGAGGTAGAAATGAGGTTTAAGGGGCCTGCAGCTTGCATTGGCCTTGGTTTCCCTTAGATTTCACTTCCTGGCCCCGCAACCAGGAAGTGATTTCAGAGGGGAGCCAGGCCAGCGCAAGCAGAGAAGTTACTCACGCTGGTGACGATTTAGAAAGGTATTGTGGCGGAAGGGGGTGGAGAAGTGCCTGCGTCCTCCCCCCAGATGACGTCTGGGGCAGTCCATCCCCTCCCCTTACTACACCACTGTCTTCTCCATCATGGTACTTTGACAACTGTTTGTGATGTGTCTCAGTGGTAATCTTGCAGACTACCTTTATATTATGTGCATTTTCAATTTGCATTTGTGTTTTCTGTGTTCATTTTGCTATTGCTTTAATCAGCAGACTCTACTTTGGAAGCTGTACAAAACATGAAGAGAGAAATAGAAACCCTGCGTTTAAATTGGCCAGAAGAATTATTAGAACAACTAAGAAAGTGCTGCTGGGAAGACTGTGATAATGAAGAGCTGCTATCACTCTGTTACATTTAACCTGTGAAATAAAGCATCTGATGGCAGTTAATCACATACAGTAGAAAGGGAATGCAAGTGCGCTCAATGGACTTCGCAGTAGAAGATAGTTTTCATACCCAGTTACCCATGCAAGATGGACCCTCTGAAATTTGCCCTTTTCAGAATGACTAAGTAGTATATCTGGAGTTCACAAAATGCATATCTTTATCCACAGTTTGTAAAAGCGATACATCAAATAAATTAAAACTTGAAACTTGAGTAAAGTACACATGCTGAATGTCATTTTCCAACCTGAATGTGAGTTCCCATCATATCCTCTGCTGCAGAATTTGGTGTAAATCTCTGGGTAGTTTTGTCTATTAAAATTACCTGTCAGGTCTATGAATAGAAAACTGCCCAGGTCTTTTCACCTACTTGGGTCTCTGAAAATTTCCCCTGGGATGATTATACCGCTGCTTCCTTTCTGTGCTAATTTAGTTAAGGTAACTTTTAAAGTGATAAGTCTGATCTACCAAGTCAGCATGAGTCCAAAATAATTCATCTTTATTTGGGGTTTCCATGAAGGTCTTTGAGAATGTAGCAGTGGTTATTACTATTTCTTTAGTACTTCTGGACAAAAAAAAAATCTTTTCTTGCTGCTGTAAAGTGTACTTTTTTTCTCAAACCAAGATGGGTTAACTTTTCCTCATGTGCTGTAAAACAACGGTCCCCAACCTTATTTGCACTGTGGACTGATTTCATACAAGACAATTTTTCCACGGACGGGAGGAGGGATTCAAGTGCATAATCAATAAAGTGCATAATATATAATTAATTATTACATTTACTAGTGTTTAAGCCTGTTACATTAACGGGTGCTAATAAAGCCTCCTTCCCTCACATGTCCCCTATTTTCAGCCCCAGCTCCAAACCCATTTTTACCTTCCCCCCAGCCCCCTTCTCCCAGCATTTCCCTCACCACTCCACTTCCCTGTGCAGTAGCAGCAGAAGCATACCCTCCCCATTCTTTTTACTGTGCAGCAGCAGTAGCATTTCCCTCCCCAACCCACTTCCCTGTGCAGCAGCACCTCTTCCGTGCTCCCCCTGTCCCTCTTCCCTGCTCCCCCTGTCCAGCAGCACCTCTTCCCTGCTACCCCTGTCCCTCTTCCTTGCTCCCCCTGTCCAGCAGCACCTTTTCCCTGCCCCCCTGGCCCAGCAGCACCTCTTCCCTGCTCCCCTGGTCCAGCAGCACCTCTTCCCTGCTCCCTTCACTGCCTTCCAGACTTTGTCCCCCCCCCCTCCGAAGCCAGCTTGCCTGCCTGCCTGCCATCCCCCTGTGCAGTAGAACTGTCTCCACCCTCACGCCAGCAGAACCTCTTCCTTGCTCCCTGGTCCTTCTTCCCTTCTCCCCCTATCCAGCAGCACCTCTTCCCTGCTCCCTTGGTCCAGCAGCACCTTTTCCCTGCTCCCCCTATCCAGCAGCACCTGTTCTCTACTCCCCCTGTCCAGCAGCACCCCTTCCCTGCTCCCCCTGTCCCTCTTCCCTACTCCCCCTGTCACCTCTTTCCTGCTACCCCTCACTGCCTTCCATACTTTGTCCCTCCCGCACCCTCCAAAGCCAACCTGCCTGCCAGCCATCCCCCTGTGCAGCTATCGTACTAAAACCGCTATCGTAGTTTAATAAAAGGGGCCCATAGTCTCCATCAAGGGTTGTACACTTAGGCTCCTTATACTAAGCTGCGATAGCGGTTTTAGCATACAGTTTTAGCGCACACTTAGTGCACACAGAATTGCTGCATGCGCTAGATGCTAACGCCATCATTGAGCTGGTGTTAGTTCTAGCCGCATAGCATGGGTTTAGCACACACTAAAATTCTGCGCATGCTAAAAACGCTATCACAGCTTAGTAAAAGGAGTCCTAAGTCCAGTGAGTGTCTAATTTTGCCATCCAGTCAGAAAAATAGGTTTTGTCAAATGTTCACTTAGACTTCTACGACAGGTGTCATGATTGTTGTTGTCTGGCTCTCACCGCATTTGGGTAGGTAGAACCAACATTTCAGTCATCATGCTGTAACTTTCTTCAGGGTATGCTGTGAAGTCCTCTTTGCAAGTTCCACCTATGCGGGAACAGAAAGTTGCTGCAGTGAGGCAGCTTCTGGGGCAGGCCAGCGCTAGCAGGCTTAACTCGTTACTGCTGCCAGCTGCCCAAAGATTCAGTTACAGCAGCTGGGCCCAGGGAGGAGGTATGTGGGAGAATCAGGAGAGCCGAATAAACCCAGACAGACTAGAGAAGTCAGAGGGGAGGGGAGAAACAGCATTAAGGCAGGGAGAGGGCTGGAGAAACAGCTTAGAAGGAGGGAGGGAGGAAGGCTAGAGAAACATTATTAAGGGAGCAGGAGAAACAGCATGGAGGGGCGGTTGGAGAAATAGCATGGACAGGGAAAACAGCATGGACGGGGCTGGAGAAACAGTATGGACTTAGGCTAGAGAAACAACATGAAGGGGGCTGGAGGAATAGCATGGAGGGAAAGAGGGAGAAGCATTATAGAAAGGAGAGAGTGTTGGAGAAAAGAGCATGGAGTAGGGTAGTGCTAAATGGGAGGGGAGGGACAGAAATAGCATGAGAGGAACACACCTTAGGTGTCACTGTCTCTCATCACCCCCAGATAAGGGTTACCATTTTTCGGGCTGCAAACATTTCCGCACTGTTCCACCTCTGGCCCTATCCTGAATATATTAACTACAATAATTATATCCAATTGTGAAGTTCCAGAATGTGCCAATTCTTCATTATAATGTTTTTAACTTCTTGTGAGAGGTGTGTTTTATGACACAAACAAGACTATCAGTTTTAGAAGGTTTGTTACCTGTCATGAGTAAGTCCTCTCTATGAAGTAATGTGGAGCAGTGGTAGCCGTTAATGTCTGATAAAGGGTACCCTCTTTGCATAAATCGGTCAGACACGATAAGAGCCTGCCTTTCGAAATCCTCTGGTTTGGAGTATAATCTTTTCAATCTCAACATCTGACTGTATGGTAAATTTCTTTTGAGTTGATTTTGGTGAAAGCAGGAATAATGAAGGTAACTATTCTTGTTGGTTGATTTTTTATAAATAGCTGTCTGAAATAGTACCTGTCCTTCTGTATAAAAATATCCAAAAAAGGGATATGGTCCTAATTGAATTCCATTTTAAATTTAAGATTAGTGTCACATGAGTTCAGCCAATTGTGAAACTTGTAATTCATTGATATAACCTTTCCAAAGAATGAAAACATCATCTATGTATCACTTGTATAGCCTCACTTCATTTTTAAAATTATGTTCCCGGAGGAATTTCCTCTTGAACTTAACCACGTATAGATTTGTGATATCTGGCACCATAGATGCACCCATAGAGGTTGCCTTGATTTGTAGATAAAATTGATCTTCAAATCAGAAGTAATTTTCAGTAAGCGCTATATTGGCTAATATTAAAAAATGAGTCTGTTTGAAATCCGGTTATGATTGTCCCTATTTTGTAAAGTTTGTTGAATGCTTCCATCTGTGGAATGTTAGTATAGAGCGATTCTATATCCATGTTGACCAAGATTAAGGGCTCCTTTTACTAAGCTGCGGTAGCATTTTTAGCGGGCATTGCAGATTAGCGTAAGCTAACCCCTGGCTACGTGCCAAAAACTAACGCCAGCTCAATGGTGGCATTAGCGTCTAGCACCTGGGGCATTATAACACGCGCTATAACCGCTAGCGCAGCATAGTAAAAGGAGCCCTAAATCTTCTAAATCAGCATCAAATTCGTCAAGAATCGAGATCATGTGTGATGAGTCCATAACGTATGATGGACCATTATGGTGAGTTGTATTAATATAATACTATGTAATAATAATAGAAATAAAGTACATAATATAAAATGTAATAATTACATTTACATTATCTACTATAATAAAACCCTAAGCATGCATGCGCACTGTTACCTGCGTGTTCCGTTTTCCTTGAGCTGTAGGTCTCCGGCAGTTAGGAGTGCAAATGCGTGCTTCTACTCTCTCCCTCCCTCCCTGTAAGTTCGCTGCCGTCATCGCCCCCTCCCCCTTCACCTTTTCCCAGCGCACACGAATCCCCATTGACCCTCCCACCGCAAGACGCACAAACCTCCCGGCTGCAGTAGCGGCCACATCACACTAAAGACGCTGCTACGCTGCCTTCCCATGCCCTGATTTCCTCTGCCGCGTCTCTGATGACAATCCTTATGAACAATGTACATTTAGTGGAAGAACTTCTGATTTATTCCAGTTTATTTTAGATCCAGAAAATTTACCATATCGATCTATTAAATCTAATAAATGTGGGATGGTAGTTTCAGGACTACTCAAATGAAGCAAAATATCGTCTGCATATGCAGAGATTTTATATTTCCGACCTGTATAAGGAATACCCTGTATCTCATCTGCCTGTTGAATAGCCAACAGCAAGGGTTCCAGTATGATGTCAAAAAGCAGAGGAGATAACGGACACCTTTGTCTAACTCCCCTTTCCAAATAGAAACATTCTGAAAAAGTATTATTAATGTACAATCTAGCAGAAGGGGAACTATACAAGGCTTGAATCATTTGTATAAATGCAGAACCAATACCAAACTAATCCATTCTTGATACATGAAGGTCCACTCTACACGATCAAAGGCCTTCTCTGCATTCAAGGATACAGAGAAAGCCGGATCTTCCAAAGGTTTTGTTATATTTAGCATGTGAAAAGCCAATCTCGTGTTATTTGATGAATGTCTTTGAGCAACGAAACCTGTCTGATGCAGACCTATAATAAAGGGGAGAGCCTTTGCCAAATGCAAAGCCAATAGTTTGGCCTACAGTTTCCCATCTACATTAATCAAAGAAATAGGCCTGTAATTTGAAACTAGCGTATGATCTTTATTTGGCTTTGGCAAAACTATAGTTAAGGATTCTGCCATAGTACCTGAAATGCAACCTTTAGGGCTCCTTTTACAAAGGCGCGCTAGGGCCTTAACATGTGGAATATTGTGTTCTAAATTGCTGCATGCGTTAGCCGCTACCGCCTCCTTTTAAGCAGGTGGTAGATTTTTGGCTAGCGCGTGCTAATCCATTGCGTGCGATAAAACCCTTAGTTAGTTGAGCCTCATATAAATTTAACAGATGAGGTAATAGGGTAAATTGAAATGATTTATAAAACTCTACAGTGAAACTATCACCACCTGGAGTGGATCCAGCTCTAAGGGACTTTAACCCTGTTTGAAGTTCTTTCATTAATATGGGGTACCTCAAGAGTTCCCCTTATATGCTCAAGAAGTTTTGGTCCCTTTATTAACTTTAAAAAAACTCTGAACCCTCCAGTTATCTATTTGAATAACGCTCGGAAGAATATAAGGCTTTGTAATATTTCAAAAATTGTTTAAAAATATTTCCAATTTGAGAATGGGTTTCCCCCTTTTCATCTATAATAGCAACAATCTTTACTTTTCTTTTTTTAGCTTTTAGATAATTAGCCAATAATCTTTCCGCTTTATTTGAGTTTCCATAATACAGAGCTTGTTGAGAAAACAAATCTTTCCTAGCCATTTGTGAGAAAATCTCATTGTACTTATATCCAGATTTCAAAAGGTCTTGTAAAGTAGTTTGCTCCCATCTCAAAGACAATTGTGACTCTAGATCTTTTATATCTTTTTCCAATTCAGAATATTCTTTTTTAATTTTTTTCTTAATATGCACCGAGTATGAAATAATTTGCCCTCTCGTAGTGGCTTTGAAAGCATCCCATAATGTTTCCAAAGGGATTAAGCTGAAATAATTCACTCATTTTTAAATAACATTCTTCAATAAAATTTGAATCTGCATGCAATGTGTTATCGAATCTTCACACAGGTCTATTACACTCTAATTCAATCATTTTAAATTCAATCCAAACACCAGCATGATCCGACAAAATAATTGGATCTATGCCAGATGTTGTCACCTGAAAAAATATATAATCTATTCTTGAAAATGACTTATGCACATGGGAATAAAATGAAATTTTCCGAGCATTATAATGAAGAATCCTTCGTATATCCTTAAAACCACAAGATTGTACTAAATTATCCAGGCGTATATTCTAGTATATCTACAATAGTCCCCTGAGCAAAGGCCAACTTTAGATCAAGAAGATCCTTGCTAAGTAATGTCGAGGATAAAGACTACAGATCTCAAGTGCCCGCAGCCAATTACCAGAACTAATCTTGGTTACTTGGCTTACATGTGGGCTATCATTGATCCAAGTCTTTCCCCGCTATTTATGCATTTTTTACATTTATTTTATTGTTATTAAAACTATTGTTCTTAATATTCAGTAATGCTGTATAATATTTAGCTCGGGTGTTATATATTGCCCGGCTTTCCCCGACGGAAGATCTCCGTTTCGCTCTCGTATAATACAGATTTCCCCTTTTTCAGCCTCTGCTGCGGTCGCAGGTCCGTGTCCTTGGTGTGCTTCGTTTCTTCTCCCTCTAAGCATTGATAGAGTCTTGCCTCTTCTTTCTGCTATGTTTCCTTGTGCTTCATTCTCCTTTCCATCCCCTTCCTGACTTGCCGACTCCTGATTTATGTGTCTTTTGTCTCCCCCTTGTGGTATGTACCTATTGTCCTCCTCTTGTTCCTTCCCTTTGTCCAGTTCCATTTTGACTTCCACATGAAGTATGTTACTCATGTCCTCCTCTCCTTTGTCTTCCCCTTGTGATATGTGTCTACTGTCCTCCTCTTATTCCTTCCTGTTGTCCAGTTCCATTTTGACTTTCCTTTGCAATATGTTCCTCCTGACCTCTTCTTGCTTCTTCCATTTCCCTTATTTATTTTGCTCATGATGTTTGCCATTTGCGTATTCCCGTCATTTGTCCCACCCAATATCTTCTCGGGATACTGTCTTCCGAACCGTCGACACCAGGCCAACTGTCGGCTTTCCCCTTCTACTTAGTTTAAAGCTTGCTCTATTGCTCTTCTGATGTTATTTGCTAGTTGTCTAGTTCCCGCCGTGTTCAGGTGTAGTCCGTCTTTCTTGAAGAGCTTGTTCTTACCCCAGAATGTTGTCCAGTTCCTCACAAAGAGAAATCCCTCTTCCTCACACCATCTCCTCATCCACGCATTTATTGATTGTAGCTCCGTCTGCCTCTTCGGTTCTGCTCTCGACACTGGTAGGATCTCTGAGAAGGCTATCCTCTAAGTCCTCATCTTCAGTTTCCTTCCCAAGGTCTTGAATTGTTCAGTCAGTGCATTCTTGCTGTAGTCTCTCCTTTTATGTGTTTTTTTACAAAATCTAATCATCTTTTTACCATTTTAAAAGAAAACCTGCCAGTTTATCGATATATTTAATCCTTTAGGTTGTATACTTTGTAAGTGATCTATCCATTTCTGTTCTATTTGTAGTAATTTTCCCCCCTATCCCCTCCTCTGATAGATTCTGGAATTTTATCAATGATCATACATCTTAACTGTTCAAAAGAATGGTTATGTGTTAAACAATGTACTACTAAAGGTGCTTCTTTTCTGTTTAAGTTTAAACAAGATTTATGCTCTGCCATCTGTATTTTAAATTGTCTGGTTGTTTTTCCGATATAGATTTTTGAACATGGACATTTGATCATGTATACTACATGATCTGTTTTACATGTACTTTGATATCTTAGATGATATATTTTATGATTACATATAAAGTATATAAAAAACAGAAACGGTATAAAAGCATACATTACTTCCGGGGAAGGTACACCAGAAGGGACATAGAACACCGTTAAAAATTAGAGCCTGCCGACGGTTAACTTGTTTGCGATCTTAAATGGATCATAGCACGACGAGAATTATTTGTGGTTATAGCAAATAGTAAGTAAGCTGATTATATATTAATACATCTCGAAACAGAGGTTCATTTGCCTTGTAAGATTTCAAAATAAAAGAAGTATATAATTAAAAATAGAGGGTGTTTTCCCGAATATTTCACGAAAGCTAGAATGAGAGGTTTTTTTAGCTATGATATAACACTGTATATCAGTATTTTTTTTAAATAAATAAAAATATTTTGTTCTTTATGTAGAACAATCTTTATAATACAATGCTGTCCTGAAGAAGCTCTCAGTATTATACGAGAGCGAAGCGGAGATCTTCTGTTGGGGAAAGCCAGGCAATATACAACACCCAAGCTAAGTATTATACAGCATTATTGAATATTAAGAACAATAGTTTTAATAGCAATAAAATAAATGTAAAAAATGCATAAATAGCGGGGAAAGACTCAGATCAATGACAGCCCGCATGTAGGCCAAGTAGCCAAGATTAGTTCTGGTAATTGGCCAAGGGCATTTAAGACCTGTAGTCTTTATCTTCGACATTACTAAGCAAGGATCTTCTTGATCTAAAGTTGGCCTTTGCTCAGGGGACTATACTAAATTATCCAGGCCCATAGATTTCATAAGCCTCCTTGGTTGTTTATCCAACAATGGTTCCATAACAGCATTAAAGTCCCCTACCACAATTAAGTTAGAAGTGGCCAGTGGGAGAATCAACTGTTGAAGAGTTTTTAAAAAATTCTGCATGATTTGAATTAAGAGCATATACATTAAGAAGCTTTCCCAGAGCTCAAGTCAACTTGAATCCATCTTCCCAAAGGATCAGCATTGATTACCCTGATGGTAAATGGGAATTTTTTATGCACAAGGATAGCCACCCAAGCCTTCTTCCCAACAGCAGGAGTGTTTGACCCACCCACCTTCTAGCTTTGCTGATTCAACAGCAGACAGGTGCGTCTCCTGTAAAAAGTATATATATGCTTGTTGTTTTAAGACATTGAGAGGGTTTTATTTCCTTTTTATGGGATTATTGATCCCATTAACATTTAAGGAAAACAACTTCAACATCATTGATAAATTTTAGTTGATTGAAACCACAAAAGATAAATCAAAAGCACATTTATATCTTTATATCTCTGAAAATAACTCACAAGTATCATTAGACCATAACACATCCAGAACCCATTATACCCCCCTTGCCCCTCCCCAACTCCTCCCCTTAGATAACACGAACACCTGAAAACACCCATAGACTAATGAACAGAAGCTCCCCTTAGGCAATATTACATAATTAAAACCATACTCTTCAAAAAACACATTAAACCTAGCCAGCACAACAATCCTAACCCAACATCCAACACTCTATAAACCCTTAGTACTCTCTAATTTTCTAGTTACCAAACATTATCTAAAACTCATAATTCTCCCTTAAAATTTTATCTCATCGTTTATTCTATTACTTCAAAGTTGAAATGTAATTCTTGTTTTAGTTTGGATGTAATCCGCCTTGAACCGCAAGGTAATCGCGGAATAGAAATCACTAATGTAATGTAATGTAATGTAATAATCCTTACATTACCAGCAACTTAACTTTTAACTTATCTCTTTGAAAGTCCCAAATTAAATTTTATCCAATTAATATTTACCCTTGTGCATAAATGTCCTAAATAATATACCTACAACCCATATTAGACAGTTACAATATTGTCATACAAATTCAACTAAGGGATCCTTTTATGAAGGTGCGCTAGGGTTTTTAGCGCACGCACAAAATTATTGTGTGCTATAGCGTGCAGTAGCTGAAAATCTACCGCCTGTTGAAAAAGAGGCGGTAGCGGCTAGCGTGCTCAGGAATTTAAATTGCGCTATTGCGCGTGTTAAGACCTTAGTGCACCTTCATAAAAGGAACCCAAAATGAGAGCAAGTATTATCCCTTTTCTTTTTCTCAAACCCACATATGAACGTGTAAAATATATAAAAAGACTTAGCAAATAAACTACTATTATAAATTAATAAAATTACAAATAGCCTTAAATTAAGTTTTAACCAGTTAAACAGAATCTGCGCTCATGTGCAGTAAATCTGACTTTTGTCCTACTCAAAGTATCAATTGTTTACTACCCAAAAATTCCTGCCATGCAATGTACCTCAATATCAGTACCTAACTTATATAATCCATTAAATTGATTAATTAATAATCTCAATTAATTAATTAATTAATTTCTTTTTCCTTTCTTTTTTTAATAACATATTCCCCCATAATATAATCAATCATCTCGAAAAGCTTGAATATATATGTATCTATGACCTTGCATCAATATTATATGGTGTATCTCATAGCAAGGATATTAGCAGATATCCTTCTCCTCATGCTCATCCAAAAGAACATACATATATGCATTAATCTTTCCTGATGACCCTTTTCAATCCCACTTTTAAGACATAAAGAAAACAAATCAGACATACAGTTACAATTATTGTCGCGTTTAAATAGAGTACAGTATCTAATAAAATCCCCTCCATTGTCAATATCAAGTTTAGAAGTACACCCCAACAATTTTGAGAAGAGACAGTAATGGACTCATATACAACTCTTCTCTTCTAGATTGCATAAGTTAATGAATCGTAGAAAGGCCTGAAGCGTGTAAATCATAGTCTCCAAAATTCAGAGGTCTATGGAATACATTTCATATATCCTGCTGCACAATAACTTAGTTATAGTGTAAACAGTGTCTCCTCTAGAGTTCCATCAGGCCACTTGTTGAGAAAAGAAAAAAAATTAACACCATGCACACTGTCTCACTCGCCATATTGTACTCTGTATTTGATAAATTTCAGATGGTATTCCTTTGTTCTTGTATAATTCCCTCTTAACAAACAGTTCATTAGATAAGCTTTCTTTTTACAAGCATTTCCTCTTTTGTACCAGTCTATTTAAATACAAAACTTCCCTATATTCACCTTGCCGATCGACCCTTTGAATCTGAGAAGCCTAACTTACTCCTTCCTCAACATCCGTTTCACCATGACTACAATAGGAAGTCACATGAGAATGAGGTCACCTGACAAGCAGTTTTAAAGATTTAAAGGAACCAATTAAAAAAAATTATAGTGCGTTACAGTACATTATTTACTATAACACTCAGTCACTTTTACACTTTAATTCATCGGTTCCGATTGCTGTAAAATAAATTCTTTCAATTTTTCAGGATCTTCATACTGCCTAGTTTTATTTTGATATGTAACCCGCATAAGTACAGGATAGAAGAGTCCATACTGTGCCCCTAGTTGTTTTAATTGGGGTCATAATTTAAGAAATTGCTTTCTTAGGTTTGCAGTTTTTTGAGCAAAATCCGAAACTAATATTAATTTTGAACCTTTATAAGTCAGATTTCTATTAGCCTTTGCAAATTGTAAAATTTCCATTACTTGTTGGAATCACAGAAGACGAAAGATCAATGGCCTAGGACCCGAGGAACCATTGCTCTTTCTTGTTGGAATCCTGTGTGCTCTTTCGAATTCCAACAGATATTTAGATGATAGTGGGATTATAGTTGTTATAAATTTCTCTAAAAATGTCACTGCATCATTCTCTTCTGATCCCTCAGGAAGGCCCAAGATACTTACATTTTCCTACGAGCCCTATTTTCATAGTTCTCTAGCTGTTTTGATAAAGATACTGTGAAGGAGTGATTTTTCTGGCATTTTTTCATTGCTGATTCCGCTTTTTCAACCCATCCCTCATGTTTCTCCAATTGGGCATTTGTCACTTCAATTTCTTCTCTGACTGCAGCTAACTTTTCTGAGTTTCCCTGCAGAAGGAGTTTAATGCCTCATCAAGAAGCTCTGCACTATCGGCCAGTAACGGATATTTTGAGGGAGTCAACTGATCTTGTTTCTGACATTTTGATTTGACTACCACTACAGAAACTGCCTCTACATTAACTTGCTTTGCCACCATCCCAACAATATCTGCTGCAAATTTGTCCAAATTTCCAAATAAAACTGGTGTTTTTCTGAAATTAATTGCCTTTGGGTGAGGAGCCTCACATTCACACATCTATTCTTGGTGCCTCCAAGACACGCCCCTGGGGGGATTTTAAAAGGTCCAGGGGAGGACTTAGTGTCGATGTTCATAGAAAGGCTGCCCCATTTAAGAAAGCTTCACCCCATACACAGTGTATAAGCCGCGGCCTATCATTGGGGAAATAGGGTATACAAGTTCCACAAGAAAAAGTCCACAAATCATTAGTCATTCAGATTTAGGAAAACCATCACTTATCTCTGAAAGGGAGCAATAATAAATGGATTTATCTTATGAGATCTTTCTGAGAAATGTGGCCTGGATTAGTGACTGTTGGAGATATGATGCATCTTACATTTTTATGTTGTGTTCCTATGAAGCGAAGCGGCGGCGCGCCAGACAACTCCCACACCAGCCTTATTACCTGTTCTGCCGCCGCAAAGCGGCAGCGTTCCAGACGCCTCCCACACCAGGTCAGCTGATGCCCTTCATAACCGGGCCTTCTGCGGCACACACGTCACCACAGCACCACTGCACAAGCCTCTTTGCACTTTAAAACCTGCCTTATATTATTTTAGATGTTATTTTAACATTTTACCTTTGTTTTAATTGTTTTACTGTTTAATTTCTTGTTTAGCCTTACTACCTGTTCTGCCGCTGCGAAGCGGCGGCGGGCCAGACACCTCCCACACCAGGTCAGCTGATGCCCTTCATAACCGGGCTTTCTGCGGCATGCGCCGAAACCTGCTCCTTCGTGCGCAAACAGAGGGCGCCTCCAATTTCAGATCGTTTTTTCCAATTAACAAGGCCATTACAAGAAGCAAAATCTGGCCCATAAGTTTTATACTGATTGGTTTATATTTCATAGGAACCCAAATCTCTGGTTTGACCCATTTATCACAAATCAATATGTCAATCAATATGCCTACTAACAATATCCCAACTTTTTGGGGCCACCGCCCCTTAGATCATAAAACAACTGCCCCTCAATATTCCTCCTTATTAAATATCCCAATCTCTACCTTCCCTCACAATACCACAGAAAAAAATAACACTAACCGCTTGAAACTTGGACTCGTCAATACCAGATCAATCAAAAATAAATATCACCTTCTAAAAGACGATATCATCCATTATAACCTGCATATTCTCTTTATCACAGAAACCTGGCTCACTGAAGGTGATGAAGCATATCTATCATACTGCTGTCCCCCCAATTATGATTACCTTTTCAACCACCGTCATAACCGCAAAGGTGGAGGTTTAGCAGTCATTTATAAAAATAATCTTTTAAACCTTTATGATCATTCCCCAAAAGATGCTATAATCGAATATCTTCACCTTAAATGTAACTTAAACAATAAATTTAACTTTCTACTTGTGATACGTATGGGACATACCTGGAGTCTGAGAGTTGTTTTTAGTAACAATGGCTGTTTAAGAAACCATCTTCTACTAAAAGGATCCTAATACCAAATAACAACTTTCTTTTTTTAAAAGGGGAACTAGAGTTCAGAAAGATAACTTGCACCTGGCGAGCCAGATTTAGTCAAAACAGGATATGGATGAATTAATCAAGAGAAGGGGGGAAAAGCAGGAAATGGTTTGTGATATGTTCATGTTTGAACACATAGACAAACCGGATCCTGACCATAATACTTTGAGCAAAAAAGTGCCTAACTTGTTTGTGACATGCTCATATTGGAGCACGTACAAAAACCGGATCCTGACCATAATCTGGGCATAAAAAGACAGGCAGAACTCAGTGGAATCGGGACTTCTCCACTGCTGAAGAGCCGTGTGATGCTGATATGAGATGAATGCGCTGCCTCCGATGTTTCGCTGGTCCCCCGATACCGGAGTGATGATGGTAACAAATTATTGATTCCTTACTGCATGATTTCATTATTATAAAATTGTATGAATAAACCTATATTATGCTTTCAGTCATCTGTGTATGCTATTAATTTTCCCAGTCAGAGAGCTGGTGAGGGGAAGGGAAAGTGGGATATAGCATTACCCTAAGAATAATAGCAGTACATTAATTGGCGTAGTCGGCAGGATCTCCCTAAATAAGACCGAACAATGTTCCGGCGAAAGGAGAAATCTAAAAAAGAACCTGCAGGGATACCTGGCTGGACCGGGGACCCGTATGAAATAATAGCGGCAGAAATGGCCAATCATGGATTGGCGGAATCATGGGATAAGGAATTAAGGGAATTTGAACCAAAGAATGTGGTACAAGTACTTGAAACAATCCCTGTAAAAACAGGTGAAGCAGTTACCCTGGCTCGAAGGAGTTGGGTGTTGGCCTCTGCATACCGTGGGGTGCACAAGCGGTTGCAGATGGCACTTAATGAGAAAGGGAGAGTAGAACAGAGTAGGTTAGAATTAGAGGGACGGTGTCTGGTGCTGGAATGTAATAGTAAATTATTAAAGGATAAACTGGAACATTATCAGGATGTAGCAGAAAGAGCAGCTGTAAAAGTGGCACAAAATAAGTATAAAAAAAGGAAAGGGAGGATTAGAAGGGATTGGGATGATTGCCCCGGTGGACCCCACTGTCCGGACTCTGAAATAGACCCGCCATCTGTAATAAAAAGAATGCAGCCCATTACAAGAGGAAAGAGACAGTATGGAGATTTTCTTTGTCTGAACTGCTGAGATATTTGTCAAACACAGGTATCGATTTATGCTGTTGTAAATATTAGCTAGCAGAGGGATTTCAAATGTAGTAACTTGCAATTACCTTGTTAGCAGCAGGAGGATTTTTAGATTTTTAGAATGAAAACTTTACGAGCATACACAGGGAAATGTATGCTGTTTGGAGTTCCGATCAGCCGTGGGGAAAAGTTCTTGTTGTTTTTGATGTTCAAGAAACAAAGAAAGTTTGCGTAAGAATAATTAAGGTATTTTGGTAGTTTAGGAGCTGTTTGAAAGTTCTGTACGAGAACAAGAAAAAAAAAATATGTTAATGTAGCCTGAATTTTTCCCTTGTTTCTTTATATTTTAAAAAGGTTATCAGAATGTTGAAAGAAAGGTAATGCAGGGTCAGAAGAAATCAGGATGTGATATTAAATGAGGTGGATTTTGCCATAAGTGAATGGATAAAAGAAGTTTGAACAGCTAGATGGGTTTTAACACTGAATTGTTATATTGGAATTGGAATGTGGGAGAAAGGTTTGTGAAATATGTTAAGGAAAAAAGTTTCCTTGCCTTTGTATTTGTATCTCAGGGTTCAAATTAGTTTTGAATATGAATTTTTGTGCCCCTGCATGGTTTAAAAGTGTGCATTGCCCGAAATGTATGATTAGGGAGTAATTAAATTTAAATGCATTTTAAAATTAAATTGGGAAGTTTAAAATAAAAAGATTAACAAAAGTAGAGGTTAAGTACCTATACAATTAAAATAAATGTGAAACAAAAGGCTTGTTAACCTTGTTACCGGAAAAGAATAATTATAATAAACTTTTATGTAAGTGCATGAATTCGGAATTGAAATTTTGCTTACTTTTTACAAGTAAGCTCTTCAGGATAGGAACCTAATAAAGAATATGGATTGAGAATAATTCCCTGATGTTAGGAAAAAGACAGTCTAATTTTACCATGTAAAGAATGTGTCTGCCTGTTTAAATTTTCCTGTGGCCATATTTGGTACCACAGGACCCTGAAATAAGTCTATTTAATCTGTGTGTTTTGTGTTTCAGGAAAAAAAAAACCAACAACCCTTTTTTGAATCTTTTCAACAATTCAACACAGAGACTGTGACTCTGCGATACAAGAACTAGTCATGTTTAACAGAGGGGAAAATGTTTCATGTGTTTCTTTTCTTTGTTCTTTTTGTTAATGACCATGTGCTTTCCTTCCAGGATTTACACTGACCCGCAGTACCACATTCCACCACTAGAGCTGTGGAGAACACAGAGAAAAATTCCGAAAGAACATTATGGGCAATTGGTAACCAGATCCAGTTATGCCTCAAAAGGAATAACTGTCTTGGGAGGGGGTAATTGATGCTGACTATCAAGGGGAGGTTAGGGTAATACTAATTAACTTAGGTGCGGAGGATGTAATAATAGCACAGGGAGAAAGAATTGCACAACTGTTGCTAATTCCTATATATATAGCTCCGGTGAGAGAAACCACAGCCCCTACAGAATTGACGGTTAGGGGGGCAAAAGGGTTTGGATCCACAAATACTGTAAATGTTGGGGCCAAAATATGGATTAGCAACCGAAATGGTCCCCCCTCTCCCGCTGAAGTGATAGCAGTGGGACAAGACCGTACGCTATTGATAATGAGGCCCGGTGTAGAAAAATGGGAATATGTCCCACAGGAGAAATGTTACCTACGGGAGTAATACTGTGTTTAATTTTACAGGAAACCCTAATCGTCCTATGCGTATTCACAGTCCTTGGTATCGTATCTTTGGGTCACGTAGAAGGATGGACTCCGGCTAGGCGTCTGGTTTTGGATGACAATGCTCGATTTCAATGGGGATGGAGAAGTGCTACCAGCAGACGACAACAGGAAAAGTTTAGTTGTGAAAAAGGACAGAGATGTACAATAGCTAATATCACAACTAATGTGGACATATGGAAAGGCCCTCACAATGACAGAAGAGGGTATATCTTTTATGCCCTATATCAGAGTCAAGTAGTGGTAAATGTCACTGCCCATGTGTCACTTCTATGTTGCTTAAAGACTGTGTTCCCAGAATTAAATACGAAACAGAAATGGCAGGCAATACAAAATTGTAGCACCTGGAATGGAACTGTGTTGCATCTGACATTAGAAGACCCCAAATATTTTCTATGTACTAATGCATCTCTTATTAAGAATCGTACTACATGGGCAGATTTTATTATCTTTGTAAATATAGATTCTGCAAAAATTGATCCAGGGCAGGTTAAACGATTACCGTCAACATGTGAAATGGTGGGTCAGCATGCGGAACAAACACGTGTACAATTTAAAATTACCTTTCCTCCCACTAGTCGATGTAGATATAGGAGAGCCTGGTATGATACTATTTTGGGAGGATTTGGAACTATTACCGGGACAATAAACAGTTATGATATAGAATCTTTAGCAAATAGGCTGCATAACGCTGGAAGTAAAATTAATGATGCTTTAACTATACAAGCTAATTGGATGCCTACTATTTGGTACCCAATGACACTAGCAGCTGGCGTGGATAATGATATGTTAGATCTTTTTAATGCTAGTAATTCTCTAACCTTCCTTGTAGATACTAATATTACTCACATAATCAATTGGACTATATGTTCCTTGCAAACATTACAGCAGCAACAACAGAAAAATGTCTTTCAAACACAACTTTTGACAGCAAATGAACAAGTGTGGAGGACCGTCTTTTCTGATGTAATCCGTGCAGGCCATTGGCTACAAATACCTAGTTCGGGGATAAGGTGTGAGAAAACCCTATGTCAGGGATATTTTACCATTTACAATGTAACCAAACAGAGTATAATGTGTAAATACATAGTGATGCCTTTACTAATTGGGTCAGCTCCTAATCAACACTTTTGGACCCCCACCTTTTATGGACAGGTGATAGATATGTATAATCGTACCCATGATTTAACTTTTTGTGATAACACTTTAAGTGGAAAAGTTTGTAAATTACAATCTGCTGTAAATGAACCATGTTTATTGCAAAATACTGTAAACAAATGTGAATGGACTATTATGCCAATAACCTATAGGTATATGGTCGAAATAGCACCACAAGTGGTATGTGTAGTAACTGATCAACCAGTGATGCCAGGAATGGCAGTGCCTTTTTCGGGATGTATTCATAACATTTCAGTATTACACTGGGAAAATGACACATTCATATTAACTTCCGATGTGGATAAGAATGTGGCTATCATTTGGAATAGCACTAAATGGGATGTTCCAAATTGGGATTTAAATTTGACCAGATTTAAGCAAATATTAACTCAATCAACCAAAATACAGAGTGCCATCCGATACCTAAATCAAAGTATTATGGCTCATCAGCTTACCACCACTATTGCAGCAGACTCGATAGTGACAATAGGGTCAGGAATAGCTGATGCTACTTCACATCATTGGTGGGATATATTTTTAGGATACTCACCTTCAGCCAAAACGACTCTGGATTGGATCATCCATCCTCTGTTAATAGTTGTTATTCTGGTAATAATTTTATCTATCTGGAATTGTTATGTGGCATATGGCATTTGTTGTAAACAACAAAAAGTGATGATGGTTACATACAACACTCATTGTTAAGGACCGAATGTGATACGTATGGGACATACCTGGAGTCTGAGAGTTGTTTTTAGTAACAATGGCTGTTTAAGAAACCATCTTCTACTAAAAGGATCCTAATACCAAATAACAACTTTCTTTTTTTAAAAGGGGAACTAGAGTTCAGAAAGATAACTTGCACCTGGCGAGCCAGATTTAGTCAAAACAGGATATGGATGAATTAATCAAGAGAAGGGGGGAAAAGCAGGAAATGGTTTGTGATATGTTCATGTTTGAACACATAGATAAACCGGATCCTGACCATAATACTTTGAGCAAAAAAGTGCCTAACTTGTTTGTGACATGCTCATATTGGAGCACGTACAAAAACCGGATCCTGACCATAATCTGGGCATAAAAAGACAGGCAGAACTCAGTGGAATCGGGACTTCTCCACTGCTGAAGAGCCGTGTGATGCTGATATGAGATGAATGCGTTGCCTCCGATGTTTCGCTGGTCCCCCGATACCGGAGTGATGATGCAATATATGGTAACAAATTATTGATTCCTTACTGCATGATTTCATTATTATAAAATTGTATGAATAAACCTATATTATGCTTTCAGTCATCTGTGTATGCTATTAATTTTCCCAGTCAGAGAGCTGGTGAGGGGAAGGGAAAGTGGGATATAGCATTACCCTAAGAATAATAGCAGTACACTACTACTCTATGTTCCCCCTCCCTTAGGACAAAATAAACTCTCGCTCCTTCAGGATATTTTATTTGATTTTTGTTCTGCGACAACTATTCCACTTATCTTGGGCGATTTCAATATTCATTTCGACGACTTTTCCAACTTATACACCAAAGACTTACTAAATATTCTAAAACCTCTTAACATACATCCAAAAATAGCTGAACCAACCCATACTGCAAACCACACATTAGATATGATTTTTGCTCCACTATCTCACCACCTCACTTTTTCTGATCTGTCCGTGGTGCCTGTTCCTTGGTCAGATCACTATTCCATATCTTTCTTTCTCGATCTACCCAAACTAAGCTTACCACAACTTGCACCCAAAACTAAAACCATTACTGTCCGAGAATATTCCAAATTGGATAATACAGGCATAACTTCATTTCTTGACTCAACAATCTTAACGTCCTCCTCCAATTCCATTGAAAACCAACTATCTGCCTGGAATACATCCTTGTTATCTCTTTTAGACAATAAAACCCCATTAATAACAAAAACCATTTCTGTCCGCAAAATATTAAACCCCTGGTATACGGCAGAACTACGCCTGATTAAACAACAATTGCGTTCTCTTGAACGAAAATGGCGACACAATAAAACACAAGCTAATCTTCAAATATATAGGGATAATGTCTCACTATACAAAATAAAAATTAATCAGGCAAAAAAAACATTCCAATAAAATTGATAAAGCTAAAAATTCTTCCACATTGTACAACATTTTAAAATCAATAGATCCAAAAAACAAAATAAATAATACCATTCAAAAATCCACATTAAAAGCTCAAGAATTAGCTGACGCTTTTACTCAAAAGATCAATAATATTCGCAATTCTTTTTTCTCAAACACAACAAACAACTCTTCAAGTCTCGATCAAACAAAATTCATACCAACAGCAAGATGTTCCAATTTTAAAATTCCTTCAATTAAAGACATAGAATCTCTTTTTCAACAAGTTAACCTAAAAAGTTCCCGCTCTGAAATCATCCCACCTTTTTACTTAAAAAAACACTTTCCTCATTTTGGACCTTTTATTCATTCTCTTATTCAGAAGAGTCTACTCACCGCTACTGTCCCATCCCAATGGAAGACTGCAATCATTACTCCCATTCTTAAAAACCATAAAATTAGTATAAACGAACTTTCCAATTACCACCCGATAGCTAACATACCATTCTTAGCTAAATTAACAGAAAAATTAATATTTAACCAACTCTCCGACTTTATAGAAAATCCTAACCAAACAGGTTTTCGAAAATTTCACAATACCGAGTATTCTTTAATAGGTCTAACATCGAATATTCAATATTTTTTAGATCATCACAAATCTGTCATTCTTTTTTCCTTAGATATTTCCGCTGCCTTCGATACTATAGACCATGATCTACTTCACCTCTTATCTTGCTAATCACACTTCTTCGGTCAGGTTTAATAATGAACTGTCCACAACTTACTCCTCTTCTTTCGGAATCCCTCAAGGATCTATTCTGTCCCCTCTCCTGTTTAACATTTTTCTCTCCCCATTATTAAGCATCTGCCAGTCCATAGGCTTCATTCCTTTCTCTTATGCCAACGACATCCAACTTATTCATCACTTGGACCCGGAAAATAATAACGATATTACATCCATCAATCACAAATTGGAAACAATACAAAACTGGCTCAACACAAACAAATTGGCACTAAACATAAATAAGACTAAATCAATGTTATTTACCTGGAAAAAAGACATAACCCTGACAAACTCGTTCATCCTCAATAATATTCCACTCAACCTAGTCTCCTCTGTAAAAATCCTTGGAGTAATAATTGATGATAAATTGCTTTATCACGAACACATTTCTCTTACTGTCAAAAATTGCTTCTTCAAATTACGTCTGATCCAATCGATCGCCAAATTTCTTAGTTCAAATTCGATCAAGATATTAATTCATTCCTTAATAATAGCAAAACTTGACTATTGCAATGCACTTCTTCTCAACATTACTCAGAAAGAAAAAAGGAGACTCCAGTTAATACAAAATACAGCAATCAAATTAATATATAACGCGAGGAAATATGACCACGTCTCACCTTTGCTGATAGACGCACATTGGCTTCCAATCGGTCATAGGATTATTTTTAAAATAATGTTGCTCATTTTCAAAACACTAGCATCCAATGAACCTCAATTTATATCTAGATTTCTAATCCCATACAGTACTCAACGCCCACTTCGTTCATCTGGTCAAAATCTTTCAGTTCCCTCTCTGAAAATTATAGGAACAAGAAGATCTGATATGTTCACTGTGATGGGACCTCAATGGTGGAACGCTCTGCCTAAATACATTAGAATTGAAAATGACGTCACAATATTTAAAAAATCTTTAAAAACCTACCTGTTTAAAGATGCTTTTAATATCTAAAACTTTTTAAATATTTTAAAGAGGTTTCTAATCGTGCTATGGTTTTAACTACCCCTTACCTTCTTGTTTTTTCCTTTTTTCTACCAAAAATTGAAAATTGTAACTTTTACTTTTTCCCTCCCGACTCATGTTTGTATCTCATGTAATTATATTGTTAAAATGTTAGTTTCTCTTTATTATTCTTTACTTGGATTTTGTACATCGCTTAGTAAATTTTAATAGGCGATTCATCAAATGTATTAATAAACTTGAAACTTGAAACTTGACCCCAAGACTGTTATACTTGATTACAATTCTTCTTTCCATATAGACTATATATTTTCCAGTTTCTGCTACTTATTCAATAAAGTTGTGGAAGTTAAAAATTGAGCCTTATACATGAAGAATTTGGGTTTAGCTCTTTCTTTACCTTAATGTAACACTGTTATAGGGCTGTGATAGCAGGAGAGTAGCAAAGCAATCAATTTGAACACTTAAAAACTGATTGTACAAGTGATGTTTTCCATCTCTGACCTAAACAATCACAGGAATGACTCTTTCTAATACAGCTAACTGGATGCATGCTTCGTAATGTGAACATGCTTTTAGCCGCATTGGAAACTTGCAGTTAATACGTTTTGCCCATTTACAAGGTGGGTGCTGAAGAAATCTCAGCCCAATCAACCAACTTCCTAAATTTTGAGTATTATTTTGTCACTGGAGCTGAAAAGAGTGTTATCTTTTTAAAAATAAAAAAAATTTATATTCCATATATCCTACAATTCTGTGTGGATTACAAATTATTCAGGTAGCCAAGCATTTTTCCCCAACTGTCCTAGTGGGCTTCCACTCTATCTAATTTACCTGAGGCAATGGGGATTAAGTGACTTGTCCAGGGTCATAAGGAGCAGTGCGGGATTCAAACCCACAACCTCAGGATGCTGAGGCTGTAGCTCTAACCCCTGCACCACACACTCCCACTTATTTTGTTAAGTGCCAATTTACAGAAACAAAATTTTGTTTTGACATCATTTCAGATCATTGATTGAACCATATCCATGTCATTCTCTTCTTGATTGGACTGAAAACATTTCAACACCACCTCATACATACATGTCTACCTAGATAAAAACCTTTGCTCACTATAGTATTTTAAACCTAATAGACATTTTGCAAAACACAAAATCTAGAGGCTAGCACATATTACCATGGAAAGGCTGAACTCCATGACTAATTCCTGTCACAGGAGTATATAGAGCAGCACAGGCAGTACTGAGGTCAAGAGGCACATTTGTGGGAACAGTTCTTTCTGCTTTTGGATTATTGTGTACTTATTTTGTACTTTGAATAAATTTTGTTTTGCCAGCTGAGTGGACAGAGATATTTATCTTCACATGTTAAAATTCAAAGAGGAATAGAAAAAAATCCCTGTTAAACAAAATAACTTGCCACGTCATGCACTTCAGTGATAACTGTTGGATTTTGCTTCACCGAGATCTGTGAGTGATCATGAGGGGAATTTTCGATAGGATGTCTAAGTCTAACTTTGGGCATTTTCCGCAAGATGTCTGAATTCAAAACCAGCAAAACCGATAGATGTCTACTTTTCTTTTTAACATCGTCTACTTAGACTTTGCCGACAGAACGTCTGACCTTAACATGCATAAATTTATTTGCTATTTTCGACCACAGAAACGTCCAAGTACAAATCGTCCAAACCCAGACCTTTTGGATGCAGGAGGGGCCAGCATTGTAATGGGCTGCCAACATGGACATTCCAACAGAGCAGTGGGGCACCTTAGAGGGCGCTTCTGTGAACTTCACATAAACTTCACATCTCACCATATACCTTTTTAAATTTATGCTGAGCTCTCCAAAAATCCCCCAAAACCTACTATACCCACTTGTTGACCATCTTTCTAGCCCTTATGGCTGCAGGTGGTACCTCTATGGCATAGAGTAAGGTTTTTGTGGGCTCACACTTTCCACCATAAATATAGTAGGTAGAGTGGCTTCTGGGTCTGACTCCTCCTTTCTATGGTTCACTAGCCCGCCCACCAGGTTACTTAAAACATCTGTGTGATACTCTACTAGGCTTTCCCATTCCAAGTTCTGCTCTTCTAGTGATAGATATGTACAGGTTCTATAGAGGACACTGTTCCACTTGTACAGATAATGCCGTCTATCCGTGGGACATCTGATTCCATATTTGGCAGTTCTTGCTAGGTTATTTTAGACAAGTGGGAACAACTATCTTGCGACAACTATGTCTGTTTTTGGAACGTCCCAATTATGGACATCTCTGTGGCAATTTTGGGACACATAAGAATGTCCATTGCTCTAATTCCATTATAGGGTTTCAAGTTTTATTTAATACTAGTCTTTAAGCCCGTTACATTAACGGGTGCTAGAACATATGTGTGTGTGTGTGTCTGTCTTTTTTTTTCTCTCTCTCTCCTTAGCCGCTTTCTTTCTTTCTGCCTTTCTTTTTCCTTGGCTGTCCATTACCACCCCTTGCCTGCTCCCCCTGTCCAATTTCCCTTCCTTTTACCTCCACTGTGTCCACCACCACCCCTTCACTGCTCTCCTTATGCAGCACAGCCCTTCTCCCTTTGTTTTACCTCCCCCCTGTCCAGCAGCACCTCTTTCCTTCTCCCCCTGTCCAACATTAGTCCTCCGTTCCTTTTTCTTCACCTCCCCTGTCCATCAGCATCTCTTTCCTTCTCCCCCTGTCCAGCAGTAGGCATCCCTTCCTTTTTTATCCTCCCTCCTAATTCTTATCCCTATGATACTCTTACCTTGCTCTGCCCCTGATCAGAGGTTCCCGACAGCTTCCCAGTTGCACCCATTGGAAAAGTTCCCCCTGCCGCATTCCGCACCCCTCCTGACGCGGCTCCCGCTGTCCTTTCTGTCTGTCTCTGTCCCTGGCCCCCTTTGCCTGTCTGTCTTTCTGTGTATCTCCCTGACCCTGTGTCTTTCTTCTTTTCTTTCTGTCTCCCTTCCTCCCTCTGTCTGTCTGTCCAAAGCAGCATTCCATCCCCCTCCATTTCCCTCCCCCCACACCAGTTCCCTGTGCACCTGCCCCTGTGTCTTTCTTATTTTCTTTGTGTTTCCCTCCCTCTGTCTGTCTGTCCAAAGCAGCATTCCATCCCCCTCCATTTCCCTCCCCCCACACCAGTTCCCTATGCACCTGCCCCTGTGTCTTTCTTATTTTCTTTGTGTTTCCCTTCCTCTCTCTGTCTGTCTGTCCAAAGCAGCATTCCCTTCCCCTCCATTTCCCTCCCCCCCACCAGTTCCCTGTGCAGCAGCATTAGCGTTTCCTCTACCCCCCCCTTTCCCTTCCCGCGGTCCGGACTACAAAGGTGGTGATTCCAGCAGCGCTTGCATCAGTCTCCACACGCTGCTTCGGGCCCTTCTACTGCCCTGATTTACTCTGGCACGTCCCTGATGACATCATCAGAGACGCGGCAGAGCAAATCAGGGCAGTAGAAGGGCCTGAAGCAGCGTGTGAAGACTGATGTACACGCTGCTGGAATCGCCATTCGGGCCCGCGGGAAGAGAAGGGGATGGGCGGCAAAGGAGAAACGGAGATCGGCGGCGGCGGCAGCAGGAACGGAGAACGTCGTCTGGCTGCGGTCCGGCTTGTGGAGGCGATAGGCTGGTGACGTATTAGCGTGCATGCACACTCCTTCGGCCACAGACCTACAGCGCACAGAACACGCAAATAGGAGTGCGCATGCGCGGCTAGCTCTTTATTATATTAGATTGCTTAATCGTAATGCAAAGCGATGAACAAATCTAAAAAATATAATAATACAACTACAAATACAAAAACAAGGGTTCAATATAAAAAACATAGATAGTACACTTAACATAAACAGGACCAAAAGGGAACCAGGGGAGGAAATACAATGAATGATAGTATATGAGACGGATAAGGGATATAACAATAGGGAGGGATAAAAAGATGGAAACTTTAGATCAAGGCTGGAATTAAATGGTGTATTTTAGCTTTAAAAAAACTAGCAGTCAAAAGCATCTTTAAAAAGAAAGCATTTTAACTTACTTTTAAACCTATCAATAAGACGTTCCTCTCTTATGTATATTTGCAGGGAATTCCATAGTTGCAGAGTGACTACTGAAAAATATGTTGTCTCCGTGTACTAATGGATTTAAGGGAGGGAACAACCAGCTAATGTTGATCGTTAGATCTGAGTGATCGGATGGGGGCATAGGGTATTAAAACACTGTCAATAAAAGAAGGAGATTTCTAAATTATCAATTTAAGAGTTAATAAACTTATCTTGTAGGATAAACTAGGTTCTTCCCTATCTTTCAGAATCACTCAGCTCTGGAACAACCTTACCTCCCCTCTTAGGAATCTGAGCTCCCTCCAACTCTTCCATAAACATCAGAAAACCTGGTTATTCTCAAAAATGTAACTCCTCCTCCCTCTCTGGTTATTCTAGTCTTCTAAATTTTCTCTTCATTTTGCCTCTTCCCTCCACTGGAGTTCCTTTCTACCCTAACTTTTTTTTTAGTTCCAGTAATTTTATTGGTTTTATGAACAGTATAATACAGAAATTTAAGAGAAGCTTCCGAAAAAACTACGGAAGTAATCAAAAGAGAAGGACACCATCAAATATATCACATTGCATGAGGGTAGAAATCGGGCATAGAAAACAAACAAAAATACTATACAGCAAGTATATGTTAATACATCAGCTATCGATAAAGAACGTAGACAGAAAAAGGGAGAAGAAACATCAGATGATAAGTGACAAGTGAGTACAATGGCAGGAATAAATATTACTGACAGTAATCATGCTAAATCATCCGGAAAGCTATCATATAAGAAAATACAGCAACAGAATGAATGCTCATAGTAGACATATTGAATATGAATATGATAAAAAGAGATCAGGTATGATCATAGTCAAAGGTCCAAACCACAAAACTCCATTATTATCGACCAAGTTTTAGTATAGGATAACGATGATTTACAACGGCCCGCTATATGACGTTCGTATTTATTATGGAGGCAAACAGAGTTCCACCACTGGTTGAAGTCAAGTTTTGTAAAGTCTTTCCAATTTTGTAATATTATTTGAAGAGCGAGAAATAACAAAAGGGTTAAAAGGCGGTCATGATACATAGAGAGAGGTGTGGAGCAGTGTTCCCGCTAAGCTGCGCTGGCGTGCGCTGGCGCACAAAATATTACATCGCAGCGCACAAGTTTCACGTCACAGCGCACACTCGAGCGGAGGTGAGAGGAAGCGGCGGCGGTCTGCCCTGATCGCCTAAGATGCAGCAGCGGCGGCATCCCCGTAATTTACGGGGATCATGAAAGGAGCCGCCGCTGCTGCATCTTAGGCGATCAGGGCAGACCGCCGCCGCTTCCTCTCACCTCCGCTCGAGTGTGCGCTGTGACGTGAAACTTGTGCGCTGCGATGTAATATTTTGTGCGCCAGCGCACGCCAGCGCAGCTTAGCGGGAACACTGGTGTGGAGAGAGCTAGAGATCCCTGAATTATAATATCAAAAGATAAGGGGTCATTAAGCGCAAAAATTTTGGTAATCATCTGCCAAATAGATGTCCAGAAGATCTGTAAATGAGGACATTCATATAACATATGACGTAAGGATCCTTCAGAGGACTTGCAGGTCCAACATAGATTATCTGAGGATCTCATGACTTTAGCTGTTTTGGTGGGAATCCAAAAGGCTCGATGGTAAAGGAAAATCGCTGTTTGTCTATGAGAGGCAGAATGAAGGAACTTAAAAATTTTGGTCTATATAGTAGTCCAGACTCCATCAGTGATAGGAGACTTCAACATCTGATTCCTTTTGGTTTTGGATTCCAGGAGTGCAGGAAAACATATAGATTGAATAAGTTTATACCAATTGGAAGACTGACCCCTGGAGGCTGAAAAAGTGAGAATCTTAGAGTGTAAGTCCGGGTTAGTATGAAGAGAGGAAGGAGAAAAAAATTTCACAGTAAGACAATGGTGTAGTTGTACCCATCTAAAGTACTGAGAAGCGGGAATATTAAATTTTGCCATAATATCAGAGAAGGTAATCCATTTGTCATCTACAATAAGATGAGATAAATTCCAAATGCCCTGATGATGCCAAGTTCTCCAAACCACAACTGCATTATCAATCTTAAGGTTGGGGTTATGCCAGATCGGCGCTTGTACCGATTCATCCAATTTTTTCTCTGAAATAGAGTCTATGCGATGAAGCGCCTGCCATGTGTTAAGCAAAATCAGGTTTTGTTTGGCTAGTGGAGGAAGAGGAATGGCAGGAGCATGCTGGAGGTAATAGGGTTCCACAACCGAATGTTCTAAAGACAGCCACGTGGGTAATGTGTTTGTGGAGCAATGAGTCAGCCAAATGGAGCCTTGAGATAACAAGAAAGCGTAGTGATATTCCCGGAAGCTGGGGAAATGAACTCCACCCTCTAAGTTTAGAGCATTTCAATTTATGCAATGCTATGCGAGGTTGTTTGCCCTGTCAAAGGAAAGACGAGAGAAGGTGTTCAATTCGGGAGTATACCGAGTGAGGGAAGAGACAAGGAAGCATGCTGAGAATGTAATTGATCCTGGGGTGTGATTATCATTTTTATGGTAGAAAGTCTGCCCCACCAGGAGAGATTTAGAGGGGACCATCTGGAAGTGCAAGAACGAATAATAGAAAAGATAAAATCAGAATTGAGACTTAAGGTGGAGTCAAGCGAGGATCCAAAATATAAGCCTAGGCATTTAATCTTAGTAGGGGGACCAAATAAACCCATATTTAGAAGATTCAGATTGAACATCAATACAGTTGAGCGGAAGAATTTCAGATTTAGTGACGTTTAGTTTATATCCAGATATGGTAGAATAGTGATTAATTTGTTCAAGTACGTATATTAGGGATTCAGGAGTGACATAGAGAAGAATATCGTCTGTGTAGGCCGATAATTTAACTGAGAAGGGGCCTGACTTGAAACCCCCCGATCCTTGAATCGTATCTGAAGGCAGCTAAGAGTGGTTCCAGGTCAAGATTAAAAAATAGAGGGGAAAGAGGACATCCCTGTCTCGTACCGCGGGATGGAAAGAAGAGTCGCAAAAGATTTCCATTGATCATAATCTGAGTCGGGTGTGAGTAGAGAACTCTAATCATGGATAAAAAGGATTCAGGGAAGCCATACCAACGAAGGATATGAAAAAGAAAATGCCATTCGAGACGATCAAATGCTTTTTCAGCATCAAGGGCTAGGACCAGTAGGCGGTCGGAGTGAGATGAGGTGTGATGTATTATGTGAGATAGTAAGCGGGTGTTATTGGAGGAATATCGATTGTTCAGAAAGCCTGATTGATCAGGTGAGATGAGAGAAGGAAGAACAGATTGTAAACGGGAAGCAAGGATTTTGGCAAAATTTTTGCATCGACATTGATTAGGGAGATGGGGCGGTAATTTTTAACATCATGAGGATCCTTACCTGGTTTGGGGAAAACAATGAGTGTAGCTTTTGTAAAAGAGCCTGTGGAACGGCCCTGCTCACATAGATATTGAAAAAACGATAAAAGGAATGGTAGCAGGGAGGGGAGAAAGGCTTTGTAGAATTCAACAGTAAGGCCGTCCGGGCCTGGAGATTTATTAGGGGTCATGGAATTGATGGCATCTGTAAGTTCTTGGGCTGTAAAGTCAGTGATAAGTGAGGTAGATTCCGGTGGTGATAAAGAAGGGTGAGGGAAAGATAGGAAAGAGTTGAGGTGGACATTAGCAGGAGAGGTTTCAGAGGAATATAAGTGCTGATAAAAATCATAAAAGGTGGAGGAAATGTCAGAAGGATCCGTGAGGTATTGACCAGCTGAGTCCTTAATAGAAGATATAGTGGATTTATCTTGGGATTTTTAAAGATAATTCGCAAGTAAATGGCCTGGTTTATTACTGTCCGTATAGTAGGTAGGAGTAGCAAACACCGATTTAGCAGCAGATGAACTCAGTAAAGAATTGTATTGGAGTCTAAGGTTACGCAGGTTCGACAAGGCTGTAATATCAGAAATATCAGAAATGTGGCAAGATTCAGCTTCACAAATACGAGTTTCAAGATCCAGTTGTGTTTGTTTCCTAGAAGAATGAAGGCGTGTAGTGAACTGAATAATGGCGCCCCGTATGTAAGCTTTAAAAGTGTCCCAGGTGGTAGACCAGTTGGTGTGTGAAGGGATATTGAATTGAAAAAATTCCTTAATAGCAGCCGTTATGCAATCTGAAAACTGGGCCTCAGCCAGAAGTGAGGAATTAAACTTCCATTGCTTACTGCGAGGTGCAAGAGAAAAGTGAGAACATGTGATAGAAATAGCAGCATGGTCAGAAATTGTGATGGAGTGGATATGAGAAGTGGTGATGAATTGCAAGATAGAGGAGCTGGTAAGAAAATAATCAATCCTGGAATAGGTGGAATGAGGAGCAGAGAAAAAAGTAAATTGATCAGAGTCTTTATGGTGGAGCCTCCAGGGGTCAGTCAATTGTAGCTGAGACAATATATCATGCAATGCATACCACGATTTAGGTTTTTTATATATGGCATGTGATTTTCTATCTTTCAATGGGTCTAGAATAAGGTTGAAGTCTCCTCCTACAAAGACAGGAGTGTCAGGATCTTGTAAAATATGATTAGCTAAATTGTGAAAGAAATCTGGGGAGTCTAAATTTGGTGCATAGATGTTAATAATACGTAGATTGTTATTGGAAATAGATAGCTTGGTACTTATCCATCGTCCATATGTATCATGAGAGCTGGCAATAATTGAAATGGATGGGTGTTGTCTTATTAGAGTAAGAACACTATTCTTTCCATTCAATGCAGGAGAAAATACAGGAGGGAAAAATCCCTGTTTAATGAACTTGGCTGAGTCCGAGTCATTGAGATGAGTCTCTTGTAGGAGAATAATATCAGATTTAAGATCATCAATATAAGATAATATTTTACGTTTCTTGATCATATTATTAAGACCTTTGACATTTAAAGAAGTTATGGATAAAGACATTGTACATATTGCAAAATAATCTGCATGAACAATAGAGCATCTGTATAAAAATGAGATATCAGGAGACAAGAGCACACAACTGTATTGTCAGCAATGAAGAAATGAGAGCTGTAACAGTCAGAAAAATGCATATAAAAAGTAAGCAGAGATAGCAATGAAACATACTTGAGATGGTGAGAAGAGAGCCCATTGCACTAAGGCAAAAGGCACTAGCAATGGGAGGCTGGAGCAGCAAGAAAAAGATAGTCAAGAGAAATCCATTCCAGCAACCAATACAGTTATGTTGTGCAGGGCCGCCATCAGAAATTTCTGGGCCCCTTACTGAGCAATCCTATTGGGCCCCCCACGCACCCCTTCCCTCCCCCCGACCTCCCCTTCTTCCATGGGCCGAATACACACATACTTTTCTCTGTCACCGCACTCTTTGACCAAAAGATTTGTAAGCCTGCAACCACGTCAAGGTAGACTCTTTCAGCAGGGCCCTAACCTAACCTAAACTAAACTAATCTATACCTATCTATTCTAAACTAACATATGTCTAGCGCGCACAAACTCCTGCTCTACATGGGAAAAATAACACCAGCTCAATGCTGGCGTTAGCATCTAGCGTGCGTGGCGTACGCTAAAGCCACTATCGTAACTTAGTAAAAGGAGCCCTATTTTTATTAGTTAATTATTATTATTATTTTCCAATGCTCAATATGACTTCCTTTTTTAAGGTTTGACACTTGCGCCAGAATATTTTTACTAAATTTAAGAAGTATTTGCCCTCTTTTAAATGGTATAGAAGTTAAAAAAAGGGACTGGCATTAATGAAGTCATTAGGTTCAATCTAGCCATTTATTTCTGCATGAATTTAAACAACTAAAAAAAAAGATAAATATAGCTCATCCAGTCATACAAGAAATGGCTCTACAGCAGGGGTGCCCACACTTTTTGGGCTTGCGAGCTACTTTTAAAATGACCAAGTCAAAATGATCTACCAACAATAAAATTTTAAAAAACCCCACAAAGCACACTGTATGCAGAGAAAATGTTAATTATCATTTATATTCCACGGGTTTTCAAAGAGGTCAAGTCAGACGATTCTATGCAATGTCACCTCAGGAACAACTATACAAAAATAGACAAATATACCCCCTCCCTTTTTACTAAATCGCAATAGTGGTTTTTAGAGCAGGGAGATGCACTGAATGCCCTGTGCTGCTCTCGATGCTCATAGGCTCCCTGTGCTAAAAACCGCTATTGCAGATATAAATTCTCTAAACAGACACATTTTGATCACTGAACTGAAAATAAAATCATTTTTCCTACCTTTTTGTCTGGTGATTTCATGAGTCTCTGTTTGCACTTCCTTCTTCTGACTATAAATCCAATATTTTTTTTTCTTTCTGCCCCTCCCCTTTTCTTTCTGTCTCTCTTTCTTTCTCTCTCCCCCTGCCCCCCCAAGTCATCGCACCAATTTCTCCACTTCCCCGATTCTTTCCCTACCCTCTAAACCACCATGCCGATTTCTCACTGCTTTCACGAGCCAGGTCAGAAATGTACAAGCGCCGGACTCACAAGACTTCACTTCTGATGTCAATTCTAACAACGGAGAGGAAGTTCCAGGCCAGCCAGGCAGCGATTGGCTGGCCCAGAACTTCCTCTCTGACGTCAGAATTGACATCGGAGGTGAAGTCTTGTGAGTCCAGCGCTTCTACGTGCCTGGCCTGGCTCAGGGAGGCAGGAAGAGAAAGATTGCCAAGGCAACGCGATCGACTCACATTGCCTTTGCGATCTACTGGTCGATCGCGCTCAACCATTTGGGCACCCCTGCTGTTATGGTATCCTGTCCTGACCTGAGGAAAGGGGTTTAGTCCCCAAGAAACTGCCTTATTTCCATTTCCTATTTATAAACTTTAATCAATAGATACAATACTACTTGATTCTACGTAAAGCAACAAAACAATTTTTTCTACCTTTTGTCGTTTTTGCTTTAATCATCTTGTCTTCACTCTTCTTTCTAGCCAGCATCTGTCCGCTCTGTCTTCCATACAGCATCAGCCCCTTCCATCCACTGTCCGCCCTCTCCCCGTTCCATATGGCATCTTCCCTCTTTTTATGCTCCTTCAATAAACTGTCTATCCTGTGCCCCTTCTCTTCTCCTTTGTACATGATTGATTTCAGCTCTGCCACCTCTCCATTTTTCTTTCTCTGTCACCACCCCGTCCCCTATGCTCTGGCATCTCTCTCTTCTCCTTTCTTTCCTTCGCACACCACAATCTGGTATCTTCCCTTCCCTGATTCTCTAGCATCTCACTCCTTTCCTTTTCTTCCATCTCTCCCTCCCCCTCCATGCTCTGACATCTCCTCCTTCCTTTCCCCCTTCCTTTTTCCTTTGTCTGGCATACTTTCCTCCTTCCCTCCATGCCTTGGCATCTCTTCCTCCCTCCCTTCCCTCCAATCCCTGGCATCTCGTTTCATTCCCTCCCTCATCTTCTTTCTCCCTCCAGTTGGGTGCAGCAAGTCTCTCCCCCTCTGCTCCCTTTCCTCCTTCTGTCACCCATTACCTGGCATCATGAACTTCTTCAGGCAGCAGCATTCACAATTCGCTGCTGTTGCCAGCTTCGGGCCGTCTTCTCTGTCGGGTCCTGCCTTCATGGAAACAGAAGTAGGCAGGATCCGGCAGAGAGGAAGGCCTGAAGCTGGCAACAGCAGTGAATTGTAAATGCTGATGCTAGCCGAAGAAGTTCATGACGCCAGGTCGAACACCCGGGACAGACTGCTACTCTCCCCCCCCATAACCCTCCTATCTCTCCCTCCCTCCCATCACGAGACTCTAAACAGCACTGCTCTACTCTAAGCAGGCTGGTTCAGGACTTTCTCCTGCCGTGATTCCCTCTGGCACGTCACTGATGAGGGAAGGAGGGAGAGGTAGGAGGGTCGGATCGGGTTGGGGGTCGCCCGGGATGATGATGAGGCTGCTGCTGCTGCCAGCGAATCCAGCAAGGGTGAGGCCCCAAAGCACAGCACTGGCAGGCCTCCCCTGACTATTTCGGGCCCTAGGCCTGTGCCTACTGGGCCTATCCTTTAATCTGGCCCTGCTTCCCCCCCCCATATGCCCTGACATCTCTATCTTCCACTCCATGGTATGGTATCTCCTTTCCCTCCCTCCCATGGTCTTTGCATCTCTTTCCTCCTTTTCCTGATCTTCCTTCTCCCTTCTTCCCTCTCTCTCCCCAATTGGGTGCAGCAGTATTTCTCTTCCCCCTCCCCCCACTGGGTACAGCAGTATCATCAGCATTTCTCTTTCACCCCCCCCCCCAATTGGGTACAGCAGAAGCAGCATTTCTCTTCCCCCTCCCCCCTAATTGGGTGCAGCAGCATTACTCCTCCCATTCCCCCCCCCCCCCGTCTCACACACCCGGCAGATTCGCTACAGACAAAGGCAAGTTGCAAGTTTCCCTTGGTCGCTGACCTATCTCCCAAAGGGCAGTGACAGAGGGAGGTTTACAACTTGCTGCTCTTGCTTACTTTGGGCCTTTCTCGTTGCCGGGTCCTGCCTTCACGGAAACAGAAAGTAGGCAGAACCCGGCAGCGAGAAAAGCCCGAAGTAAGCAAGAGCAAGTAAGCTTCCCTCCATGGCTGGCCTATCTCCCGCATGCTCCGGGGCTCTAATGGTCCGTGCCGGCTTCTCTTCTCTACCCCCCACCCCCCCGAAGTAACTTCTGGTTTCGGAGGGAAGCCGGGTTCGAGTCGCTTGCTGGGGTTTTTTTTTTTGTTTAAAGTCCGGCGGGTTTTTCGGCGGCTCTTCTGGCTGCGCATTAAGCAGTGGCAGCAGCAGGATTCGGCAAATGACAGCCGGGCGGGCATCTAAATTTGCTGGGTGTTGTGCCCGGCTGAAAAGTGCTGGGGAGAACACTGGGGAGCCCGGGCCCCCTGTCAGCTCCGGGCCCCTGAATGCTGGACTGGTAGTACTGCCCTGATGGCGGCCCTGATGTTGTGCAATAGAAGCTCTGGCTGAAAGCTCCATTAAGAATTACAAGCAGCAGGGTCAGAAAGGTTAATATGAGAGCTAAAGCAAACATCATAAAACAATAATGGCTGATTAAAAGCAGCCAGTCTGAACCAGTGAGTCAGAAGCACAGTGAAGCATGGCTAATGACTCGTAGACACTAGCAGACAATCAGAGCAGCATGCTGTACTGAACTGAGGGAGAGAGCAGAGCTGTACAATCTAAATGCAAAATAAAGTGAGTTTCCTTGCCGTGCAGAACAGGATCCGTTTATGATAAAGAGAGTTAGCATCAGTGAAATAGAAGCAGCATATTAAGATTAGTAAGATTATTTAGTTAAATAGAATAGACTGCTGAATTAATGAGAAAACAAAAGTGAGAAAACGAAAGCATTGCAAAGCAAAAGCACATTTTAAAAGGCACGAGGATACTCAGAGTCTCTCTGCAGATCAGCGTGGCTTCGGGCAGCAAGCACAGTGGGGGGCGGCATTAAACAGAGTCGATCGGGGTCGGCGAATTCTCTTCTATTTAGGCGGCCAGGAGCTCAGGGTCGGAGAAGTCCTTAGTTTGATTAAGATGAGTGACCCGCATTCGGGCGGGGTAAAACAGGCCGAAACGGGCGCCCATTTTTTTCAGCTGGGGTCGGAAGGCAAGGAGCTGTTGGCGGGCTTTGACTGTGTTCTTATGGAGATCAGGCAGGAACCGGATCTTGTTTCCCTCGTGGATCACAGGCGCCGCGGATCGTGCTTTTTGCTGGATTTCAAGGACCTGCGGGTAACGGAGGATCCTCAGGATGATGGGTCGTGGTCGGCGGTCACGTGGTAGTTGGGAAGATGGTAATAACATGGTGGCGTTTTTGGAATCCTTCATCCCAAAATTATAGGATCTGCATTTTAAATATGACTTTGAAATCGAGCGTGCTCACCGCTCGCCATCTTCCTGTCTACCCTAACTCTTGTTAACCGTGTCGAGCTTTACGAATGTAGAGATGATGCGGTATACAAACCTAAGGTTTAGATTAGATTAAATTAGATGTGGCCGAGAGCCAATAAGATTTTTTAAGAAGTGGAGAAATATGATCAAATTTCTTTGCTTTCCATATGAGTCTGATAGAGGCATTTTGGATGAGTTGCAAGCACCTTTCTGTGAGGGGGATTCTTGTAAACATAGCATTACAGTAATCAATTCTGGGAATAAAAAGTCCGATAGCTTGTCTCGACGGACGGCTCTAACGCGGAGCTGGGAGGCCCGCAGGGCCGTCCGTCGGGTAGGGATTAGGGAAGGGGGGGGGGTTAAGGAAGGAAAAGTTTGAATCGGGGGGGTAGAGGCCTTCCCGCCGGGGAATTGGCCTCTGATAGGGCAAAAGTCGCGGCCGTAGGGTGGGGTGGGAGGTGCATATAAGGAGGGCACTCGGAGGACCTTAACGGTTTCCGGTCCTCTGAGAAAACTTTGGCGGTGTTGGGTTCGCATGGCGCCTCGTGGTTTGCCCCTCAGCTATGGAGCGCTCACCTTCAGACGCGGCAAAGCTGCCCCTTTTGGCCGGTGATTCGCTCGATGAAGACGAGCCAACGCCGGGGAGTGGGGCTGCACGGGGGGGACGCTCACTGCCTCCTCGGCGCTCGCGTTCGGCTGCCCGAACCGCGATTGTGCTCGAGGTTGTGGGGGAGGTGCAGGCTGTTGCTGAAAGTGAGGGGTCGACCCGCAGGGGCCGCAGCAGACTACCGGGTGTGCGGGGGAGGAGCTGTGGCGCCGGGAGAAGGCTGATGGGGACTTCCCCTCCGACTGCTGCTGGGACTGCTGGTGTGTCGGCTGCTGGTCTTCTTCCTGTTTCAGGTGGGCCTGTGGCTGCTCAGGCTGGGATGGGGAGTGTTGGTGCTGGGTTGGAGTCTGGCCGGCAGGATGGGGCGGCTTCTTCCTCGGTGGGGGGTGGTGTTCTCGGGAGAGGTTCGGTGGAGATCCCGGTGTTGCCCTCTACCTCTGGTTCGGGTCACGGGTTGCCTGGAAGCGCGGCCAGCTGGTGGTCGCCTTGGGCGCCGGGTCCCTGGGGGACTCCTTGGGGTCCTGGTCCATGGACTGTGGTTCCGCCTCCATTCCACGGTGCTGTCCCGCCGACGCCTTGGGGCTCGGGCGTTTCCATTGGGGGTGGCCCTCGGGGGTTTGAGGGGATGGGGACCAGTGGGTGGGGGCTTGGCCCTCAGGGCTAACTTATCCTTCTACTGTGCAGGTTGCTGGCCCCTGCTTTGATTTTTCCCCCAGGCTTCCGCTGCTGGACGTGAGTGTGTCGCTGGGACTTCTGCGACTGGAGTGTGTGTCGAAGGACTGGATGCTGCCCCACGGACAGGAGTCGAGGAGCACGCACGGGCGGCCCGTCAGAGTCCTGCTACGGTGGTTGCTGCGGAGTACGCCACTCCTGGAGCGGCAGGTGGCGGAGACAGACCGGCTGGAGACCTGACCTCGGGTAACATGGCCTTAGAGGCTGGGGTTGTTGGTAAGGGTAGGAGGAGGAAGGGTAAGGGAAAAAGTAGGAAAGGCCGCCGGAGTAGGGATTCTTCTTCGTCCTCTTCGTCTTCTTTAACCTCTTCTTCCTCATCGACATCATCTTCCTCGTCAGGGTCACTTCGGCGGGGTACGGGTGAGAGATCAGTGCAGGAAGGGGCTGATCGGGGGGCCCTGGCTCTTGTGGCGCTGTCGGAGCTGTGGGAGAAGGTTCCACGGTCTCTTCGCCGCAAAATTAGGAAGCGTTCGTGTGTTGACATTTTTCGGCTTTTGGAGGGCTGAGTGCGGGGTCGGAAGAAGAAGAGTAAGAAGGAGGGGGGGAAGCCTAAAGTGGGTATGGTGTCCCGCAATGTTGTGAATTGGTCATGGGCGTTTTTGCGTTTAGCCAGTGTTTGGGGATGGGAGCGCCCCCAGGACTACGGCCTGTTGTTGGCATACGCGGATTCCATTCTCGATGGTTATCAGCGGTTCGGTGGTTGGGCCTGGCTCAACTATGATGAAGCGTTCCGTGACAAGATGGAGGAGAACAGGCACATGTCTTGGAGTACGCAGGACATTAATCTGTGGCTCACCCATATGGCGAAACCTGGGGGGTCCGGCCCGAGTGTTGCGGGTAAGCCGGGGCTTCCGGTTGCTGGGGGGGGGGGGGGGGGTTCGTTCCTTTCATCCCACAGGGGGCCCGGGGGCCGGTCCCTGTCTCTGCTGGCAGTTCAATAAATCCTCCTGTTCCTTTACGGACTGTCGCTTCCGTCATGCCTGCTCGGTTGTTCACTATCTAGATGATTTTCTGTTCGTCAGGGGGGGGGGGGGGCGGGCTCTGGCGATTGCAGTCTGCTGAAATCTACCTTTGAAGCGATGGCTGCCGAATTCGGGGTGCTGTTGTCTGCTGATAAATCGGAAGGGCCCACTTCTTGCCTCACCTTCTTGGGGATCGAGATTGACTCGGTTGCAATGGTGACTCGGCTGCCTCAGGGTAAGGTGCGACAGTTGTTAGCCTTGATTTCTATGGTTCGGGGTACCCATAAATCTACTCTGCGGGTCTTGCAGTCTTTGTTGGGGTCCCTTAACTTTGCCTGTCGGGTCCTGCCTATGGGACGGGCTTTTTCGCATCGTTTAGCGGCGGCAACGTCCGGTGTTCAGGATTGCCGACACTTTGTCCGGATTACAGCAGGGATTCGGGCGGATTTGCATATGTGGTCTCTCTTCTTTGCTCAATTCAACGGGTTGCTCCCCATTCAGTTCCCGGACACCTCTAACTTGGATCTGGAGCTGCAATCGGATGCGGCGGGGGGTGTAGCTTCGGACTCTATTGTCAAGGGGACTGTTGCGCGGCGGCGTGGCCTGAGAGTTGGCGGCGGGCAGGTATTACTCGCAATGTGACCCTGCTGGAGCTTTTCCCCTTGTTAGTCGCATGTGAGTTGTGGCCGGAGAAGTTGCAGAACTGGCGAGTTGTTTTCTGGTGTGACAACATGGGGGTGGTCAAGGTAGTGAACAGGCAGGCTGCAAAATGTTTGCAGGTGAATGTGGTAATGCGGGAACTGGTCTTGCGCTGTTTGCGCCTTAATTTGTATATTCGGGCACGGCACGACCCTGGGGTTCAGAACAGGCTTGCTGATGTGTTTTCTCATTTTCAATTCTTGCAGTTTCGCCAGCTGGCGCCTTCAGCGAAGGAGGAGGGGTCGCCGATGCCAGAACATTTATGGGGCTTGTTGGTGAGCGGATCTGGAGCTTGTTGCAGCGGTCGGTAGCGCCTGCCACTTGGACTCGGTACAATCGGGGTTTCGTGACTGTATTTCAATTTCTGCATACGCGGGGTTGGGTCCCCGTCCCTGTCCCAGAGGTCTTGTTAGCGGACTTCTTAGCGGAATCTCAGCTGGAGGGTTATTCCCGTAGTGCGGCGGCGGGTCACCTGGCGGGCTTTGCTTTCTTTTGTAGGGCCTTCGGGTGGTCCTGCCCGGCATCAGGGTTTTTGCCTTGCAGGATGTTGGCGGCCCGGGGTCAGGTGGCTCCACGGTTGTCGGATGCTCGGCTGCCAATCACGCATGCATTGTTGTCTCGTCTCATTGGGGAGTTGCCTGTTGGGCCTGTTGTAGTTTCAAAGCTTGTTTGTTTAGGGTGGCTTTTTCATTGGCGTTCTTTGGGGCGCTGCGGGTTGGTGAGCTGCTTGTCCACCCGGCTGACACCCTGGGCTTGCATGGTCTCCTGTTTAGTCAGGTGCGCGTGGCTGGGGATACGGTGCGTTTGTTCATTGCCAGGTCTAAGTCGGATCAGCTGGGCAGGGGGCGCACATTGGTCCTGCGCCGAGTGGTGGCCTGTGCTTCATGCCCGGTCCAGTCGCTGGAAGCCTATATGGCGGTTCGACCTAGCTCAGACGTGGCGTTGTTGCTGCATGTGGATGGCGTTCGTCTCACTCGTTACCAATTTCTGGCGGTCTTGCGTCGGGCTCTGGGTCGGTGTGGTGCTGAGCCGGCGCGCTTCGGAACGCACTCTTTTCGCATTAGGGCTGCCACTAGTGCATTTGAGGCTGGGGTACCTGCTGGGGCCATTCAAAGACTGGGTAGATGGTCATCTGGGGCCTATTGCAGATACATTCGTCCGACTGATTCCATACAAGGGGATTCTCAGCCTGGTTGGTTGGGTTAATGGGTGCTCCTGAGATGGTTGGGGAGGCTAGGACAGTTTGGCGGGCGGTTGAGTACTGGGTATGAGTGTTTGCCTTTCGGGGGGATGTGGGCGGGTTCACTGCATGGCTTCTTGTTACTAACTTTTTTGGGTCCTGGGGGACGTTGGCTTGACTGCTGAGTTTTGCTTTTCAGGTGCTGCGTGACGTATCCTGTCAGTTTGGATCATTGGGCACTCCTTTGTCTATTGGGCCGGGGAGCGCGCAGTGGTACGACTGGGCGGTCAGCACTTGGGTCTCCATCATCGCGGAGTCTACGTCTCTTGGTGGGGTCAGCGGGGCATGCATTGGCATCAGCTGCTCCCCCTTCTGGAGGATCTGCGACATCGTGCTCGGCGTCCTGATCTATTGCTTTTCCACCTCGGAGGCAACGATGTGGATTCGCTTAGCGGGAAACATTTAATTGATATGGTTATTGGTGATCTGGGGGTGATCCAGGGTTGGTTTCCGGGTGCCCGGCTCGTTTGGTCCGACATTATTCCGCGGCCAAAGTGGTTGGTGTCTCGTAGATGGACCAAGGGGCTCATTAAAGTGAATAGGCAGATTGGCCGGTGGGTGGAAGCTCGGGGCGGGGTACAGATCCGGCATTCCTGGGTTGATGTTTTTTGTTCGGGTTTGTTTTACCGGGATCAGGTTCATCATTCGGATATCAGGTGGGATCTCTTACTCGATGATTTTGCTACCTGTTGTGAGCATGTGTTGGACCCTTAGCCACAGCTCTGTTCATTGGGGGGCCTGTAACGGGTTACAGGCTTGTGGCGGTATCCCGAGCTACAGGCGGCTGGTCTCATCATGGGAATGAGCGGTGGGCCGGTTGGGAGCCGTGCCTGGTGGGTCGGATGACTCTGGACAATGGGGCATGTGGGGACATGCCACCCCTCGGACCCTTGCTTAGATGGCAGGGTCGGGGGCCATTTACATCTGAGTCAGTAGCTCGGGATCTGGGTCGCAATGGTGATACCATTGTGCTGGTTTAATGGATAAATTGTTATTTAATGTTGTTTGTAATGTTATTTATAATATGTAAATGTTATTTAAATATGTTAATTTTCAATAAACAGGGCTGCGGCCAGGTTTCTCCACTCAGGTTTACGTGTCTTCTTGGGGTTTGATTAAGGGTTTGATGGGCAGGAAGATGTTTGCATTAAGAAAGCGGGCCGCTTCAGCTTCCACTGTTATAAAAAGTCCGAGAGCTTGTCTCGACGGACAACTCTAACGCGGAGCTGGGAGGCCCGCAGGGCCGTCCGTCGGGTAGGGATTAGGGAAGGGGGGGTTAAGGAAGGAAAAGTTTGAATCGGGGGGGTAGAGGCCTTCCCGCCGGGGGATTGGCCTCTGATAGGGCAAAAGTTGCGGCCATAGGGTGGGGTGGGAGGTGCATATAAGGAGGGCACTCGGAGGACCTTAACGGTTTCCGGTCCTCCGAGACAACTTTCCCGCCCTCCCGCCCGTTAGTACCTGGGGGTGAGTGTTTGATTCGGTTGGCGGTATCCTGAGCTACTGGCAGCTGGTCTCATCATGGGGATGAGCGGTGGGCTGGTTGGGAGCCATGCCTGGTGGGTCGGATGACCCTGGACAATGGGGCATGTGGAGACATGCCTCCCCTCGGACCCTTGCTTAGATGGCAGGGTCGGGGGCCATTTACATCTGAGTCAGTAGCTCGGGATCTGGGTCGCAATGGTGATACCATTGTGCTGGTTTAATGGATAAATTGTTATTTAATGTTGTTTGTAATGTTATTTATAATATGTACCGTATTTGCCGGCGTATAAGATGACTTTTCAGTACCTTAAAATCCTCCCCAAAGTCGGGGGTCGTCTTATACGCCGGGTACTGTTTACATGCCCTTACTTTACATTAGAGAGCTGCACGGGGACACCCCTAGGGTCACGGGGATCCCATGGGGACGCCCCCTAGGGTCACGGGGATCCCATGGGGACGCCTCCGAGGGTCGCGGGGCTCCTGCGGGGCTGGATGTACTCAGTCTTCTGGATGTACGCGACTCTTCTTCTCCCTACCTTCTCTGCTTGCAGCACAGAGCCGAACGGAAGTCTTCCCGACGTCAGCGCTGACGTCGGAGGGGAGGGAGGGCTTAAACAAAGCTTAAACAAAGCCCTCCCTCCCTCCGACGTCAGCGCTGACGTCGGGAAGACTTCCGTTCAGCTCTGTGCTGCAGGCAGGGCAGATAAGGAGAAGGAGAGTAGCCTCGCGGTTCGAGTGGCTACCAAGGGAGAGGGGCGGTTCGCCCCGCCCCGGTTGCAGCACAGCCGGCCAGGTTCCCTTACTTTTGTGGCACTTCCCCGACCGACCGATAACAGCCCGGGTCCGACAATCCTCCCTGCCCTGTAGCCGCGAATCTAAATTACCTTCTTACAGCAGCACAAGGAATAGCATAACCCAATAATTGGGACAGATATGCCACACTCGCTAAGAAAGAATGCACGACACCTACCGACTACCCTTGCTGCCGGGCAAAAACCAAAAACTGCACCATCATAGGCACAGAAAAAGGCAGACTGCCACTAAAAACTGGATCTGCCAAAAAGAGCAGAACATGACACCAGCTAGAGTGATAGGATTTCCAAGTATTCACAGCCAGACTATTCCGCAGCAGCTCCGTTAAGAATCCAGCACTCTGCTCCAGAGCTCCACCAGCATCACAGTAGGTTCCAGGTCTGCCATGGGAGCTAAAGCCCGAAAATGGGCCCACTGAAAACGAGATAAGGCATCGGCAATCTCATTAAGCAAACCTGGAACATGCTGAGCAGTCAGAGTAATATTTAATTGCAAACAACGGAGCACAATCAGACGCATTAATTCCACCAGCAACGGACAATGAGCTGATTGCGCATTAACAGCCTGCACCACCGCTACATTGTCCGAAAGTAGCACTACCTTCCTGTGCTGCAAACGGTCACCCCAAATCATAGTTGCTACCCAAACCGGAAACAATTCCAGAAAAGCTATATTAGCACCCCACCCCCGCTCGTGCCACCAGACCGGCCAAGGTTGAGCGCACCAAGCTCCCCCCAAATAGGCACCGAAACCATAACATAGAAACATAGAAGATGACGGCAGAAAAGGGCTACAGCCCATCAAGTCTGCCCACTCTGCTTACCCACCCCCTGTCTATGCCCTAATGACCCATCAGTAAACAGGCATAAATCTACCGATGAGACCGCTTCCTTCTGCCACACACAAACACCATTAAAGCTCTGCAAAAACTGATAACAGAGCCGAAGATCAGCCTTAACACCCGCCGTCAGGCATACCCTAAAATGGTTTTTAATAAGACCCCTGGAAAAAATAGCCAAATGGCGAGAAAAAACACGACCCATTGGAATCACCTTAGACGCAAAATTAAAATGACCCACCGAACACTGAATCTCTTGCAAAGTCAACTTAGACTTCCCCAAAGCCTCCCCAATAGCCAGACACAAAGCCTGCACCTTAGCCAAAGGTAGCCTAGATTCCATCCGAATAGAATCTAGTTCCACACCCAGAAAAACTAAGGAAGTAGCAGGCCCCTCTGACTTTTCTAACGCCAATGGCACACCCAAACTCTTAGTCACAGCCTCAAATGCTGCCACCATCTAAGCACACTGAGTAGAACCCACTGGACCCCCGAACAAAAAGTTATCCAAATAATACTTCTACAACCCGACACCTGCTCTGTGACCCAGTGCAGAAAAGAAAAAGCTTCAAAATAAGAACAGGACACAGAACACCCCATCGGCATGCACTTATCAAAATAATAACTATTTTGGAACTGAAAACCCAACAAATGAAAGGAATCAGGATGGACAGGAAGTAAGCGAAAGGCACACTATATCCGCCTTTGTGAATAAGGCCCCCGGACCCAAATTGCACAGCATAGACACTGCCACATCAAAAGAAGTATACTGCACCGAACAGAACAAAGGATCAATAAATGAATTAACACTGCGCCCCAGGGGAAAAGACAAATTATGAATCAGCCTATACTTCCCCAACTCCTTCTTCGGTATTACCCCCAAAGATGATACCACAAAATCCGGCAAAGGAGAGACCGAAAAAGGACCAGCAATCCTTCCCAAACCTAATTCCTTCTTCAACTTATCCCATACCACCTCCACATGCAACTGGACCGAAGACGCATTATGACACAAATGTGGAAGGGGGGGCAACAAAAGGAATAACAAAACCCAAATGAAAACCCTCCCACAACAACTGCGCAGCATCCTCCATCGGATAAAGGTGCAACTAGATATCCAAAACATCCAAATTAATAGGAGAAGGGGCTTTAGCCATGCATGCTCCCCGGCAAATGTCCTGAGGTCCGCACACCTGTACCCCGGCCTCCCCCACCACTACTGGCACACCTAAAGGCTGGGTGGGAACTGGCACATTGACTGCAAAGGTGACGGTATTTACAGGATGCCCTCTCACACCGCCCAGCATTGAACTGGAAACAAAAGGTACTGGGTCCCCCTCGACCAGCCGATGGCCCAGCACCTCCTCCCTGGCCCATGAACCCCAAGGTAAATCGGTGAACTGCAGGAGCGGAGACTCCACTTGCAGAGGCTCTCCCATAAAATCCAGACCCAAAGGAACCACTAGGACGAAAGGACCAAGACCTGGCTTGTGTCATTTCCCCCAACCATAAATCTACATCCTGATAACCCCTCGCCCAAGATTTGTCAGCTGCCAGACTTTTACGAAACCACTCATCGTAGTTTAACCACGACCAGCCCCCATAAGTCCGATACATCCTTAATATCATATCGGCATAATGGAACAAATCCGCATACAGAACTGGCCGAGCCGCACCAACCACTGCTGCATAAATATTAAAACCCAACAACCAGTTCATGATAGTATGCGGTACACGAGACTTCTTACGAGAGCCTTCAGCCTTACCATCATCTTTTTTCTTATCACATTTATCATGCTCCTTGTCTAACAAACTAAACACATCCACAAATTTCTCTCTCAAAATTTTATGCCACAATTTTTTAGAAATACCACAGTCAAGTGGAGCAATCTCACACATCATATGACCATTACGAGTCACACCCACCGCAGCAGCACCAGAGGTACGCGGCACTGACCCAGCCACAGTGGCCTGACCAACCGGCCGAGACTGCCCCTCCAAACCAGGCGCACCTTCATCCTCAGAAGAAAAGGAAACAGAAGAAGATTCCGAAGAATTATGAGTCCAAGGACTGCCAAGCTGCCATCGGATCCCCCTGAACACTTCGCCTCTGTTTCTTTTCTCTATCCAAACACTTAACCATATGACGCAAATTTTTCAAAAACTTGCAGTCACGCAACTTTTTGCTAACTGACTTTCGATCACCTGAAACCTCCTGCCCATCCCAAGACGATCCCACACCCCTACCCAAAACCCCACCAGCCCCTGCTAACAAATCATACAAAACCCCCATAGACTCACCCGAAACAGCAGCAGGAGCAGGGCCAGAAGGTCCAGGTAAAGAGTCAAGAACAGACGCTGCCGCTGGACCGCCTAAGCACCCTACCAGCCGCAGGCTCTGGGCCTACACGCTGATGCGAGGCTGCCCCACGATGACCCACCGCACCCGCTTGCAAACCCTTCACATTCCAGGCATCCACCACCTCTCCGTAAAGTAGAACTTCCTAACATTGCTCTTGAATCTACCACCCCTCAACCTCAAATTGTGTCCTCTAGTTTTACCATTTACCTTTCTCTGGAAAAGATTTTGTTCTACGTTAATATCCTTCAAGTATTTGAACATCTGAATCATATCTCCCCTGTCTCTCCTTTCCTCTAGGGTATACATATTCAGGGCTTCCAGTCTCTCCTCATACGTCTTCTGGCGCAAGCCTCCTATCATTTTCGTCATCCTCCTCTGGACCGCTTCAAGTTTTCTTACGTCCTTCGCCAGATACGGTCTCCAAAACTGAACACAATACTCCAAGTGGGAACTTATCAATGACCTATACAGGGGCATCAACATCTTCTTCCTTCTACTGGTTACGCCTCTTTATAAGAACATAAGAAAAGCCTTCACCGGATCAGACCGAGGTCCATCCAGTCCGGTGATCCGCACATGCGGCGGCCCATTTAGGTACTCTTGATTGGAGACCCAGATATACCGTAGCCCTCAATATGATTTGCAAGAAGGTGTGCATCCAACTTGCGCTTGAATCCCAGAACAGTAATCTCCGCCACAACATCCTCCGGGAGAGCATTCCAAATTCCCACCACGCGCTGTGTGAAAAAGAACTTCCTGATATTCGTCCTGAACCTGCTGCCACTCAGTTTCAGTCTATGACCTCTTGTCCGTGTCACATCCGAAAATGTTAGTAATGCTGCTTCTTGGTCTATTTTATCAAATCCTTTTATTATTTTAAAAGTCTCTATTAAATCCCCTCTCAGTCTTCTCTGCTCGAGGGTAAACAGTCCCAGTTTCCTAAGGCGTTCTTTGTAGCTCAAATTCTCCAATCCCTTGACAAGTTTCGTGGCTCGCCTCTGTACCCTCTACAGCAGAGTTATATCTTTCTTGAGGTATGGAGACCAATGTTGGACACAGTATTCCAATTGCGGTCTGACCATTGCTCTATAAAGTGGCATTATTACATCTTCTGATCTACTCGTGATCCCCTTCTTAATCATGCCCAACATCCTGTTTGCTTTCTTCGCCACCGCCGCGCATTGTGCCGAAGGCTTTAGGGTTCTGTCAATCAGTACCCCCAAATCCCTTTCTTGTTCGCATTTTGCTAATGTCGCCCCCAACATCCTATACTCGTGTTTTTTGTTTTTCTTTCCTAGATGCATCACCTTGCATTTGTTTATGTTAAAATTCATCTGCCACTTTGTTGCCCATGCTTCTAGCTTGTTCAGATCCTTCTGGAGTTCCTCGCAGTCCCTTTGAGAGTCAACCGCCCGACATAGTTTTCTATCGTCTGCAAACTTTATTATATTGCATGTTGTTTCCTCTTCCAGATCGTTTATAAAAATATTGAATAAGATAGGCCCAAGAACAGAGCCCTGTGGCATGCTGCTAGTCACCCTCTCCCAATCTGAGAATTTCCCATTTATGCTAACCCTCTGCATTCTGTTCTCCAACCACTTGCCGATCCATCTGTGCACTTCTCCTCCTATTCCATGGCTTAGTAGTTTCTTCATAAGCCTTGCATGTGGAACCTTGTCAAACGCTTTCTGGAAGTCCAAGTAAACTATGTCCACTGAATCTCCATTATCCACTTGTTTGTTCACTTTCTCAAAGAATTGTAGTAAATTTGTCAAACATGACTTCCCTTTCCTGAAGCCGTGTTGACTAGCTCTTATTAGGTTGTGATCCTCCAAATGTTGTACAATGTTGTCTTTAATCAGTGTTTCAATTATCTTCCCAGGAACCGATGTGAGGCTCACAGGTCGATAGTTTCCTGGATCACCTCTTGATCCTTTTTTGAAAATTGGGATAACATTTGCTATCCTCCAGTCTTCTGGTATTTGCCCGGTTCTAATTGACATATTAGCTACGGATTGTAGCAATTCACCAATTTCGACCTTAAGTTCCTTTAATACTCTCGGGTGAATTCCATCCGGTCCAGGGGATTTGTCGCTTTTCAGTTTGTCAATCTGAAAGTATATCATGTCCAACGTCACATTTACTGTTGCGAGGCTTTCTTCTATGCCTCCAGTGAATATCTTCCCTGTGTCTGGCACTGTTGAAATGTCCTCATTTGTGAAGACAGAGGCAAAGAATGAATTTAACCTATCGGCAACCTGTTTTTCCTCTTTAATTGACCCTTTCTTTCCTTGGTCGTCGAGAAGGCCCACTGCTGGTTTCTTACCTTTCATATATCTAAAAAAGGGCTTGAAGTTTTTGGTTTCCTGTGCTATCTTTTCTTCATAGACTTTTTTGGCATCTCTTACCACTTTATGACACTTTTTCTGGTCGATTTTGTGACCATTCCAGGCCTCTGATGTTTTTTCTCGTTTCCATTTTTTAAACGAGTTCCTCTTCTCCCTCACTGCATCTTTCACCTCTTTTGATAACCACGCTGGTTCTCCTTTGTTCTTCTTTCGCCTTCCTTTAGATATCTTCGGTATGTGAAGATTCTGTGCTTCTGTGATGGTGTTTTTCAGCAGAGACCATGCTTGATCAACTGTTTGGTTTTCTGCTTTGTTCTTCTTGAGCCGTTTTCTAACCATGGATCTCATGCTGTCATAATTTCCTTTTTTGAAGTTAAAGGTCGTGGCTTTAGTCTTGATTGGTTTCCCCTTTCCGATGCTAATGGTAAAATAGATCATATTGTGATCACTTGTCCCTAGTGGGGCCTTAACTTTTACATCAGATGCTCTTCCTGAAATGCCATTTATGACCAAGTCCAGGACTGCATTTCCTCTTGTCGGTTCTCCTACCATTTGTTCCATGAAGCAATCTCCTATCATTTCCAGGAATTTTATCTCCCTGCCGCAGTTTGACATTCCCAAATTCCAGTTTATCCCCAGCCCAGCATCCTTCTGGCAGAAGCCACTGCCTTGTCACACTGTTTTTTCGCTTTTAGATCTTCGGACACTATCACCCCAAAGTCCCTCTTCCCGTCCGTGCATATCAGCTTCTCTCCTCCCAGCATATACGGTTCCTTACGATTATTAATACCCAAATGCATTACTCTGCATTATCTTTTTTTTTTTTCTTTGTTTCTTCTGGACCACAAACCTTAGAAGTCCACCCAGTGTTGTCCTTAGGTTCTAACTACTGGAGTTGCCGTTGAAGCTCACTGCAGACTTTCCAAACCTACTACTACTATTTATCACTTATACAGTGCTGAAAGGCATATGCAGCGCTATACATTTTAACATTTTTTTTTTTTTTTAAATATATTTTTATTGTAGGAACCAATCACAACCAATCAGCAACCAAGCCAAAAGGGAATAACACTATAAAAACAATAATCAGATAGGCAATACAGCCAGGCAAGAGATCAAACAATTAAACAAAGCTCTCTCATGAAAGTCCACAATTTTCAATTTTTAAACAGAACAGCAAGAAAACAGACCTCCCTCCCTCCCACCTCCCCAAATCCACTCACCCCCACCCCCTTGCATCCTTAGAAACCGACCCAGCTTAGAACGAGTTCCAGCACTCCAGATAAGCCACTGATTGCCAGCTAGTGGCACCCGTCTTACGTTGCCTTTCCCAGACCGCAGATGGTCCTTTCTCAAAAAAGCTTACAATCTAGCCAGTTGTGTACCTAGCATATGTGACACCCGGGGCCCATCATTTTTTGACACACTCCCCCCCCCATCTATATAAAAAATATGATTTTTAGTAACAATCCACATATCGCACAACACATATATTGTAAAACTAAACAAGCCAGATCCCGCACAGTCAATGGATCCTGTAGTCAATGCCAAGTGAAAACTATGTCCTTTTCATACACATAGAACAAAGATACACCTTCGCCCAATATGGAATAATCACAAACTAAAAATAGAAATATGTAGACAAAAGTTAAACTGAACCGCCAAGAAACCAGACTCTGTATACAATGCAACACAACACCACAAAAACAGTGACACATGTCCTCTAATACTGTGCAAAATATGAAGACAGTAGATGTAAATTTCAAAAAACTGATACATAACAATCACCACTTTACAAATTAACAAATAAAAATAAAACAAATAATGAGAAATAAGAAAATACCATTTTATTGGACTAATCCATTTTTCAATTAGCTTTCAGAGGCCAAATCTTTCTTCAGAACAGTACAGTATACTGCTGTTATGCCATCCTGTCCTGGTGAAATGGGTTTAGTCCAAAAAACTGCCTTATTTCCATTTCCTATTTATAAACTTTTATCAATAGTTACAATACTTGATTCTAGGTAAAGCAACAAAAAATCTTTCTACCTTTTGTCGTTTCTGCTTTAATCATCTTCTCTTTGCTCTCTTCTTTCTATACAGCATTTGTCCTCTCTCCCTTCCATACAACATCTGCCCTCTCTTTACCCCTTCCACCTAGCTTCTGCCCTCTCTCTCTCTACCCCTTCATCTACTGCCCACACTCTTTCTGCCCCTTCCATCTACTGTCCACCCTCTATCTCTTCCATATGATATCTTCCCTCTTTCTATGTCCCTTTAATAAATTGTATATCCGGGGTCCCTTTTCTCCTTTGCACAAGATTCATTTCAGCTTCACCCCTCTCCATTTTTTCGGTCCCACCCCCTCCCCTATGCTTTGGCATTTCTCTCTTTCTCTTCTCCTTTCCTTCCTTCCTTCCTACTCCACACCATGGTGTGGTATCTCTATCTCCTTCCCTTCCCTCATGCCATGGCATCTCTTCCTCCCCCTCCATGGTCTGGTATCTCCTTTACTTTTTTCCTTTCCCTCCCTCCCATGGAATTGGCATCTCTGGTTCCTCTCCCTTGTCTTCCTTCTCCCTCCATCCCTCTCTTTCCCCCAATTGGGTGCTGCAGCAGCAGCAGCATTTCTCCCCCTTCCCTGTGCAGCAGCAGAATTTCTCCCCCTTCCCTGTGCAGAAACAGCATTTCTCCCCCTTTCCATGTGCAGCAGCAGCATTTCTCCTCCCTTGTCTGTGCAGCATTTCTTCTCCCACTTCCCTGTGCAGCATCAACATCTCTTCCCTGCCCAGCATGTCTGACCAGTTCCTCTGCTCAAAGCTGCCTGCATCTACACCTCACACGATCCGCGGCTGAGTCGGAAGCCTTCTCTCTGACGGGGAGCTGGCCAGAAGTGAAACAACCATCGGAGGGAGCACAAGCTGCTTCGGACACCACTGTTTACAGCAGGGGTGCCCAGTACCAGTGTTCCCGCTAAGCTGTGCTGACGTGCGCTGGCGCACAAAATATTACATCGCAGCACACAAGTTTCTCGTCACAGCGCACACACGCGTCGCAAAGGTAAGGGGAGGCTGGGGGAGGAATCGGACGTCGGGGTGGGGGTGCGAGGGTTCACGGTCCTCTGTTCTCCCTAGAGTGCGGCTCGTCTAGAGCAGTGGTGCCCAACCTGCTTCCCTTCCCTTCTCACTGCTGCCATCGGGGATCAGGCCGACACCGTGTCTTTGATCTCCCTGCTTCTCTTCCCTGCTGGGCTGACCAACTCTCGTGGCGGCCCGACGTCAATTCTGACGTCAAGAGGACGTTCTGGCTAGCCAATCGCTGCCTGGCTGCCCGGAACGTCCTTTCCGACGTTAGGAATTGACTTCGGGCGGCGAGAGTTGATAGGCCCTGTGCAGAAGAGAAGCAGGGAGATTTCGGCCTGTTCCCGATTGCGGCAGCAGCAGCCTATTCCGCGGCGGTGGTGGCATGGGGGAGGTAGGAAGGAAGAAAGAAAGAAAGAAGGTGGGGTGGGGGGGACAGGGAGCCAGAAAAAAAAGCAAAAAATGGGGCACGGAGGAAGGAAGGAAGAAAGAAAGAAGGGGGGGGGACAGGGAACCAGAAACAAAGCAAAAAAATGGGGCATAGAATCAGAGAAAGACAGACAGAGAAAGAAAGAAAAAGTTGGGGGAGGGAATGAGGTCTGGAGGAGAGGAAGCATACAGGAGGCTGAAAGAAGGGAAGAAATATTGGATGCACAGTCAGAAGAATAAAGTGCAACCAGATGAAATTACCAAACAAAGGTAGGAAAATGATTTTATTTTTAATTTAGTGATCAAAATGTGTCTGAATTTATATATGCTGTCTATATTTTGCACTATGGCCCCCTTTTACTAAATTGCAATAGTGTTTTTTAGCGCAGGGAGCCTATGAGCGTCGAGAGCAGCGCTGGGCATTTAGCTATATTTTCTAAAGCTTGGAGTACATGTTATAACAATCTCTGAAAAATTAAAACAGTTTGCCTCAAATTAGATTTCCCCTCCCTCCCAGTCCCCCCTGATAATCTTGGTAGTGTTAGTGACAGCTGTTTTAAAATAAATTTGAGTTTTTCTGGTAAAAAAAAAAAAAATAAAGAATTTTGTACTTTCAAGAATTAATGCGTTGTTTTGTGTTCTTAAAAATATTATTTAACGTTATTTAATTTAGCGTGTAGGCCTAAAATTCCTTTGAATACCTCGTCCTCATGTATCAGCAACTTTGACAACATATTTATTTGGCTCATAACTTGCTGGCGCCCGATATTTTTAGCTCACAGTGAAAAAATTTTGCTCACAACACCCGCCCGCTTAGAGGGAACACTGGTGCCCACACTTTTTGGGCTTGCGAGCTACTTTTAAAATGACCAAGTCAAAATGATCTACCAACAATAAAATTTTTTAAAAAACCACAAAGTACACTGTACGCAGAGAAAATGTTAATTATCATTTGTATTCAGGTTTTTTTTCAGAGAGGTCAAGGCAGATGACTCCATAGAGTCATCTGCCTTGACCTCTCTGAATGTCACCTCAGTAACAACTATACAAAAATAGACAAATATACCCTCTCCCTTTTTTAGCACAGGGAGGTGCGCAGAATAGCCCACGCTACTCTCGACGCTCATAGGCTCCATGCGCTAAAAACCACTTTTGCGGTCTAGTAAAAGGGGGCCATAGTGCAAAATATAGACAGCAGATATAAATTCTAAAAATGGACACATATTGATCACTAAATTGAAAATAAAATCATTTTTCCTACCTTTTTGTCTGGTGATTTCATGAGTCTCTGGTCCTTCTTCTGTAAAGCCAATATTTCTTTCTTTCTGCCTTTCTTTCTCTCTCCCCCTGGTCCCCCTCTTTATTTCTGCCTTTCTTTCTCTCTCTCCCTGGTCCCCCTCTTATTTCTGCCTTTCTTACTCTCTCCCCCTGGTCCCCCTCTTTATTTCTGCCTTTCTTTCTCTCTCCCCCAGGCCCCCCTCTTTCTTTCTGCCTTTATTTCTCTCTCCCCCTGCTTACCTGTCTTTCTTTCTTTCTCGCTCCCCCTAGCCCCCACAAAGCCATTGTGCCAATTTCTCCATTTTTCTGATTCTTTCCCTACCACCACTCCCAAGCCAGCAGCCGATTTCTCCCTGCTCCTTTTCCGAGCCAGGCCAGGCGCGTACAATCCCGGGGCCCACAAGACTTCACCTCCGGTGTCAGTTCTAACGGGAATGAAATTCCAGTCCTGCCAGGCAGCAATTGGCTGGCCCAGAACATCCTCTCCGACTTTAGAATTGACACCGTAGTTCAAGTCTTGTGGGCCCTGCACTTTTTCCCTGTCTACCAGCCCGCCTCACCTTTTGCCTCTACCTCGCTTGCCCACCAATGAGGCCGCACGATGGATTTAAGTCATGTTACCAGCCAGGTTAAGTTCACCCTAGGGTTTGGAGATCGCCTCGCTGGAGTGACTCTGTGGGGGAGCCGGTGCCAAGATGTGGTGGTTAGAAGGAGCAGCAGCAGAATAGGGAGGGTGGCCGGCTGTGCACCCCCTTGGGGCGTGCACCCGGGGCAGACCGCCCCCACCCCGCCACCCCCTTGGTACGCCACTGAATCTAGCCATCTCCTTTGCGGGATTCAGACCATGAAAGTTTGCCCAATCATAATGTAGTTAGAGATCCTATGTGTTCATTCCACACTTTTTTGAATTCTGTCACCATTTTTATTCCCACCACCTCCCTCGGGAAGGCATTCCAAGCATCTACCATCTTCTCAGTGAAAAAGAATTTCCTTGCATTATTCCTAATTGTCAACTTCTTTCTGCCCTCTCTCCTTTTCCAAAATATTTCCTATGAGTCTTCCTCATAAGATCATCTATTCTATCCTGCAAGAGATAGAATTTAAGATGATTCCTTAAATTGCACAACTCATGCCAAACCTCCACCATCCTTCTCTTCTCGTGTTCCTGCTCCTTTTTCCTTATTAACAAATGAATCTCTATTTCTTGCTCCCTTTTTCTGTGCATACAAAGAGTTTCAAATTTTATTTTAATTTGATGAGTCGCTTAATTTAATTTTTACTAAGTGAATTACAAAATAGGAAAAAAAACCATTTATTTTAACATAATGTTTTAAAATTTTTAAAGCAATAGTTAAGACCAACTGAGACACTAGGTTAAAAAAAAAAAAAAAAAAGCAGAACTACAATTCAATATTTTTCGGGTACAGAAGAGAACCATAAATGGAAAAAAACATTAGGAGGGGGAAGAGCTATCATATGCCCCATTAATGCAGCTTTCCCTGCATCCCACAATGTTTTAAAATCCACTTCACGAAGGTATCTTATCATTGAGCTTAAAAGCTGCATTAATTCAACTACTGCTTAAAAAGAAATCATCTGATGTTAATATAGGATTGAAATCTATATATGGCACCCAAAACAACTATGCTTAAAAACTATTCTATAAACAGTGCACAAAGTTATTTATTCACTTTTCTATACCATTCTCCCAGGGAAGCTCAGAATGGTTTACATTAATTTATTCAGGTACACAAGCCTTTTTCCCTGTCTGTCCTGGTGGGCTCATAATCTGTCTAATGTACCTGGAGCAATAGGGGGATTAAGTGACTTGCCCAAGATCACAAGAAGCAGTGTGGGTTTAAATCCACAACCTCAGGGTGCAGAGGGTCTAGCCTTAACCACTGCGCCACACTCTCCCCCTAGGGGTATCTGTTGCATCAATGGATATGAGTTGCAAATCCTCGCACCTAAAGTTAGACAAGGATAGGGTGGCCAAATTTTCCAATTTCAAAATCTGGACCACTAGACTCTCCCCAGGCCCACCCAGTGCTGCCCATCCTCTCCCTGTAATGCCCTAAATCCCGCTTCAGTCCCCCCTAGGCCCCCTCACCTCCTCCACTGCCTGCTCTTGTCGGGCAGCGAGGAAGTCCATGCATGTACAGATGCTGCGTGTGATGTCATTATTAAAATTCTCAATAAAAATTTTGAACTGAGAATGCAAATACTTTGCATGTGAGCAAAGAAGCACCGAGAAGAAGAGGTCAGGGTCAGTATTAAGAGGAAAGATGAGAGGTACACAGTAACATAGTAAATGACGGCAGATAAAGACCTGAACGGTCCATCCAGTCCGCCTCTTAGTTATTCTCATTAAAAATACATGATTGTCTCTTCTTTGACTAATATCCACCTGGTATTGTCCTAGGTTCCATCTGCTGAAGTTGCCATCTAAGCTCCCTCCAGCCTATCCAACCATCCCTTTGTTTGCAGGTTATCTACTATAAAGTCTGGCCAATAACGTGCTCATGAAAGAGACTCTGAAGGCTAGATGCACTAAAGCCTCCAATCGTCTAACAATTGTTGCTAAACTGGTTTGACTCACGAGAACTGACAACAGCCATTCTGGAAGCGGTGCATGGCTAGGCTGGAGCGCGAAAAGTTCGCTAGTGCCCTGCGCCACTGGCCGCAAGATTGGAGGAGGCAGCCGACAGCCATCCTGCAAGGGAGAGACACGATGAGTCAGGATTTAAAAAAGGTACAGTGGGGGGAGGGAGGATTTTAAAAGGGGAGGACCTAGAGATACTTTTACGAATTTAACGCTCAGAATAGCCCACGCTAAATTGCCACGCACGCTAGCCACGACCGCTTCCTTTTCAGCAGGCAGTAGATTTTCAGCTAGCGTGCTATAGCGTGCGCCAATCCGATGCGTGCGCTAATAACGCTAGTGTACCTTCGTAAAAGGAGCCCTTAGTGTTGATGTTTATAGATAGGCCACCCCATTTAAGCAAGCCACAACCCACAGGCAGGATTGCAAGATTAATGTATAAGCCGCGGCCTATCGTTGGGAAAATAGAGTGTATATGTTCCACAAGAAAAAGTCTACAAATCATTATTAATAATAATAATAATAACTTTATTTTTGTATACCGCAGTACCACAAACAGTTCAGAGCGGTTTACAATGTAAGAGACTGTACATACACAGCGAAGATACAGTGCAAGGGAATGTGCTATGCAGTTGAGCGCAGTTTACAATGCAGGGGACTGTACATATTCGGCATGGGTGATTATATAGCGAAGATACAATGCAGATTTACCATGCAAGAGCCTGTACATATTCAGCGGAGATATTTATACAGTGAAAATACAGTGCGAGTGACTTATAGAACAGGATAAGATGCAAGAGACTGTATAATGCAATTGAAATGGATTACTATGCAAAGATAGTTACATTCTGGTTATTCTGGTAGAGTTTGGTTATTCGGGGGGGAGGGGTTCGAGAAATTTATCATAGAGGTAAGATTTGAGGGATTTCCTGAAGTAAGGGTAAGATGGGGCAGATGAGATGAGGGTGGTCAGGCAGTCTGTCCATCTGCCAGCTTGGAACGAGAGAGTTCTACTGAGGAATCTTTTGTAGATGCATCCCTTTGGGGATGGGTGGGTAAACAGATAGGCAATGTGTTTGCGAATGGTGCCTGGGTACGCAAAGTGGTGAGAGAGATATATCGGGGACAAGCCAGATAAGGTTTTGAAGCAGAGGCAGGCGAATTTGAAGATGACTCTCGCTTCAATTGGCAGCCAGTGTAGTTTTCTGTAGTAAGGGCTGATATGGTCTGACTTTTTGAGGCCATAGATTAGGCAGACGGCGGTGTTTTGAATGAGTCTCAGACGTTTGATGGTTTTCTTGTAGGAGCCCAAATATATGATGTTACAGTAATCCAGGGTGCTTAAGATTAGGGATTGGACCAGCAGTCTGAAGGAGGGGAAGTCAAAGTAATGTTTGATGGTACGGAGTTTCCAGAGGGTGTAAAAGCATTTTTTGACCTGATCATTGATGTGGTCTTCGAAGGTCTAGGATGACTCCAAGGATTTTGATGGTGGAATTGATAGGGTAAGTGAGACCATTGAGTTGTAGGGTGTAGTCATTCAGATTTAGGAAAACCATCACTTATCTCTGAAGGTGAGAAATAATAAACGGATTTATCATATGAGATCTTTCTGAGAAATATGGCCTGGATTAGTGACTGTTGGAGATATGATGCATTGCTTGATTGATCTTTGATCTAATTCAGTATGGCACATCTTACATTTTTATGATGTGTTCCTATGAGAACCCCAAGACTATTGTACTTGATTACAATTCTTCTTTCCATATAGAATGCATATTTTCCATTTTCTGCTACTTGTCCAATAAAGTTGTGGAAGTTAAAAATTGAACCTTATATATGAAGAATTTGGGTTTAGCTCTTTGTTTATTTTCATATAACACTGCTATAGTGCTGTGATAGCAGGAGAGTAGCAAAGCAATCAATTTGAACACTTAAAAACTGATTGTACAAGTGATGTTTTCCATCTCTGACCTAAACAATCACAGGAATGGCTCTTTCTAATACAGCTACCTGGATGCATGTTTCGTAATGTGAACATACTTTTAGCCGCATTGGAAACTTGCAGTTAATACGTTTTGCCCATTTACAAGGTGAGTCCTAAGAAATCTCAGCCCAACCAACCAACCTCCTAAATTTTGAATATTATTTTGACACTGTAGCTGAAAAGAGTGTTATCTTATTTTTAAACAAAAAACAATTTATATTCCACATATCCTACAATTCTATGTGGATTACAAATTATTCAGGTATGCAAGCATTTTTCCCCTAACTGTCCCAGTGGGCTCCCACTCTATCTAATGTACCTGGGGCACAAAGAGCAGTGTAAGATTCAAGCCCACAACCTCAGGATGCTGAGTTTGCAACTCTAACCACTGCAACACACACTCCCACTTATTTTTTCAAGTGCCAATTTGAAGAAATGAAATTCTGTTTTGACATCATTTCAGATCATTGAACCATATCCACGTCATTTTCTTCTACCTAGACAAACACCTTTGAAAATTGCTCACTACAGTATTTTAAACCTAATAGGCATTATGCAAAACAGAAATGGTAAAGAAAAACAAAAACTAGAGGTTAACAGATATTACCATGGAAAGGCTTAACGCCATGACTAATTCCTGTCACAGGAGTAGCTGATGGAATCATTATAGAGCAGCACAGGCTGTACTGAGATCAAGAGGCACATTTATGGCAACAGTTCTTTCTGATTTTGGATTATTATGTACTTTGAATAAATTTTGTTTTTCCAGCTGAGTGGACAGAGATCTTCACATGTTAAAATTCAAACAGGAATAGAAAAAATCCCTGTTAAACAAAATAATTTGCCACGTCATGCACTTCAGTGAGAACTGTTGAATTTTGCTTCACCTAGATCTGTGAGTGATCATGAAGGGCATTTTCGATGGGATGTCTAAGTCCAATTTTGGACATTTTTCACAAGACATCCGAAGTCGAAGATGAGCAAACGCCCATTTTCAAAACCAGCAAAACCGATAGACGTCTACATTATTTTTTAACATCTTCTACTAAGATGTCTTTGCCAACAGAACATCTGACCTTAAAATGCCTAAATTTATTTGCTATTTTCGACGACAGAAACGTCCAAGTACAAAACATCCAAATCCAGACCATTTGGATGTGGGAGGGGCCAGCATTGTAATGGGCTGCCAACATGGATATTCTAACAGAGCAGTGGGGCACCTTAGAGGGCACTGCTGTGAAATTCACATAAAGGGTGCCATAGGTACATCTCACCATATACCTTTTTTAATTTATGCTGAGCCTTACAAAAATACCCTAAAATCTACTATACCCACTTGTCGGCCATCTAGCCCTTATGGCTGCAGGTGGTTCCTCTATGGCATAGAGTAAGATTTTGGTGGGCTCACACTTCCACCATAAATATAGTAGGTAGAGTTGCCTCTGGCTCTGACTCCTCCTTTCTATGGTTCACTATCCCACGCTCCAGGTTACTTAAGACATCTGTGTGATGCTCTACTAGGCTTTCCTATACTAAGTTCTGCTTTTCTAGAGATAGGTATATACTGTTTCTTTGAGATCTCTGTGGGATAGGAGGGAATTAGCACTTGGGAAGTGGGGGGTGGGGGCAGGGGGCATTATTTAATCCATCCAGTAGTCATCCGGTTAGTTTGGGTAACTTTGTGGCAGATAGATGGTTCTAAAACAGGTCTATCTTAAAATGTCTAAATTCCATCTAGGATGTTCTAGGAAAGGTTCAATTATCACTACAAGTTGTCCACGTTTAGTGAGCCCAAGGCACGTTCATAACATGCCTCTCAACTTACCCCATGGAATTCTGGATACACAGTAGACAAAACACCTCGCTAGGCATCCAGAAAATCAACTTTAAAAATCGGCATTTGAACATCCCAGTTATGATAGATTTTTGACATGTTTATTTTTTTATTATGAATCCCAAAGCAATCAAAAATCAACAGGAAACACCTTTTGAAAAAATATGTTTTCAAGTTTATTTCTTATTTGATACTGCCCATTGACAGCCATCTGTGCAGTTCACCAGTGTTCACAATCGAATCAGGTATTCTAAGTATTTTCTATATCTCTTCCAGCAGGCTCAAACTCTATCTATGGTACCACTTTTTACAAAGAAGACAGGAAAGATGTGGAGCGCAGTGCTTCTGGCGGCTAATTCCAACAATTTTCTTCAGTACCATCACAAACTAGAACAACTTCACTTTTCTCTGAGCCCAATATTCTGTAGCTGTTAGAAACTCATTATTATCATAATCGCCAGGATATCCAAGTGCTGATTTTCAAAAAACCGTCTTTCTGGACATCTTGCGACACATCCCAGCTGCCATGTGTCCAAGAGTAAATGGCGAAAGTGGGAAGTGTGTTCTGGGAGAGCTTTGAGCATGCTTAGACTTGAACATCTTGTGGCAATAATTGAACGTTTCCTAAGACGTCCTGGATGGAACTTGTACTTCTGAGCTAGACCTGTTTTCAGAGCATTTAAGTGCTGAAAAGGTACCCAAACTGACCAGATGAGCTTTGGAGGGATTAAATAATGACCCCACCCCCTCTCCAAATGGTCACTGACCCTTCTCCCACCCTCCAAGAATCTGAATGAAACATTGCATACCTTTGTCTAAAACAGCAGCACCTAGTATGGAAAAGTTTAGTAGAGCAGTACACAGGTGTCTTAAGTAGCCTGGTGGATAGGCTAGTGAGCCATAGAGAGGAGGCCCACAAGCCACTCTAAGCATTACAATTATGGTGGAAACTGTAATGCCACCAAACCCCTACTGAACTGCCATATATATATCACCTGCAGCCAAAAGTGGTATTGAGGTGGTAGACAGGTGGGTATAGTAAGTTTTTGAGGATGTAAATAATAAATTATAAGGGGGTTATGTGAAATATAAATGTGGCACACTTTATGTGACATTCACAGTAGTGCCCTCTAAGGTGTACTGCTGCTCTGTTGGCATGTCTATGTGGCCAGTCCCAGATCCAAATGGTCTGGATTTGGATGTTTTCTACGTGGACGTTTCTGTGGTCAATAACGGGGTATAAAGTTAAGCATCCTAAGGATTTGGATGTCCTGTCAGCCAAGATGTCCAATTAGGCAATTACAAAAAAAAATAAAATTGGATGACTAGGTTTGGCTTTTGGAAATGAACTTTTCTGTGCTTCCGACTTTGGATATTTAGTGGGAAATGCCCAAGTTGGACTCAACATCCTTTTTAAAAATGGCCGTCCACATGTTTATTCGTAATCTCAACTTGTAAATACATTACATCTGTCAGTGAGCCTGTGATCTGGGATCATGGGATGGTTAATTGAATCTAATAAACCTGAACCTGAACCTGAAGAAAAGGCATGTGAAATCCAATTTCTTTTCATCTCATTGCTCCAGCTTTCATCTCATTGCTCCAGCTTACTCTTTACCAGAGAGCTGGATCGAGGACATATGATAGATGTAATTTACTTGGATTTCAGCAAAGCCTTTGATACAATTCCTCATAGGAGGGTGTTGAACAAACTTGAAGGGCTGAAGTTAGGACCCAAAGTGGTGAACTGGGTCAGAAACTGGCTGTCGGACAGACGCCAAAGGGTGGTGGTTAATGGAAGTCGCTCGAAGGAAGGAAAGGTGACTAGTGGAGTCCCTCAGGGTTCGGTGCTGGGGCCAATCCTGTTCAATATGTTTGTGAGTGACATTGCTGAAGGGTTAGAAGGAAAAGTGTGCCTTTTTGCAGATGATACCAAGATTTGTAACAGAGTAGACACCGAAGAGGGAGTGGAAAATATGAAAAAGGATCTGCAAAAGTTAGAGGAATGGTCTAATGCCTGGCAACTAAAATACAATGCAAAGAAATGCAGAGTAATGCATTTGGGGATTAATAATAGGAAGGAACCGTAAATGCTGGGAGGAGAGAAGCTGATATGCACAGACGGGGAGAGGGACCTTGGGGTGATAGTGTCCGAAGATCTAAAGGCGAAAAAACAGTACGACAAGGCAGTGGCTGCTGCCAGAAGGATGCTGGACTGTATAAAGAGAGGCGTAGCCAGTAGAAGGAAGGTGTTGATGCCCCTGTACAGGTCATTGGTAAGGCCCCACTTAGAGTGTTGTGTTCAGTTTTGGAGACCGTATTTGGCAAGGGAAGTAAGAAGACTTGAAGCGGTCCAGAGGAGGGCGACGAAAATGATAGGAGGCTTGCGCCAAAAGTCGTATGAGGAGAGACTGGAAGTTCTGAATATGTATACCCTAGAGGAAAGGAGAGACAGGGGAGATCTGATTCAGACATTCAAATACTTGAAGGGTATTAACGTAGAACAAAATCTTTTCCAGAGAATGGAAAATGGTAAAACCAGAGGACATAATTTGAGGTTGAGGGGTGGTAGATTCAAGAGCAATGTTAGGAAGTTCTACTTTACGGAGAGGGTGGTGGATGCCTGGAATGCGCTGCCGAGAGAGGTGGTGGAGAGTAAAACTGTGACTGAGTTCAAAGAAGCATGGGATGAACACAGAGGATCTAGAATCAGAAAATAATATTAAAATTTGAACTAAGGCCAGTACTGGGTAGACTTGCATGGTCTGTGTCTGTATATGGCCATTTGGTGGAGGATGGGCTGGGAGGGCTTCAATGGCTGGGAGGGTATAGATGGGCTGGAGTAGGTTTTAACTGAGATTTCGGCAGTTGGAAACCAAGCACAGTACCAGGTAGAGCTTTGGATTCTTGCCCAGAAATAGCTAAGAAAAAAAATTAAAAAAAATTTTAAATTGAATCAGGTTGGGCAGACTGGATGGACCATTCGGGTCTTTATCTGCCATCATCTACTATGTTACTAGAATGAATGCATGGTAGCTACAAATCTAAATTTCTGAGCGTTATTTTGCCACTGTAGCTGAAAAGAGTATTCTCTTATTTTGTTAAGTGCCAATTTGCAGAAATGAAATTCTATGTTTTTTGACTTTGTTTCAGATCATTAATTGAGCCATGTCCACGTCATTCTCTTCTTGGTAGGGCTGAGAACTTTTCAGCACCCTCTCGTATGTTGAATTGTACTTGCTCTACATAGCTTTGGGCAAATCTCTTCATAAAGTTGGTTAATAAATCAAAATAAATAAATGCATATAATTAACTAAAGGTTAAAAGTGACAATGAAATGAAAAACGATCATAGGCCGAGAGAGGAGGGACTTGTTTTGATGAATCGGGACTAGTTGGAAAGTATAAAAGAGGAGGGTGATTAAGCACAGAACCAGAGGGAGTTACAGAGAGGCTGAGAGAGCAGTTAGGAACTAGTAGTGAAGTTATATAAAAGGTTTTGGTGACTCAGAAGCAAAACCTTTCAAATATTTAGAAGAGTGGTTCATATACAGATCAGGGTGAGACAAGTGTTACAGCAAGGATGCAGAAATTAGCGTTGTGCCAGATTTTGTGTGTTGGGTTCCTGCTGTTTCAGTTCCTGAGCGAGCTAAGTGCTGAACCGATATGTGGTTTTAAGCTCATTGAGAAAATGACCGAAATCTGTCCATCTGAGGAATCCAGGAGAAGTGGTAATTATAAACTTAACAGAACATAACTTTTTATCTATATATCTCAAAAGCCTTTCAGTTCTATGCGGTTTACAAAAGAGGTGAACTGGCCATTGTCAGTGAGCTACAACAGAAAGAGCATAAACTCAAGCTAGGTACGACATCTGCTGTATCGACATATCTTGCAACTACATTTCCCAGGAAAACTAAACACATGGAAGGGCATGTTTTGACATGATGTCTAAATCTGACTTTGGATGTTTTGAGAAAAATGTCCATTTTTTTGAAATCCGCAAGACGTCTAGATGTTTTGTCCAGCTAGACATCTAAATTTTTTTCCAATTATAAAAAAAAATTGTCTAAATTAAAAACAATCAAAACAATCCATTTGCATGTTGGAGGAGCCAGCATTTTTAATGGACTGGCCACATAGACATGCCAGCAGAGCAGTGGGGCACCTTAGGGCAGGTGTAGGCAATTCCAGTCCTCGAGAGCCAGAGCCAGGTCAGGTTTTTCACCATGAATATGTATGAGATGGATATGCATGCACTGCCTCCTTGAAATACTGAAGGCACCTGGCATCACGACATCTGGTCCGACCACTTCACCTATTATTTTAAGCTGATCTGGTCATACCGAAAATCTAAAACACGTTTGATGATAAAAAAAGAACATCAAACAAGAGGTTATATTAATCCAAAAGAATACTGGTCATGATACAAACCGCATACAGTAATAGAGGAAGGAATAGACTTCTGGGACCATTGGAATACAACCAGTACTTCCATCCTAGATAAAATCGCCCCCATACATAAAAGCAAAAGCAACGCAAACAAATACAATAAATGGTTCGACACTGAACTATTCAAAACAAAACAAACAGCTAGGCGACTAGAAAGGATTGGAATAAAACAGGAGAACTGACAGACTGCAACAAATGGAGAGCCTACATAAAAACCTACAAACAACTGATAAAAGGCAAACGCAAAGCGTTCTACTCCACCAAAATTAACTTATCATTCAAAGGTTCACAAGGAATCAATACAAAAGAGTTATTCAACATAGTTACAAACCTATTTGACACCACCCGCTACACCACACCTGAGCGACTTGAACTACTGCCCATCGTATCTGCTAACAAATGCCTCCCTTAAATTCAAAACCAACCTCATGCAATGGATTCAAAGCACTCTCATAGAAGGTCAATTCCCGCAAGATCTTGGAGAGATCATAATCACACCCCTACTGAAAGATCAAAAAGGCCCTATAGACGCTCCTACCAACTACAGACCTATCGCTTCGATCCCATTATATGTCAAACTGATTGAAGGACTTGTGGCTCAATACCTCACCAACTACCTATTCGACCATAATATACTTCACTCCTCTCAATCAGGATTTAGATCTCACCACAGCACGGAAACACTACTAGCAACACTACTAGACATAGCACGACAACACCTCAGTAAAGGACACAGGATCCTAATTATCCAACTGGATCTATCCGCCGCCTTCGATCTAGTCGATCACACCATATTACTCCAGATACTTGATGCAATAGGGATCTCAGGGGTGGTTTACAATTGGTTCCAAGGATTCCTCAAAACAAGAACGTACAGAGTTAAGACAAACAACACGAAATCTAACTCATGGTCAAATCCATGCGGAGTCCCGCAGGGGTCACCACTATCGCCCATTCTATTCAATCTCTTCATCTCCTCCCTCGGCACCACTCTAGACAACCTAAATGTAACATCATTCAGCTACGCAGATGACATAACTATTATCCTCCCCTTTGAAATCCAAGATCACACCTCAACAGGACACCTGGAAATAATTCTGGATGAAGTAGAAAAATGGATGACAAACCACAAACTGAAACTAAACTCGGACAAAACCAAATTCCTAATGCTAGAAACGGACAAAAACCCATCCATAACAGACCTAGAAATTAAAGCAACCAAATACCCAATCCAGACCTCACTCAGAATCTTGGGAGTGCTGATAGACAGAGGCTGCACTATGCAGACCCAGATCAACAAAACTACCCAAAAAGCATTCTTCACAATGCGCAACTTAAGAAAAATAAGGAAATTCTTTGACAAAGAACACTACAGGATAATTGTACAATCCCTGGTACTAGGTCTCGTGGACTACTGCAATATCCTTTATCTCCCATGCCCCACAAACATGATCAAAAAACTTCAAACCGTTCAGAACACAGCCCTTAGACTAATTTACTCACTCGGAAAATTTGACCACATCACCAATGCCTACCTAGACTCACACTGGCTACCGATTCGAGCCAGAATTCAATTCAAACTATACTGTCTACTCTTCAAAGTAATTAACGGTACTGCACCCACCTACCTAAATGACCGCCTAAACCGTAACCTTCCAACCAGAACAAGAAGAACACTGACATCATTCACATACCCACCACTCAAGGGTACTCACCGCAAAAAGCTTTATGATAGCCTCCTGGCAACACATGCTGCAAAACTCGAACCTTCCATCACCAAATTGTTAACCACAACATCAGACCTCAAGACATTCCGTAAAGAAATCAAAACACTGCTGTTCAAAAAATATATACAATCTACCTAACTTCCCTCACCCCTTCCCCCAAGAAACCAAAACACTGCCGTCCAAAACATCTTCCGATGTTATTAAGTCTTTACTATCATTCTGTCATTAAGTCTCAATCCTCAAACTGTATTCTCTATTGTCATGTACCATCCTGGAAATGTCCAGTTCTCTTCTTATGTAATCCGCTTTGAACCGCAAGGTACAAGCGGAATAAAAATCACTAATGTAATGTAATGTAAAGTTACCCACCGCGAAGGACCTAACTCTATATTTTGATTCCAAAATTAAAAAACTAAAAAATAACTGTATAAGCAATAACGATGTAACAATCATCCCCAGCAACTACCAAATAGCTAACTCACATGACAATGAAATACCTACAGACATGATCTGGAGTTCCTTTCTAGATCCAGAATGGAATACCTACACCAAACTCTACAACAAATACTCTAAATCTCACTGCATCCTAGATACGTGCCCTCCGGAGATTATGAAAGCGGCACCACCAGAAATCAAAATATCACTATTACACTACCTAACCCACAACCTAAAAAATGGGACTTTCCTCACTAACAACGGCCACATAATAATAACCCTCATCCCAAAAAATAGAAAAGAATCCTCAGCGCTAATAACAAACTCAGACCAATAGCATCTATCCCATTCATTGTAAAAATCATGGAAGGACTAGTACACACCCAACTAATGGACTACCTTAATCAATTCTCTCTCCTGCATGAAACTCAATCAGGCTTTAAAACCCTATTCAGTATGGAGACAGTAATCGCTGCCATCTTAGACTATCTGCGCCTATTATTTAGTAAGGGCCTCAACGCCCTGATCATGCAATTCGACATGAGCTCTGCATTCGACTTGGTAGACCATGAGAAAATGATGCAATGCTTAGACGCCATTGGTATCAGAGCTGAGGTACTAAACTGGTTTCGTGGCTTCCTCACCTCCCGTTCTTACCAGGTACGCTTTAACAATGAACACTCCGACACCTGGAGCAACTCATCCGGAGTGCCACAAGGGTCACCGCTTTCCTCACTGCTTTTCAATATCTACATGTCCTCATTAGGTGTGAAACTAACCCAACTAGGAATAAAACTATTCAGCTACGCAGATGACTTTACGATCATCATCCCATTCGCCAACTCCATCTCGGAAACCATTCCCAAGGTATCCAATGCCATAAATGAGATGGAACAATGGATGACAGATTTCAAGCTCAAGCTCAACCCAGAAAAAACAAAATTCTTCGTTGCCTCCCCTCACCCGCTTGACAATAAAACCCCACTATGCATCAATAAACTCAACTACCCTATTCAGCCCACCATGAAATACTAGGTGTTATTTTAGACCAATGCCTAACAATGAAGGAACAAGTGGATTCCCTATTCAGAAAAGGTTTCCTTACTCTCTGGAAACTCAGAACCATTAAATTATACTTCGATACGTCAACATTCAGAATCCTAGTGCAATCCCTCATACTGAGTCAGATTGACTACTGCAACATCGCCTATCTAGCAATCTCACAAAAGAATATGAGACGTCTCCAAATAATGCAAAATGCTGCGGTCAGACTTATCTTTGGGCTGAAGAAATTCGACCACGTGACACCCTACTATCGGCAGCTGCACTGGCTACCAACGGAAGCCTGAGTAAGGTTTAAATTTGTCTGTCTCTGCTTCAAAGTACTATACGGCCTGACCCCCAAGTACATAACGGACCTATTCGCATTTTCTAATAACAAACTCAAGAGAAACACACATCCAAAACTCATTTCCCCTCCAGTTAGAGACTGCAAAATGAAAAAAACACCACGAACACCTTCTCTCTCACCAAGCAGTCCTATGGGGCAAAGACCTAGACCAACTGCTTTCGCCCACTACATACGGGGAATTCAGGAAACGCCTAAAAACATACCTGTTCCAGAAATACCTAAACAACTGACTCGCTCTCTCTCTCCCTCCCTATTCCACCTGAACTTACAGCACTGTTGTAAATATAATCTGTTATCTTCATCTTATCGTAACTTTACATTGCTATTTATCCCCAACAGGTCCTGTCGGACATTACCTACTAAAATGTACATATTACATTTTCGCTCAGCAAATTGTATTTCTATACTATTGCCTCCTGAGGTCTCTTATCTCTGTATTTCCTCTGAATATCTACTTATTGTATTTCGCTGAATGTCCAGCACTCTTGATTGTAAACCGCCTAGAAGTCGCAAGATTGTGGCGGTATAGAAGAATAAAGTTATTATTATTATTATACAAATCTATCTCATGCATATTTATTGTGGATATCCTGAAAACCTGACCTGGCTCCGGCTCTTAAGGACCGGAATTGCCTACCCCTGCCCTAGGGTGTACTGCTGTGAACTTCACATTAAGGGTGTCAGGTATATGTCTCATCATAATCCCCATATATTATAGGATGAGCCTTTCAAAACTCCCCCAAAACTTACTATACTCTCCTGACTTCCACCCCAATAGCTCTTATGTCTACAGGCGTCACCTATATGGCACTACATTGGGGATTTGGTGAGTTTTGGTATGTTCACACTTTCCACCAGAAGTGTACTAGTTAAGGTGGCATATGGGCCTGGGTCCCCTTCTCTGCAGTCCACTGCACTGCCCATCAGGCTACTCCAGAGACCTGCTTACAGCTCTACTATGACTGATCATAATGTCTGCAGCTGTTATAGAGACAGATACATACTGTTTCATGCAGATCTTTGGGGGGTGGAAGAGGGTCAGTCACCAATGGTAGAGTGTGGGGGGGGGGGGCATATTTTCATCCCCCTAGTGGTCATCTGTTCAATTTGGGTACCTTCTTGGCTAGGATTACCAGACGTTCAAATTTCCTCAGACATGATCTTTTTTTGAGGACGTGTCCGGGGATCCGGACGGCTGTTAAAAATCCGGCACTTTGGCCAGGTTTTGAAAAGCATCTGGCAATGAGCGACGTCGAGACGGCATTCGCACATGTGCGGATGCAACGCAGTGATGTCATGCGCATGTATTTATTTTCTATGTAAATTGTACATGGGGTATTACAACAATGGAACAACTCAATGCTATCCCTTCTGATTTTTGCAGGCTTACAAGGTTACTTACCTCAACATTTGCAATGTAAATGTCCTCAGAAGTGCTTGCACAGTTCAAAAATGTCTAACCATAAGGAGAGTAGTTATAAATATGGGCAACATAACATTGATCCTGGTGGGTGACTTAAACCAAGTATTAGACCCGGCCATGGACCGATCCGGGCCGTCGGGTGTATCATCAACGAGACATACTAAAGGGGTCCCTTATCTTTGTCGGGCTTTGGGGCTAGTTGACCCCTGGCGCTGGCTCCACCCCACTGAGTGAAATTACACACACCAATCCCGGGCACATGGGTCATTCTCGTGGATTGATTACACCTTATTGTCAGAATCTTTATTCGCCAGGGTTACGGAGGTGACCATAGGCCCCTTGGAGGTGTCTGACCACACCATGATTTGGATTGACCTGGCGGTGGGTGGACCAGTTGGACCGGGGACGGGCTGGAGATTTCCCTCTTATTTATATCAAGATGCACATTTTCAAAAGTTCTTACTTGACAAGTGGGAATCTTATTGCTCCTTCAATACCCAACATATTGAGCAGCCAGTGTTGTTTTGGGATGCAGCAAAAGCTGTACTCCGTGGGGACATTATCGCATACGTTACTACTCGCACGCGACGCATAGCACATCGTATTGTAACACTTGAACGACAGCTGGTGTGGTTAAAAAGAGACTTGTTGCGTAGTCCCACTGCCACTAATCGTGAAGCGTATCATTCGGTGTTGGTGGCCTTAAATTCCCTTATACATGAACGTACGAAAAAACTATTGTTTTTTCGTAAATTTCAATTCCATAAATATGGTAATAAAGTGGGGAAGTTACTAGCATCCATTACTAAAAGTTGGAAGGGTTCTCGATATATTCCAATGATACAAGATAGGACAGGGACTATACTAACCTCAGCAGAGGCTATCTCTGAGAGTTTTTATAGACATTTTGAGGCATTCTATGTGTCCCCGGATTCGTATGCAGGCCCAGATGTGAATGATTACCTGGAAGACGCGGGTATGCCTCGCTTGACGGCTGCTCAGATCTCCCGCCTTGACCGCCCGTTGCATCTGCAGGAGGTGCTTCAGGCGATTCAGAACCTAAAATCTTGTACGGCTCTGGGGCCAGATGGCTACTCCCCTGAGTTCTTTAAGATCTTATCGCTTTCTATTGGGGGCTCCCTTCTAGCTTATTACACGACCATTCAGACACAGCGCATGTTCCCTCGCTATGCCAATGAGGCTTTGATTACTCTTATCCCTAAACCGGCCAAACCACCGACTGACTTGGAATCTTACCGTCCGATTTCGTTATTAAATGTGGATGTAAAAATTTTTGCTCGTATCCTGGCGGATCGGTTAGCCCCTTTGTTACCCTCACTTATTGTTCCTGAACAAGTGGGATTTGTTCGAACTCGACATTCGGTGCTGAATGTATGAAGAGTACTCCTAGCGTTCTCTCGTGCTCAACAGTTGCGTTTACCGGGTCTATTAGTTGGGCTTGACGCGGCGAAAGCCTTTGATAAGGTCAATTGGCACTACATGTTTCGGCTCTTGCAGTATATGGGATTTCCCGTTAGTTATTTTGCTCTATACAGGCGCTCTATGCGAGACCTACTGCCTCTGTGTTAGTTAATGGCATGAGATCGCCCCCGTTTTCTATTGGTAGAGGGACGCGTCAGGGATGCCCATTGTCCCCTCTCCTGTTTCTTCTCTACTTAGACCCGCTGTTACGTACACTGCAGAAGGACGATGAGATTGTGGGATTATCTGAGGGTCAGTCTCAGTTGCGGGTGTTGGCCTTTGCAGATGACCTTTTGCTTGCTTTGGGCAACCCTCAACGTTCATTGTGTCGGGCACTGGAAATCCTGGATGAGTTTAGTACATATTCGGGACTGGTTCTTAATAAACAAAAATCAATCGCTCTTCTCACTTCGCTAGAGGTGAGCCAGAACTGGAATGGTGAGTTTCCCCTGCAATGGGCATCCTCCCATCTGGTTTATTTAGGGGTGGTTATTCCTCAACAATTAGATAGGCTTTATACCGATAATATACTGCCCTTACTTAATCGCACTGCTACAACATTAAAGAACTGGCGGAATTATCCTCTTTCTCTTTCTGGTCGTATAGCTCTATATAATATGATGATTCTCCCACAATGGCTTTACTTATTACAAACACTCCCTATAATGTTAACGAAACGACATTTATCTCAACATAGATCTACCCTATCAGCCTACTTGTGGCAGGGAAAACGGGCTAGGATATCTTTGACCAAACTGATGCTTCCTATTGTGCAGGGGGGGTTGGGCTTGTTGTGTATTTTTAGGTTTAATCTTGCTTGTCAATTACGTCATATTCATGATTGGTTTTGTAATACTGCTTGTTTTTCCTTGCCTGAAATTGAATGTTTTCCTTTTCAGCCATACCATTTTAGTTACCTTTTACATGTTCTCCATTTGCCTGATGTGCCTCAATTGCTTACACACCCTCTACTACCTGCTATGCGTGTAGCTTGGCGGATGCTATGTCACTTATTAAAGATCCCATCACGAACAACACCTTGCCTTCCTTTATGGGGAAATGGAGACTTTAAACCTGGACTGGACTCTGCTTTGTTTCGTCGTTGGTCCAAGCTGGGCCTACAGTATGTCTCTCAAGCAGTAACTCGTGAGGGTCATCCCCTCTCCTTCGCAGAATTACAAGCGACGTTTCATCTTCGTCCAACTGACTGGTTTGCATATAGACAACTTCAACATTATTTGCACACTTTGGCCTCGAGCATACTGATGGAGAAAGTTCATGATCAGTTACAGGAGGCTCTTGGCCTCACGGCTCAGGACACTATACTTTTGAAGTTTCATCATAAGTTCTTACAAGACTTATCTGGTACCTTGGATTGTGCTACTCTGGCTCAGAAATGGACTATGGATCTCCGGATGCCCATTTCGGAGGAAATGCCTCGTAGGGGTATTCGCATGGGCAATACTGCAGTTCTATCAGCAGTGGAGAAGGAGAGGAATTATAAATTTCTTTTATGAGCGTTTTACGCTCCACGGAGAGCCTATTTAATGGGGATTGGTTCGGGACATGGTTGTGGTAAATGCTCTCAACCTTTGGCAACTATTGGTCATATGTTCTGGTCATGCCCCTTGATATCCTCCTACTGGCTCCAGGTGATATCTTCTGTGGCTCAACTCTGGCAGTGTTCCTGGCGACTACATCCGAACTTTCTCTTCACCTTACAGATTAGGCTTCATCCTCCTAGACCTGGATGTTCATCTTTCATTCGGAAGACAGTGTTGATGAGAAGGAAGTGTATTCTGTTACAGTGGCTCTCATCTCAGCCTCCCTCGCTTGCTCAGTGGAGAACACAAATGTTACAACAAATGTTACTGGAACGGAGAGACATTGCTGATATGTCCTCTAAAGCTGGGCGGTTATTCCGCCTCTGCTGGCTGCCTTTTAGTTTAACTTTTACCTCTTATGTTCAACAACAACTTTGGGATGCTTAGAATCCCTTTGATTATTTTCTTTCCCCGCTTTATATTTCTTTTCTAACTTGAGTTGATTGCCGCTGCTGCCGCCCGGGTTGGGTGGGTGGTGGGGTGGGTGGGGGATTGGTGTTGGGTTTTGCTGAAAATCTAATTGTGTTGAGACTTGTATTGTTGGGAGTTTTTGCTTTTCTTAATAAAAATGATTTAAATATAAATATGGGCAACATAACATAACAGAAATATAAAATACAAAAATGTTAACTGGACATCTTACAGACAAGCTGCATTAAAATCTTCAAATCCTGCATAAATAACCGTCTGATAATCTTTATACAACTAGTTGAAACATATCAAACTCATAGCACAAAACTAGCGTAAAATATTAGCAGAGATGTATCTGTTGTACAGACAGGAAGATACAGGAAAGAAAGAAAGGAGTTCCGAGTGAGCATCACAGAACAACCACCAACCAGGTCAGATTTTGGAGAGACCAACCAAGGCTAGAAGTGTTCTTTGAGAGTTTAGTTAATTTTTTTCGTGTCCAATGAGTTCTATGTAGAAGGAAGTATTTTTACTGCAGTACCACAGCTGATCATATTGATTTAAGCATTCGGGTCCAGACATTTTGCCAAATATTGTCATCTATATCTATTTCTAGCTCAGGATGCCATGCGCTCATCAGTTGCAATATAGGAGTAGAAGAGGTCTGTTATAGTATTGCATACCTTTTAGAAGCAGTGCTTTAGATGATGTTATATCTAATGGTAAACTGCTTGATTTTTCACAGTTGCAACACAAATTTGGTCTTGATAAATCACAAAATTATAAATGGTTACAACTGAAACAGGCCATTCAGGCAGGGTTCCCTGAATGGAAAATCTTAAATAATCAATATAGTTTAGAGTTCTTATGCTATCAGACGGGCTTCCTGGGACACCAGGTTGCGCAGTGGTACAAATTAATATCTGGATTCATAAATAAAAAACCAAAGACAGGTCTTATTAGAGACATTTGGAGCATTGAGATTAAGCATCAAATTTCTGGTCTTGGAGGATGAGATGTACAATGTCTGCATCTATGAGACAAATATGGTTCTTCCTGTTGCATAGAGCATTCTGGACTCCTGTTCGTTTAAAAAAATTAGATAGCTCTAAGTCTGATAGATGTTGTCATTGTCATCTTGAAGCAGGGACTTTAGACCATTTATTATTCTATTGTCCATTTATTATGGAATTTTGGAAATCAATTTGGAGTCAAATAAATTGTTTATTAGAAAATCATGTGGCATTATCCTATGATACAATATTATTTGGCATGAAGATGAGAGCTAAGAGTCAAATATCCTCTACAAATAATAAATTATTGCTCATTTTGACAGGAGTTGCCATACAACAAATAACACTTAATTGGAAAAGTTGGAATAGATTGAACTTTAGTTTTTGGTGGAATTTAGTATGCCATATTTATAAAATGGAAAGAACATTAGCCATTCAAAAAGGGAACTTTAATAAATTTCAGGATGTGTGGAGGCCATTATCAGATTATTGTAAAGAATGAGTATATATTTTTCTTCTCTGATTAGTACAAATGGAAATTGAGCGAGGGGAGGGGGTATTTATTATTGGAAAATGTTTTTATGAAATATAAAAGGATGGGAGGGAAGGGGATAAATTTAATTTGATAAGATTAATTGTAGAATTTCAAGTGATATATCAATGTTAAAATGTTAATACCAATGTTGATGTACTTGATGTAAGTTATAAAATGAATAAAGAATTATAATTAAAAAAAAAAAAAAAGAAGCAGTGCCCTTTTGAGCGTTAAGCAATTTAGATTGTGAAAGAAGATCCGGTATAGCTTTCATTGTTGTTGAGTCTGGGTAGTTCACATGTATACTGTGTCGCAATTGAAGCCATTTGTAGTGTTGGTTGGCTGGAAGACTAAATGTGTCTTGTAGTTCCTCAAAAGTCAATCCATTTGCGGTGTTTTATCAAATCTCACAGCATCCAGATTCCACATTTTTGCCATTGCACCCAATCTAAGACAACATCTTGAATTGTTATTTTATTATGCCATACAGAGACACTGGAAGAGTCTGACCATTTGTTCTTCATCAAGTTATCAAAATGTTTGAGTACTGTCGCCATGGATTGGTAAAAAATGTTGGTATTCAGCTGTGTAGAGATTGATAAAACCATGCAAACTAATTCTCCAGCTTTCATTGATAGATTATTGATCCCTTATGACCCACCAAGATCTTTGAGATCCATAACCCAATCTAACCTTAATATCCCTTCATTAAAGATGATTGGCACACGTCGTACTACCATTTTTTCGGTAACAGCCCCAACGATTTGGAATTCTCTTCCGTTGTATTTAAAAATGGAAAATAATCTAACATCATTCAAAAGCAAACTAAAATGTTTCCTATTTAAAGATGCTTTTAACTGAAGTTTTACTTTATCTTAAATTTAATTTTAACTGACGTCTTAATTTTAATCTCTTTTTTACTTTTTTTTAATTAATCTCCCTGCCCTTTCGTTTTTTTCCATTAATGTCTCTTCCATTTACTATAACTATTGTATTTCTCCCCTCTTTACCTTGTGTGTCTTTTGTTTGTTCGTCCACAACAACTTTGTATGTATTATAGTTCGTCTGTAGTTTTCTTTTTTTAAAAAAAAAAAAGTATGTATTAATTGTAATATTGTTTGTCTAAAGGAAAAAATTTTTTTTACTCTGTACAACGCTTTGTAGAATCGATAAGGCGTTTAATCAAATAATTAAAATAAACAATAAACAATAAACAATAAATTAAGGGCCAGTTTAGTGGTGCCACAAAAAGCTCATAGACTATATACTGGCAGTGTTTAGGCATCTGCGCTTTTATCAATAGCGTTTTACCAAGAGTGTCTGTGAAACACAGACGGGATAGTATGCCTTAGTACGCCTTAGGAAACCCGATGGAAACTATGTAGAATTAGACTCTGATAAAGCCAAACTTTTAAATGAATACTTCTGCTCAGTCTTCACTTGCGAGGCGCTGGGATCTGGCCCTCAGCTGCAGACAAGGGAAAGCTCGGAAGACCCGTTTTGAAATTTTGAGTTTACGCCCAGCAGTGTCTACTATGAGCTATCAAGACTCAAGGTGAACAAAGCTATAGAACCAGACAAACTACACCCCAGGGTGCTCAAGGAGTTGAGTGATGTCCTGGCAGAACCGTTATCCGCGCTCTTCAATCTTTCCCTAAGTACAGGAAGAGTCCCGTTGGACTCGAAAAGGGTAACGTCATTCCACTCCACAAAAAGGGATGCAAGACGGAGGCTACAAATTACAGACCGGTGAGTCTCACATTGAGAGTGAATAAACTTATGGAAACACTAATCAAACGCCAATTAGATGCAATCCTGAACGAGGAGAATCTACGAGATCCCCATCAACATGGTTTTACGAAGGGAAGGTCCTGCCAATCAAATCTGATCAGCTTCTTCGACTGGGTAACAAGAAAACTGGATATAGGGGAGTCCCTGGACGTCGTGTACTTGGACTTCAGCAAAGCGTTTGATAGCATCCCACACCGCAGGTTATTGAGCAAGATGAGTTTGATGGGATTAGGTGAAACATTAACTGCATGGGTTAAGGACTGGCTTAGAGGTAGACTTCAGAGGGTACTGGTAAATGGTACCCTCTCTGTAACGACGGAGGTGATCAGCGGAGTACCGCAGTGCTCGGTCTTGGGCCCGATCCTATTTAACATCTTCGTAAGAGACTTGGCTAAAGGGCTTCGAGGTAAAATTACATTATTCGCTGATGATGCCAAACTATGCAACATAGTAGGCAAAAGCACAATAGACAAAAGCACAATGCCTGACAAAAGCTCAATGACCGACCGTATGATGCAGGACCTACTCCTGCTGGAGCATTGGTCAAAGACTTGGCAACTAAGTTTCAATGTCAAAAAATGCAAGGTCATGCACCTTGGCGGCAAAAATCCATGCAGGACTTACACCCTAAATGGTGAGATCTTAGCAAGGACTGTAGCAGAACGTGACTTGGGGGTGATCATTAGCGAAGACTGCTTCATCCAAGACCAGACAAATCATGGATTGTATCCCTAGAAGCTTCGTCAGCCGTAAGCCCGAGGTCATAATGCCATTGTACAGATCCATGGTGAGACCCCATCTGGAATATTGTGTGCAATTCTGGAGGCCACATTATCAGAAAGACGTGCTGAGAGTTGAGTCGGTTCAGCAAATGGCCACCAGGATGGTCTCAGGACTCAAGGATCTCCCGTATGAGGAATGGCTAGGTAAGTTGCAGCTATACTCACTCGAGGAATGCAGAGAGAGGGGAGACATAAGAACATAAGAAGTTGCCTCCGCTGAGGCAGACCAGAGGTCCATCTCGCCCAGCGGTCTGCTCCCGCGGCGGCCCATCAGGTCCTTTTGCCTGAGCAGTGGTCCCTGACTAGCTTTATAACCTATCTCTACTCCTATTCCTGTAATTTACCTCTACTCCTATCCCTATAACCCATCTCTACACTTATCTATAACCCTCAATCCCTTTGTCCTCTAGGAACCTATCCAAGCCTTCCTTGAAGCCCTGTACAGTGCTCCTATCTACCACAACCTCTGGAAGCACATTCCATGTATCCACCACCCTCTGGGTGAAAAAGAATTTCCTAGCGTTTGATTTAAACCTGTCCCCTTTCAATTTCTCCGAGTGCCCCCTTGTACTTGTGGTCCCCTTTAGTTTGAAAAATCTGTCCCTGTCTACTTTCTATATGCCTTTCAGGATCTTGAAGGTTTCTATCATGTCTCCCCTAAGTCTCCGCTTTTCCAGGGAGAACAGTCCTAACTGTTTCAATCTGTCAGTATATGAGAGATTCTCCATACCCTTTATCAGCTTAGTTGCTCTTCTCTGGACTCCCTCAAGTACCGCCATGTCCTTTTTGAGGTACGGCGACCAGTACTGGACACTGTATTCCAGATGTGGCCGCACCATTGCACGATATATTGGCAGGATGACTTCCTTCGACCTGGTGGTGATACCCTTTTTAATGATACCCAACATTTTGTTTGCTTTCTTCGAGGCTGCGGCACACTGCGCTGACGCCTTCAGTGTTGTGTCAACCATCACTCCCAGGTCTCTTTCAAGGTTACTTACCCCAAGTAGTGATCCCCCCATTTTGTAGCTGATCGAGATGTTCAAATATGTCACGGGCCGTATCAAAGTGGAAGAAGATCTCTTTTTTTTTTTAAAGATGGCATCCATTGAAAATCAGGGAAGGGAAATTTCATGGTGACACCAGAAAATATTTCTTCACCGAAAGGGTGGTTGATCGCTGGAATAATCTTCCACTACAGGTAATTGAGGCCATCAGCGCGCCAGATTTTAAGAAAAGATGGGATTGGCATGTGGGATCTCTTCTTGGAGGATATTAGGGGTGGGTCATTTGTGTGGGCAGACTAGATGGGCTGTGGCACTTTTCTGCCGTCATTTTTCTATGTTTCTATGTTTCATATTGTGTCAGACATTCAAGACAGACTCTTGATAAAGGCACAAACGCCAAAACACTGAGTTTATGAGCTTTTTGTGGCATATTTATCAATAAAGTGACTTTTGAACCATACACTCCTGGCTGATCACTAGACATCTTATCCTCATGACTACATCATTGTGTGTCTTTTTCCCTCGTCGTTGAGGTCTGTCCTTAGCTTCCGATTCAGTGCAATAACAGGAATACAACACATCTTAATGGTAGCCCATGTTGATAATTTCCCCCTTAAATGTACTTAGCTTAATTCAAAGTGCTGCATCCACAGCATTTTTTGAACTGTATGGAGATGAGCTACAGTGCAATATTTCTTGGAACATTTAAATTGCTATTATACAGCAATTTAAATACTTTCCATCCCCTCCAGGGTATCTACTCTATTTTCAATCTTTGTACCATCTGCAAAAGAGGATACCTCCTTGCAGCTTCATTTCATGTCCTCTAGTCTTTAAGAAAAGATTTGTTTGTTCATTAATATCTTTCAAGTATCTAATTGTCTGTATCATATCACACCAGTCTCTCCTTTCCTTTGGGATATACATATGAAGGGGTGTTGAAACGTTCTCAGCCCAACCAACCAACTTCCTAAATTCTGAGCATTATTTTACCTGAAAGGCTACCTCCTCCGTACATTGTGGAATAATAATAGAGCAATGGGGAAAATAGTTTATTTTTAAAAAAATTATTGCTTGTAAAAATTTGAATGTTATTGCTCATGTTGAATGATGTTTGTCATCATATAATAATTAAAATGTGGAGGCTAACCAAGATGGTGACCTGAAGGTGCTGGGCTGGACGACAAACGCCATCGAGCCTTTTGCCACTTACCATTTTCATGGTGAAGCATAAATCCAAGACCCGTGTTTATCCTATGTAACCCGGGACACAGCAATTGCCTGGGCCGATGGACCGTTTGTCCAACGCGGGCCCCAAGGAGAACCGGACAGAAAGTTGAAGCACTAGGCATTGTTACTCCTTTTCCCTCAAGAAAGAATTGCAACAGGGAAGATTAAAAAATTAAAAATAAAAAAATACGAGTTTTGATACTATTGCCTTTGCCCGCAGTGCAGGCCTGCTTTAAAACCACAGGCTTGCACTGCAGGGAACGGCAGCAGAGAGCAGGAGAATTCGGGAGCAGGCAAGAGAGATCTGTGCTGGGTTGAGCCCTGACAGCAGTGACAGGTGGCTGCTTCTCCTGTCACTACTGTCAGGGTGTGCGCATAAGCGGGGATCACTCTGGCCATGGGTAGGGGATGTGTAGGGGTCGTGCTAACGATTGTTCCCATTTGCATGCAGGCCTTTACTGAATCACTACTCAAAGGCAATAGTATCAAGTTTCACCAATATAAGGAAAACCAAAAACAAACTTGTTACACTTGACTCTACATTGATTATTCTAGTCAAGTGTAACAAGTTCGTTTTTGGTATTCTTTACTGAATTAGTCGGCCGGCATGCAATAGGAAACGGATTGTGCACGGTTTGTAGGTTTAGTGAATCCTGGCCCTAGGGCTAGATTCACTAAAGTCAGCAATCCTTGCTAAACTTGTTTTCACAGGTTTAGCGACAATTGGTGTTAACCGACCCGATTCACCAAATGGCCCACCGCGTGTTTTTCCTCTCGATCACCCATTTTCCAACCCATGCAAAATAGCCAAGCGATTGATTCACTTGCATCGCTTGGCTATTTAGCATTAGGTTTACTGATCCTAAAACCCGATTGCTGTTGTTTTTTGGACAAGGCAGGCCAGCTGGGAGGAGAGAATCCGTGTCCCTCAGGTCATCTACTTAGAGGACAGTGGTGTGATTTTGAAGACTATCAGCCCCTGAGGAAACTTACCAGTGAAAAGGCTGGGTAGCAATCAGGCTAAAGTTAAGTGCTCTTCTTTATATGAATTATTCCACCACATCAGATTAAAAACTTTTTGCCTGTACTAAATAATGAATCTAGGTACAAGACCGATGATGAACACTTCACCCCAGTAAGGACACAAAGTACAATTTCAGTAGTGTCTTGGGTGTTTAAGGTCTTGTGTATAATTGAAATACTGCACCGGTTTGTTCTTTGCCAGTTGTGTGTTACTGACAGATCTGTCTAGTTTTTTTTTTTTTCAATGGCACATACACAAAATATCTGTTGTATAAAAAAAAAATGAAAAAGATCGCCACTGCTGCAGCAGGCCCTCCCCAATGACCCCAGACAATCGTGCGCCACTCCCCCCAACAAACACATCGACCCACCAGAACCTAAAACAAAAGGCAGGAGGTATGTCCACTCACTCCTGCCACTGGAGGGCCCCCTCCTCCTCCAGACCCCCTTGCTCCATACCTTAAAACTTGGGAGCAGGAGGTACTGAAAACACCTCCTGCTCCTCCTCTCTCGCTGACGACACTGGGTCTTAGGAATCTCCCTGGTGCAACATGTGATGCACAGGGAGGGTCCTAAGGACCTGATTGGCTCAGATGACTTGGGCTCCTCCTCTCTCTGTTAAATCCTAGTTTACGTTCGTGATATACCACCAGCTCTGGCAGGATACACATTTCAAATCTGACATATTGTAATCACAAAACAGAAAATAGAATTATTTTTCTACCTTTTGTTGTCTGGTCATTATTCAAATCATGTTGATCCCAAACTTTGGTTATCTTTTGATAACTCGCTTGACCTCCTTCCAATTTGTCATTTTATTTCTTTCTCCGTGCTAATCATTCATCTTCTATCCCTGTCCTCCCCTTCCGTTTCCCTTCCCTCTCCCGGAGGTCTGGCATATTTCCTTTTTTTCATTTCTATCCCCGCAGCTGCAGCGATGGACCCCACCATTCCCAGATGCACCATCTCTCCTTTTCTCAACTATCCTTTCATCCAGCATCTCTCCCTTCTTCCCCACCACCCCAGGGTCCACCATCTCTCCCTTTCTCTTCCCAACTACCCTTCTATCTAGTATCTCTATCCTCCCCACTCTACAACATCCCTTATGTCCAACTTCTCTCCCTTTCTGTTCTTTCCCTCCCTAAATCCCATTGTCCATCATCTCGCTCCCTCTCCTCTGTTTTTAGACCCATTATTCCTTTCCCCCTCCCCTTCCTCAGCTCGGCATATGCACGTCTCTTTGAACCCCACCCCCTTCCCTCCCTCTTTCTGTGTACTTCTACAACAGGGCCTCCCCAAAGGCCTACTATTTCCTCCCTCTTTCCAGCGTCCTATAGCTTCCCCCTTGCCTCCCAGTCTTACCTTCAGCAAATTATAGAAGCCTGCAGAGGATCGGCAGTGCTATAACGATCCTAGTAGGCTACCGTCAGCCTCCGCAGCATGTTTCCTCTACCAGGGTCACGCCCTTCCTCTGACGTCAGACAACAGGCAGGTGTGGGGAAGTTCAGAGCTGATGGTGCCGCAGGGTCCCACTGGGGGTTGGAAGGAAGAGGAGGTAAGCATTGGCAATTTTTGGGGATGCCAAGGCCCCTTTGCACCCCCCCCATTCCGACACCTAGCATAACAATCAACCCTCCCCCCAACCAACTGATTTTAATTTCTTATTTGTATTCTGAGTTTCTTATAATCAGTGCTGGTAAATCATATTGAAAATACAAGTCAGTTAAAAATAATTACAAGCTAATATAAAGAACTAAAACAAACAATAATGGAAATAAAGTGATACCTATTTTATTGGACTAACTTAATGCATTTTATGATGAACTATTTAGGGTAACCCGTCTTCTTCAGAAATTACAAATAATATGTTTGGTGTTTTTGCTGCCCCACCATTATAAAACACAGTTTTTTTACTATTCACATACAATAAACAACTATTAAAAAGATAAACCCCTCCAAACAACGAAATGAATACAAAATGAAATATAAAAACCTCTGCATAATCCTAGGAGGGCTAGTGAAAATTTCCCTCTAGAAGACTGAACCTCTGCTTCCTATCTATGTACCCTCTACAATGCTTACAAAATCACTTTTTGATATCAAGTGACTTTCTTGTATTTTTTTTCTATAGTAAAAGGAAACTTGTTGGATTTTTGCCTCTAGGAGAAAATGATAAGGGCAATGACACACTCAAATACAGGAGAAACACAAGGGAAGGAATATAGACTATAATGGAATGAAGGGCTAACATAATGGAAAATGAAACATTTCAAAGAAAGGGAAAGAAGAAAAAGGAGGAGAAAGAAAGAAAAAATTAGAGGAAAGGAGGTGAAGAATAGATTGGGAAAACAGAGGTAGGCAGGAAATAAATAGGAACCCTTGGAAGAGGTTGAAATGAGGTTTAAGGGGCCTGCTGCTTGCGCCGGCCTTGGCTTCCCCTCTGATGTCACTTCCTGGCCCCGTAACCAGGAAGTGATTTCAGAGGGGAGCCAGGCCAGTGCAAGTAGCAAGCAGAGAAGTTACTCACACTGGTGAAGATTTAAAAAGGTACGGTGGCGGAAGGGGATGGAGAAGTGCCAGTGCCCCCACCAAGATGGTGCCTGAGGCAGTCTGACCTCCCCCTCTCCTTACTACGCCACTGTCTTCACCATCATGGTACTTTGACAACTGTTTGTGACGTGTCTAAGTGGTAACCTTGCAGACTATCTTTATATTATGTGCATTTTCAATTTGCATTTGTGTTTTCTGTGTTCATTTTGCTATTGCTTTAATCAGCAGACTCTCCTTTGGAAGCTGTACAAAACATGAAGAGAGAAACAGAAACCCTGCGTTTAATCAGGTCAGAAGAATTAATTAAAATAGTGAGAAAGTGCTGCGAGGAAGGCTGTGAAGAAGATGAGATGCTACCACTCTGTGACATTGAACCTATGGAAGAAAGAATCTGATGGCAGTTAATCACATACAGTAGAAAGGGAATGCAAGTGCGCTCAATGGACTTCGCAGTAGAAGATAGTTTTCATACCCAGTTACCAATGCAAGATGGACCCTCTGAAATTTGCCCTTCTCAGAATGACTAAGTAGTATATCTGGAGTTCACAAAATGCATATCTTTATCCACAGTTTGTAAAAGCATTCTTGATGGGTGGAGTGGAGTAAAGTACACATGCTGAATGTCATTTTCCAACCTGAGTGTGAATTCCCATCATATCCTCAGCTGCAGAATTAGGTGTAAATCTCTGGGTAGTTTTGTCTATTAAAATTACCTGTTAGGTGTATGAACAGAAAACTGTCCAGGTCTTTTCACCTACATGGGCCTCTGAAAATTTCCCCTGGCATGATTATACCGCTGCTTCCTTTCTATGCTAGTTTAGTTAAGGTAACTTTTAAAGTGATCTTTATTTGGGGTTTCCATGAAGGTCTTTGAGAATGTAGTAATGTACAATTTCTTTAGTATTGCCGGACAATAAAAATATTTTCTTGCTACTTTAAAGTGTATTGTTTTCTCAAACCAGGATGGGGTAACTTTTCCTCATGTGCTGTAAAGCAACGGTCCCCAACCTTTTTTGCACCATAGACTTATTTCATGCAAGACAATTTTTCCTAGGACGGGAGGAGAGATTCAAGTGCATAATCAATAAAGTGCATAATATATAATTAATTATTACATATACTAGTCTTTATTAATTATTACATATACTAGTCTTATACATTAACGGGTGCTAGAATAGATGTGTGTGTGTGTATGTCTTTCTTTCTCTCTCTCTCTCCTTGGCGGCTGTTTGTCTTTCTTTCTGTCTCTCTCTTTCCTCAGCTGTCCACCACCATCCCTTGCCTTCTCCCACTCTCCAGCAGTAACCCTTCCCCAGTGGCGTACCTAGCATATGTGACACCCGGGGCCCATCATTTTTTGACACCCCCCCATCTGTACGAAAAACATGATTTTTAGTAACAATCCACAAGTCACATATGAGTACCTAGGAAAAGGCAGCATCTTACATACTGCAGTGAGCAGAACAACATCATTACACCCATTGTAAAACTAAACAAGCCAGACTAGTACAGATCAATCCTGCAGTCAATCCTAACAAAAAAACATGTCTTTCGAACACACAGAACACAGAAAACACCTTCGCCTAGTATGGAATATGTCATCAAAAGCTAACCCCTCCCCCTTTTACAAAACTGCAGTGTGGATTTTAGCCACGGTGGTAACAGCTCTGACGCTCATAGAATTCTGAGCATCAGAACTGCTACCACCACGGCTGGCGCTAAAAAACCCTCCACCGTTTTGTAAAAGGGGGGATAAAATAGAAATACATAGACAAAGTTTAAATTGAACCAGTATGAAGCTGGACTCTGCATACAGTGCACCACAGAAACAGTGACACATGTCCCCTAAAGTAATAAATAAATAGAAATTTTTTTTCTATCTTTGTCTTCTGGGTTTCTGCTTTCCTCATCTTCTTGTAACTCTCTTCCTTCCATTCACTATCTGCTGTCTCTCTTCCCCTATATGGCATCTTCTCTCCTTCTATGCCCCTTCTAGAAACTGTATGCCTCCCCCTTCCATCTCTCCTTTCACCCCCATTGGTCTGGCTTCTCTCTCCTCTCCTTCCCTCTCCCACACCTCTCCTCTGCAATCCCTTTCCCTTTTTTCCCTCATTTTCTTTTTCAGTTTATTTTTTGCATCCGTCTAGATCACAGTTCTTCAATCGCCGGTCCGCGGACCTGTGCCAGTCCGCAGAAAATTTCTGCCGATTCGCGCAGGGCTGGCGAGATCAAGTCGGCAGTTAAATTTCCTGCCGACTGCGGTTCCTGCTCACTAATGTTCCTCCCAGCCTCAGGCAATTAAGACAGTCTGCCGACGTTGGGGCCTTCCCTCTCTGAGTCTCGCCTGTTCGGAAACAGTTAGTTGAAACAAAATAGGCGGGACTCAGAGAGTGAAGGTCCCGACGTCGGCAGCCTGTCTTGATCGCTGCCCCTGCCGAGTTGCTGAAGAGGCTCACGGGGAAGTTACAAGTAGAATGGAGAGAGCTGCAGATACTGGTGCAGCTGGAGGGAGATGGTCAGCGTGTGTGAGCAAGATCCTGGGGAGCCTTCACAGTGACTTCCTCCCCTCCCACCAGCTCTCCTACTTGCCAGGGCAGTGATTTACCAGCAACTTCCTGCAGGCAAGTACTGAGAGCTGCTGGAAGGGGAGACAGCCACTGTAGGAGGCAGGGAAGCTGCTGGATAAAGGGAGAGCTGTTACTGGACTTGGAGAGAGTTAGAAGGAGAGATGTTGCTGGGAGGGGAGGAGGGAAAGGGATGGGAAGAAAAGAGAGTTAATGTTGGATAGAGGGAGGAGGGAAGGGAGAAGAAGGAGAGATGCTGCTGGGAGGGGAGGAGGGAAAGGGATGGGAAGAGAGTTAATGTTGGATAGAGGGAGGAGGGAAGAGAGAAGGAGAGATGCTGCTGGGAGGGGAGGAGGGAAAGGGATGGGAAGAGAGTTAATGTTGGATAGAGGGAGGAGGGAAGGGAGAAGGAAAAAAAGGAAGGAGGGAAGGGAGAAAGAAAAAAGGAAGAAACAGCTGGCAGGGAGATTACAGGAGGGGAAGTGGGTCAGGGTGGAATGGAGAGATCAGATGAGGGAAAGGGGAGAGAGAAGAATGAGAAAGTAGAGAGACATTGATGCTGTAAAGGGGGTCAGCAGAGAAATGAGAGAGGGATAAAGATGCTAGATCTGGTGTAGGAGAGATAAAAATGAAGAAGGCAGTGAAGCTGGAATGAATGATGTAAAAAGGAGAGAGGAGGAACAAGCTGGATGGACAAGGAAGAGGGGCATAGAAAGAAGTCAGATACATATGGAAGGGGGAGAGGGCAGACATTGGATGGAACGGGCAGATGCTGGAAGGAAAAGAGTGAAAAGAAGATGAAAGCAGAAACCAGAGACAACAAAAGGTAGAAAAAAATAATTTTATTTCTATTTTGTCATTAGAATATATCAGATTTGAAATATATATCCTGCTAGAGACATAACTGGGGACTGCAGTATTCTGTTAGCATGATATTTCTATGTAGCATTCTATAATAACTTGGCTTGTTCAGTTTTCTTGATAGTAGAGGGGATATATGTGAAGGGGAGGGGAGACAGGGGTTTTGCTGGTCCGTGCTCTGTATATTTGTATTTATAAAATCACAATTGTTCGGAATATTGTTTCTTTTTATACTTTAATAAAATACGTTCAATATAAAATCATAATTGTGGCTTGTGCAGATGGGATCAGATGGTTTGCGGGGACCGAGCTCACGGAGATGGGGCGTAAACGGGGTTTTTAAATTTTAGTCCTAGTAGTTTGCCGGTCCACAAAATAATTCTTTTATTTCTGCTGGTCCACGGGTGTAAAAAGGTTGAAGAACACTGGTCTAGATTACGTACATGAATGTCCTTTTTTACTGTCTACTTAAAGCTTGCCACCTCTTTCTCTCACCCATCCAGTGTTTCCCTAACTCAATCCTTTTATCCCCATCATGTGCCCTCCTTTTATTTATCCCCTCCTTCCATCATGTACCCTCTTTCTCCACCCTTCCGTCTAGTACCTTCTCCTCTCTCTGTCCACTTCCATCCAGCATCTGCTCCCCTCTTTCTCTACTCCCATTTCCTTCCTGCATTTGCTCCCTTATATCTCCCATCTGCACTTCCATTCAGCATAGACTCCCCACTACCATCCAATGTCTGCCCTTTCTCTCGCCATCCACCCCTCTTCAATTAGCATCTGCCCCCTTTCTTTCCCTCCAATATCCTTCCTCCTTATGTCTCTCCCCTTTCTCTGTACATCAATTCCATCAGCACCACACTTCCATACCACCCTGCCCCCTTTCTTTCCCTCCACCACTCTTCCATTCCAGCAATCCTGCTCCTTTCCCTTCATGCAGCAAGAACCCATGATGACTGTAGCTGTCGGCTGCCAGTCCACACCACTCCGACGTACTTGCTCTGTAGCAGACTCAGCAGCCGCATGCTGGAAGGTCCTGCGATGACTAGTCTGCTGGCTCTGCTCCAGAAGAAGTAAGTTACGTCGGAGGGGTGGACCCGGCAGACGCAGGGAGTTGTGGCAAAGTCCCGCAATGACTGCGTCAGCCGGGTCCACCCCCTCCGAAGTAACTTACTTCTTCTGGAGCAGAGCCGGCAGACGAGTCATCATGGGACCTACCTGCACCTCAGCACGGCTGACGACTCTGCTGCAGAGAAAGTAAGTCAGAGGTAATGTGACCATTTATTTTTTTCATCAAAAGGAGACATCTATTAATTGACTGCGTATCCTTTCTTTCATTTCTTTCTTTCTGCACTCAGGTCCAACAATTGTCCCTTTCAATTTCCTCCCTCCTTCTTTCCCATGTCCTTGGAGCCCCCAGTGCCTCCTTCCCATGTCCATAGTGACCCCAGTGCCTCAGTCCTTTGGGCCCCAGTGCTTCCTTCTCATGTCCTTAGTGCCCCCAATGCCTCTGTCCTGTGTCCATGGTGCCCCAGTGCCTCCTTCCTGTGTCCATAGTGCCACCTGTGCCTCCTTACCGTGTCCATAGTGCCCACAATGCCCCAATCCTGCAGCCTTAGTGCCCCCAGTGCCTCCTTCCCATGTCCATAGTGCCCCCAGTGCCTACGTCCGGTGTCCATGGTTGCCCCAGTGCCTCCTTCCTGTGTCCATAGTGCCACTAGTGCCTCCGTCCTGTGTCCATAGTGCCCCCAGTGCCTCCGTCCTGTGTCCATAGTGCCCCCAGTGCCTCCATCCTGTGTTCTTAGTGCCCCCAGTGCCGCCGTTCTGTGTCCATAGTGCCCCCAGTGCCCCCATCCTGTGTCCTTAGTGTCCCCAGTGCCTCCTTCCCATGTCCTTAGTGCCCCCAGTGCCTCCGTTCTGTGCCCATAGTGCCCCAGTGCCTCCTTCCCGTGTCCTTAGTGCCCCCAGTGCCTCCTTCCCGTGTCCATAGTGCCCCCAGTGCCTCCTTCCTGTGTACTTAGTATCCCCAGTGCCTTCTTCCCATGTCCATAGTGCCCCCAGTGCCTCCGTCATGTGTACATGGTGCCCCAGTGCCTCATTCCTGTGTCCATAGTGCCCCCAGTGCCTCCTTCCTGTGTCCATAGTGCCCCCAGTGCCTTCTTTTTATGTCCTCCAATTACCTTCCAGATTTTGTCCACCCCCAAAGCCAGCCAGCCTGCCTGCCTACCTATCTCCCTTCCTCCAAGCCGCGCTAAAGCCAGCCAGCTTACCTGCCTACATCCTTCACTCCCTGCCGCAGAAATTAAAAAACGCCTCTCTCCTTCCTTTCCCTTGGTCCACACCGCTGCAGTCTTACCTCCCCACAGCTGCTGCTAATCGCTGACAAGAAGTCTTCTTTCAAAAGTCAATTCTGACGTCGGAGAGGACGTTCAGGGCCAGCCAATCACTGCCTGACTGGCCCGGAACGTCCTCTCCGACATCAGAATTGATGCTGGAAAGAAGACTTCTTGTCAGCGATTAGCAGCAGCAGCGGGGAGGTAAGATTGCAGCGGCGCGGACCGGAGGGAAGAAAGTTCAGGAGGACCCAGACCTGGCAGGAGGACCCGGGTAGTAGGGCAGTAGGGCAGGTGGACCCGGACCTGGCCTGTTGTGCACCCCCAAGCCGTGCACCCAGGGCGGACCTCCCCCCCCCGGTCCCCCTTGGTACGCCACTACCCTTCCCCCTTCCTTTTACCTACCCCCTGTCCAACAGCACCTCTTCTCTGCTTCCCTGTCCAGCAGTAGGCCTTCTCCCTTCCTTTTACCTCCCCACTTGTCCAGCAGCAGCCCTTCTCCCTTTGCTTTATCTCTCCCCCAGTCCAGCAACACCTCTTCCCTGCTCCCCCTGTCCAGTAGTAGGCCTTCTCCTTTCCCTGCTCCCCCTGTCCAGCATCAGTAACCCGGGCAGCCTTGGGGCTTTTGCTAGGCCAGCCCACCAGCATTATCGAAGTGGGCCGGCTTAGCAAATGGCTTGCGGCTGCTGCGTTTGCTGGTCCGGGAAGGAGAAGAGGCCGCCCCACGCGCTGCAAGCCGCCCCATGTGCCGGAAATCGAATTTGGAAGGAGGCATATCTCACGGATGCAGGGAACATGGATTTTCTACTGCACATGTGCGGTAAGGGTTTTATTATAGAGGATAAGGTAAATGTAATTATTACATTTTATATTATGCACTTTATTTCTATTATTATTTCATAGTATTATATTAATACAACTCACCATAATGGCCCATCTTGCGTTATGGACTCATCACACATGCTATGAATTCTTGACGAATTTGATGCTGATTTAGAAGATTTAGGGCTCCTTTTACAAAGGTGTGCAAGCGGTTTTAGCACATACTTAGTGCGTGCTAAAATGCTGTGCATGCTAGCAGCTACCACCTCCTTTTAAGGAGGTGGTAATTTTTCAGCTAGCGTGTGCTATAGCGCTCGCTAATCTTGTGCGTGCACTAAAAATGCTACCACACCTTAGTAAAAGGAGCTCTTAATCTTGGTCACTATGGATACAGAATCGTTCTTTTTTTTTTTATTTCAATAATTTTATTGAATATTATAAATAATATACAAAAAGCAGTTCAAGTACATAAAGATTGAATAAAAAAAAATAGTGATGTATAAACAAAAGAAACCATAATTGCATTCATTTGCATATAACAGATTAGTAAGAAGAATTCAAAGTATTTGAAACTGCTAAGAAAAGAAATAGAAAGGATAGAGAAGCAGAGATGATGAAATAAAAGAAAAAAAAGAGAGATAAAGAAAGAGAGAGAGAGAGAGAGAGAGTGAGAGAAAAAAGAGAGAGTGGCAGAAGTGTCTACGAGGCAGAGTGAACATATGAATCTAAGAATGACCAAGGTGATTTATTTCGCACCAAATTTGTAGAGAAACGGGATATCATATTTTTTTCATATGCATATGATTCGAATTTGTGGTACATGCTCAAAGAGTTCCACCAAAAGGTGTAGTCTAGTAGTGTGGATGACTTCCAATTTTTCAAAATGTGCATAAGAGCTGTCACAAACATGGTGTCAATGAGTTTAGGAGGACAGTTTGATAGTGCAAAACATGGGTGTTGAGAACGAAGGATTATAATGTCCATGGAAATATCTTCTGAACATTTGGTAATAGATTTTATGGTGTCCCAGATACGAATCCAAAAGGAATGAACCATAGTGCAGTGAAGAAGCATGTGATCAAGAGTTCCAAGCTCTTTCAAACAGTTCCAGCAAGTAGGATCTTGTTTCAGTTTCGCTTTCCACATTCGAAATGGAGTCCATATAGCATTCCACATAACAAAGAACATTGATTGTGAAACTCTTGCGGATAATAGAGGACGGTTTGTATATGACCAGAAGAGTTCCCAATCTATTTCAGAAAGTGTGGTCGTTAGGATAGAACCCCAATGGTTCATAGATTGAGGTGTAAAGGTGAAGGTGTGGTCTCTTAAGATACTATAAAAAAAAGATATCGCCTTACCTTTCAGTAAAGCCAAAGTAGACCAGTGACGAATAGTTTGTTGAGAGGTCATAAAGTCAAGGCGCATTTGAACATTAGATAGTATTCCAGTAAGCGTAAGCCATTGAGGATATGTAGAGGATGGGAGTGAGTTTACAGAACAAAAGGTATCAAATGGGACAAATGAAGTGGAGGAGATTAATTGATGAACAAACCACACACCCGCCCGCTGCCACCTCTTCCATGAAAGAGATCTACCCTTATTTTGAATTTTAGGATTATTCCAAAGGGACATGAGTGGGCCTTCAGCAACAGAGATCTCAGCCGCTGCATCTAATAGTTGAAAAGCATGTTGCGTTGCACTTAGCAAAGAATATTTTCTCAAGTGTCTAGGTATCGACACTGTAAGGAAGCAGGAGATGTGTAGTGGTGCACATAAAAAGCATTCCATTTCAAACCATGCTGGTTGATCCTGTGGATAAGAATCAGCAATCCAATGAGCTCCGTATTTGGCTAAGGATGCGATGTAATAATAATAAAAATCAGGTAAATTTAAACCACCTTTAATCTTAGAGGCTTTCAGCTTGGCGAGAGCAATACGAGGTTTTTTCTTGTTCCAAATAAATTCAGAAATTTTCGTATTAAGCCAATGAAAGAGTGACTTATGGCAGAGAAGGGGAAGCATAGATAGAGTATAATTAATTTGTGGGGCCAAGGTCATTTTAATGGAGACTATTCTACCCCACCAGGACAAATAAAGCGGGGACCAACGAGATGTAGTACTTAAAACTAAGTTTTTGATTTTAGATATATTGAGATTCTGAGCAAGTAAAGGGTCTTTATGTATTAAAATCCCCAAATATTTTACAGCTCCTTGTGACCATGGAAAAGGAAAATGAGCTAGATCTGAGGAGGAAATGTGATCATTTAGCGGAAAGATCTCTGATTTCTCCCAATTAACAGAATATCCAGATATTTGAGAGTATTGAGAGACGATGTGGATAAAATGCGGTATAGAGACAAGAGGATCCTTGAGAAAGAGAAGAACATCGTCAGCATAAGCTGCTAGTTTAATATCTCTTCTGGACAAGGGAACACCTTTAATTAAGGAACATTGTCGGATAGCTGACAATAGAGGTTCCAATGTTAAATCAAATAGTAATGGTGAGAGGGGACAGCCTTGACGGGTACCTCTATGGAGGGAAAATCTATTAGAGAGAGAATTGTTAATCAGAATACGAGCCGTGGGTTGTCTGTATAATGTTTCTATCCAGTCTGTAAAAAAAGAACCAAAGTTGTACCATTTCAGTACTCGGAATAAGAAAGGCCACTCCACTCGGTCAAATGCCTTCTCGGCATCAATGGCTAGACCAATCACAGGATCAGACATTGTTTTGGCGTGAGCATTGATATGATGAAATAAACGAAGGTTATCCCCTATGTATCTATGTTTGATGAATCCAGTTTGATCTCCATGTACGAGAGATGGGATCACTGTGGTGAGTCTTAGTGCAAGATACAGAATCGTTCTATACTAACATTTCATAGATGAAAGCAATACAGGATATTCAACAAACTTTACAAAACAAGAGACAATCATAACCGGATTCAAAAACTCATTTTGACACTAGCTACCATAGCACTTACTGAAAATTACTTCCGATTTGAAGATCGATTTTACCTACAAATCAAGGGAACCACCAAGGGTGCATCTATGGTGCCAGATATCGCAAATCTTTATGTGGCTGAATTGAGAGGAAATTTCTCCGGGAACATAATTTTTAAAGTGAATTGAGGCTATACAAGCGATACATAGATGATGTTTTCATTCTTTGGAAAAGTGATATCAATAAATTACAACAGTTTCATGATTGGCTGAACTCATGTGACACAAATCTTAAGTTTAAAATGGAATTGAATAAAGACCATATCCTTTTTTTGGATATTTTGATACAGGACAGGTACTTTTTTCAGACAACTATTTATAAAAAAAACAACCGACAAGAATAGTTATCTTCATTATTCCAGCTTTCACCAAAATCAACTCAAAAGAAATCAGATGTCGAGATTGACGAGATTATGCTCCAAACCAGAGGCTCTTATGTCTGACCAATTTATGAAAAGAGGATTCCCTTTATCAGACATTAACGACGGCTACCACCGCTCCACATTATATCATAGAGAGGACTTACTCATGATAGATAACAAACCTCCTAAAACTGATAGTCTTGTTTGTGTCACAAAACACTCACACCTCTCACAAGAAGTTAAAAACATTATAATGAGGAATTGGCACATTTTGGAACTTCACAATTGGATATAATTATTGTAGAATGGGGCAGAACAGGATAGGGCCAGAGGCGGAACAGGGCGGGTCACTGTGTCCAAATGTTTGCAGCTCGAAAAATGGTAACCCTAATCTGGGGGTAATGAGAGAAAGTGACACCCAAAGTGAGTTCCTCTCATGCTGTTTCTGTCCCTCCCCTCCCATCCAGCACTACCCTACTCCATGCTCTTTTCTCCAACAATCTCTTCTTTCCATAATGCTTCCCCCTCCTTCCCTCCATGCTATTTCCCCAGCCCCCTTCATGTTTTTTCTCTAGTCTATCTCCATACTGTTTCTCCAGCCCCATCCATGCTCTTTTCCCTGTCCACGCTGTTTCTCCAACCCCCCTCCATGCTGTGTCTCCAGCCCCCCTCCCTTCCTCCCTTCATGATGTTTTTCCAGCCCCCCTCCCTCCCTCCTTCTATGTTATTTCTCCAGCCCTCTCCCTGCCTTCATGCTGTTTTTCCCCTCCCGTCATGTCTTCTCTAGTCTGCCTGGCTTTAGTAGGCTCTCCTGACTTCACCACATACCTCCTCCTTGGGCCCAGCCAGGGCAGGATTAATTCATCGAGGGCCCATAGGCACACAAGTACACTGGTCCCCCTGCCCCACCCCACCATGCCCCGCCCCTTGCCCCACCTCCATGTATTTACTTCTTTATTTCCACTTTATTTCTTTTATTTTAAAATTCAAAACAAAGATTACCATATCAGTGTCAAAACATCTCTGAACAAAACTCCCCTTCCTTCCTAGAGGAAGAGATCTTTAGCTGGCAGGGCTTTGGGAAGCCCACCAATTTATATTTTGCCTTTGGGTAGGAGGCATGGGGCATAGCGGGAAGAAAATTTAGTGCCCATCATTTTATTGGACTAATACATTTCTTACTTAGCTATCAGAGGTTAAAACCTCTTTCTTCAGATCAGTAAACTAAAGTGCTGTTACAGTATCTCTGTCCTGACCTGAGGAAATGAGTTAAGGTCTCTGAATTTGTAAAAAATATATTAAAATTAGTTCAATAAACAGTATCATCTTATTTCCATTTTCTATTAATAAACGATTATCAACACAGCTACAATAATATCTTATCCTAAAGCAAAAATAAATAAATGCCCACGTCGGATCTCTACGAGGGAAGTGTAAAGGTATCGCCACCTGAGTGTGATCTCTAGGAGGGTAGTTAGGGAGGGTTAATAGAGTAGGCAGACTTGATGGGCTATAGCCCTTTTCTGCCATGATTTTCTATGTTTCTATGTTTCTATAAAACAAATAGAATTTTTTTTTCTACCTTTATCTGGTTTCTGCTTTCCTCATCTTCTCTTGCTTCTATCCACTGTCTGCCCTTTCCAGAAAATGTTTGTCTCCCTCTGCCATCTCTGCTCCTGCCCCCTCCCCCCCTTGTCCTGGCATCTATTACCTTCCCTCTGTTCCCCTCATTGTCTGGCATCTCTCTCCTTCCATCTCTCCTTCCCTCCCCCTGTGGTTTTTAGCATTTTTTTTCTCATTTCCTTTACTCGGATGTGATATCTCTCTGTCCTTCCCCATTCTTTGGCATGTCTCTCCTCTCTCTTCTCTTTCCTTTTCTTCTCTGGTCTTCCTTCTCTATTTTCTGCCTCTGTGTAAATTAAATTTTTTCTTACTATTCAGCCCTGTTTCCCTCTTTTCACTGTGTCTGCTCACAGCTTTCCACCCCTTGTCTACACCCCTCCACTAACTCTATCTTATTCCCCCCATCCAGCATGTGGGAAAGCAGTAGCAGTGGTGAGGAGGTGAGGGCTGGGCACAAGTTCTCCCGATTTCCATCATCTGCCCTGCTCTCTTCTGTCTCCCTTCTCCCCACTTCCATCATCTGCCCTGCCCCTTTCTTCCCACATCCATCATCTGCCCTGCTCTGCCTTGCCCCCTTCTCTCTCTCTCCTCCATCCCAGGCCCATCTCACTACTCACCTTTCACTCCAATTTTTGTATTTTAGAATGGCGACGCCCCCCCAAGCATCGATTGGCAACGCAGCCCCCCTCCGATCAGCAATGTGGGCCCCCCATCGACGGAAAGTAATACAAGTGAGCAACGCGGTTAAGAAAGGCAAAGGGAACTATAATTTTACAAGTGGTGCTGCTTGCCCAAAGCATCCCTCTGACGTGCCCAGGTGGAAATAGGAAGCTGCGTCAGAAGGAAGCTTTAGGCAAGCAGCACCGCTTGCAAAATTATAGTTCCCCTTGCCTTTATTACCCACGTTGTTTGTTTGTATTATTTTCCGTAGATGGGGGGGGGGCCTTCGTTGCCGATCGGGGGGCCCATCGCCATGTGGAAAAAACAATGTTGATGCCCTCCTTCATCGGGCCCCCCTGACCATTTCGGGCCCTAGGCACATGCCTACTGGGCCTATTGGTTAATCCGGCCCTGGGTCCAGCTGCTATAATGGAATCTTTTGGCAGCTGGCAGCAGCAACGAGTTAAGCCTGCTAGTGCTGGCCTGCCCCAGAAGCCACCTCTCTGCAGCGACTTCCTATTCCCGCATAGGTGGGACTTGCAAAGAGGCAGCTTCCGGGGCAGGCTGGCAGTAGCAAACTTACCTTGTTGCTGTTGCTAGCTGCCCGAAGATTCAATTACAGTGGCTGGGCCAGGAGAAGAGGTAGGTGGGAGAATCAGGTAAAGCCGGCTAAACCTGGACAGACTTCCCCATTTTTCAAAAACTGCTTGCAAAAGTTGACATAACCAGATTTTCCCAGAAGTCTGTGATCCTGTTCTGCACAGCCCATGACCCAATACTGATTCACGACCTGATGATTGGTGACTCCTGCTGTAAATTAAGATAAAGGGGATGGAATTTGATATACTGTCTTTCTATACTTACTTCAAAATGGTTTACATATTATATACAAGTACAGTGGTACCTCTGTTTACGAGTGCACCGGTTTGCGAGTGTTTTGCAAGACGAGCAAAACATTTGCAAAATCGGTGCCTCGAAAACCGAGCATGGCTCGATTTACGAGCACTCCCCCCCTCCCCGCAATCCGGCACCCCCCCTGCGATCTGGCACCCCCATGCCTCGAACCGGCACCCCCCCGCCACGATCCGACCCCCCGCCACGAGTGGGCACCCACCCCACCACGATCCGACCCCCCCCAACACGATTGGGCACCCCCCTGCCACGATCCAACCCCCCCCCGACACAATTGGGCACCCCCCCGCCGCTTCTTACCCTCATCTGGGCACTCTTGAAAATCGGCCTTCTCCTCTGCTGGGCCTTGAGCATCTGAGCATGCTCAAGGCCTGCGAGTTCACATTCTGAACGTGACCATGAACTCGCAGGCCTTGAGCATGCTCAGATGCTCAAGGCCCAGCAGAGGAGGAGGCCGATTTTCAAGAGTGCCCATATGAGAGTAAGAAGCAGCGGAGGGGTGCCCAATTGTGTCGGGGGGGGATGTCGGATCGTGTCGGAGGGGTGCCCAATCGTGTCGGGGGGGGGGTCGGATTGTGGCGGGGGGTGCCCAATCATGTCGGGGGGGGGGGGTTATACCCCTAGAGTTATACCCCTAGAGTAGGCTATCCGGGAAAAATCCTGAAGATACACAAAACCCTTATAAAGCCCCCAGGTCGCCCCAGGTTGTCAATACCAGCCACTCTATATTGGAACCCCTTTCTAAGGTAGTGGATTACTTTTTGAGGGATGAAGTCCCGAAGTTAAGATCATATATTAGGGACTCATCCCACTTTTTAAGGAAATTATCCCAGATACAGATACACATGTACAATAAATGGATGGTGACCCTTGATGTCACCTCCTTATACACCCAAATTCCCCAGACTGAAGCACTTCAGATTATTTTTGAAACCCTCCGACAGAAGAAAACCCTCCAGCATATTTCTGTTGAATTTTTGATGCAGTTGGCCTGATGGGTTATCCAGAATAATTATTTTCAACATCACCAACAGTTTTATCAGCATGTGCAGTTGGTAGCGATGGGGGCCACTTTGGCCCCTTTGATGGGAACATTTGAGGATACACAGGTATACGGGACACTGTGGGAATCCCATATTTTATTCTGGGGCCGTTTTTTGGATGACATCTTTTTAATTTGGGACGATACGAGGGAGCGTTAAAAAGAGTTCCACTAGTATTTGAATTCGGTGGACCCCAATATAAAATTTACCATGTCATGCCATCAGACGCAGATAGAATTTTTGGACATTGCCATCTCGATATATGGGGGTAAGATCCATACTTCCTTATATAGGAAGCCGATAACACGTAATACAATACTGCATTTCCACAGTTTTCACCCTTTTAAATTACGATTTAATCTGCCGGTAGGGCAGTTTTTACGGACCCGGAGAGCATGCTCCACTGTGGAAGAATATAAGAGCCAGGCTAAGTTACTTTCCAATAGACTTAGAAAGAGAGGTTATCCGGAGAGATCCATAAGACTAGCTTACTTATGAGCTAGATTTGCAAAGGGAACTCCTTTTAGAGGAGCGAAAGACATGCAGTGAGATGGATAATGAGATTTTGACCTGCGTATTACCTTTTTCTAAAGCGGACTAACCTAATGGTGGACCTCATGAGACAACATTGGTACATAATACAGATCCACCGCTCGCTTCAGGATTTTCCACGGATAGCCTACTCTAGGGGTATAACTCTGGGCCAAAAATGTCATTTTCAAAAATATGAGGTGAAAATAAGGGAGACAGGGGGTTGCCATGAACAGTGTGGGAAGTGCCAGTGGTGCTCCTCCACTATTCAGGGCAGCTCGTGGAAGGTGCCAGGTAGAGATATGACTTTGAGGGCGAAAACTGATACTGACTGTAACTCGCAGGATGTTATCTATGTGATTATGTGTCCGTGTGACTTGATATATGTCGGTCGGACCAACAGGAGGATAAGGACTAGACTGACTGAGCACAAATCACGTATTGTGAACAAAGTCATGCAGGCACCCCTAGTGGAACACTGGATCACACATAACCATATGGTGGAGGAGATCAGATGGCGAGTTATTAATAAGATCACAGGGAGGGACGGAGGGAAAGATCAAAGGAGGTTAAATCAAAGCGAACAACGCTATATTTTCTTGCTGGATACGGTGGATCCTAGAGGGTTAAATGGGGAAATAGAATGGTTATCGTGGATTGGCTAAATCTATCCAATAGGAACAGGGGGTGGGAGGTTTTGAATTAGAATGGGGAGGAGTATATAAACACCGGTCAGTATGCTGCAGCCATCTTTCTCTCATAGATTTTGGAGTCGGATGACAACAGTGACCTCGGTGAGCTACATTCTATTCATTTATACAAGAAGCACTGAAAGGAGTATAGTAGGTAGTTGTGTTGTATGAATGGTTTTTCACAGCGTCCTGCTTTTTATGCTTTATTCCGTAGGGGGACCCTTGATACAGCAATTTATATGAAATATGTCGGGACAGACTCCTAGGTTTTGGCTGTGATATAAGCTAAGTACAAATACACTATTTAAGCACTTTATATTTATATATATTAGAGGAAATGCTATTATGCAACAAAAAGACTTTTAGATAATTTCATCACATAAAAAGCAGAACAAGGAAAAGTTTATTATCAATAAGGTGACAGCCAATGATGAGGCGCCACGTAAAGCTTCCTGCAATTTGAAAAGTGGCTTTGCGGTGGAGTGGTGGGGCTGAGGGTTCCCTTTGAGATTTATTACTGACGTTAACAATATAGAGTCCAGGAGGTAAACGCTTATATGAGATAGTACTGGACTTTAAGCAACATTCTAACTTATGCCACAGTTGGTTTGGGCTACAAATAAAATAGGCAGAGCAATGGAGCCCATTGACTAATTTTTTTGTTTTCTCTTTCAGAAGTTCAAGCATACATTTAGACTCCAGATCCTTTGATTATGCCTTTTCTGATTATTGATTATTGTGCCATGTGTTACATGGAAATTTTTAATTTGCTATTGTGTGCACACAAATATGTCTAGTACTATGTTCTATGATGCTGTTTTTCTTCTTCCTTTTATATAATTGTGTTTATTTGTAGATTTAAGTTCAGCCCTGATTTAAGTTCAGCCCTGACTCCTTGACGGATGAAAGCAAGTTTAAGGCCTACTGGAGCTCTATGTTTGTTTGTGCCATGTAATCTCTGTGTTGTCTGTCTGTTTGGTTTGTGGGGGTAACCCGGAAAACATACCATTGGCCATTTTTGGAGTTTTTTATCCCCATTTTTTGCATTTTTGTTTTTTCCTATCTAAATTGCACAATATAGTTCTTGTTTTCATGGCCTGAGCACTGCTTAGTTAGGGGTTATATTATTAAGACAAAGGTTCTATACAGTGTTTATTCCATGGTGCCCACTGGATATGCTCAATTCACTTTCTGACATGTTTTTTGTCTTTTTTTGTGCCCTACACTGAGTATATCCTTATGGTCTCTCTTGAATGTCTTACTAGTTGTGCGCAACCCACACAAACTTATCACCCTGTCCTCTTATGAACATTGTGTATCTGCTTATTGTCTCTCATTTCCGTACTTATACCAAGTCAATGTCCTCCTTTGACTCACCTCCCTGGGCTTTAGCTGCTGGATGATGATACCTGAACTCTTTTCAAGTTGGTGTGTCCCTCCCTATTTGTGCAGACACCTTTCTCTCCGAGTATGGACCTTATCAGTTTAAAGAGACTGATACTCCTGCAACGCCATATCCTGATCTTTTAATTTCATGGACCGGAATTGTTTACAAGTGTTTGAGTGTAACTGGCAGCTTGTGGTTTATCGCATCCCCCACCTAGTGCTTTTAGCAGGTGCTGAGGGCCCCCTCATTACCCTCCTCACCCAGTGCCTTTGTATTTTGATGCATGCTTGTTATTTGATGTTGCTTACAGTCATGGTACTGCCCCTCATACTGTTCCTCGATTGGCAGCATTATTATCTCAAATGTGTTCTATAGCTTAATGCCTTTCAAGCAATGCCCCTATGAGGACACCTTCACTCATGGAGAAGCCTGTCCTTTATGGGAATGTGTCTCGTGTGCTATTTTCTGTTGTGTTTCCCCCGTTTTTCTGCACATCTGAAACTAGATTTTGTTTTTCCTGTCACAACTAGGACAGTTTGCTGAATCTATAGACCAGACTCTTAATGTCAGCAATTGTTTTGTCTGTGGTGGGACCGGTATGGGAGAACAGTGGCCATGATATGCTAGACCTGCCTTCACAGAACCTCTCCTTCACGTCAGCCCCACAACTTCCACTGTGGACCTTGCGGACTTCCATTATTGCATCTTCAATTTACCAGGACCTCCTCTTCAGCACCTGCTCCATGGAACTTCCTACGCCCGATGGCCAGCTCCTGATGGTTGATATTGGCTCTGTGGCCTGTTTGCTTATCCTTGGCTGCCTGCTCAACAGACTGGTACATGTGTACTTGGATCTGTCCCAGACCCTTTCTGCTACTGCTGGTGAACGCCTGGGAGCCCCTGTGTTCAACACTAGGGGTCACCAAAAGCAGTTAGCACTCTCCACCCCATGCAGATTGAAAATTGGGGTGACAATTGGCCTGCTGAATGGACCTGCTACATGGGTCGAAGATGGCTCCTGGGGTTATCGGACTCCAATCTACATGCTCAACTGTATACTTCACTTGCAAGCTGTTCTTGAACTTGGGACAACAAGAGTAGCAATATAGACATGGGGGGTCAAAGCTTCCGGGAAGGACAAGAGTCTGTGGTAGGGACCGGTAGGTACTAGCCAGGGCTGCAGTAGAGCGATGAACAGCAGAGTTTACTATACCATGGAATCACAGGGACCAGGCAAGGCAGGCAGCCAAGAGCGAAAGAGTCAGTCAGCAGGGAGGCCATGCCAGGTTATACTCAAAAAATACGTACTGCCATGTACCAGACTTGCCTGGCCCTAGATTACTTGCTGGCTGCGGAAGGTGGCGTATGTGGCAAGTTCCACCTCTCTAACTGCTGCCTTGACCTTGATGATGATGGTACTGTGCTCGAGGAAGATGTGGACTACATCACCAAACTGGCTCATGTTCCTCTCCGAACCTGGCATGGCCTCCCTGCTGACTGACTCTTTCGCTCTTGGCTGCCTGACTTTCCTGGTCCCTGTGATTCCATGGTATAGTAAACTCTGCTGTTCATCGCTCTACTGCAGCCCTGGCTAATACCTACCGGTCCCTACCACAGACCCTTGTCCTTCCCGGAAGCTTTGACCCCCCATGTCTATATTGCTGCTCTTGGTGTCCCAAGAGGGGTCCCCAATGGGTACAAGGCCAGGGATTAGGTACAAGCCAATGTTGCTTGGATTACTTATATTTCTCTCATTATTTGTATTCTCATTGCTTATGTTGTTTTTCACCTGTTCATGTGTTGTCTCCCGCCTTAAATTGGAGGACCTCTCTGCTGAGCTCAAACGTAATTCTGGGTTATTTACTCCTTGGGACCAATACTTTAGTTGGATGCAAGAATGGGTTAAACACCTTCTTATTGAAATATATATCGTAGGACATATCTGGAATATCTCTCCCTCCAAACTCATGCTGTGCACTTATGATGTCATTTTCATGACGTAAGAGGGGATTGAAAGGGCATATACTTTTTGTAAGTCTATTCTATTCCTGCTTATGTAACATATAAAAAAAACTGCTGAAACAGTTTTTGTTTGTCAAGAGGCCACAAGGTCTTTTCTTTTTCTGTTCTGTAGCTGATTAGTTGTGCCAAGGTTACCCCCACATCTTGTGCACATCCTGTGCTGTAGCTGTGCATCAGGACTTAGATAAGAAACATTGCTGGACTTTAGACAAGACAGTATTATATGCCATAGCTATGGAAACTTCCCAACCACCCCCCATTATGTTTGCTACCTTTTTCAAGTTGCTTTTATGTATCCTGTTATCATAAATGGTCTTTCCTACAGTCATATGCTGAGAAAACTGAACATGTGAAATGCTATATATATGTATGCAGTACTCTGAATAAAGGAGACATCTATTTGCATATTTGCATGTGCGTTTGTGTGTGTGTGTATGTTTTCTTTCTAAAGAGGTTTTCCTGGATGCATCTGTAGTGAGGACAGCAGAACGAGGCTAATACAAATTAGGACCTGGTCGTTTCAGGAGTGTTGGCAATTTAGGAGAATAAATTTTTGTAAAACTGCCTGGCCAAAATGGTCATCCCTTCTGAAAAAAGAATCCAGACAATAATGAGAGGTGAAAGCATGAACCGAGGACTAAGTGGCAGCTTGGCAGATTTACTCAATAGGAGTAGAACTAAGGAAAGCTACTGATACCGCCAGGGCTCTGACTTTATGGGCTGTGACTCGACCCTGTAGATGCAGTCCAGCCAGAGCATAGCAGAAAAATATGCAAGTAGCCATCCAGTTAGAGATGGTGCGCTTCGAAACTGGATGTCCCAACTTGTTTGGATCAAAGGACACAAAAAGTTGAGGAGCAAATCTGTGTGGCTTAGTCCTTTGCAAGTAGAAAGCCAAAACACACTTATAGTCCAGAGTATGAAGAGCTGTTTCTCCAGGATGAGAATGAGGCTTTAGCCGGCTCCTTCCCTTTAACATATCTGAAGAACGGTTTGAAATTTCATGCTTCCCTGGCTAGCTTCTCTTCGTGTTCTCTTTTTGCTGTTCTAACCACGCGGTGACATTCCTTTTGATGCTTCCTGTGCTCTTTCCAGGTTTTCCCGTTTTTGTCCGGAATGATCTTTTCTTATCTCCTATCGCTTTCTTCACTTTTTTAGTTATCCACGCCGGGTCTTTTGTTTGGTTCTTTTTGCATCCTTTTCTAAATCTGGGGATATACAGATTTTACACTTTGTTCACCGTGTCCGTGAATAAAGCCCAGGCTTGCTCCACAGTCTGCGATTTCTTTGAGCTGCTCCTAAGTTTCTTTCTTACCATTTCTATCATTGCTTCGTAGTTTCCTTTCTTGAAGTTGAAAGTTGTTGCTGTGGTTCTCTTCCCCTTCGATATTCCTACTTCAACTTTGAACTGGATCATATTGTGATCGCTGTTTCCTAACGGTCCACTACTTCCACTTCCTTTGCAGGTCCTCTTAGCCCATTGAGGATTAGGTCCAGAGTGGCATTCCCTCTCATCAGTTCTCTGACAAGCTGCTCCATGAAGCAGTCCTGTATAGTCCCCAGGAATCCAGTTTCCTTAGCGCGTTTTGAGTTTCCAAGACTCCAGTCTATCCTGGGATAGTTGAAGTCTCCCATAACAATGGTGTTACCGTTTTTGCATTCCTGCCTCATCTCAGCTTCCATTTCTTCATCGTTTATTTCGGTTTGCCCAGGTGGACGATAGTACAGGCCCATCTTATTTCGGACCCATTTCTTCCTGGTGTTTTAACCCATAGTGATTCCAATATGTTGGTCATCGCTGCTGTGTCCACTCTGGTCGAGCTATGTTAGGGAAGACACTTGTTGACAGAGTTGAATGATAGCATCCTGACATTGAGGAAGGAAGGCTCTGAGTTGCACAGTGTCTAGCACAGCTCCGATGAACTGTAAATTCTGAGAGGGCTGTAGCTGGGACTTGGGAAAGTTGATTTCGAAGCCCAAACTTTGGAGGAACCACGTAGTCTGTTGGGTCACTACAATAACCCCCTGAGATGTTGAGTCTTTGATGAGCCAATTGTCCAAGTACAGGAACACCTGAAGACCACGGTTGTGCAGAGTTGCTGCTATCACTATGAGGCACTTGGTGAACACTGGCAGATGATGCCAGGCAAAAGGGGATCACTCTGTACTGAAAATGCAGATTTCCCACCCGAAATCTGAGGAACTTGTGAGAGGCTAGATGAATGGGAATGTGAGTGTAAGCCTCTTTGAGATCTAGAGAACATAATCAATTGTTCTGATCTAGAAGGGGATATAGAGATGCCAGAGACAACATTCGAAATTTCTCTCTGACAAGAAATTTGTTGAGTGCTCTGAGGTCCAAAATAGGTTACAGTTCGCCCGTCTTCTTCGGAACTAGGAAGTAGCGGGAATAAAATTCCCTGCTGTGCTGTTCCAGAGGAACATCCTCGATGGCACGGAGAAGTAGCAGAGCCTGGGCTTCCTGAAGAAGAAGAGTGGTCTGCAATGGATTGGAAGGATACAATCTTGGCAGTAAATCTGGTGTATTCTGGATGAAATGAAGAGAGTAACCTTCCCTGATGATAGAGAGAACCCAGAGGTCAGATGTAATGAGCTCCCATCGTTAGTAAAAATGATAGAGATGACCTCCAATGGAAAGAGGAGAGGTCAGAGATTATGCTCTGTATTATATGGTCAAAAAGACTGAGAGGCCTTGGGTATAGCAGAAGTCTGAGGTTTCTGCTGCCTTGGTTGCTGCTGCTGTTGTTTCTTAGGGGGCATCCTTGAATAAGGAGCTACCCACTGGGAAAATGCCTCTGGTAGGATGGAAGAGGTCTGGAATCCTTAGAAGTAGAAGGCTTAGGCTTTGGCCTGATGATAGAAGCAAACGATTTCTCGTGTTCAGACAAATGTTTGGTAGCTGCCTCAATAGAGTCATCAAACAACTCATTGCCCTGGCAAGAGATGTTGGCCAGGCGATCTTGAAGGTTCGGGTCCATGTCTACAGTGTAAAGCCAGGAAAGGCGGCGCATAGCACTGAAAAAGTAGTGACTCCCAAGGAAAGTTCAAATGCATCATATGAAGATTGAAGAAGGTGCATTCGGAGTTGAGCCAGAGTTACACAACTGTTGAAACTCTGGAAGTCGATGTTGTGGAATATATTTGACAAAATCAGGCATGGTGTTAACTATATGCTTGAGATAAGAAATGAAGACAAAATTGTAATTCAAAACTCTGGTTGATACAAGTGACGGCCAAACTTGTCTATAGTCCTGCCCTCTCTTCCAGGGGGGACCGTGGCTTAGACTTGGTTCTTTTTAAAGATGACTCTACAAGAAGGGACTGATGGGATAATTGAGATTTGTCAAAGCCCTTGCAGTGGGCCATCCTGTAGTGAGATTCCAACTTCGCTGGCACAGCAGGAACAGAATATGGTGTCTCAAGATTGTGTTTGAAGGTCTGAGAGAGAAGTCGATTAATGGGCAATTTGAGAGACTCCCAAGGAGGATGAGGCACACCCATTTCTTCTAAATACTCTGTGGAGTATTTGGAATCATATTCCAATGTAATGTTCAGATCCTTACTCATTTGGTAGATAGGAATTTAGAAAAGGATACCTGATCTGAAGAAGGACGGCCTCGTGAGGGAGAAGGTGACCTCGAGGTGCCTCGCTTAGCAGAGAATGAAGGTGAAGCTTCTCTGGAATATTGAAACTTGAGATCAGAATTTGCAGATATAGACATCTCACTGAGAGTATGAGTAGAATATCTCGCAAGAAAAGAACTTGAATGTCGAGAGTGGTAAGGCTCTGCAGGTGGTCTTTTCGAATGAGGAGTTGGAGGCCTCGAAGAGTTTCAATGCCTAGATAATCGAGACCTGTCTTGAGAAGAGGATCTGTGCCTCGATGGATGCCTCGACAGCTGATGCGGAGAACTGTGCCTCGAATCACAGTCCTGTGATTGAGTCAGATCCAGCTTGGAAGATGAATGTCGAGTAGTCCTCGCCCTATGTCTCAAAAAAGGCAATGACTTATACGAGGAAGGAGGGCTGGAAGTCAGAAATTGACGTCGAGACACCAAAAAGGACTCAGCTCCTTGTGTTGAGGTATCTCGAGGCACTAGTAAGGACACAGCTCCTGGTAGAGAGTGTGTAGACTCCGATTGAGACACTCACAAAGACTCGACTCCTTGCATAGAGTGTGTAGATTCCATTCAAGGTACTCCTAAGGACTTGACTCCTTGTAGAGAGTGACTGGGTTGAGCTTGAGGCACTGCCAAGGACTCGACTCCTTGTGATACTGCTGAGTGCTCAGGCTGAACTGCAGAAGACAGAGTCGAGGCAGGAGTGTATTTGGCAAACATGTTACCAAACTCCTGGTGCATGATAGTCTGGATCATAGCCTACAAATATGGAACCGAGACCGGAGGATCTGGTACATTTGGTGTGGCTATAGTCTCCGAGGAAGATGATGAAGAATGACGCTTCGATTTGGAGACATGCTTCTTGGTCAGGTGTGAGATCTACCTGTTCCAAGGGTGGTATGCCTGGAAGAATTTGCTTAACTACCTTATCTGAGGGAGACAGTGAGGAAAGCGGCTCCTCAGGAGAGGATTTAGCAGATTTGCTCAAGGACGAGGACTTCCCAAATGAGGAAGGTTTGATTAAGGTCGAGGTCGAGGCAGAAGCCAGGGACCCCGTAGAAGATTTGACTGGATTTGGAGTAGAGGTCGAAACTGGGGTTGGCTTAGCCATACTGCCAAATATCTTCTCAACTTGAACTCGAGGTTGAAGGGTAGCACAGCGAGTACATGACTGCGGATGATGGTCAGGCCCTAAACACTGATGTGGGTCAGTGAGGGATTTCGTGCGCTGGCAGCGACTACACTTCTTAAAGCCTGTGACCGGCCGGGACATAAACTGGAAAATAGCCTTGGCAAAATCGATGCCTTTAGTCTGAGGCCGCAAGGTAGGCCCCACCATGATACAAAATAAAAAATATATATATATATTTTAGACATAAAAATGTGCAAAAAACACAGCGACCCTGTAAGAAAAGAATACACAAGCCGCTGTGAGAGAAGGCACAAAGTAGAACTGAGTCTAGTGCATAGCATCGAAAGAGGGCTTCTCGAATCCGCAGAAAACTAAGAACTGAAGGGACGCTAAAGAGACGCGCCCTGTATTGGGCGGGAAGGCACTAGCGCATGCGCGTTGCAACAGTCGCAAACTTTATAAAGTTTTACAAGCAAGTCTGCTTGCGAGGCTGTACACATCGGGGCTCCGTGGATGATGTCACCCACATGTGAGAATATGCTGCCTGCTTGTCCTGGGAGAAAGTGAAATTACAAAAAGAAGCAAAAAATTATTAAAAACATATAAAAATGGCTAAGTGGTATTCTTCCAGCACTACTGGAAAACATACTTAAGCACGGGGTTCCAAATCTCTCCAGATGCCTTATAGAATACAGTCTCAAACCTGTCCAACTCACATGTGTTTTCCTCCTTCAACAGCTAGATTGCCCTCAAAATTTCCATTCTTCGTCCGCTTCAACACTTCCAATCTCTCTTCTGACAATTTTGGTGGCCTCACCTTCTTAAAGATATCCTCCCCATCCAACACTCTCTGGAAATCTCATAAGTACAGTTCTTGATATTAATCCTGAAAAATAAAAGTTATCTCCATTGGGAACTTTAGCCTTTATCTGCCTTTCCTAATCATCTTAACTTTCTCCAAATCTTGCTCCTCTAAGTTGCCTCAGTATCATAGTAACTTAGTAAATGACAGCAGACAAAGACCTGAACGATCCATCCAGGCTACCCTGTAACTACATGCATTACAATTTCATGAATGAATTATCTTTTTTATTTTCTTTGTTTCTTCTGGACCACAAACCTTAGAAGTCCACCCGGTGTTGTCCTTAGGTTCCAACTACTGGAGTTGCCGTTGAAGCTCACTGCAGCCTTTCCAAACCTACTACTACTATTTATCACTTATATAGTTTCAAGTTTCAAGTTTAATTATTCTTAATGAATCGCCTATTTTAAATCACTAAGCGATGTACAAAGCCTTAATACATACAGATTAATACCTTAACACATACAAATTAAATATTATTGACAATATAAAGAAAATTTTTTAAATACTAAACATACTTAATTACATACGTATATTAAAATATTAGTTAGGGTATAGAGACATACTTGAATTGTGAGGATAAATAGGAAAGAAATTACAATAATTGGATAGGAAAGGAAGAGTAATAGCAAAGGAAAAAACAAATAGGAAGGGGAAGTAAATTTATAGATAAATAAAAAAGCATAATAAACTATTAAGAATCATATGCATCTTTAAAGAAAAATGTTTTTAGTGTTTTTTTAAAAATGGATAAATCTTTTAATTCCCTAATGTGTTGCGGTAAGAGATTCCAAGACTGAGGGGCTATAACAGAGAACATGTCGTTACGCCTAGTACCAATCACCTTCAACGAGGGGACCGACAGGAGGTTGGAAGAAGATGAGCGAAGTGAACGAGTTGTGTTATAAGGGATTAACCATCTATTAATGAATTGTGGCTCGTTAAAAGTGATGGTTTTGAAAACTAAAAGTAATAGTTTAAACGTAATACAGTGAGTTACCGGTAACCAATGAGATCTGATAAGAAGGGGAGTAACATGATCGTATTTTTTTGCGTTGTAGATTAATTTCACAGCCGTATTCTGAATTAATTGTAGTCTTTTTTTTTCCTTTTGTGTAATATTAATGAGAAGGGAATTACAGTAGTCTAATTTTGAGATTATTAAAGAATGAACCAGGATATTTAAGGATTCAGGCTGAAGGAATTTGGAAAGCGAACGAATGAGACGTAATTTGTAAAAACATGTTTTAACAGTATTACTAATGTGATTATGGTATGTAAGTTTATCGTCAATCAAAATGCCTAGGATTTTTATAGTAGTAACCAGGTCTAATGTGGCGTTATTAATGGAAATTGGAGCAATTAATTTAATGTCATTTTTCCAGGTAAAAAACATTGTTTTTGTTTTTTTGAGGTTTAAAGCTAATTTGTTTGAGAAAAGCCAATCTTTTATTGAAAGAAGTTTATTGTTAATACTTGTTATATGGTCCAAATTTTCAGGATCCAAAGGATGAATTAGTTGTATGTCATCAGCATATGCAAAAGTGGTAAAACCTAAAGACTGTGCTAAGTTTAGAAGTGGAGAGAGAAATATATTGAAGAGGAGGGGAGAAAGTATTGAACCTTGTGGAATTCCATAATTTGTAGAATAACTTTTAGAAATATTATTGTTAAAGCTGATGACAGTGGATCGATTTGTAAGAAAAGAGGAAAACCACTCTAAAACTTGGTCTTTGACACCAATGGAGTTTAGACGATCTAATAAAAGGTTATGATCTATGGTGTCGAAAGCAGCTGTTAAATCTAGGGAGATTAAGATAACCGATTTGTGGTGGTCTAGAAAGTAGTGAATGTTGTTAATTAGACCATTCAAGGTGTATTCTGTACTGTAATATTTACGGAAACCAGTTTGATGTGGGTGGAGTACATTGGTTGTTTCTATGAAATCCGAAAGTTATTCAAAAACCAGTCTCTCTGTAAGTTTGGCTATGAAAGGAATATTTGCGATAGGACGATAATTAGAAGTATCATCTGGAGAAACTTTATAGTCTTTCAAGATTGGAAAGGTAATGGATTTTTTCCATTCCTGGGGAAGGGAGGCCGTGGATTAGAGAATGACACGGGGAGCGATCCCCGCAGCGAACCGCTGCGTGGCTGCGGTTTGGCTGCGGGTTATGGTGACCTCATTAGCAAATCGCCGCAGACGCGGGGACAAATCCTTTCACCGCCCGCAAAAACGGTGAATAGATTTGTCCCCGCAGGCCAATGTCCCCCCTTCTAGGAACCGCTATTTACCTGTGTTTCACCGTGCTCCTCATTTGTCAGATCAACCCTTCCTGCCAATAGAACCCGCCCCCCCCCGACGATCGCCCTCAGCCCTTCATGCCGACAGAAACAGCCCTCCCCAACGATCGCGGCAGGAGGGTACCCATCCCCTCCTGCCTACCCCAACAGCCCCCCCCGACGATCGCAGCAGGAGGATATCCAACCCCTCCTGCCAGCTCCCCAACAGCCCCCCTATGATCACTGGTAGGAGGGTGCCCAACCCCTCCTGCCGGCACCCCCAACGGCCCCCTATATCGCCAATAGGAGGGTGCCCAACCCCTCCTGCCGGACCCTCCCCCAACAAACCCCGCCATCCCGAAACACCACCCTTAGTCTTACTTTCCAAGTTGGACCGGACAGCTCCTCGCTCGTCTGGCCAGCAGGCCTGCCTCCGTCCAAATGAGGCGGGCCCGCCCCTCCCCTCCCCTGTCTAACCCACAGGATCCTAGGGCCTGATTGGCCCAAGCACCTAAGGCCCCTCCTATAGCGGGAGTGGCTTTAGGTGCCTAGACCAATCAGGCCCTAGGATCCTGTGGGTTGGGCAGGGTTGGGGCGGGCCCGCCTCATTTGGACGGAGGCAAGCCTGCTGGCCATACGTGTGAGGAGCCGTCCGGTCCAACTTGGAAAGTAAGACTAAGGGGGTTCCGGGGTGGGAGGGTTCGTTGGGGGGGGTCCAGCAGGAGGGGTTGGGTACCCTCCTGCCGGCGATCTTAGGGGAGGCCATTGGGAGGACCGGCAGGAGGGGTTGGGTACCCTTCTGCTGCGATTGTCGGGAGGGCCGTTGGGGGGGGTCTACAGGAGGGGTTGGGTGCCCTCCTGCCGTGATCGCTGGGGGGAGGGGAGACTTGCAGCCATAGCCGCGGTCACTATGCTAATCAAGGCAGGGAGATCTTTGCCGCGATTAGGTACAGCGGCCGCGTCTACTTACCATGTAGGCTAACATTGTAAGCATTTAAAGTACATGTCGTGTTTGTTTTTGCATTGCTAGCCCCAGGGGTGGTGGAAGATTAGTGATTGAAAAACTGTATGAAAAATAACTATTTTAAATTTAGTGATCAAAATGTGTCAGTTTTGAGAATTTATATTAATTAATTTTTTCTCTGCGTGTTTTGTTTTTGTATAGTTATTAACTAATATTTAACTAAGTTTTAAAGTTTTAAAGAATGTTTCCTTTATACGTAAATAAAGAAAAGTATATAAAATCGTACCCGTTTGAGGCTTTTATGTATGCAGCGGTGACGGTGACGGGGCGGTGAATGGAGTTGCAGTGGCGGTGACGGGGCGGTGAATGGGGTGGCAGTGGCGGTGACGGGGCGGTGAAGGGAATGGCGGTGACGGGGCGGTGCAGAGGATGGTGAGACGGGGACGGGGCGGTGACGGGGACCAATTTTTTCACCGTGTCATTCTCTACCGTGGATAAGCTATGTTGTATTAAAGCTAGAATAAAGGGCCTAGACAAGAAAAGAATTTTTTAAGATAGTATGGAGGTATTATTTCTTCGCGTGTTCCTTTTAAGTTCGTTTTATTTAAAATGGATTCTATATCACTTAATGATGGAATTTTAAATTTTGAGCATTTGGATGTGGAAATGTATAGAGAATTGTCATTGTCTAAAGGTTGAAAAGGGGAGGTTGGTTGAAAAGTATTACGAACCAATTCAAGTTTAGTGGAAAAATAATCCGCAATATCTTGAGATGAAAGAGCACATTTTTGAGCCACATTATTATTATTAGCCAAAGGAGAAATAGATTTTACTAAAGAATATAAAGCTGATGGGTTTCTGGCTTCTGCTATTTTTTTATTAAAATAGTTACTTTTGGCAAGATTGATTTTTTGTTTGTAAAATAAAGCGTGTTCTTTGTACTTATGTAGATTAGTGGTGGATTTATTTTTTCTCCATTTCCTTTCTAGGGATCTCTGCTGTTGTTTTAATAATAGAAGTTCTTCTGTGTACCAGGGATGTAAAAATTTATGAAAAGTAGGAGTTTTAGATATTAGAGGAGCTTTAGAATTAATGAGTTCTTTTAGTGTTGAATTCCAGATACGTAACTGTTCATCAAAGGAAGAAGAGAAGAACTTCAAACTTCAAATCAATTTTAGAGAAATCTCTATATGTGATAGTTTTGCGCTTTGAAGCTAACGGGTCAGGAATACTTTGTTTAAATGTAAGATCACATGATATAAGATAGTGGTCTGACCATGGAATTAGGTAGATTAGTGGTGTAGAATAGTTAAACATTGAGAATTTAGGTACTAGTAACATGTCAATTGTGTGTTTGGCAGTATGAGTTGGTTGATGTATGGTTGTGGATAAGTTAATAGAGTTAATAAAGGTAAGCATATCTTTTGTAATTGGGTTTGTTTGATCTTCGAAATGTATATTAAAATCACCCAAAATCAGGGGATGGGTGGAGGCAGTACAATGATCCAGTATTAAATTTTGCATAGTGGAAATATTATTTTGTCCTATAGGAGGTGGAGCGTAGAGCAATAAAAGGTCAGATTTGGGGTAAAGGTTTATTTTAATGTGTAGAAATTCGACCGGAACATTACCTGTAGATTGATCACATAATTTGAGTAGTCCGTTTTGATAAATGATGGCTAAACCGCCGCTGAAAGGCGTATGCAGCGCTATACATTTTGACATTTAGTAGATGGTCCCTTCTCAGAAGAGCTTACAATCTAGCTAGTGGTGTACCTAGCTTATGTGACACCCGGGGCCCATCATTTTTTTACACCCCCATCTGCATCAAAAATATGATTTTATTATTTTTTTAAATTCTTTATTAATTTTTAAACGTACAATAAGTGCATCAATATAATATAACAAATAGATCATAAATATATCACTTAATAGTCATCAAGTGTACACATAAAATGCTATTAACCCCACCCTCCCCAACCCTTCCTATTATATAATCAAATACAATGTGCAATATAAATTAATAAAATTATCTCCCCTCCCCCCTCGTAATTTAACCTGTAAATTAAGGGAAAAGAATCATTCAATCATTGCAATATTTTGTTAATGGCTCCCACACATCTTGAAATTTTCTAAAACACCCTCGCTGTATTGCAATATATCTTTCCATTTTATATATATGACATAGGGAATTCCACCAAAAATTATAGTTTAGTCTACTCCAGTTTTTCCAATTGTACGTAATTTGTTGAATGGCAACCCCGGTCATTATAAGTAATAATTTGTTATTATTTGAAGAAATTTGACTTTTTGCTTTCATTGCCATACTAAACAACACAGTATCATATGACTATGCCACTGGATTGTCTAATAAACAATTAATTTGGTCCCAAATTGATTTCCAAAAGGTCATAATAAATTGACAATAGAACAATAAATGCTCTAAAGTCCCTGCTTCGAGATTACAATGCCAACATCTATTAGACTTAGAGCTATCCAATTTTTGTAACCGAACAGGGGTCCATAACGCTCTATGTAACAGAAAAAACCATGTTTGTCTCATAGATGCTGACATTGGACATCTCAACCTCCAAGTCCAAATTTGTGTCCATTTAGACACAGAAATTTGATGTTTAATCTCTATGCCCCAAATGTCTCTCAGACCAGTGTTTGGTTTCTTTTTAATAAGTCCAGTTAATAATTTATACCATTGGGCAGCCTGATGACCCAGGAAGTCCGTTTGAAAACATAAGAACTCCATACTATATTGCTTGCTAAGATTTTTACATTCAGGGAACCCAGCCTGAATGGCCTGCTTCAATTGCAACCATCTAAAACTTTCTGATTTATTAAGGCCATATTTGTATTGCAATTGTGAAAACTCAAGCAGTTTACCATTAGAGATAACATCATTTAATAAACGTATACCTGCAATCATCCAATGCTTCCAAGCGACCTTTTCTCCGCCAATTTGAATCTTGGATTTCAGCCATATAGATTGATTTGTAGATTTGTAAATTGGAATAGTTGTTAAATTACTTACATAACGCAATGTTTTCCATGTATCAGCTAATATTCTATTATCTTTACTGTAACTAGGCATTTTGATACTGAGCACATGGCAAAGGCGCAATGGAGACATGAGTTGCCATTCTAACCACAACCAATCTGGGAGTTTTTCCATGAGCTCTGGGAGGACCCAATACATACCCTGTCACAATATATAGGCTTGATGATACCTATAAAAACTGGAAAAATTTACCCCTCCCTCTAAAATTGGCCTTTGTAAAGATATCAAAGCAACTCTAGGAGTTTTACCCAGCCAAATAAATTTTATAAGAATGCTATTTAATTTTTTATAAAAGGACCCATGAAAATAAACCGGCAACATACCCATCTGATAACAAACCACAGGCAAGATCATCATCTTAATAGTTTGGACTCTCCCCCACCATGAAAGATGTAAAGGATTCCATTGCTCACGCATTTCTGTTACCTTCTGTAATAAAGATTTTTCATTTATTTTCATTGTTTCTTCTAGAGTATTTTGAATCCAAATACCTAAATACTTTATTCCATCTTCCCTCCAAAGAAAGGGAAATGAATCAAATAAACCTTTTGTACAGTGGACATTAAGTGGAAGAATTTCTGATTTACTCCAATTTATTTTGTAACCTGAAAATTTTCCAAATTTCTCAATCAGTTCAAGTAAATAAGGAATGGTTGTCACAGGATTTCTCAAACAGAGCAATATATTGTCCGCATAAGCAGAGACCTTATATTCCCAATCTCTACGAGGAATACCCTGCATCTCCTCTGTTTGCTGAATAGCTAATAATAAGGGTTCCAATACAATATCAAAAAGCAGAGGAGATAAGGGACAACCTTGTCTAACCCCCACTTTGCAACCTAAAACTTTCTGAAAAATTATTATTAATATACAGTTTAGCAACAGGGGAGCTATACAATGTTTGAACCATTTGTATAAATCCTGAACCTATGCCAAACCACTCCAATGTTTGATACATGAAGGTCCATTCAACTTGATCAAAGGCCTTCTCTGCATCTAGGGATACAGAAAAAGCCGGATCATTTCAGGCTTTTGACAGATTTAACATATGTAAAGCCAGCCTAGTATTATTAGAAGAATGTCTTTGAGCAACGAATCCTGTTTGGTGCATTCCAATAATAAAAGGGAGAGTTTTAGCCAAACATATAGCTAAAAGTTTTCCATTCCACATTAATTAAAGAAATAGGCCTGTAATTTGAAACCAGTGTAGGATCTTTATTTGGCTTTGGCAAAACTATAGTTAACAATTCTGCCATGGTACCTGTAATGCAACCTTTAGTTAGCTGATTCTGATATAAATTTAACAAATATGGTAATAGGATAATCTGAAATGATTTATAAAACTCTACTGTAAAACCATCCCCACCTGGAGCGGATCCAACTCTATAGGACTTCAATGCTGCTTTCAATTCTTTTATTGATATTGGCTTTTCTAAGCTTTCTTTTATATGCTCAGGAATTTTCAGTCCCTTAATTAATTTTAAAAATTCCAATCCATCCTTTTTGTTATCTAAATAAGGCTCAGAAGAATACAAATCTTTATAAAAATGTAAAAATTGTTTTAAAATAGGACCAATTTGGGTAAAAGAATTCCCTTTTTCATCTATTGCCACTACTTTTGGTTTTCGTTTTTTTGCATTTAAATAATTTGCCATTAGTCTTCCTGCCTTATTTGAATTTGCATAATACAATGCCTGTTGGGGAAATAAATCTTTCCTTATCATTTTAGAAGAAATCTCATTATATTTCCCTTTAGCTTTCAAGAGATCTTGTAATGTGGAATATTTCCATTTATCAACCAATTTTGATTCTAATATCTTTATATCTTGTTCCAAATTATAAAATTGTTTTTTAATTTGCTTTTTAATGAATGCCGAAAAAGAAATAATTTGACCTCTCATGGTTGTCTTAAAAGCATCCCACAGCGTTTCTATAGAGATATCTTCTACATTTTTAATTTGAAAATAATCATTTATTTTCAACTGTATTTCCTCTATAAAATTTGGTTCTGTCAGGCAATGTATTATCAAATTTCCATACCGATCTATTATCTTCTTGGTCAGTTATTTTCATTTTAATCCACACCCCACCATGATCAGATAAAATAATTGGATCAATGGAGGCTTGTGTTACTTACTGAATTAATGTATTTGAAACAAATATATAGTCTATTCTTGAAAATGATTTGTGTACATGGGAACAAAACGAAAATTCTCGTTCATTAAAATGAAATATTCGCCATATATCTTTCAAATCACAATTTTGTACCAAATTATCCAATCCTAATGATTTCATAATTCTGCTAGGTTTTTTGTCCATTAAAGGATCCATAACAGCATTAAAATCCCCTGCCACAACTAAATTAGAAGCAGCCAGTGGTAACAACAATGGATGTAGAGATTTAAAAAATTCAATATGATTCGAATTAGGTGCGTATGCATTGTATATATAGTCATTGTATATATAGTCATCCCATAGTCATTTCTACATATATCCATCTCCCTGCAGGATCAGCAGCAATCAATTTAAATATAGCATTACATTTTTTATGAACTAATATTGCTACACCTGCTTTTTTTTCACAGCAGGGGCAAAGAAACAATGTTTTATCCAATCCCGTTCTAGCTTTTTAGACTCTAAATCTGATAAATGGGTCTCTTGGATAAAACATATATCTATGTTTTGCTGTTTTAAAAACAATAATGTTTTCTTCCTTTTTATTGGGTGATTGAGACCATTAGCATTTAATGAGAATAATTTAAGCTCCATTTAAATATTTATTCCTATTACATTTGAACTTCAACAGAAGCTTGATGATTTTATAATTTTTCTGTATAAAATTCTTTTCCCTTAAATTACAATAATAAACATCCCCTCTTACCCTTGATTCATTAAAATTTATATATATGATTACAAAATCCCTTCCCTTCCCCCTCCCATATCCCTCCCCTCTTTATAATACGATAACTTAAAGACATAAGATCAGACCAGCTATCCCACTCCCCCAAACATACTCTTTACTATTTCTCTTCAATATATATATATATATATATATATATATATATATATATATATATAAATTGATCCGTTCATATATTTTAAAAACCCCTTTGCTTATTCATATAATTATTTCCCTATGCCATTACATATGGTCTGCAGAATGTAGTGGCGTACCTAGCATATGTGACATCCGGGGCCCATCATTTTTTTGACACCCCTCCATCTATATAAAAAATATGATTTTTAGTAACAATCCACATATCGCACAAGAGTGTACCTAGGAAAAGGCCGCTCTTAAACACTTCAGTGAGCACTAGACCACCAACACAAACATTGTAAAACTAAACAAGCCAGATCCCGCACAGTCAATTGATCCTGCAGTCAATGCCAACTGAAAACTATGTCCTTTTCATACACACAGAACAGAGATACACCCTTGCCCAATATGGAATAATCACAAACTAAAAATAGAAATATGTGGACAAAAGTTAAACTGAACCACCAAGAAACCAGACTCTGCATAAAATGCAACACCACAACATCACAAAAACAGTGACACATATCCCCTAATACTGTGCAAAATATGAAGACAGTAGATGTAAATTTGAAAAAACTAATACATAACAATCACCATTTTACAAATTAACAAATAAAAATAAAACAAATAATGAGAAATAAGAAAATACCATTTTATTGGACTAATCCATTTTTCAATTAGTTTTCAGAGGCCAAATCTCTCTTCAGAACAGTACAGTATATTGCTGTTATGCTATCCTGTCCTGAGGAAAGGGATTTAGTCCAAAATGTGCCTTATTTCCATTTCCTATTTATAAACTTTTATCAATACAGTTACAATACTACTTGATTCTAAGTAAAGCAACAAAAAAATCTTTCTACCTTTTGTCGTTTCTGCTTTAATCATCTATTTGCTCTCTTTTTTCTATACAGAGTTTGTCCTCTCTCCATTCCATGCAACATCTGCCCTCTCTTTGCCCCTTCCACCCAGCTTCTGCCCTCTCTCTCTCTGCCCCTCCCATCTACTGTCCACCCTCTCTCTCTTCCATATGGTATCTTCCCTCTTTCTATGTCCCTTCAATAAACTGTATATCCGGAGTCCCTTCTCTTCTTTGCACATGATTCATTTCAGCTTCACCCCCTCTCCATTTCTCTGTCTCCACCCCCTCCCCTATGCTTTGGCATCTCTCTCTTTTTCTTTTCCTTTCCTTCCTTCCTTCCCACTCCACACCATGGTGTGGTATCGCTATCTCCTTCCGTTCCGTCCCCCATGACCTGACATCTCTTCCTCCCCCTCCATGGTCTGATATCTCCTTTCTTTTTTTTCCTTTCCCTCCCTTCCATGGATTTGGCATCTCTGGTTCCTCTCCCTTGTCTTCCTTCTCCCTCCTTCCCTCTTTCTCCCAATTGGAAGCAGCAGCATTTCTCCTCCCTTCCCTGTGCGCAGCAGCATTTCTCCCCCCCCTTTCCCTGTGCAGCAACATTTCTCCCCCTTTCCCTGTGCAGCAGCAGCATTCCTCCCCCCCTTTTCTGTACAGCATTTCTTCCTCCCCTTTCCCTGTGCAGCAGCAACATCTCTTCCCTGCCCAGCATGTCTAGCCAGTTCCCCTGCTTAAAGCCGTGGGCGTCTACACATCTCATGATCCACGGCTGAGTTGGAAGCCTTCTTTCTGACGTCGTGATGTCAGAGGAAATGCTTCTGATGCAGCTGCGGATTCCATAAGGAGCTGACGCCCGCGGCTTTCAGCAGGGGTGCCGGCCAGAAGTGAAACAACTGCCGGAGGGAACAAAAGCTGGGACGGACACCATTGTTTACGGCAGGGGTGCTCACACTTTTTGGGCTTGCGAGCTACTTTTAAAATGACCAAGTCAAAATGATCTACTAACAATAAAATTTTTTAAAAACCATAAAGCAAACTGTACGCAGAGAAAATGTTAATTATCATTTATATTCGGGGGGATTTTCAATGAGGTCAAGACAGAAGACTCTGTGCAATGTCACCTTAGAAACAACTATACAAAAATAGACAAATACCCTGCCCTTTTTACTAAACCGTGATAGTGGTTTCTAGTGCAGCGAGCTGTGTTGAATGCCCCGCGCTGCTCTCAATGCTCATAGGCTCCCTGTGCTAAAAACCGCTATTGCGATTTAGTAAAAGGGAGCCATAGTGCAAAATATAGACAGCAGATATAAATTCTCAAAATGAACACTTTTTGATGACTAAATTGAAAATAAAATCATTTTTCCTACCTTTTTGTCTGGTGATTTCATGAGTCTCTGGTCCTTCTTCTGTAAAGCCAATATTTCTTTCTTTCTGCCTTTCTTTCTCCTCCTGCCCCCCTCTTTCTTTCTCTCTCCCCCTGGTCCCCCTATTTATTCCTGCCTTTCTTTCTCTCTCCCCCTGGCCCCCTCTTTATTTTTGCCTTTCTTTCTCTCTCCCCCTGGCCCCCTCTTTATTTCTGCCTTTGTTTCTCGCTCCCCCTGGTCCCCCTCTTTCTTTCTGCCTTTCTTTCTCTCTCCCCCTGCTTGCCTGTCTTTCTTCCTAGGAGTGTCTGTTTGCATCAATGGATATGAGGTGCAAATCCTCGCACCTAAAGTTAGACAAGGATAGGGTGGCCAGATTTTCCAATTTGAAAATCCAGATCACTAGACTCGCCCCAGGTCCCACCCAGTTTTTCCCATCCTCTCCCTGTAATGCCCTAAATCCCACATAAGTCCCTCCCTAGGCCCCCTCACGTCCTCCATTGTCTGCTCTTGTCGGGCAGCGAGGAAGTGCATGCATGTGCAGATGCTGCGTGTGATGTCATTATTAAAATTCTCAATAAAAATTTTGAACTAAGAATGCAAATACTTTGCATGTGAGCAAAGAAGCACCGAGGAGAGGTCAGGGTCAGTATTAAGAGGAAAGATGAGAGGTACACAGTAACATAGTAAATGACGGCAGATAAAGACCTGAACGATCCATCCAGTCCGCCTCTTAGTTATTCTCATTAAAAATACATGATTGTCTCTTCTTTGACTAATATCCACCTGGTATTGTCCTAGGTGCCAGCTGCTGAAGTTGCCATCTAAGCTCCCTCAAGCCTATCCAACCAACCCTTTGTTTGCAGGATATCTACTGTAAAGTCTGGCCAGTAATGTGCTCATGAAAGAGACTCTGAAGGCTAGATGCACTAAAGCCTCCAATCATCTAACAATTGTTACTAAACTTGTTTAACTCACGAGAACTGACAACAGACATTCAGAAAGCGGTGCAGGGCTAGGCTGGAGGGCGAAAAACTCGCTAGTGCCCTGCACCACTGGCCGTGATATTGGATAAGGCATCCGGCAGCCATCCTGCAAGTGAGAGACACGACGAGCCAGGATTTTAAAAAGGTACAGTGGGGGGAGGGAGGATTTTAAAACATACAGGGGAGGACTTAGGGCTCCTTTTACGAAGGTGCACTAGGGCCTTAACGCGCGGAATAGTGTGCTCTAAATTGCCACGCACGCTAGGCACGATCTCCTTTTGAGCATACAGTACATTTTCAGCTAGCGCACGCTATAGCGTGCGCCAATCCGATGCATGCACTAAAAACGCTAGCGCACCTTCGTAAAAGGAGCCCTTAGTGTTGATGTTTATAGATAGGCCACCCCATTTAAGCAAGCCGCAACCCATAGGCAGGTTTGCAAGATCAATGTATAAGCCACAGCCTATCGTTGGGAAAATAGGATGTATAAGTTCCATAAGAAAAAGTCTACAAATCATTAGTCATTCAGATTTAGGAAAACCATCACTTATCTCTGATCTTATGAGATCTTTCTGAGAAATGTGACCTGGATTAGTGACTGTTGGAGATATGATGCATTGCTTGATTGATCTTTGATCTAATTCAGTATGGCACATCTTACATTTTTATGATGTGTTCCTATGAGAACCCCAAGACTGTTGTACTTGATTACAATTCTTCTTTCCATATAGAATGCATATTTTCCAGTTTCTGCTACTTGTCCAATAAAGTTGTGGAAGTTAAAAATTGAACCTTATATATGAAGAATTTGGGTTTAGCTCTTTGTTTATTTTCATATAACACTGCTATAGTGCTGTGATAGCAGGAGAGTAGCAAAGCAATCAATTTGAACACTTAAAAACTGATTGTACAAGTGATGTTTTCCATCTCTGACCTAAACAATCACAGGAATGGCTCTTTCTAATACAGCTACCTGGATGCATGTTTCGTAATGTGAACATACTTTTAGCCGCATTGGAAACTTGCAGTTAATACGTTTTGCCCATTTACAAGGTGAGTCCTAAGAAATCTCAGCCCAACCAACCAACCTCCTAAATTTTGAATATTATTTTGACACTGTAGCTGAAAAGAGTGTTATCTTATTTTTAAACAAAAAACAATTTATATTCCACATATCCTACAATTCTATGTGGATTACAAATTATTCAGGTATGCAAGCATTTTTCCCCTAACTGTCCCAGTGGGCTCCCACTCTATCTAATGTACCTGGGGCACAAAGAGCAGTGTAAGATTCAAGCCCACAACCTCAGGATGCTGAGTTTGCAACTCTAACCACTGCAACACACACTCCCACTTATTTTTTCAAGTGCCAATTTGAAGAAATGAAATTCTGTTTTGACATCATTTCAGATCATTGAACCATATCCACGTCATTTTCTTCTACCTAGACAAACACCTTTGAAAATTGCTCACTACAGTATTTTAAACCTAATAGGCATTATGCAAAACAGAAATGGTAAAGAAAAACAAAAACTAGAGGTTAACAGATATTACCATGGAAAGGCTTAACGCCATGACTAATTCCTGTCACAGGAGTAGCTGATGGAATCATTATAGAGCAGCACAGGCTGTACTGAGATCAAGAGGCACATTTATGGCAACAGTTCTTTCTGATTTTGGATTATTATGTACTTTGAATAAATTTTGTTTTTCCAGCTGAGTGGACAGAGATCTTCACATGTTAAAATTCAAACAGGAATAGAAAAAATCCCTGTTAAACAAAATAATTTGCCACGTCATGCACTTCAGTGAGAACTGTTGAATTTTGCTTCACCTAGATCTGTGAGTGATCATGAAGGGCATTTTCGATGGGATGTCTAAGTCCAATTTTGGACATTTTTCACAAGACATCCGAAGTCGAAGATGAGCAAACGCCCATTTTCAAAACCAGCAAAACCGATAGACGTCTACATTATTTTTTAACATCTTCTACTAAGATGTCTTTGCCAACAGAACATCTGACCTTAAAATGCCTAAATTTATTTGCTATTTTCGACGACAGAAACGTCCAAGTACAAAACATCCAAATCCAGACCATTTGGATGTGGGAGGGGCCAGCATTGTAATGGGCTGCCAACATGGATATTCTAACAGAGCAGTGGGGCACCTTAGAGGGCACTGCTGTGAAATTCACATAAAGGGTGCCATAGGTACATCTCACCATATACCTTTTTTAATTTATGCTGAGCCTTACAAAAATACCCTAAAATCTACTATACCCACTTGTCGGCCATCTAGCCCTTATGGCTGCAGGTGGTTCCTCTATGGCATAGAGTAAGATTTTGGTGGGCTCACACTTCCACCATAAATATAGTAGGTAGAGTTGCCTCTGGCTCTGACTCCTCCTTTCTATGGTTCACTATCCCACGCTCCAGGTTACTTAAGACATCTGTGTGATGCTCTACTAGGCTTTCCTATACTAAGTTCTGCTTTTCTAGAGATAGGTATATACTGTTTCTTTGAGATCTCTGTGGGATGGGAGGGAATTAGCACTTGGGAAGTGGGGGGTGGGGGCAGGGGGCATTATTTAATCCATCCAGTAGTCATCCGGTTAGTTTGGGTAACTTTGTGGCAAATAGATGGTTCTAAAACAGGTCTATCTTAAAATGTCTAAATTCCATCTAGGATGTTCTAGGAAAGGTTCAATTATCACTACAAGTTGTCCACGTTTAGTGAGCCCAAGGCACGTTCATAACATGCCTCTCAACTTACCCCATGGAATTCTGGATACACAGTAGACAAAACACCTCGCTAGGCATCCAGAAAATCAACTTTAAAAATCGGCATTTGAACATCCCAGTTATGATAGATTTTTGACATGTTTATTTTTTTATTATGAATCCCAAAGCAATCAAAAATCAACAGGAAACACCTTTTGAAAAAATATGTTTTCAAGTTTATTTCTTATTTGATACTGCCCATTGACAGCCATCTGTGCAGTTCACCAGTGTTCACAATCGAATCAGGTATTCTAAGTATTTTCTATATCTCTTCCAGCAGGCTCAAACTCTATCTATGGTACCACTTTTTACAAAGAAGACAGGAAAGATGTGGAGCGCAGTGCTTCTGGCGGCTAATTCCAACAATTTTCTTCAGTACCATCACAAACTAGAACAACTTCACTTTTCTCTGAGCCCAATATTCTGTAGCTGTTAGAAACTCATTATCATAATCGCCAGGATATCCAAGTGCTGATTTTCAAAAAACCGTCTTTCTGGACATCTTGCGACACATCCCAGCTGCCATGTGTCCAAGAGTAAATGGCGAAAGTGGGAAGTGTGTTCTGGGAGAGCTTTGAGCATGCTTAGACTTGAACATCTTGTGGCAATAATTGAACGTTTCCTAAGACGTCCTGGATGGAACTTGTACTTCTGAGCTAGACCTGTTTTCAGAGCATTTAAGTGCTGAAAAGGTACCCAAACTGACCAGATGAGCTTTGGAGGGATTAAATAATGACCCCACCCCCTCTCCAAATGGTCACTGACCCTTCTCCCACCCTCCAAGAATCTGAATGAAACATTGCATACCTTTGTCTAAAACAGCAGCACCTAGTATGGAAAAGTTTAGTAGAGCAGTACACAGGTGTCTTAAGTAGCCTGGTGGATAGGCTAGTGAGCCATAGAGAGGAGGCCCACAAGCCACTCTAAGCATTACAATTATGGTGGAAACTGTGATGCCACCAAACCCCTACTGAACTGCCATATATATATCACCTGCAGCCAAAAGTGGTATTGAGGTGGTAGACAGGTGGGTATAGTAAGTTTTTGAGGATGTAAATAATAAATTATAAGGGGGTTATGTGAAATATAAATGTGGCACACTTTATGTGACATTCACAGTAGTGCCCTCTAAGGTGTACTGCTGCTCTGTTGGCATGTCTATGTGGCCAGTCCCAGATCCAAATGGTCTGGATTTGGATGTTTTCTACGTGGACGTTTCTGTGGTCAATAACGGGGTATAAAGTTAAGCATCCTAAGGATTTGGATGTCCTGTCAGCCAAGATGTCCAATTAGGCAATTACAAAAAAAAATAAAATTGGATGACTAGGTTTGGCTTTTGGAAATGAACTTTTCTGTGCTTCCGACTTTGGATATTTAGTGGGAAATGCCCAAGTTGGACTCAACATCCTTTTCAAAAATGGCCGTCCACATGTTTATTCGTAATCTCAACTTGTAAATACATTACATCTGTCAGTGAGCCTGTGATCTGGGATCATGGGATGGTTAATTGAATCTAATAAACCTGAACCTGAACCTGAAGAAAAGGCATGTGAAATCCAATTTCTTTTCATCTCATTGCTCCAGCTTTCATCTCATTGCTCCAGCTTACTCTTTACCAGAGAGCTGGATCGAGGACATATGATAGATGTAATTTACTTGGATTTCAGCAAAGCCTTTGATACAATTCCTCATAGGAGGGTGTTGAACAAACTTGAAGGGCTGAAGTTAGGACCCAAAGTGGTGAACTGGGTCAGAAACTGGCTGTCGGACAGACGCCAAAGGGTGGTGGTTAATGGAAGTCGCTCGAAGGAAGGAAAGGTGACTAGTGGAGTCCCTCAGGGTTCGGTGCTGGGGCCAATCCTGTTCAATATGTTTGTGAGTGACATTGCTGAAGGGTTAGAAGGAAAAGTGTGCCTTTTTGCAGATGATACCAAGATTTGTAACAGAGTAGACACCGAAGAGGGAGTGGAAAATATGAAAAAGGATCTGCAAAAGTTAGAGGAATGGTCTAATGCCTGGCAACTAAAATACAATGCAAAGAAATGCAGAGTAATGCATTTGGGGATTAATAATAGGAAGGAACCGTAAATGCTGGGAGGAGAGAAGCTGATATGCACAGACGGGGAGAGGGACCTTGGGGTGATAGTGTCCGAAGATCTAAAGGCGAAAAAACAGTATGACAAGGCAGTGGCTGCTGCCAGAAGGATGCTGGACTGTATAAAGAGAGGCGTAGCCAGTAGAAGGAAGGTGTTGATGCCCCTGTACAGGTCATTGGTAAGGCCCCACTTAGAGTGTTGTGTTCAGTTTTGGAGACCGTATTTGGCAAGGGAAGTAAGAAGACTTGAAGCGGTCCAGAGGAGGGCGACGAAAATGATAGGAGGCTTGCGCCAAAAGTCGTATGAGGAGAGACTGGAAGTTCTGAATATGTATACCCTAGAGGAAAGGAGAGACAGGGGAGATCTGATTCAGACATTCAAATACTTGAAGGGTATTAACGTAGAACAAAATCTTTTCCAGAGAATGGAAAATGGTAAAACCAGAGGACATAATTTGAGGTTGAGGGGTGGTAGATTCAAGAGCAATGTTAGGAAGTTCTACTTTACGGAGAGGGTGGTGGATGCCTGGAATGCGCTGCCGAGAGAGGTGGTGGAGAGTAAAACTGTGACTGAGTTCAAAGAAGCATGGGATGAACACAGAGGATCTAGAATCAGAAAATAATATTAAAATTTGAACTAAGGCCAGTACTGGGTAGACTTGCATGGTCTGTGTCTGTATATGGCCATTTGGTGGAGGATGGGCTGGGAGGGCTTCAATGGCTGGGAGGGTATAGATGGGCTGGAGTAGGTTTTAACTGAGATTTCGGCAGTTGGAAACCAAGCACAGTACCAGGTAGAGCTTTGGATTCTTGCCCAGAAATAGCTAAGAAAAAAAATTAAAAAAAATTTTAAATTGAATCAGGTTGGGCAGACTGGATGGACCATTCGGGTCTTTATCTGCCATCATCTACTATGTTACTAGAATGAATGCATGGTAGCTACAAATCTAAATTTCTGAGCGTTATTTTGCCACTGTAGCTGAAAAGAGTATTCTCTTATTTTGTTAAGTGCCAATTTGCAGAAATGAAATTCTATGTTTTTTGACTTTGTTTCAGATCATTAATTGAGCCATGTCCACGTCATTCTCTTCTTGGTAGGGCTGAGAACTTTTCAGCACCCTCTCGTATGTTGAATTGTACTTGCTCTACATAGCTTTGGGCAAATCTCTTCATAAAGTTGGTTAATAAATCAAAATAAATAAATGCATATAATTAACTGAAGGTTAAAAGTGACAATGAAATGAAAAACGATCATAGGCCGAGAGAGGAGGGACTTGTTTTGATGAATCGGGACTAGTTGGAAAGTATAAAAGAGGAGGGTGATTAAGCACAGAACCAGAGGGAGTTACAGAGAGGCTGAGAGAGCAGTTAGGAACTAGTAGTGAAGTTATATAAAAGGTTTTGGTGACTCAGAAGCAAAACCTTTCAAATATTTAGAAGAGTGGTTCATATACAGATCAGGGTGAGACAAGTGTTACAGCAAGGATGCAGAAATTAGCGTTGTGCCAGATTTTGTGTGTTGGGTTCCTGCTGTTTCAGTTCCTGAGCGAGCTAAGTGCTGAACCGATATGTGGTTGTGAGCTCATTGAGAAAATGATCGAAATCTGTCCATCTGAGGAATCCAGGAGAAGTGGTAATTATAAACTTAACAGAACATAACTTTTTATCTATATATCTCAAAAGCCTTTCAGTTCTATGCGGTTTACAAAAGAGGTGAACTGGCCATTGTCAGTGAGCTACAACAGAAAGAGCATAAACTCAAGCTAGGTACGACATCTGCTGTATCGACATATCTTGCAACTACATTTCCCAGGAAAACTAAACACATGGAAGGGCATGTTTTGACATGATGTCTAAATCTGACTTTGGATGTTTTGAGAAAAATGTCCATTTTTTTGAAATCCGCAAGACGTCTAGATGTTTTGTCCAGCTAGACATCTAAATTTTTTCCAATTATAAAAAAAAATTGTCTAAATTAAAAACAATCAAAACAATCCATTTGCATGTTGGAGGAGCCAGCATTTTTAATGGACTGGCCACATAGACATGCCAGCAGAGCAGTGGGGCACCTTAGGGCAGGTGTAGGCAATTCCAGTCCTCGAGAGCCAGAGCCAGGTCAGGTTTTTCACCATGAATATGTATGAGATGGATATGCATGCACTGCCTCCTTGAAATACTGAAGGCACCTGGCATCACGACATCTGGTCCGACCACTTCACCTATTATTTTAAGCTGATCTGGTCATACCGAAAATCTAAAACACGTTTGATGATAAAAAAAGAACATCAAACAAGAGGTTATATTAATCCAAAAGAATACTGGTCATGATACAAACCGCATACAGTAATAGAGGAAGGAATAGACTTCTGGGACCATTGGAATACAACCAGTACTTCCATCCTAGATAAAATCGCCCCCATACATAAAAGCAAAAGCAACGCAAACAAATACAATAAATGGTTCGACACTGAACTATTCAAAACAAAACAAACAGCTAGGCGACTAGAAAGGATTGGAATAAAACAGGAGAACTGACAGACTGCAACAAATGGAGAGCCTACATAAAAACCTACAAACAACTGATAAAAGGCAAACGCAAAGCGTTCTACTCCACCAAAATTAACTTATCATTCAAAGGTTCACAAGGAATCAATACAAAAGAGTTATTCAACATAGTTACAAACCTATTTGACACCACCCGCTACACCACACCTGAGCACAACATGAAGTTACCCACCGCGAAGGACCTAGCTCTATATTTTGATTCCAAAATTAAAAACCTAAAAAATAACTGTATAAGCAATAACGATGTAACAATCATCCCCAGCAACTACCAAATAGCTAACTCACATGACAATGAAATACCTACAGACATGATCTGGAGTTCCTTTCTAGATCCAGAATGGAATACCTACACCAAACTCTACAACAAATACTCTAAATCTCACTGCATCCTAGATACGTGCCCTCCGGAGATTATGAAAGCGGCACCACCAGAAATCAAAATATCACTATTACACTACCTAACCCACAACCTAAAAAATGGGACTTTCCTCACTAACAACGGCCACATAATAATAACCCTCATCCCAAAAAATAGAAAAGAATCCTCAGCGCTAATAACAAACTCAGACCAATAGCATCTATCCCATTCATTGTAAAAATCATGGAAGGACTAGTACACACCCAACTAATGGACTACCTTAATCAATTCTCTCTCCTGCATGAAACTCAATCAGGCTTTAAAACCCTATTCAGTATGGAGACAGTAATCGCTGCCATCTTAGACTATCTGCGCCTATTATTTAGTAAGGGCCTCAACGCCCTGATCATGCAATTCGACATGAGCTCTGCATTCGACTTGGTAGACCATGAGAAAATGATGCAATGCTTAGACGCCATTGGTATCAGAGCTGAGGTACTAAACTGGTTTCGTGGCTTCCTCACCTCCCGTTCTTACCAGGTACGCTTTAACAATGAACACTCCGACACCTGGAGCAACTCATCCGGAGTGCCACAAGGGTCACCGCTTTCCTCACTGCTTTTCAATATCTACATGTCCTCATTAGGTGTGAAACTAACCCAACTAGGAATAAAACTATTCAGCTACGCAGATGACTTTACGATCATCATCCCATTCGCCAACTCCATCTCGGAAACCATTCCCAAGGTATCCAATGCCATAAATGAGATGGAACAATGGATGACAGATTTCAAGCTCAAGCTCAACCCAGAAAAAACAAAATTCTTCGTTGCCTCCCCTCACCCGCTTGACAATAAAACCCCACTATGCATCAATAAACTCAACTACCCTATTCAGCCCACCATGAAATACTAGGTGTTATTTTAGACCAATGCCTAACAATGAAGGAACAAGTGGATTCCCTATTCAGAAAAGGTTTCCTTACTCTCTGGAAACTCAGAACCATTAAATTATACTTCGATACGTCAACATTCAGAATCCTAGTGCAATCCCTCATACTGAGTCAGATTGACTACTGCAACATCGCCTATCTAGCAATCTCACAAAAGAATATGAGACGTCTCCAAATAATGCAAAATGCTGCGGTCAGACTTATCTTTGGGCTGAAGAAATTCGACCACGTGACACCCTACTATCGGCAGCTGCACTGGCTACCAACGGAAGCCTGAGTAAGGTTTAAATTTGTCTGTCTCTGCTTCAAAGTACTATACGGCCTGACCCCCAAGTACATAACGGACCTATTCGCATTTTCTAATAACAAACTCAAGAGAAACACACATCCAAAACTCATTTCCCCTCCAGTTAGAGACTGCAAAATGAAAAAACACCACGAACACCTTCTCTCTCACCAAGCAGTCCTATGGGGCAAAGACCTAGACCAACTGCTTTCGCCCACTACATACGGGGAATTCAGGAAACGCCTAAAAACATACCTGTTCCAGAAATACCTAAACAACTGACTCGCTCTCTCTCTCCCTCCCTATTCCACCTGAACTTACAGCACTGTTGTAAATATAATCTGTTATCTTCATCTTATCGTAACTTTACATTGCTATTTATCCCCAACAGGTCCTGTCGGACATTACCTACTAAAATGTACATATTACATTTTCGCTCAGCAAATTGTATTTCTATACTATTGCCTCCTGAGGTCTCTTATCTCTGTATTTCCTCTGAATATCTACTTATTGTATTTCGCTGAATGTCCAGCACTCTTGATTGTAAACCGCCTAGAAGTCGCAAGATTGTGGCGGTATAGAAGAATAAAGTTATTATTATTATTATACAAATCTATCTCATGCATATTTATTGTGGATATCCTGAAAACCTGACCTGGCTCCGGCTCTTAAGGACCGGAATTGCCTACCCCTGCCCTAGGGTGTACTGCTGTGAACTTCACATTAAGGGTGTCAGGTATATGTCTCATCATAATCCCCATATATTATAGGATGAGCCTTTCAAAACTCCCCCAAAACTTACTATACTCTCCTGACTTCCACCCCAATAGCTCTTATGTCTACAGGCGTCACCTATATGGCACTACATTGGGGATTTGGTGAGTTTTGGTATGTTCACACTTTCCACCAGAAGTGTACTAGTTAAGGTGGCATATGGGCCTGGGTCCCCTTCTCTGCAGTCCACTGCACTGCCCATCAGGCTACTCCAGAGACCTGCTTACAGCTCTACTATGACTGATCATAATGTCTGCAGCTGTTATAGAGACAGATACATACTGTTTCATGCAGATCTTTGGGGGGTGGAAGAGGGTCAGTCACCACTGGTAGAGTGTGGGGGGGGGGCATATTTTCATCCCCCTAGTGGTCATCTGTTCAATTTGGGTACCTTCTTGGCTAGGATTACCAGACGTTCAAATTTCCTCAGACATGATCTTTTTTTGAGGACGTGTCCGGGGATCCGGACGGCTGTTAAAAATCCGGCACTTTGGCCAGGTTTTGAAAAGCATCTGGCAATGAGCGACGTCGAGACTGCATTCGCACATGTGCGGATGCAACGCAGTGATGTCATGCGCATGTATTTATTTTCTATGTAAATTGTACATGGGGTATTACAACAATGGAACAACTCAATGCTATCCCTTCTGATTTTTGCAGGCTTACAAGGTTACTTACCTCAACATTTGCAATGTAAATGTCCTCAGAAGTGCTTGCACAGTTCAAAAATGTCTAACCATAAGGAGAGTAGTTATAAATATGGGCAACATAACATTGATCCTGGTGGGTGACTTAAACCAAGTATTAGACCCGGCCATGGACCGATCCGGGCCGTCGGGTGTATCATCAACGAGACATACTAAAGGGGTCCCTTATCTTTGTCGGGCTTTGGGGCTAGTTGACCCCTGGCGCTGGCTCCACCCCACTGAGTGAAATTACACACACCAATCCCGGGCACATGGGTCATTCTCGCGGATTGATTACACCTTATTGTCAGAATCTTTATTCGCCAGGGTTACGGAGGCGACCATAGGCCCCTTGGAGGTGTCTGACCACACCATGATTTGGATTGACCTGGCGGTGGGTGGACCAGTTGGACCGGGGACGGGCTGGAATTTCCCTCTTATTTACATCAAGATGCACATTTTCAAAAGTTCTTACTTGACAAGTGGGAATCTTATTGCTCCTTCAATACCCAACATATTGAGCAGCCAGTGTTGTTTTGGGATGCAGCAAAAGCTGTACTCCGTGGGGACATTATCGCATACGTTACTACTCGCACGCGACGCATAGCACATCGTATTGTAACACTTGAACGACAGCTGGTGTGGTTAAAAAGAGACTTGTTGCGTAGTCCCACTGCCACTAATCGTGAAGCGTATCATTCGGTGTTGGTGGCCTTAAATTCCCTTATACATGAACGTACGAAAAAACTATTGTTTTTTCGTAAATTTCAATTCCATAAATATGGTAATAAAGTGGGGAAGTTACTAGCATCCATTACTAAAAGTTGGACGGGTTCTCGATATATTCCAATGATACAAGATAGGACAGGGACTATACTAACCTCAGCAGAGGCTATCTCTGAGAGTTTTTATAGACATTTTGAGGCATTCTATGTGTCCCCGGATTCGTATGCAGGCCCAGATGTGAATGATTACCTGGAAGACGCGGGTATGCCTCGCTTGACGGCTGCTCAGATCTCCCGCCTTGACCGCCCGTTGCATCTGCAGGAGGTGCTTCAGGCGATTCAGAACCTAAAATCTTGTACGGCTCTGGGGCCAGATGGCTACTCCCCTGAGTTCTTTAAGATCTTATCGCTTTCTATTGGGGGCTCCCTTCTAGCTTATTACACGACCATTCAGACACAGCGCATGTTCCCTCGCTATGCCAATGAGGCTTTGATTACTCTTATCCCTAAACCGGCCAAACCACCGACTGACTTGGAATCTTACCGTCCGATTTCGTTATTAAATGTGGATGTAAAAATTTTTGCTCGTATCCTGGCGGATCGGTTAGCCCCTTTGTTACCCTCACTTATTGTTCCTGAACAAGTGGGATTTGTTCGAACTCGACATTCGGTGCTGAATGTATGAAGAGTACTCCTAGCGTTCTCTCGTGCTCAACAGTTGCGTTTACCGGGTCTATTAGTTGGGCTTGACGCGGCGAAAGCCTTTGATAAGGTCAATTGGCACTACATGTTTCGGCTCTTGCAGTATATGGGATTTCCCGTTAGTTATTTTGCTCTATACAGGCGCTCTATGCGAGACCTACTGCCTCTGTGTTAGTTAATGGCATGAGATCGCCCCCGTTTTCTATTGGTAGAGGGACGCGTCAGGGATGCCCATTGTCCCCTCTCCTGTTTCTTCTCTACTTAGACCCGCTGTTACGTACACTGCAGAAGGACGATGAGATTGTGGGATTATCTGAGGGTCAGTCTCAGTTGCGGGTGTTGGCCTTTGCAGATGACCTTTTGCTTGCTTTGGGCAACCCTCAACGTTCATTGTGTCGGGCGCTGGAAATCCTGGATGAGTTTAGTACATATTCGGGACTGGTTCTTAATAAACAAAAATCAATCGCTCTTCCCACTTCGCTAGAGGTGAGCCAGAACTAGAATGTTGAGTTTCCCCTGCAATGGGCATCCTCCCATCTGGTTTATTTAGGGGTGGTTATTCCTCAACAATTAGATAGGCTTTATACCGATAATATACTGCCCTTACTTAATCGCACTGCTACAACATTAAAGAACTGGCGGAATTATCCTCTTTCTCTTTCTGGTCGTATAGCTCTATATAATATGATGATTCTCCCACAATGGCTTTACTTATTACAAACACTCCCTATAATGTTAACGAAACGACATTTATCTCAACATAGATCTACCCTATCAGCCTACTTGTGGCAGGGAAAACGGGCTAGGATATCTTTGACCAAACTGATGCTTCCTATTGCGCAGGGGGGGTTGGGCTTGTTGTGTATTTTTAGGTTTAATCTTGCTTGTCAATTACGTCATATTCATGATTGGTTTTGTAATACTGCTTGTTTTTCCTTGCCTGAAATTGAATGTTTTCCTTTTCAGCCATACCATTTTAGTTACCTTTTACATGTTCTCCATTTGCCTGATGTGCCTCAATTGCTTACACACCCTCTACTACCTGCTATGCGTGTAGCTTGGCGGATGCTATGTCGCTTATTAAAGATCCCATCACGAACAACACCTTGCCTTCCTTTATGGGGAAATGGAGACTTTAAACCTGGACTGGACTCTGCTTTGTTTCGTCGTTGGTCCAAGCTGGGCCTACAGTATGTCTCTCAAGCAGTAACTCGTGAGGGTCATCCCCTCTCCTTCGCAGAATTACAAGCGACGTTTCATCTTCGTCCAACTGACTGGTTTGCATATAGACAACTTCAACATTATTTGCACACTTTGGCCTCGAGCATACTGATGGAGAAAGTTCATGATCAGTTACAGGAGGCTCTTGGCCTCACGGCTCAGGACACTATACTTTTGAAGTTTCATCATAAGTTCTTACAAGACTTATCTGGTACCTTGGATTGTGCTACTCTGGCTCAGAAATGGACTATGGATCTCCGGATGCCCATTTCGGAGGAGATGCTTCGTAGGGGTATTCGCATGGGCAATACTGCAGTTCTATCAGCAGTGGAGAAGGAGAGGAATTATAAATTTCTTTTATGAGCGTTTTACGCTCCACGGAGAGCCTATTTAATGGGGATTGGTTCGGGACATGGTTGTGGTAAATGCTCTCAACCTTTGGCAACTATTGGTCATATGTTCTGGTCATGCCCCTTGATATCCTCCTACTGGCTCCAGGTGATATCTTCTGTGGCTCAACTCTGGCAGTGTTCCTGGCGACTACATCCGAACTTTCTCTTCACCTTACAGATTAGGCTTCATCCTCCTAGACCTGGATGTTCATCTTTCATTCGGAAGACAGTGTTGATGAGAAGGAAGTGTATTCTGTTACAGTGGATCTCATCTCAGCCTCCCTCGCTTGCTCAGTGGAGAACACAAATGTTACAACAAATGTTACTGGAACGGAGAAACATTGCTGATATGTCCTCTAAAGCTGGGCGGTTATTCCGCCTCTGCTGGCTGCCTTTTAGTTTAACTTTTACCTCTTATGTTCAACAACAACTTTGGGATGCTTAGAATCCCTTTGATTATTTTCTTTCCCCGCTTTATATTTCTTTTCTAACTTGAGTTGATTGCCGCTGCTGCCGCCCGGGTTGGGTGGGTGGTGGGGTGGGTGGGGGATTAGTGTTGGGTTTTACTGAAAATCTAATTGTGTTGAGACTTGTATTGTTGGGAGTTTTTGCTTTTCTTAATAAAAATGATTTAAATATAAATATGGGCAACATAACATAACAGAAATATAAAATACAAAAATGGTAACTGGACATGTTACAGACAAGCTGCATTAAAATCTTCAAATCCTGCATAAATAACCGTCTGATAATCTTTATACAACTAGTTGAAACATATCAAACTCATAGCACAAAACTAGCGTAAAATATTAGCAGAGATGTATCTGTTGTACAGACAGGAAGATACAGGAAAGAAAGAAAGGAGTTCCGAGTGAGCATCACAGAACAACCACCAACCAGGTCAGATTTTGGAGAGACCAACCAAGGCTAGAAGTGTTCTTTGAGAGTTTAGCTAATTTTTTTCGTGTCCAATGAGTTCTATGTAGAAGGAAGTATTTTTACTGCAGTACCACAGCTGATCATATTGATTTAAGCATTCGGGTCCAGACATTTTGCCAAATATTGTCATCTATATCTATTTCTAGCTCAGGATGCCATGCGCTCATCAGTTGCAATATAGGAGTAGAAGAGGTCTGTTATAGTATTGCATATCTTTTAGAAGCAGTGCTTTAGATGATGTTATATCTAATGGTAAACTGCTTGATTTTTCACAGTTGCAACACAAATTTGGTCTTAATAAATCACAAAATTATAAATGGTTACAACTGAAACAGGCCATTCAGGCAGGGTTCCCTGAATGGAAAATCTTAAATAATCAATATAGTTTAGAGTTCTTATGCTATCAGACGGGCTTCCTGGGACACCAGGTTGCGCAGTGGTACAAATTAATATCTGGATTCATAAATAAAAAACCAAAGACAGGTCTTATTAGAGACATTTGGAGCATTGAGATTAAGCATCAAATTTCTGGTCTTGGAGGATGAGATGTACAATGTCTGCATCTATGAGACAAATATGGTTCTTCCTGTTGCATAGAGCATTCTGGACTCCTGTTCGTTTAAAAAAATTAGATAGCTCTAAGTCTGATAGATGTTGTCATTGTCATCTTGAAGCAGGGACTTTAGACCATTTATTTTGGAGTCAAATAAATTGTTTATTAGAAAATCATGTGGCATTATCCTATGATACAATATTATTTGGCATGAAGATGAGAGCTAAGAGTCAAATATCCTCTACAAATAATAAATTATTGCTCATTTTGACAGGAGTTGCCATACAACAAATAACACTTAATTGGAAAAGTTGGAATAGATTGAACTTTAGTTTTTGGTGGAATTTAGTATGCCATATTTATAAAATGGAAAGAACATTAGCCATTCAAAAAGGGAACTTTAATAAATTTCAGGATGTGTGGAGGCCATTATCAGATTATTGTAAAGAATGAGTATATATTTTTCTTCTCTGATTAGTACAAATGGAAATTGAGCGAGGGGAGGGGGTATTTATTATTGGAAAATGTTTTTATGAAATATAAAAGGATGGGAGGGAAGGGGATAAATTTAATTTGATAAGATTAATTGTAGAATTTCAAGTGATATATCAATGTTAAAATGTTAATACCAATGTTGATGTACTTGATGTAAGTTATAAAATGAATAAAGAATTATAATTAAAAAAAAAAAAAAAGAAGCAGTGCCCTTTTGAGCGTTAAGCAATTTAGATTGTGAAAGAAGATCCGGTATAGCTTTCATTGTTGTTGAGTCTGGGTAGTTCACATGTATACTGTGTCGCAATTGAAGCCATTTGTAGTGTTGGTTGGCCGGAAGACTATATGTGTCGTGTAGTTCCTCAAAAGTCAATCCATTTGCGGTGTTTTATCAAATCTCACAGCATCCAGATTCCACATTTTTGCCATTGCACCCAATCTAAGACAACATCTTGAATTGTTATTTTATTATGCCATACAGAGACACTGGAAGAGTCTGACCATTTGTTCTTCATCAAGTTATCAAAATGTTTGAGTACTGTCGCCATGGATTGGTAAAAAATGTTGGTATTCAGCTGTGTAGAGATTGATAAATTAAGGGCCAGTTTAGTGGTGCCACAAAAAGCTCATAGACTATATACTGGCAGTGTTTAGGCATCTGTGCTTTTATCAATAGTCTGTCTCACCAGCGTTTTACCAAGAGTGTCTGTGAAACACAGACGGGATAGTATGCCTTAGTACGCCTTAGGAAACCCGATGGAAACTATGTAGAATTAGACTCTGATAAAGCCAAACTTTTAAATGAATACTTCTGCTCAGTCTTCACTTGCGAGGCGCTGGGATCTGGCCCTCAGCTGCAGACAAGGGAAAGCTCGGAAGACCCGTTTCAAAATTTTGAGTTTACGCCCAGCAGTGTCTACTATGAGCTATCAAGACTCAAGGTGAACAAAGCTATAGGACCAGACAAACTACACCCCAGGGTGCTCAAGGAGTTGAGTGATGTCCTGGCAGAACCGTTATCCGCGCTCTTCAATCTTTCCCTAAGTACAGGAAGAGTCCCGTTGGACTCGAAAAGGGTAACGTCATTCCACTCCACAAAAAGGGATGCAAGACGGAGGCTACAAATTACAGACCGGTGAGTCTCACATTGAGAGTGAATAAACTTATGGAAACACTAATCAAACGCCAATTAGATGCAATCCTGAACGAGGAGAATCTACGAGATCCCCATCAACATGGTTTTACGAAGGGAAGGTCCTGCCAATCAAATCTGATCAGCTTCTTCGACTGGGTAACAAGAAAACTGGATATAGGGGAGTCCCTGGACGTCGTGTACTTGGACTTCAGCAAAGCGTTTAATAGCATCCCACACCGCAGGTTATTGAGCAAGATGAGTTTGATGGGATTAGGTGAAACATTAACTGCATGGGTTAAGGACTGGCTTAGAGGTAGACTTCAGAGGGTACTGGTAAACGGTACCCTCTCTGTAACGACGGAGGTGATCAGCGGAGTACCGCAGTGCTCGGTCTTGGGCCCGATCCTATTTAACATCTTCGTAAGAGATTTGGCTAAAGGGCTTCGAGGTAAAATTACATTATTCGCTGATGATGCCAAACTATGCAACATAGTAGGCAAAAGCACAATAGACAAAAGCACAATGCCTGACAAAAGCTCAATGACCGACCGTATGATGCAGGACCTACTCCTGCTGGAGCATTGGTCAAAGACTTGGCAACTAAGTTTCAATGTCAAAAAATGCAAGGTCATGCACCTTGGCGGCAAAAATCCATGCAGGACTTACACCCTAAATGGTGAGATCTTAGCAAGGACTGTAGCAGAACGTGACTTGGGGGTGATCATTAGCGAAGACTGCTTCATCCAAGACCAGACAAATCATGGATTGTATCCCTAGAAGCTTCGTCAGCCGTAAGCCCGAGGTCATAATGCCATTGTACAGATCCATGGTGAGACCCCATCTGGAATATTGTGTGCAATTCTGGAGGCCACATTATCAGAAAGACGTGCCTGAGAGTTGAGTCGGTTCAGCAAATGGCCACCAGGATGGTCTCAGGACTCAAGGATCTCCCGTATGAGGAATGGCTAGGTAAGTTGCAGCTATACTCACTCGAGGAATGCAGAGAGAGGGGAGACATAAGAACATAAGAAGTTGCCTCCGCTGAGGCAGACCAGAGGTCCATCTCGCCCAGCGGTCTGCTCCCGCGGCGGCCCATCAGGTCCTTTTGCCTGAGCAGTGGTCCCTGACTAGCTTTATAACCTATCTCTACTCCTATTCCTGTAATTTACCTCTACTCCTATCCCTATAACCCATCTCTACACTTATCTATAACCCTCAATCCCTTTGTCCTCTAGGAACCTATCCAAGCCTTCCTTGAAGCCCTGTACAGTGCTCCTATCTACCACAACCTCTGGAAGCACATTCCATGTATCCACCACCCTCTGGGTGAAAAAGAATTTCCTAGCGTTTGATTTAAACCTGTCCCGTTTGATTTAAACCTGTCCCCTTTCAATTTCTCTGAGTGCCCCCTTGTACTTGTGGTCCCCTTTAGTTTGAAAAATCTGTCCCTGTCTACTTTCTCTATGCCTTTCAGGATCTTGAAGGTTTCTATCATGTCTCCCCTAAGTCTCCGCTTTTCCAGGGAGAACAGTCCTAACTGTTTCAATCTGTCAGTATATGAGAGATTCTCCATACCCTTTATCAGCTTAGTTGCTCTTCTCTGGACTCCCTCAAGTACCGCCATGTCCTTTTTGAGGTACGGCGACCAGTACTGGACACTGTATTCCAGATGTGGCCGCACCATTGCACGATATATTGGCAGGATGACTTCCTTCGACCTGGTGGTGATACCCTTTTTAATGATACCCAACATTTTGTTTGCTTTCTTCGAGGCTGCGGCACACTGCGCTGACGCCTTCAGTGTTGTGTCAACCATCACTCCCAGGTCTCTTTCAAGGTTACTTACCCCAAGTAGTGATCCCCCCATTTTGTAGCTGATCGAGATGTTCAAATATGTCACGGGCCGTATCAAAGTGGAAGAAGATCTCTTTTTTTTTTTAAAGATGGCATCCATTGAAAATCAGGGAAGGGAAATTTCATGGTGACACCAGAAAATATTTCTTCACCGAAAGGGTGGTTGATCGCTGGAATAATCTTCCACTACAGGTAATTGAGGCCATCAGCGTGCCAGATTTTAAGAAAAGATGGGATTGGCATGTGGGATCTCTTCATGGAGGATATTAGGGGTGGGTCATTTGTGTGGGCAGACTAGATGGGCCGTGGCACTTTTCTGCCGTCATTTTTCTATGTTTCTATGTTTCATATTGTGTCAGACATTCAAGACAGACTCTTGATAAAGGCACAAACGCCAAAACACTGAGTTTATGAGCTTTTTGTGGCATATTTATCATTAAAGTGACTTTTGAACCATACACTCCTGGCTGATCACTAGACAACTTATCCTCATGACTACATCATTGTGTGTCTTTTTCCCTCGTCGTTGAGGTCTGTCCTTAGCTTCCGATTCAGTGCAATAACAGGAATACAACACATCTTAATGGTAGCCCATGTTGATAATTTCCCCCTTAAATGTACTTAGCTTAATTCAAAGTGCTGCATCCACAGCATTTTTTTAACTGTATGGAGATGAGCTACAGTGCAATATTTCTTAGAACATTTAAATTGCTACTATACAGCAATTTAAATACTTTCCATCCCCTCCAGGGTATCTACTCTATTTTCAATCTTTGTACCATCTGCAAAAGAGGATTCCTCCTTGCAGCTTCATTTCATGTCCTCTAGTCTTTAAAAAAAGATTTGTTTGTTCATTAATATCTTTCAAGTATCTAGGTAAATGTCTGTATTATATCACACCAGTCTCTCCTTTCCTTTGGGATATACATATGAAGGGGTGTTGAAACGTTCTCAGCCCAACCAACCAACTTCCTAAATTCTGAGCATTATTTTACCTGAAAGGCTACTTCCCCCGTACATTGTGGAATAATAATAGAGCAATGGGGAAAATAGTTTATGATTTTTGAAATTATTGTTTGTAAATATTTGAATGTTATTGCTCATGTTGAATGATGTTTGTCATCATATAATAATTAAAATGTGGAGGCTAACCAAGATGGTGACCTGAAGGTGCTGGGCTGGACGACAAACGCCATCGAGCCTTTTGCCACTTACCATTTTCATGGTGAAGCATAAATCCAAGACCCGTGTTTATCCTATGTAACCCGGGACACAGCAATTGCCTGGGCCGATGGACCGTTTGTCCAACGCGGGCCCCAAGGAGAACCGGACAGAAAGTTGAAGCACTAGGCATTGTTACTCCTTTTCCCTCAAGAAAGAATTGCAACAGGGAAGATTAAAAAATTAAAAATAAAAAAATACGAGTTTTGATACTATTGCCTTTGCCCGCAGTGCAGGCCTGCTTTAAAACCACAGGCTTGCACTGCAGGGAACGGCAGCAGAGAGCAGGAGAATTCGGGAGCAGGCAAGAGAGATCTGTGCTGGGTTGAGCCCTGACAGCAGTGACAGGTGGCTGCTTCTCCTGTCACTACTGTCAGGGTGTGCGCATAAGCGGGGATCACTCTGGCCATGGGTAGGGGATGTGTAGGGGTCGTGCTAACGATTGTTCCCATTTGCATGCAGGCCTTTACTGAATCACTACTCAAAGGCAATAGTATCAAGTTTCACCAATATAAGGAAAACCAAAAACAAACTTGTTACACTTGACTCTACATTGATTATTCTAGTCAAGTGTAACAAGTTCGTTTTTGGTATTCTTTACTGAATTAGTCGGCCGGCATGCAATAGGAAACGGATTGTGCACGGTTTGTAGGTTTAGTGAATCCTGGCCCTAGGGCTAGATTCACTAAAGTCAGCAATCCTTGCTAAACTTGTTTTCACAGGTTTAGCGACAATTGGTGTTAACCGACCCGATTCACCAAATGGCCCACCGCGTGTTTTTCCTCTCGATCACCCATTTTCCAACCCATGCAAAATAGCCAAGCGATTGATTCACTTGCATCGCTTGGCTATTTAGCATTAGGTTTACTGATCCTAAAACCCGATTGCTGTTGTTTTTTGGACAAGGCAGGCCAGCTGGGAGGAGAGAATCCGTGTCCCTCAGGACATCTACTTAGAGGACAGTGGTGTGATTTTGAAGACTATCAGCCCCTGAGGAAACTTACCAGTGAAAAGGCTGGGTAGCAATCAGGCTAAAGTTAAGTGCTCTTCTTTATATGAATTATTCCACCACATCAGATTAAAAACTTTTTGCCTGTACTAAATAATGAATCTAGGTACAAGACCGATGATGAACACTTCACCCCAGTAAGGACACAAAGTACAATTTCAGTAGTGTCTTGGGTGTTTAAGGTCTTGTGTATAATTGAAATACTGCACCGGTTTGTTCTTTGCCAGTTGTGTGTTACTGACAGATCTGTCTAGTTTTTTTTTTTTTCAATGGCACATACACAAAATATCTGTTGTATAAAAAAAAAATGAAAAAGATCGCCACTGCTGCAGCAGGCCCTCCCCCAATGACCCCAGACAATCGTGCGCCACTCCCCCCAACAAACACAGCGACCCACCAGAACCTAAAACAAAAGGCAGGAGGTATGTCCACTCACTCCTGCCACTGGAGGGCCCCCTCCTCCTCCAGACCCCCTTGCTCCATACCTTAAAACTTGGGAGCAGGAGGTACTGAAAACACCTCCTGCTCCTCCTCTCTCGCTGACGACACTGGGTCTTAGGAATCTCCCTGGTGCAACATGTGATGCACAGGGAGGGTCCTAAGGACCTGATTGGCTCAGATGACTTGGGCTCCTCCTCTCTCTGTTAAATCCTAGTTTACGTTCGTGATATACCACCAGCTCTGGCAGGATACACATTTCAAATCTGACATATTGTAATCACAAAACAGAAAATAGAATTATTTTTCTACCTTTTGTTGTCTGGTCATTATTCAAATCATGTTGATCCCAAACTTTGGTTATCTTTTGATAACTCGCTTGACCTCCTTCCAATTTGTCATTTTATTTCTTTCTCCGTGCTAATCATTCATCTTCTATCCCTGTCCTCCCCTTCCGTTTCCCTTCCCTCTCCCGGAGGTCTGGCATATTTCCTTTTTTTCATTTCTATCACCGCAGCTGCAGCGATGGACCCCACCATTCCCAGATGCACCATCTCTCCTTTTCTCAACTATCCTTTCATCCAGCATCTCTCCCTTCTTCCCCACCACCCCAGGGTCCACCATCTCTCCCTTTCTCTTCCCAACTACCCTTCTATCTAGTATCTCTATCCTCCCCACTCTACAACATCCCTTATGTCCAACTTCTCTCCCTTTCTGTTCTTTCCCTCCCTAAATCCCATTGTCCATCATCTCGCTCCCTCTCCTCTGTTTTTAGACCCATTATTCCTTTCCCCCTCCCCTTCCTCAGCTCGGCATATGCACGTCTCTTTGAACCCCACCCCCTTCCCTCCCTCTTTCTGTGTACTTCTACAACAGGGCCTCCCCAAAGGCCTACTATTTCCTCCCTCTTTCCAGCGTCCTATAGCTTCCCCCTTGCCTCCCAGTCTTACCTTCAGCAAATTATAGAAGCCTGCAGAGGATCGGCAGTGCTATAACGATCCTAGTAGGCTACCGTCAGCCTCCGCAGCATGTTTCCTCTACCAGGGTCACGCCCTTCCTCTGACGTCAGACAACAGGCAGGTGTGGGGAAGTTCAGAGCTGATGGTGCCGCAGGGTCCCACTGGGGGTTGGAAGGAAGAGGAGGTAAGCATTGGCAATTTTTGGGGATGCCAAGGCCCCTTTGCACCCCCCCCCATTCCGACACCTAGCATAACAATCAACCCTCCCCCCAACCAACTGATTTTAATTTCTTATTTGTATTCTGAGTTTCTTATAATCAGTGCTGGTAAATCATATTGAAAATACAAGTCAGTTAAAAATAATTACAAGCTAATATAAAGAACTAAAACAAACAATAATGGAAATAAAGTGATACCTATTTTATTGGACTAACTTAATGCATTTTATGATGAACTATTTAGGGTAACCCGTCTTCTTCAGAAATTACAAATAATATGTTTGGTGTTTTTGCTGCCCCACCATTATAAAACACAGTTTTTTTACTATTCACATACAATAAACAACTATTAAAAAGATAAACCCCTCCAAACAAAGAAATGAATACAAAATGAAATATAAAAACCTCTGCATAATCCTAAGAGGGCTAGTGAAAATTTCCCTCTAGAAGACTGAACCTCTGCTTCCTATCTATGTACCCTCTACAATGCTTACAAAATCACTTTTTGATATCAAGTGACTTTCTTGTATTTTTTTTCTATAGTAAAAGGAAACTTGTTGGATTTTTGCCTCTAGGAGAAAATGATAAGGGCAATGACACACTCAAATACAGGAGAAACACAAGGGAAGGAATATAGACTATAATGGAATGAAGGGCTAACATAATGGAAAATGAAACATTTCAAAGAAAGGGAAAGAAGAAAAAGGAGGAGAAAGAAAGAAAAAGTTAGAGGGAAGGAGGTGAAGAATAGATTGGGAAAACAGAGGTAGGCAGGAAGTAAATAGGAACCCTTGGAAGAGGTTGAAATGAGGTTTAAGGGGCCTGCTGCTTGCGCCGGCCTTGGCTTCCCCTCTGATGTCACTTCCTGGCCCCGTAACCAGGAAGTGATTTCAGAGGGGAGCCAGGCCAGTGCAAGTAGCAAGCAGAGAAGTTACTCACACTGGTGAAGATTTAAAAAGGTACGGTGGCGGAAGGGGATGGAGAAGTGCCAGTGCCCCCACCAAGATGGTGCCTGAGGCAGTCTGACCTCCCCCTCTCCTTACTACGCCACTGTCTTCACCATCATGGTACTTTGACAACTGTTTGTGACGTGTCTAAGTGGTAACCTTGCAGACTATCTTTATATTATGTGCATTTTCAATTTGCATTTGTGTTTTCTGTGTTCATTTTGCTATTGCTTTAATCAGCAGACTCTCCTTTGGAAGCTGTACAAAACATGAAGAGAGAAACAGAAACCCTGCGTTTAATCAGGTCAGAAGAATTAATGGAAATAGTGAGAAAGTGCTGCGAGGAAGGCTGTGAAGAAGATGAGATGCTACCACTCTGTGACATTGAACCTATGGAAGAAAGAATCTGATGGCAGTTAATCACATACAGTAGAAAGGGAATGCAAGTGCGCTCAATGGACTTCGCAGTAGAAGATAGTTTTCATACCCAGTTACCAATGCAAGATGGACCCTCTGAAATTTGCCCTTCTCAGAATGACTAAGTAGTATATCTGGAGTTCACAAAATGCATATCTTTATCCACAGTTTGTAAAAGCATTCTTGATGGGTGGAGTGGAGTAAAGTACACATGCTGAATGTCATTTTCCAACCTGAGTGTGAATTCCCATCCTATCCTCAGCTGCAGAATTAGGTGTAAATCTCTGGGTAGTTTTGTCTATTAAAATTACCTGTTAGGTGTATGAACAGAAAACTGTCCAGGTCTTTTCACCTACTTGGGCCTCTGAAAATTTCCCCTGGCATGATTATACCGCTGCTTCCTTTCTATGCTAGTTTAGTTAAGGTAACTTTTAAAGTGATCTTTATTTGGGGTTTCCATGAAGGTCTTTGAGAATGTAGTAATGTACAATTTCTTTAGTATTGCCGGACAATAAAAATATTTTCTTGCTACTTTAAAGTGTATTGTTTTCTCAAACCAGGATGGGGTAACTTTTCCTCATGTGCTGTAAAGCAACGGTCCCCAACCTTTTTTGCACCATAGACTTATTTCATGCAAGACAATTTTTCCTAGGACGGGAGGAGAAATTCAAGTGCATAATCAATAAAGTGCATAATATATAATTAATTATTACATATACTAGTCTTTATTAATTATTACATATACTAGTCATATACTAGTCTTATACATTAACGGGTGCTAGAATAGATGTGTGTGTGTGTATGTCTTTCTTTCTCTCTCTCTCCTTGGCGGCTGTTTGTCTTTCTTTCTGTCTCTCTCTTTCCTCAGCTGTCCACCACCATCCCTTGCCTTCTCCCACTCTCCAGCAGTAACCCTTCCCCAGTGGCGTACCTAGCATATGTGACACCCGGGGCCCATCATTTTTTGACACCCCCCCATCTGTACGAAAAACATGATTTTTAGTAACAATCCACAAGTCACATATGAGTACCTAGGAAAAGGCAGCATCTTACATACTGCAGTGAGCAGAACAACATCATTACACCCATTGTAAAACTAAACAAGCCAGACTAGTACAGATCAATCCTGCAGTCAATCCTAACAAAAAAACATGTCTTTCGAACACACAGAACACAGAAAACACCTTCGCCTAGTATGGAATATGTCATCAAAAGCTAACCCCTCCCCCTTTTACAAAACTGCAGTGTGGATTTTAGCCACGGTGGTAACAGCTCTGACGCTCATAGAATTCTGAGCATCAGAACTGCTACCACCACGGCTGGCGCTAAAAAACCCTCCACCGTTTTGTAAAAGGGGGGATAAAATAGAAATACATAGACAAAGTTTAAATTGAACCAGTATGAAGCTGGACTCTGCATACAGTGCACCACAGAAACAGTGACACATGTCCCCTAAAGTAATAAATAAATAGAAATTTTTTTTCTATCTTTGTCTTCTGGGTTTCTGCTTTCCTCATCTTCTTGTAACTCTCTTCCTTCCATTCACTGTCTGCTGTCTCTCTTCCCCTATATGGCATCTTCTCTCCTTCTATGCCCCTTCTAGAAACTGTATGCCTCCCCCTTCCATCTCTCCTTTCACCCCCATTGGTCTGGCTTCTCTCTCCTCTCCTTCCCTCTCCCACACCTCTCCTCTGCAATCCCTTTCCCTTTTTTCCCTCATTTTCTTTTTCAGTTTATTTTTTGCATCCGTCTAGATCACAGTTCTTCAATCGCCAGTCCGCGGACCTGTGCCAGTCCGCAGAAAATTTCTGCCGATTCGCGCAGGGCTGGCGAGATCAAGTCGGCAGTTAAATTTCCTGCCGACTGCGGTTCCTGCTCACTAATGTTCCTCCCAGCCTCAGGCAATTAAGACAGTCTGCCGACGTTGGGGCCTTCCCTCTCTGAGTCTCGCCTGTTCGGAAACAGGAAGTTGAAACAAAATAGGCGGGACTCAGAGAGTGAAGGTCCCGACGTCGGCAGCCTGTCTTGATCGCTGCCCCTGCCGAGTTGCTGAAGAGGCTCACGGGGAAGTTACAAGTAGAATGGAGAGAGCTGCAGATACTGGTGAAGCTGGAGGGAGATGGTCAGCGTGTGTGAGCAAGATCCTGGGGAGCCTTCACAGTGACTTCCTCCCCTCCCACCAGCTCTCCTACTTGCCAGGGCAGTGATTTACCGGCAACTTCCTGCAGGCAAGTACTGAGAGCTGCTGGAAGGGGAGACAGCCACTGTAGGAGGCAGGGAAGCTGCTGGATAAAGGGAGAGCTGTTACTGGACTTGGAGAGAGTTAGAAGGAGAGATGTTGCTGGGAGGGGAGGAGGGAAAGGGATGGGAAGAAAAGAGAGTTAATGTTGGATAGAGGGAGGAGGGAAGGGAGAAGAAGGAGAGATGCTGCTGGAAGGGGAGGAGTGAAAGGGATGGGAAGAGAGTTAATGTTGGATAGAGGGAGGAGGGAAGGGAGAAGGAGAGATGCTGCTGGGAGGGGGGAGGGAAAGGGATGGGAAGAGAGTTAATGTTGGATAGAGGGAGGAGGGAAGAGAGAAGGAGAGATGCTGCTGGGAGGGGAGGAGGGAAAGGGATGGGAAGAGAGTTAATGTTGGATAGAGGGAGGAGGGAAGGGAGAAGGAAAAAAAGGAAGGAGGGAAGGGAGAAAGAAAAAAGGAAGAAACAGCTGGCAGGGAGATTACAGGAGGGGAAGGGGGTCAGGGTGGAATGGAGAGATCAGATGAGGGAAAGGGGAGAGAGAAGAATGAGAAAGTAGAGAGACATTGATGCTGTAAAGGGGGTCAGCAGAGAAATGAGAGAGGGATAAAGATGCTAGATCTGGTGTAGGAGAGATAAAAATGAAGAAGGCAGTGAAGCTGGAATGAATGATGTAAAAAGGAGAGAGGAGGAACAAGCTGGATGGACAAGGAAGAGGGGCATAGAAAGAAGTCAGATACATATGGAAGGGGGAGAGGGCAGACATTGGATGGAACGGGCAGATGCTGGAAGGAAAAGAGTGAAAAGAAGATGAAAGCAGAAACCAGAGACAACAAAAGGTAGAAAAAAATAATTTTATTTCTATTTTGTCATTAGAATATATCAGATTTGAAATATATATCCTGCTAGAGACATAACTGGGGACTGCAGTATTCTGTTAGCATGATATTTCTATGTAGCATTCTATAATAACTTGGCTTGTTCAGTTTTCTTGATAGTAGAGGGGATATATGTGAAGGGGAGGGGAGACAGGGGTTTTGCTGGTCCGTGCTCTGTATATTTGTATTTATAAAATCACAATTGTTCGGAATATTGTTTCTTTTTATACTTTAATAAAATACGTTCAATATAAAATCATAATTGTGGCTTGTGCAGATGGGATCAGATGGTTTGCGGGGACCGAGCTCACGGAGATGGGGCGTAAACGGGGTTTTTAAATTTTAGTCCTAGTAGTTTGCCGGTCCACAAAATAATTCTTTTATTTCTGCTGGTCCACGGGTGTAAAAAGGTTGAAGAACACTGGTCTAGATTACGTACATGAATGTCCTTTTTTACTGTCTACTTAAAGCTTGCCACCTCTTTCTCTCACCCATCCAGTGTTTCCCTAACTCAATCCTTTTATCCCCATCATGTGCCCTCCTTTTATTTATCCCCTCCTTCCATCATGTACCCTCTTTCTCCACCCTTCCGTCTAGTACCTTCTCCTCTCTCTGTCCACTTCCATCCAGCATCTGCTCCCCTCTTTCTCTACTCCCATTTCCTTCCTGCATTTGCTCCCTTATATCTCCCATCTGCACTTCCATTCAGCATAGACTCCCCACTACCATCCAATGTCTGCCCTTTCTCTCGCCATCCACCCCTCTTCAATTAGCATCTGCCCCCTTTCTTTCCCTCCAATATCCTTCCTCCTTATGTCTCTCCCCTTTCTCTGTACATCAATTCCATCAGCACCACACTTCCATACCACCCTGCCCCCTTTCTTTCCCTCCACCACTCTTCCATTCCAGCAATCCTGCTCCTTTCCCTTCATGCAGCAAGAACCCATGATGACTGTAGCTGTCGGCTGCCAGTCCACACCACTCCGACGTACTTGCTCTGTAGCAGACTCAGCAGCCGCATGCTGGAAGGTCCTGCGATGACTAGTCTGCTGGCTCTGCTCCAGAAGAAGTAAGTTACGTCGGAGGGGTGGACCCGGCAGACGCAGGGAGTTGTGGCAAAGTCCCGCAATGACTGCGTCAGCCGGGTCCACCCCCTCCGAAGTAACTTACTTCTTCTGGAGCAGAGCCGGCAGACGAGTCATCATGGGACCTACCTGCACCTCAGCACGGCTGACGACTCTGCTGCAGAGAAAGTAAGTCAGAGGTAATGTGACCATTTATTTTTTTCATCAAAAGGAGACATCTATTAATTGACTGCGTATCCTTTCTTTCATTTCTTTCTTTCTGCACTCAGGTCCAACAATTGTCCCTTTCAATTTCCTCCCTCCTTCTTTCCCATGTCCTTGGAGCCCCCAGTGCCTCCTTCCCATGTCCATAGTGACCCCAGTGCCTCAGTCCTTTGTCCTTTGGGCCCCAGTGCTTCCTTCTCATGTCCTTAGTGCCCCCAATGCCTCTGTCCTGTGTCCATGGTGCCCCAGTGCCTCCTTCCTGTGTCCATAGTGCCACCTGTGCCTCCTTCCCGTGTCCATAGTGCCCACAATGCCCCAATCCTGCAGCCTTAGTGCCCCCAGTGCCTCCTTCCCATGTCCATAGTGCCACCAGTGCCTACGTCCGGTGTCCATGGTTGCCCCAGTGCCTCCTTCCTGTGTCCATAGTGCCACTAGTGCCTCCGTCCTGTGTCCATAGTGCCCCCAGTGCCTCCGTCCTGTGTCCATAGTGCCCCCAGTGCCTCCATCCTGTGTTCTTAGTGCCCCCAGTGCCGCCGTTCTGTGTCCATAGTGCCCCCAGTGCCCCCATCCTGTGTCCTTAGTGTACCCAGTGCCTCTGTCCCGTGTCCATAGTGCCCCCAGTGCCTCCTTCCCATGTCCTTAGTGCCCCCAGTGCCTCCGTTCTGTGTCCATAGTGCCCCAGTGCCCCCATCCTGTGTCCTTAGTGCCCCCAGTGCCTCCGTCCAATGTCCATAGTGCCCCCAGTGCCTCTTTCCCATGTCCCTAGTGCCCCCAATGCCTCCTTCTCATGTCCATAGTGCCCCCAGTGCCTCCGTCCTGTGTCCATAGTGCCCCCAGTGTCTCCGTCCTATGTCCATAGTACCCCTAGTGCCCCGTCCTGTGTCCTTAGTGCCCCCAGTGCCTCTGTCCTGTGTCTATAGTGCCCCCAGTGCCTCCTTCCCATGTCCATAGTGCCCCCAGTGCCTTCTTCCCGTGTCCATAGTGCCCTCAGTGCCTCCGTCCCTTGTCCATGGTGCCCCCAGTGCCTCCTTCCTGTGTCCATGGTGCCCCCAGTGCCCCCTTCCTGTGTCCTTAGTGCCCCCAGTGCCTCCTTTCCATGTCCTTAGTGCCCCCAGTGCCCCCATCCTGTGTCCTTAGTGTCCCCAGTACCTCCGTCCCGTGTCCATAGTGCCCCCAGTGCCTCCTTCCCATGTCCTTAGTGCCCCCAGTGCCTCCGTTCTGTGCCCATAGTGCCCCAGTGCCTCCTTCCCGTGTCCTTAGTGCCCCCAGTGCCTCCTTCCCGTGTCCATAGTGCCCCCAGTGCCTCCTTCCTGTGTACTTAGTATCCCCAGTGCCTTCTTCCCATGTCCATAGTGCCCCCAGTGCCTCCGTCATGTGTACATGGTGCCCCAGTGCCTCATTCCTGTGTCCATAGTGCCCCCAGTGCCTCCTTCCTGTGTCCATAGTGCCCCCAGTGCCTTCTTTTTATGTCCTCCAATTACCTTCCAGATTTTGTCCACCCCCAAAGCCAGCCAGCCTGCCTGCCTACCTATCTCCCTTCCTCCAAGCCGCGCTAAAGCCAGCCAGCTTACCTGCCTACATCCTTCCCTCCCTGCCGCAGAAATTAAAAAACGCCTCTCTCCTTCCTTTCCCTTGGTCCACACCGCTGCAGTCTTACCTCCCCACAGCTGCTGCTAATCGCTGACAAGAAGTCTTCTTTCAAAAGTCAATTCTGACGTCGGAGAGGACGTTCAGGGCCAGCCAATCACTGCCTGACTGGCCCGGAACGTCCTCTCCGACATCAGAATTGATGCTGGAAAGAAGACTTCTTGTCAGCGATTAGCAGCAGCAGCGGGGAGGTAAGATTGCAGCGGCGCGGACCGGAGGGAAGAAAGTTCAGGAGGACCCAGACCTGGCAGGAGGACCCGGGTAGTAGGGCAGTAGGGCAGGTGGACCCGTACCTGGCCTGTTGTGCACCCCCAAGCCGTGCACCCAGGGCGGACCTCCCCCCCCCGGTCCCCCTTGGTACGCCACTACCCTTCCCCCTTCCTTTTACCTACCCCCTGTCCAACAGCACCTCTTCTCTGCTTCCCTGTCCAGCAGTAGGCCTTCTCCCTTCCTTTTACCTCCCCACTTGTCCAGCAGCAGCCCTTCTCCCTTTGCTTTATCTCTCCCCCAGTCCAGCAACACCTCTTCCCTGCTCCCCCTGTCCAGTAGTAGGCCTTCTCCTTTCCCTGCTCCCCCTGTCCAGCATCAGTAACCCGGGCAGCCTTGGGGCTTTTGCTAGGCCAGCCCACCAGCATTATCGAAGTGGGCCTGCTTAGCAAATGGCTTGCGGCTGCTGCGTTTGCTGGTCCGGGAAGGAGAAGAGGCCGCCCCACGCGCTGCAAGCCGCCCCATGTGCCGGAAATCGAATTTGGAAGGAGGCATATCTCACGGATGCAGGGAACATGGATTTTCTACTGCACATGTGCGGTAAGGGTTTTATTATAGAGGATAAGGTAAATGTAATTATTACATTTTATATTATGCACTTTATTTCTATTATTATTTCATAGTATTATATTAATACAACTCACCATAATGGCCCATCTTGCGTTATGGACTCATCACACATGCTATGAATTCTTGACGAATTTGATGCTGATTTAGAAGATTTAGGGCTCCTTTTACAAAGGTGTGCAAGCGGTTTTAGCACATACTTAGTGCGTGCTAAAATGCTGTGCATGCTAGCATATACCACCTCCTTTTAAGGAGGTGGTAATTTTTCAGCTAGCGCGTGCTATAGCGCTCGCTAATCTTGTGCGTGCACTAAAAATGCTACCACACATTAGTAAAAGGAGCTCTTAATCTTGGTCACTATGGATACAGAATCGTTCTTTTTTTTTTTTATTTCAATAATTTTATTGAATATTATAAATAATATACAAAAAGCAGTTCAAGTACATAAAGATTGAATAAAAAAAAATAGTGATGTATAAACAAAAGAAACCATAATTGCATTCATTTGCATATAACAGATTAGTAAGAAGAATTCAAAGTATTTGAAACTGCTAAGAAAAGAAATAGAAAGGATAGAGAAGCAGAGATGATGAAATAAAAGAAATAAAAGAGAGATAAAGAAAGAGAGAGAGAGAGAGAGTGAGAGAGAAAGAGAGAGTGGCAGAAGTGTCTACGAGGCAGAGTGAACATATGAATCTAAGAATGACCAAGGTGATTTATTTCGCACCAAATTTGTAGAGAAACGGGATATCATATTTTTTTCATATGCATATGATTCGAATTTGTGGTACATGCTCAAAGAGTTCCACCAAAAGGTGTAGTCTAGTAGTGTGGATGACTTCCAATTTTTCAAAATGTGCATAAGAGCTGTCACAAACATGGTGTCAATGAGTTTAGGAGGACAGTTTGATAGTGCAAAACATGGGTGTTGAGAACGAAGGATTATAATGTCCATGGAAATATCTTCTAAACATTTGGTAATAGATTTTATGGTGTCCCAGATACGAATCCAAAAGGAATGAACCATAGTGCAGTGAAGAAGCATGTGATCAAGAGTTCCAGACTCTTTCAAACAGTTCCAGCAAGTAGGATCTTGTTTCAGTTTCGCTTTCCACATTCGAAATGGAGTCCATATAGCATTCCACATAACAAAGAACATTGATTGTGAAACTCTTGCGGATAATAGAGGACGGTTTGTAGATGACCAGAAGAGTTCCCAATTTATTTCAGAAAGTGTGGTCGTTAGGATAGAACCCCAATGGTTCATAGATTGAGGTGTAAAGGTGAAGGTGTGGTCTCTTAAGATACTATAAAAAAAAGATATCGCCTTACCTTTCAGTAAAGCCAAAGTAGACCAGTGACGAATAGTTTGTTGAGAGGTCATAAAGTCAAGGCGCATTTGAACATTAGATAGTATTCCAGTAAGCGTAAGCCATTGAGGATATGTAGAGGATGGGAGTGAGTTTACAGAACAAAAGGTATCAAATGGGACAAATGAAGTGGAGGAGATTAATTGATGAACAAACCACACACCCGCCCGCTGCCACCTCTTCCATGAAAGAGATCTACCCTTATTTTGAATTTTAGGATTATTCCAAAGGGACATGAGTGGGCCTTCAGCAACAGAGATCTCAGCCGCTGCATCTAATAGTTGAAAAGCATGTTGCGTTGCACTTAGCAAAGAATATTTTCTCAAGTGTCTAGGTATCAACACTGTAAGGAAGCAGGAGATGTGTAGTGGTGCACATAAAAAGCATTCCATTTCAAACCATGCTGGTTGATCCTGTGGATAAGAATCAGCAATCCAATGAGCTCCGTATTTGGCTAAGGATGCGATGTAATAATAATAAAAATCAGGTAAATTTAAACCACCTTTATTCTTAGAGGCTTTCAGCTTGGCGAGAGCAATACGAGGTTTTTTCTTGTTCCAAATAAATTCAGAAATTTTCGTATTAAGCCAATGAAAGAGTGACTTATGGCAGAGAAGGGGAAGCATAGATAGAGTATAATTAATTTGTGGGGCCAAGGTCATTTTAATGGAGACTATTCTACCCCACCAGGACAAATAAAGCGGGGACCAACGAGATGTAGTACTTAAAACTAAGTTTTTGATTTTAGATATATTGAGATTCTGAGCAAGTAAAGGGTCTTTATGTATTAAAATCCCCAAATATTTTACAGCTTCTTGTGACCATGGAAAAGGAAAATGAGCTAGATCTGAGGAGGAAATGTGATCATTTAGCAGAAAGATCTCTGATTTCTCCCAATTAACAGAATATCCAGATATTTGAGAGTATTGAGAGACGATGTGGATAAAATGCGGTATAGAGACAAGAGGATCCTTGAGAAAGAGAAGAACATCGTCAGCATAAGCTGCTAGTTTAATATCTCTTCTGGACAAGGGAACACCTTTAATTAAGGAACATTGTCGGATAGCTGACAATAGAGATTCCAATGTTAAATCAAATAGTAATGGTGAGAGGGGACAGCCTTGACGGGTACCTCTATGGAGGGAAAATCTATTAGAGAGAGAATTGTTAATCAGAATACGAGCCGTGGGTTGTCTGTATAATGTTTCTATCCAGTCTGTAAAAAAAGAACCAAAGTTGTACCATTTCAGTACTCGGAATAAGAAAGGCCACTCCACTCGGTCAAATGCCTTCTCGGCATCAATGGCTAGACCAATCACAGGATCAGACATTGTTTTGGCGTGAGCATTGATATGATGAAATAAACGAAGGTTATCCCCTATGTATCTATGTTTGATGAATCCAGTTTGATCTCCATGTACGAGAGATGGGATCACTGTGGTGAGTCTTAGTGCAAGATACAGAATCGTTCTATACTAACATTTCATAGATGAAAGCAATACAGGATATTCAACAAACTTTACAAAACAAGAGACAATCATAACCGGATTCAAAAACTCATTTTGACACTAGCTACCATAGCACTTACTGAAAATTACTTCCGATTTGAAGATCGATTTTACCTACAAATCAAGGGAACCACCAAGGGTGCATCTATGGTGCCAGATATCGCAAATCTTTATGTGGCTGAATTGAGAGGAAATTTCTCCGGGAACATAATTTTTAAAGTGAATTGAGGCTATACAAGCGATACATAGATGATGTTTTCATTCTTTGGAAAAGTGATATCAATAAATTACAACAGTTTCATGATTGGCTGAACTCATGTGACACAAATCTTAAGTTTAAAATGGAATTGAATAAAGACCATATCCTTTTTTTGGATATTTTGATACAGGACAGGTACTTTTTTCAGACAACTATTTATAAAAAAAACAACCGACAAGAATAGTTATCTTCATTATTCCAGCTTTCACCAAAATCAACTCAAAAGAAATCAGATGTCGAGATTGACGAGATTATGCTCCAAACCAGAGGCTCTTATGTCTGACCAATTTATGAAAAGAGGATTCCCTTTATCAGACATTAACGACGGCTACCACCGCTCCACATTATATCATAGAGAGGACTTACTCATGATAGATAACAAACCTCCTAAAACTGATAGTCTTGTTTGTGTCACAAAACACTCACACCTCTCACAAGAAGTTAAAAACATTATAATGAGGAATTGGCACATTTTGGAACTTCACAATTGGATATAATTATTGTAGAATGGGGCAGAACAGGATAGGGCCAGAGGCGGAACAGGGCGGGTCACTGTGTCCAAATGTTTGCAGCTCGAAAAATGGTAACCCTAATCTGGGGGTAATGAGAGAAAGTGACACCCAAAGTGAGTTCCTCTCATGCTGTTTCTGTCCCTCCCCTCCCATCCAGCACTACCCTACTCCATGCTCTTTTCTCCAACAATCTCTTCTTTCCATAATGCTTCCCCCTCCTTCCCTCCATGCTATTTCCCCAGCCCCCTTCATGTTTTTTCTCTAGTCTATCTCCATACTGTTTCTCCAGCCCCATCCATGCTCTTTTCCCTGTCCACGCTGTTTCTCCAACCCCCCTCCATGCTGTGTCTCCAGCCCCCCTCCCTTCCTCCCTTCATGATGTTTTTCCAGCCCCCCTCCCTCCCTCCTTCTATGTTATTTCTCCAGCCCTCTCCCTGCCTTCATGCTGTTTTTCCCCTCCCGTCATGTCTTCTCTAGTCTGCCTGGCTTTAGTAGGCTCTCCTGACTTCACCACATACCTCCTCCTTGGGCCCAGCCAGGGCAGGATTAATTCATCGAGGGCCCATAGGCACACAAGTACACTGGTCCCCCTGCCCCACCCCACCATGCCCCGCCCCTTGCCCCACCTCCATGTATTTACTTCTTTATTTCCACTTTATTTCTTTTATTTTAAAATTCAAAACAAAGATTACCATATCAGTGTCAAAACATCTCTGAACAAAACTCCCCTTCCTTCCTAGAGGAAGAGATCTTTAGCTGGCAGGGCTTTGGGAAGCCCACCAATTTATATTTTGCCTTTGGGTAGGAGGCATGGGGCATAGCGGGAAGAAAATTTAGTGCCCATCATTTTATTGGACTAATACATTTCTTACTTAGCTATCAGAGGTTAAAACCTCTTTCTTCAGATCAGTAAACTAAAGTGCTGTTACAGTATCTCTGTCCTGACCTGAGGAAATGAGTTAAGGTCTCTGAATTTGTAAAAAATATATTAAAATTAGTTCAATAAACAGTATCATCTTATTTCCATTTTCTATTAATAAACAATTATCAACACAGCTACAATAATATCTTATCCTAAAGCAAAAATAAATAAATGCCCACGTCGGATCTCTACGAGGGAAGTGTAAAGGTATCGCCACCTGAGTGTGATCTCTAGGAGGGTAGTTAGGGAGGGTTAATAGAGTAGGCAGACTTGATGGGCTATAGCCCTTTTCTGCCATGATTTTCTATGTTTCTATGTTTCTATAAAACAAATAGAATTTTTTTTCTACCTTTATCTGGTTTCTGCTTTCCTCATCTTCTCTTGCTTCTATCCACTGTCTGCCCTTTCCAGAAAATGTTTGTCTCCCTCTGCCATCTCTGCTCCTGCCCCCTCCCCCCCTTGTCCTGGCATCTATTACCTTCCCTCTGTTCCCCTCATTGTCTGGCATCTCTCTCCTTCCATCTCTCCTTCCCTCCCCCTGTGGTTTTTAGCATTTTTTTCTCATTTCCTTTACTCGGATGTGATATCTCTCTGTCCTTCCCCATTCTTTAGATAGAAAAAATCACTCTATGGACCTGTTCAAAGGGTAAAGTTAATTGAATGATGTAACACAGTTCACCAAAACTTGCTCAGAATCAAGGAGGGGAAAACTGGGGCGAACCCCAGAAAAACCACCTCACAGCCCAATCATCGCATGAAGGGTAAACGGTATCATTATATCATTCCATGTATGCTTGTAAGTTGAAAAAATAAACACTATAATGATTGAATAGATTTTAAAGTCCAAGAACTAAGCAAACTTAACTTGTAGCTTGCGGGTTCCGACGCCCGTGTGATAAACTATACGTGGGACATACCATCAGAAGCATCAAAACGCGTATTGGGGAACATCTTAGTAGAATATCCACTCGAGTTATGGAAGCTCCACTCACCCAACATTGGGTGAGCGAAAACCATCCCCTCACTTCAATGAAGTTTTCTGTTCTGGAAGTCCCAGTGTTACCCCGTGGTGGTAACTTAAAAGCAAAATTACACGCAAGGGAGCAACATTGGATTTTCAAACTTAACACCTTACATCCACTAGGTCTTAACAGTGAGATTGAGTGGCGGGTTTTCTTGTAATTCAGTTTTTGTAATTCAGTTTTTGTTATTTAGTTTTTGCAATTCAGTTTTTGTTATTTAGTTCATTCAGATGTCTAGTTTATTAAGATTTTTATTTTTATTTTTATTTTTATTTTTTATTCTTTATTTTTATTTTTTATTTTTATTTTTGATTGACAGCACCCTTTCAGTCTCTCTGGCACTTCGTTTATTCATAAGTGCTATGACGTCATCACGTTTTAGTGCGTGATCACGCCGTACAGTGTCCTTTAAAACCTTGGCGGTCATTCCGCTCTGGTTACCTTTCAAAGCAGTAAACCTGCGCCATTCGCGCTTTCATATAGGAGACATTTGTCCATCTTGGTGAGTCCCTTTGCTGTCTAGCCGTGAGCTAAGTTTAAATTGCTTTAACTTTTATGTGAAGAAAGCCTTTTACTTAATTTTTGAATAAAGTATTGACGTTTTAACTTTGTTTTTCTCAGAAACTCTACACCCATTGCATGTTTTTTTCAACAATTCCTGTGTGTTCCCTGAGGCAGGATCGAAACGTGCACGTCGGAACCCGCAAGCTACAAGTTAAGTTTGCTTAGTTCTTGGACTTTAAAATCTATTCAATCATTATAGTGTTTATTTTTTCAACTTACAAGCATACATGGAATGATATAATGATACCGTTTACCCTTCATGCGATGATTGGGCTGTGAGGTGGTTTTTCTGGGGTTCGCCCCAGTTTTCCCCTCCTTGATTCTGAGCAAGTTTTGGTGAACTGTGTTACATCATTCAATTAACTTTACCCTTTGAACAGGTCCATAGAGTGATTTTTTCTATCTAATACATGCACCTTTTCACTCTTGTTACATTGTGTGTAACTTGTCCCCAATTTCTATATTTGACTAGAGTCTGCAACTTTCTCTGGGGTTAATATTTCACAATGGCTACTTCAGGTTGGGATCTCACCTTATCATACAGTGAACAGCAGGCCAACGATCTGTTGGCAGAATTTCAATTATTTTCTGCAACTGAACAAGGTGCCTCTTTTTCTGATTGGGACACATTAGAAACCACTCACAAACGCATTATTAGAGCTGAATTGCATGCTGCCACGTTAGCAGAATATTGTAGGCTGAAACGTATACCTAGAGGTCTACGCATGCGTACGGAGCCACGTCTATTTTTAGACAATACAAATTTTTTACAGAAATGGAATGCCATTTTGAATAAGTGTTCTTATGACCTGATGTTATTGATTATTGAGACCACCAAGGTTGAGTTAGATGAATATAAAATTGATTTACAATCACAAGTTGAGTATTTGAAGGCACATGTGCAAGATGACACTTACATTATACAATATCAAGAGCTGACTAAAAAACTAGATGATTTCAAAGTGGAATTAAGAGGGTCTAAGATTAAAAAGCTCCGTAGAGATGAGCTGGATTACCAACGAGGTTTTGTGTATGCCTGGATGGATAAATCCAGACGTAGAGTGAATAAACGACCAACGTATGCTCAAACCTCTAGTGACACCTCTGAAGAAGATTCACATTCCAATACTACACGTAGTGTCACTATTGCACCTGGCACTACGGCTCCCGCCCAAAAAAAGTCTTTTTTAGTGTCAAATCAAAAATCAAGCAATCAAAGACCCTCGCGATACAAAACACCCAAACCATAGGGTCGTCTCAAATATTCAACTTGTCACACAGAACGCTCACAGAAGTTGAAATGCAAGTCCTTTCTAAAGGCCTTGCATTTGTTCCTACCACACGATATGACTCACTTGACACTCGCATATGTTTGTTTAAATTCATTCGCAAATTAAAACTTAAACATTTTTTTCAAGACATACATGCTAATCAAGATCAACAAACAGACATTCAAGCCAATCAAGATCAACAGATAGATATTAGTGTGGATGACGTTAAGATCACTTCAAGGAGATTAAAATCCACATGGTGTCCTCCCGGACCAGTTGATCCCCACATCCAAGTCTTTGAGCACTTGGTGGAACGTGACATTATTGAGCTTGAGTCACAACAAATACGTGCCAAAGATAACCTCAATCCTTCACAAAGACAAGCGTTAAAATCTTTGTCATCAGACAAAAACATTGTAATACGCCCTGCTGATAAAGGTGGTGGTATCGTGGTGTTAGATACATCTTCATATGTCCAAGAAGCTAACCGTCAGTTACTAGATCATACATACTATAAATTGATTGATCATGATCCTACCACAGAATTGACTGATGGCATCGCACATCTCCTAATTCAAGCTTTGGAGGCTGGTACGATTTCTGAAGGGGAGTATAAGTTTTTGCGTTGTTTACATCCTGTTATTCCAGTTATATACTTTGTCCCCAAAATTCACAAATCAATGGTTAACCCACCCGCTCGCCCTATTGTGGCAGGTATAGGATCCATTTTAGAACCATTGTCTGAATTTTTAGATCTCCAGCTTAAAGACCAAGTTTCTCTATCCCCTTCTTATATCAAAGATACGGGGTCCATGATAAAATTTTTGGAAACTTTTCAAGATGTGCCTACTCATGCCATTTTAGTGTCTTTGGACATTGCCTCATTATATACTAACATCCCACAAGATGCAGCTATTCATATCATCACATACCACCTACAACAGAAAAGTCTATCTGACCAACGGGTCCAATTTTTAGTTAGTTTAGCCAAGGTAGCTCTTGGCATGAACTACTTTCAGTTTGACCAGTCTTTTTTTGTACAAATTAAAGGTACTGCCATGGGTGCAAAAATGGCCCCCACTATTGCATGCCTATACGTGTCAGCTTTTGAACAACGGTACGTATATCCCTCTGAACATCACTCAAATCTGTTGATATGGAAACGATACATCGACGATGTATTCGCTGTCTGGTTGGGTACTCAAGAAGATTTAACATCATTTATGTTTTGGCTTAATCAAGGTGACTCCAATCTTCAGTTTTCCATCAACTCTGATAAACATGTACTTCCGTTTTTGGATATAAATATTTCTTTACAGGACGGCAAGTTTTCTACCACAATCTTTAGGAAATCTACAGATAGAAACACCTTACTCAGGTATGATAGTCATCATCCGAAACATTTGCGTGACAACATCCCTACGGGGCAGTTTTTAAGACTCCGTCGGTTATGTTCTACTCAAAATGACTTTGTGCACAAAGCTGAAGACATGAAACATCGTTTCATTGAACGTGGGTATCCTCCCTCTGTTGTCAAAAGGGCTTATAAAAGAGCTTTATTTGCCCAAAGAGATGTGCTGCTTTCTCCTTGTAACAGGGAGTCTGAATCTGAGTCCTCTCCAGTGTGTGTTATTCCTTATTCACAGCAAGCTTTTAAGATCAAACGAATCATAAAATCACACTGGAGTATATTACAACATCACGATGTTTTTCGGGAGTTTCCCCGTTTCGCCTACTCACGTAGCCGGAACCTTAAACAATGCCTGACAAAATCTCAATTTCTATCAGAGGGTCCTGCATCGAGCCCCCCTGGAAGCTGTCATTCTCCTTGCTCATCCTGTAAAGTTTGCCCGTACAGTGTGCCCCTCACCAGCATCAAGTTACCCTCGTGGATGTACAAACGTACTAACATACCCTCCACTAATTGTTCCACCAGTGGGGTTGTGTATGTCATCCAATGCCCGTGTGATAAACTATACGTGGGACATACCATCAGAAGCATCAAAACGCGTATTGGGGAACATCTTAGTAGAATATCCACTCGAGTTATGGAAGCTCCACTCACCCAACATTGGGTGAGCGAAAACCATCCCCTCACTTCAATGAAGTTTTCTGTTCTGGAAGTCCCAGTGTTACCCCGTGGTGGTAACTTAAAAGCAAAATTACACGCAAGGGAGCAACATTGGATTTTCAAACTTAACACCTTACATCCACTAGGTCTTAACAGTGAGATTGAGTGGCGGGTTTTCTTGTAATTCAGTTTTTGTAATTCAGTTTTTGTTATTTAGTTTTTGCAATTCAGTTTTTGTTATTTAGTTCATTCAGATGTCTAGTTTATTAAGATTTTTATTTTTATTTTTATTTTTATTTTTTATTCTTTATTTTTATTTTTTATTTTTATTTTTGATTGACAGCACCCTTTCAGTCTCTCTGGCACTTCGTTTATTCATAAGTGCTATGACGTCATCACGTTTTAGTGCGTGATCACGCCGTACAGTGTCCTTTAAAACCTTGGCGGTCATTCCGCTCTGGTTACCTTTCAAAGCAGTAAACCTGCGCCATTCGCGCTTTCATATAGGAGACATTTGTCCATCTTGGTGAGTCCCTTTGCTGTCTAGCCGTGAGCTAAGTTTAAATTGCTTTAACTTTTATGTGAAGAAAGCCTTTTACTTAATTTTTGAATAAAGTATTGACGTTTTAACTTTGTTTTTCTCAGAAACTCTACACCCATCGCATGTTTTTTTCAACAATTCCTGTGTGTTCCCTGAGGCAGGATCGAAACGTGCACGTCGGAACCCGCAAGCTACAAGTTAAGTTTGCTTAGTTCTTGGACTTTAAAATCTATTCAATCATTATAGTGTTTATTTTTTCAACTTACAAGCATACATGGAATGATATAATGATACCGTTTACCCTTCATGCGATGATTGGGCTGTGAGGTGGTTTTTCTGGGGTTCGCCCCAGTTTTCCCCTCCTTGATTCTGAGCAAGTTTTGGTGAACTGTGTTACATCATTCAATTAACTTTACCCTTTGAACAGGTCCATAGAGTGATTTTTTCTATCTAATACATGCACCTTTTCACTCTTGTTACATTGTGTGTAACTTGTCCCCAATTTCTATATTTGACTAGAGTCTTCCCCATTCTTTGGCATGTCTCTCCTCTCTCTTCTCTTTCCTTTTCTTCTCTGGTCTTCCTTCTCTATTTTCTGCCTCTGTGTAAATTAAATTTTTTCTTACTATTCAGCCCTGTTTCCCTCTTTTCACTGTGTCTGCTCACAGCTTTCCACCCCTTGTCTACACCCCTCCACTAACTCTATCTTATTCCCCCCATCCAGCATGTGGGAAAGCAGTAGCAGTGGTGAGGAGGTGAGGGCTGGGCACAAGTTCTCCCGATTTCCATCATCTGCCCTGCTCTCTTCTGTCTCCCTTCTCCCCACTTCCATCATCTGCCCTGCCCCTTTCTTCCCACATCCATCATCTGCCCTGCTCTGCCTTGCCCCCTTCTCTCTCTCTCCTCCATCCCAGGCCCATCTCACTACTCACCTTTCACTCCAATTTTTGTATTTTAGAATGGCGACGCCCCCCCAAGCATCGATTGGCAACGCAGCCCCCCTCCGATCAGCAACATGGGCCCCCCATCGACGGAAAGTAATACAAGTGAGCAACGCGGTTATGAAAGGCAAAGGGAACTATAATTTTACAAGTGGTGCTGCTTGCCCAAAGCATCCCTCTGACGTGCCCAGGTGGAAATAGGAAGCTGCGTCAGAAGGAAGCTTTATGCAAGCAGCACCGCTTGCAAAATTATAGTTCCCCTTGCCTTTATTACCCACGTTGTTTGTTTGTATTATTTTCCGTAGATGGGGGGGGGGCCTTCGTTGCCGATCGGGGGGCCCATCGCCATGTGGAAAAAACAATGTTGATGCCCTCCTTCATCGGGCCCCCCTGACCATTTTGGGCCCTAGGCACATGCCTACTGGGCCTATTGGTTAATCCGGCCCTGGGTCCAGCTGCTATAATGGAATCTTTTGGCAGCTGGCAGCAGCAACGAGTTAAGCCTGCTAGTGCTGGCCTGCCCCAGAAGCCACCTCTCTGCAGCGACTTCCTATTCCCGCATAGGTGGGACTTGCAAAGAGGCAGCTTCCGGGGCAGGCTGGCAGTAGCAAACTTACCTTGTTGCTGTTGCTAGCTGCCCGAAGATTCAATTACAGTGGCTGGGCCAGGAGAAGAGGTAGGTGGGAGAATCAGGTAAAGCCGGCTAAACCTGGACAGACTTCCCCATTTTTCAAAAACTGTGCAGCGACCCGGACACTGCTTGCAAAAGTTGACATAACCAGATTTTCCCAGAAGTCTGTGGTCCTGTTCTGCACAGCCCATGACCCAATACTGATTCACGACCTGATGATTGGTGACTCCTGCTGTAAATTAAGATAAAGGGGATGGAATTTGATATACTGTCTTTCTATATTTACTTCAAAATGGTTTACATATTATATACAAGTACAGTGGTACCTCTGTTTACGAGTGCACCGGTTTGCGAGTGTTTTGCAAGACGAGCAAAACATTTGCAAAATCGGTGCCTCGAAAACCGAGCATGGCTCGATTTACGAGCACTCCCCCCCCTCCCCGCAATCCGGCACCCCCCCTGCGATCTGGCACCCCCATGCCTCGAACCGGCACCCCCCCGCCACGATCCGACCCCCCGCCACGAGTGGGCACCCCCCTGCCACGATCCAACCCCCCCCGACACAATTGGGCACCCCCCCGCCGCTTCTTACCCTCATCTGGGCACTCTTGAAAATCGGCCTTCTCCTCTGCTGGGCCTTGAGCATCTGAGCATGCTCAAGGCCTGCGAGTTCACGTTCTGAACGTGACCATGAACTCGCAGGCCGATTTTCAAGAGTGCCCATATGAGAGTAAGAAGCAGCGGAGGGGTGCCCAATTGTGTCGGGGGGGGGATGTCGGATCGGGGGGGGGGGTTATACCCCTAGAGTTATACCCCTAGAGTAGGCTATCCGGGAAAAATCCTGAAGATACACAAAACCCTTATAAAGCCCCCAGGTCGCCCCAGGTTGTCAATACCAGCCACTCTATATTGGAACCCCTTTCTAAGGTAGTGGATTACTTTTTGAGGGATGAAGTCCCGAAGTTAAGATCATATATTAGGGACTCATCCCACTTTTTAAGGAAATTATCCCAGATACAGATACACATGTACAATAAATGGATGGTGACCCTTGATGTCACCTCCTTATACACCCAGATTCCCCAGACTGAAGCACTTCAGATTATTTTTGAAACCCTCCGACAGAAGAAAACCCTCCAGCATATTTCTGTTGAATTTTTGATGCAGTTGGCCTGATGGGTTATCCAGAATAATTATTTTCAACATCACCAACAGTTTTATCAGCATGTGCAGTTGGTAGCGATGGGGGCCACTTTGGCCCCTTTGATGGGAACATTTGAGGATACACAGGTATACGGGACACTGTGGGAATCCCATATTTTATTCTGGGGCCGTTTTTTGGATGACATCTTTTTAATTTGGGACGATACGAGGGAGCGTTAAAAAGAGTTCCACTAGTATTTGAATTCGGTGGACCCCAATATAAAATTTACCATGTCATGCCATCAGACGCAGATAGAATTTTTGGACATTGCCATCTCGATATATGGGGGTAAGATCCATACTTCCTTATATAGGAAGCCGATAACACGTAATACAATACTGCATTTCCACAGTTTTCACCCTTTTAAATTACGATTTAATCTGCCGGTAGGGCAGTTTTTACAGACCCGGAGAGCATGCTCCACTGTGGAAGAATATAAGAGCCAGGCTAAGTTACTTTCCAATAGACTTAGAAAGAGAGGTTATCCGGAGAGATCCATAAGACTAGCTTACTTATGAGCTAGATTTGCAAAGGGAACTCCTTTTAGAGGAGCGAAAGACATGCAGTGAGATGGATAATGAGATTTTGACCTGCGTATTACCTTTTTCTAAAGCGGACTAACCTAATGGTGGACCTCATGAGACAACATTGGTACATAATACAGATCCACCGCTCGCTTCAGGATTTTCCACGGATAGCCTACTCTAGGGGTATAACTCTGGGCCAAAAATGTCATTTTCAAAAATGTGAGGTGAAAATAAGGGAGACAGGGGGTTGCCATGAACAGTGTGGGAAGTGCCAGTGGTGCTCCTCCACTATTCAGGGCAGCTCGTGGAAGGTGCCAGGTAGAGATATGACTTTGAGGGCGAAAACTGATACTGACTGTAACTCGCAGGATGTTATCTATGTGATTATGTGTCCGTGTGACTTGATATATGTCGGTCGGACCAACAGGAGGATAAGGACTAGACTGACTGAGCACAAATCACGTATTGTGAACAAAGTCATGCAGGCACCCCTAGTGGAACACTGGATCACACATAACCATATGGTGGAGGAGATCAGATGGCGAGTTATTAATAAGATCACAGGGAGGGACGGAGGGAAAGATCAAAGGAGGTTAAATCAAAGCGAACAACGCTATATTTTCTTGCTGGATACGGTGGATCCTAGAGGGTTAAATGGGGAAATAGAATGGTTATCGTGGATTGGCTAAATCTATCCAATAGGAACAGGGGGTGGGAGGTTTTGAATTAGAATGGGGAGGAGTATATAAACACCGGTCAGTATGCTGCAGCCATCTTTCTCTCATAGATTTTGGAGTCGGATGACAACAGTGACCTCGGTGAGCTACATTCTATTCATTTATACAAGAAGCACTGAAAGGAGTATAGTAGGTAGTTGTGTTGTATGAATGGTTTTTCACAGCGTCCTGCTTTTTATGCTTTATTCCGTAGGGGGACCCTTGATACAGCAATTTATATGAAATATGTCGGGACAGACTCCTAGGTTTTGGCTGTGATATAAGCTAAGTACAAATACACTATTTAAGCACTTTATATTTATATATATTAGAGGAAATGCTATTATGCAACAAAAAGACTTTTAGATAATTTCATCACATAAAAAGCAGAACAAGGAAAAGTTTATTATCAATAAGGTGACAGCCAATGATGAGGCGCCACGTAAAGCTTCCTGCAATTTGAAAAGTGGCTTTGCGGTGGAGTGGTGGGGCTGAGGGTTCCCTTTGAGATTTATTACTGACGTTAACAATATAGAGTCCAGGAGGTAAACGCTTATATGAGATAGTACTGGACTTTAAGCAACATTCTAACTTATGCCACAGTTGGTTTGGGCTACAAATAAAATAGGCAGAGCAATGGAGCCCATTGACTAATTTTTTTGTTTTCTCTTTCAGAAGTTCAAGCATACATTTAGACTCCAGATCCTTTGATTATGCCTTTTCTGATTATTGATTATTGTGCCATGTGTTACATGGAAATTTTTAATTTGCTATTGTGTGCACACAAATATGTCTAGTACTATGTTCTATGATGCTGTTTTTCTTCTTCCTTTTATATAATTGTGTTTATTTGTAGATTTAAGTTCAGCCCTGATTTAAGTTCAGCCCTGACTCCTTGACGGATGAAAGCAAGTTTAAGGCCTACTGGAGCTCTATGTTTGTTTGTGCCATGTAATCTCTGTGTTGTCTGTCTGTTTGGTTTGTGGGGGTAACCCGGAAAACATACCATTGGCCATTTTTGGAGTTTTTTATCCCCATTTTTTGCATTTTTGTTTTTTCCTATCTAAATTGCACAATATAGTTCTTGTTTTCATGGCCTGAGCACTGCTTAGTTAGGGGTTATATTATTAAGACAAAGGTTCTATACAGTGTTTATTCCATGGTGCCCACTGGATATGCTCAATTCACTTTCTGACATGTTTTTTGTCTTTTTTTGTGCCCTACACTGAGTATATCCTTATGGTCTCTCTTGAATGTCTTACTAGTTGTGCGCAACCCACACAAACTTATCACCCTGTCCTCTTATGAACATTGTGTATCTGCTTATTGTCTCTCATTTCCGTACTTATACCAAGTCAATGTCCTCCTTTGACTCACTTCCCTGGGCTTTAGCTGCTGGATGATGATACCTGAACTCCTTTCAAGTTGGTGTGTCCCTCCCTATTTGTGCAGACACCTTTCTCTCCGAGTATGGACCTTATCAGTTTAAAGAGACTGATACTCCTGCAACGCCACATCCTGATCTTTTAATTTCATGGACCGGAATTGTTTACAAGTGTTTGAGTGTAACTGGCAGCTTGTGGTTTATCGCATCCCCCACCTAGTGCCTTTAGCAGGTGCTGAGGGCCCCCTCATTACCCTCCTCACCCAGTGCCTTTGTATTTTGATGCATGCTTGTTATTTGATGTTGCTTACAGTCATGGTACTGCCCCTCATACTGTTCCTCGATTGGCAGCATTATTATCTCAAATGTGTTCTATAGCTTAATGCCTTTCAAGCAATGCCCCTATGAGGACACCTTCACTCATGGAGGAGCCTGTCCTTTATGGGAATGTGTCTCGTGTGCTATTTTCTGTTGTGTTTCCCCCGTTTTTCTGCACATCTGAAACTAGATTTTGTTTTTCCTGTCCCAACTAGGACAGTTTGCTGAATCTATAGACCAGACTCTTAATGTCAGCAATTGTTTTGTCTGTGGTGGGACCGGTATGGGAGAACAGTGGCCATGATATGCTAGACCTGCCTTCACAGAACCTCTCCTTCACGTCAGCCCCACAACTTCCACTGTGGACCTTGCGGACTTCCATTATTGCATCTTCAATTTACCAGGACCTCCTCTTCAGCACCTGCTCCATGGAACTTCCTACTCCCGATGGCCAGCTCCTGATGGTTGATATTGGCTCTGTGGCCTGTTTGCTTATCCTTGGCTGCCTGCTCACCAGACTGGTACATGTGTACTTGGATCTGTCCCAGACCCTTTCTGCTACTGCTGGTGAACGCCTGGGAGCCCCTGTGTTCAACACTAGGGGTCACCAAAAGCAGTTAGCACTCTCCACCCCATGCAGATTGAAAATTGGGGTGACAATTGGCCTGCTGAATGGACCTGCTACATGGGTCGAAGATGGCTCCTGGGGTTATCGGACTCCAATCTACATGCTCAACTGTATACTTCACTTGCAAGCTGTTCTTGAACTTGGGACACCAAGAGCAGCAATATAGACATGGGGGGTCAAAGCTTCCGGGAAGGACAAGAGTCTGTGGTAGGGACCGGTAGGTACTAGCCAGGGCTGCAGTAGAGCGATGAACAGCAGAGTTTACTATACCATGGAATCACAGGGACCAGGAAAGTCAGGCAGTCAAGAGCGAAAGAGTCAGTCAGCAGGGAGGCCATGCCAGGTTACACTCAAAAAATACGTACTGCCATGTACCAGACTTGCCTGGCCCTAGATTACTTGCTGGCTGCGGAAGGTGGCGTCTGTGGCAAGTTCCACCTCTCTAACTGCTGCCTTGACCTTGATGATGATGGTACTGTGCTCGAGGAAGATGTGGACTACATCACCAAACTGGCTCATGTTCCTCTCCGAACCTGGCATGGCCTCCCTGCTGACTGACTCTTTCGCTCTTGACTGCCTGACTTTCCTGGTCCCTGTGATTCCATGGTATAGTAAACTCTGCTGTTCATCGCTCTACTGCAGCCCTGGCTAGTACCTACCGGTCCCTACCACAGACCCTTGTCCTTCCCGGAAGCTTTGACCCCCCATGTCTATATTGCTGCTCTTGGTGTCCCAAGAGGGGTCCCCAATGGGTACAAGGCCAGGGATTAGGTACAAGCCAATGTTGCTTGGATTACTTATATTTCTCTCATTATTTGTATTCTCATTGCTTATGTTGTTTTTCACCTGTTCATGTGTTGTCTCCCGCCTTAAATTGGAGGACCTCTCTGCTGAGCTCAAACGTAATTCTGGGTTATTTACTCCTTGGGACCAATACTTTAGTTGGATGCAAGAATGGGTTAAACACCTTCTTTTTGAAATATATATCGTAGGACATATCTGGAATATCTCTCCCTCCAAACTCATGCTGTGCACTTATGATGTCATTTTCATGACGTAAGAGGGGATTGAAAGGGCATATACTTTTTGTAAGTCTATTCTATTCCTGCTTGTGTAACATATAAAAAAAACTGCTGAAACAGTTTTTGTTTGTCAAGAGGCCACAAGGTCTTTTCTTTTTCTGTTCTGTAGCTGATTAGTTGTGCCAAGGTTACCCCCACATCTTGTGCACATCCTGTGCTGTAGCTGTGCATCAGGACTTAGATAAGAAACATTGCTGGACTTTAGACAAGACAGTATTATATGCCATAGCTATGGAAACTTCCCAACCACCCCCCATTATGTTTGCTACCTTTTTCAAGTTGCTTTTATGTATCCTGTTATCATAAATGGTCTTTCCTACAGTCATATGCTGAGAAAACTGAACATGTGAAATGCTATATATATGTATGCAGTACTCTGAATAAAGGAGACATCTATTTGCATATTTGCATGTGCGTTTGTGTGTGTGTGTATGTTTTCTTTCTAAAGAGGTTTTCCTGGATGCATCTGTAGTGAGGACAGCAGAACGAGGCTAATACAAATTAGGACCTGGTCGTTTCAGGAGTGTTGGCAATTTAGGAGAATAAATTTTTGTAAAACTGCCTGGCCAAAATGGTCATCCCTTCTGAAAAAAGAATCCAGACAATAATGAGAGGTGAAAGCATGAACCGAGGACTAAGTGGCAGCTTGGCAGATTTACTCAATAGGAGTAGAACTAAGGAAAGCTACTGATACCGCCAGGGCTCTGACTTTATGGGCTGTGACTCGACCCTGTAGATGCAGTCCAGCCAGAGCATAGCAGAAAAATATGCAAGTAGCCATCCAGTTAGAGATGGTGCGCTTCGAAACTGGATGTCCCAACTTGTTTGGATCAAAGGACACAAAAAGTTGAGGAGCAAATCTGTGTGGCTTAGTCCTTTGCAAGTAGAAAGCCAAAACACACTTATAGTCCAGAGTATGAAGAGCTGTTTCTCCATGATGAGAATGAGGCTTTAGCCGGCTCCTTCCCTTTAACATATCTGAAGAACGGTTTGAAATTTCATGCTTCCCTGGCTAGCTTCTCTTCGTGTTCTCTTTTTGCTGTTCTAACCACGCGGTGACATTCCTTTTGATGCTTCCTGTGCTCTTTCCAGGTTTTCCCGTTTTTGTCCGGAATGATCTTTTCTTATCTCCTATCGCTTTCTTCACTTTTTTAGTTATCCACGCTGGGTCTTTTGTTTGGTTCTTTTTGCATCCTTTTCTAAATCTGGGGATATACAGATTTTACACTTTGTTCACCGTGTCCGTGAATAAAGCCCAGGCTTGCTCCACAGTCTGCGATTTCTTTGAGCTGCTCCTAAGTTTCTTTCTTACCATTTCTATCATCGCTTCGTAGTTTCCTTTCTTGAAGTTGAAAGTTGTTGCTGTGGTTCTCTTCCCCTTCGATATTCCTACTTCAACTTTGAACTGGATCATATTGTGATCGCTGTTTCCTAACGGTCCACTACTTCCACTTCCTTTGCAGGTCCTCTTAGCCCATTGAGGATTAGGTCCAGAGTGGCATTCCCTCTCATCAGTTCTCTGACAAGCTGCTCCATGAAGCAGTCCTGTATAGTCCCCAGGAATCCAGTTTCCTTAGCGTGTTTTGAGTTTCCAAGACTCCAGTCTATCCTGGGATAGTTGAAGTCTCCCATAACAATGGTGTTACCGTTTTTGCATTCCTGCCTCATCTCAGCTTCCATTTCTTCATCGTTTATTTCGGTTTGCCCAGGTGGACGATAGTACAGGCCCATCTTATTTCGGACCCATTTCTTCCTGGTGTTTTAACCCATAGTGATTCCAATATGTTGGTCATCGCTGCTGTGTCCACTCTGGTCGAGCTATGTTAGGGAAGACACTTGTTGACAGAGTTGAATGATAGCATCCTGACATTGAGGAAGGAAGGCTCTGAGTTGCACAGTGTCTAGCACAGCTCCGATGAACTGTAAATTCTGAGAGGGCTGTAGCTGGGACTTGGGAAAGTTGATTTCGAAGCCCAAACTTTGGAGGAACCACGTAGTCTGTTGGGTCACTACAATAACCCCCTGAGATGTTGAGTCTTTGATGAGCCAATTGTCCAAGTACAGGAACACCTGAAGACCACGGTTGTGCAGAGTTGCTGCTATCACTATGAGGCACTTGGTGAACACTGGCAGATGATGCCAGGCAAAAGGGGATCACTCTGTACTGAAAATGCAGATTTCCCACCCGAAATCTGAGGAACTTGTGAGAGGCTAGATGAATGGGAATGTGAGTGTAAGCCTCTTTGAGATCTAGAGAACATAATCAATTGTTCTGATCTAGAAGGGGATATAGAGATGCCAGAGACAACATTCGAAATTTCTCTCTGACAAGAAATTTGTTGAGTGCTCTGACGTCCAAAATAGGTTGCAGTTCGCCCGTCTTCTTCGGAACTAGGAAGTAGCGGGAATAAAATTCCCTGCTGTGCTGTTCCAGAGGAACATCCTCGATGGCATGGAGAAGTAGCATAGCCTGGGCTTCCTGAAGAAGAAGAGTGGTCTGCAATGGATTGGAAGGATACAATCTTGGCAGTAAATCTGGTGTATTCTGGATGAAATGAAGAGAGTAACCTTCCCTGATGATAGAGAGAACCCAGAGGTCAGATGTAATGAGCTCCCATCGTTAGTAAAAATGATAGAGATGACCTCCAATGGAAAGAGGAGAGGTCAGAGATTATGCTCTGTATTATATGGTCAAAAAGACTGAGAGGCCTTGGGTATAGCAGAAGTCTGAGGTTTCTGCTGCCTTGGTTGCTGCTGCTGTTGTTTCTTAGGGGGCATCCTTGAATAAGGAGCTACCCACTGGGAAAATGCCTCTGGTAGGATGGAAGAGGTCTGGAATCCTTAGAAGTAGAAGGCTTAGGCTTTGGCCTGATGATAGAAGCAAACGATTTCTCGTGTTCAGACAAATGTTTGGTAGCTGCCTCAATAGAGTCATCAAACAACTCATTGCCCTGGCAAGAGATGTTGGCCAGGCGATCTTGAAGGTTCGGGTCCATGTCTACAGTGTAAAGCCAGGAAAGGCGGCGCATAGCACTGAAAAAGTAGTGACTCCCAAGGAAAGTTCAAATGCATCATATGAAGATTGAAGAAGGTGCATTCGGAGTTGAGCCAGAGTTACACAACTGTTGAAACTCTGGAAGTCGATGTTGTGGAATATATTTGACAAAATCAGGCATGGTGTTAACTATATGCTTGAGATAAGAAATGAAGACAAAACTGTAATTCAAAACTCTGGTTGCCATAAGTGAATTTTGATACAAGTGACGGCCAAACTTGTCTATAGTCCTGCCCTCTCTTCCAGGGGGGACCGTGGCTTAGACTTGGTTCTTTTTAAAGATGACTCTACAAGAAGGGACTGATGGGATAATTGAGATTTGTCAAAGCCCTTGCAGTGGGCCATCCTGTAGTGAGATTCCAACTTTGCTGGCACAGCAGGAACGGAATATGGTGTCTCAAGATTGTGTTTGAAGGTCTGAGAGAGAAGTCGATTAATGGGCAATTTGAGAGACTCCCAAGGAGGATGAGGCACACCCATTTCTTCTAAATACTCTGTGGAGTATTTGGAATCATATTCCAATGTAATGTTCAGATCCTTACTCATTTGGTAGATAGGAATTTAGAAAAGGATACCTGATCTGAAGAAGGACGGCCTCGTGAGGGAGAAGGTGACCTCGAGGTGCCTCGCTTAGCAGAGAATGAAGGTGAAGCTTCTCTGGAATATTGAAACTTGTGATCAGAATTTGCAGATATAGACATCTCACTGAGAGTATGAGTAGAATATCTCGCAAGAAAAGAACTTGAATGTCGAGAGTGGTAAGGCTCTGCAGGTGGTCTTTTCGAATGAGGAGTTGGAGGCCTCGAAGAGTTTCAATGCCTAGATAATCGAGACCTGTCTTGAGAAGAGGATCTGTGCCTCGATGGATGCCTCGACAGCTGATGCGGAGAACTGTGCCTCGAATCACAGTCCTGTGATTGAGTCAGATCCAGCTTGGAAGATGAATGTCGAGTAGTCCTCGCCCTATGTCTCAAAAAAGGCAATGACTTATACGAGGAAGGAGGGCTGGAAGTCAGAAATTGACGTCGAGACACCAAAAAGGACTCAGCTCCTTGTGTTGAGGTATCTCGAGGCACTAGTAAGGACACAGCTCCTGGTAGAGAGTGTGTAGACTCCGATTGAGACACTCACAAAGACTCGACTCCTTGCATAGAGTGTGTAGATTCCATTCAAGGTACTCCTAAGGACTTGACTCCTTGTAGAGAGTGACTGGGTTGAGCTTGAGGCACTGCCAAGGACTCGACTCCTTGTGATACTGCTGAGTGCTCAGGCTGAACTGCAGAAGACAGAGTCGAGGCAGGAGTGTATTTGGCAAACATGTTACCAAACTCCTGGTGCATGATAGTCTGGATCATAGCCTACAAATATGGAACCGAGACCGGAGGATCTGGTACATTTGGTGTGGCTATAGTCTCCGAGGAAGATGATGAAGAATGACGCTTCGATTTGGAGACATGCTTCTTGGTCAGGTGTGAGATCTACCTGTTCCAAGGGTGGTATGCCTGGAAGAATTTGCTTAACTACCTTATCTGAGGGAGACAGTGAGGAAAGCGGCTCCTCAGGAGAGGATTTAGCAGATTTGCTCAAGGACGAGGACTTCCCAAATGAGGAAGGTTTGATTAAGGTCGAGGTCGAGGCAGAAGCCAGGGACCCCGTAGAAGATTTGACCGGATTTGGAGTAGAGGTCGAAACTGGGGTTGGCTTAGCCATACTGCCAAATATCTTCTCAACTTGAACTCGAGGTTGAAGGGTAGCACAGCGAGTACATGACTGCGGATGATGGTCAGGCCCTAAACACTGATGTGGGTCAGTGAGGGATTTCGTGCGCTGGCAGCGACTACACTTCTTAAAGCCTGTGACCGGCCGGGACATAAACTGGAAAATAGCCTTGGCAAAATCGATGCCTTTAGTCTGAGGCCGCGAGGTTGGCCCCACCATGATACAAAATAAAAAATATATATATATATATTTTAGACATAAAAATGTGCAAAAAACACAGCGACCCTGTAAGAAAAGAATACACAAGCCGCTGTGAGAGAAGGCACAAAGTAGAACTGAGTCTAGTGCATAGCATCGAAAGAGGGCTTCTCGAATCCGCAGAAAACTAAGAACTGAAGGGACGCTAAAGAGACGCGCCCTGTATTGGGCGGGAAGGCACTAGCGCATGCGCGTTGCAACAGTCGCAAACTTTATAAAGTTTTACAAGCAAGTCTGCTTGTGAGGCTGTACACATCGGGGCTCCGTGGATGATGTCACCCACATGTGAGAATATGCTGCCTGCTTGTCCTGGGAGAAAGTGAAATTACAAAAAGAAGCAAAAAATTATTAAAAACATATAAAAATGGCTAAGTGGTATTCTTCCAGCACTACTGGAAAACATACTTAAGCACGGGGTTCCAAATCTCTCCAGATGCCTTATAGAATACAGTCTCAAACCCGTCCAACTCACATGTGTTTTCCTCCTTCAACAGCTAGATTGCCCTCAAAATTTCCATTCTTCGTCCGCTTCAACACTTCCAATCTCTCTTCTGACAATTTTGGTGGCCTCACCTTCTTAAAGATATCCTCCCCATCCAACACTCTCTGGAAATCTCATAAGTACAGTTCTTGATATTAATCCTGAAAAATAAAAGTTATCTCCATTGGGAACTTTAGCCTTTATCTGCCTTTCCTAATCATCTTAACTTTCTCCAAATCTTGCTCCTCTAAGTTGCCTCAGTATCATAGTAACTTAGTAAATGACAGCAGACAAAGACCTGAACGGTCCATCCAGGCTACCCTGTAACTACATGCATTACAATTTCATGAATGAATTATCTTTTTTATTTTCTTTGTTTCTTCTGGACCACAAACCTTAGAAGTCCACCCAGTGTTGTCCTTAGGTTCCAACTACTGGAGTTGCCGTTGAAGCTCACTGCAGCCTTTCCAAACCTACTACTACTATTTATCACTTATATAGTTTCAAGTTTCAAGTTTAATTATTCTTAATGAATCGCCTATTTTAAATCACTAAGCGATGTACAAAGCCTTAATACATACAGATTAATACCTTAACACATACAAATTAAATATTATTGACAATATAAAGAAAATTTTTTAAATACTAAACTTACTTAATTACATACGTATATTAAAATATTAGTTAGGGTATAGAGACATACTTGAATTGTGAGGATAAATAGGAAAGAAATTACAATAATTGGATAGGAAAGGAAGAGTAATAGCAAAGGAAAAAACAAATAGGAAGGGGAAGTAAATTTATAGATAAATAAAAAAGCATAATAAACTATTAAGAATCATATGCATCTTTAAAGAAAAATGTTTTTAGTGTTTTTTTAAAAATGGATAAATCTTTTAATTCCCTAATGTGTTGCGGTAAGAGACTGAGGGGCTATAACAGAGAACATGTCGTTACGCCTAGTACCAATCACCTTCAACGAGGGGACCGACAGGAGGTTGGAAGAAGATGAGCGAAGTGAACGAGTTGTGTTATAAGGGATTAACCATCTATTAATGAATTGTGGCTCGTTAAAAGTGATGGTTTTGAAAACTAAAAGTAATAGTTTAAACGTAATACGGTGAGTTACCGGTAACCAATGAGATCTGATAAGAAGGGGAGTAACATGATCGTATTTTTTTGCGTTGTAGATTAATTTCACAGCCGTATTCTGAATTAATTGTAGTCTTTTTTTTCCTTTTGTGTAATATTAATGAGAAGGGAATTACAGTAGTCTAATTTTGAGATTATTAAAGAATGAACCAGGATATTTAAGGATTCAGGCTGAAGGAATTTGGAAAGCGAACGAATGAGACGTAATTTGTAAAAACATGTTTTAACAGTATTACTAATGTGATTATGGTATGTAAGTTTATCGTCAATCAAAATGCCTAGGATTTTTATAGTAGTAACCAGGTCTAATGTGGCGTTATTAATGGAAATTGGAGCAATTAATTTAATGTCATTTTTCCAGGTAAAAAACATTGTTTTTGTTTTTTTGAGGTTTAAAGCTAATTTGTTTGAGAAAAGCCAATCTTTTATTGAAAGAAGTTTATTGTTAATACTTGTTATATGGTCCAAATTTTCAGGATCCAAAGGATGAATTAGTTGTATGTCATCAGCATATGCAAAAGTGGTAAAAACTAAAGACTGTGCTAAGTTTAGAAGTGGAGAGAGAAATATATTGAAGAGGAGGGGAGAAAGTATTGAACCTTGTGGAATTCCATAATTTGTAGAATAACTTTTAGAAATATTATTGTTAAAGCTGATGACAGTGGATCGATTTGTAAGAAAAGAGGAAAACCACTCTAAAACTTGGTCTTTGACACCAATGGAGTTTAGACGATCTAATAAAAGGTTATGATCTATGGTGTCGAAAGCAGCTGTTAAATCTAGGGAGATTAAGATAACCGATTTGTGGTGGTCTAGAAAGTAGTGAATGTTATTAATTAGACCATTCAAGGTGTATTCTGTACTGTAATATTTACGGAAACCAGTTTGATGTGGGTGGAGTACATTGGTTGTTTCTATGAAATCCGAAAGTTGTTCAAAAACCAGTCTCTCTGTAAGTTTGGCTATGAAAGGAATATTTGCGATAGGACGATAATTAGAAGTATCATCTGGAGAAACTTTATAGTCTTTCAAGATTGGAAAGGTAATGGATTTTTTCCATTCCTGGGGAAGGGAGGCCGTGGATTAGAGAATGACACGGGGAGCGATCCCCGCAGCGAACCGCTGCGTGGCTGCGGTTTGGCTGCGGGTTATGGTGACCTCATTAGCAAATCGCCGCAGACGCGGGGACAAATCCTTTCACCGCCCGCAAAAACGGTGAATAGATTTGTCCCCGCAGGCCAATGTCCCCCCTTCTAGGAACCGCTATTTACCTGTGTTTCACCGTGCTCCTCATTTGTCAGATCAACCCTTCCTGCCAATAGAACCCGCCCCCCCCCCGACGATCGCCCTCAGCCCTTCATGCCGACAGAACCAGCCCTCCCCAACAATCGCGGCAGGAGGGTACCCATCCCCTCCTGCCTACCCCAACAGCCCCCCCCCCGACAATCGCAGCAGGAGGATATCCAACCCCTCCTGCCAGCTCCCCAACAGCCCCCCTATGATCACTGGTAGGAGGGTGCCCAACCCCTCCTGCCGGCACCCCCAACGGCCCCCTATATCGCCAATAGGAGGGTGCCCAACCCCTCCTGCCGGACCCTCCCCCAACAAACCCCGCCATCCCGAAACACCACCCTTAGTCTTACTTTCCAAGTTGGACCGGACAGCTCCTCGCTCGTCTGGCCAGCAGGCCTGCCTCCGTCCAAATGAGGCGGGCCCGCCCCTCCCCTCCCCTGTCTAACCCACAGGATCCTAGGGCCTGATTGGCCCAAGCACCTAAGGCCCCTCCTATAGCGGGAGTGGCTTTAGGTGCCTAGACCAATCAGGCCCTAGGATTCTGTGGGTTGGGCAGGGTTGGGGCGGGCCCGCCTCATTTGGACGGAGGCAAGCCTGCTGGCCATACGTGTGAGGAGCCGTCCGGTCCAACTTGGAAAGTAAGACTAAGGGGGTTCCGGGGTGGGAGGGTTCGTTGGGGGGGGTCCAGCAGGAGGGGTTGGGTACCCTCCTGCCGGCGATCTTAGGGGAGGCCATTGGGAGGACCGGCAGGAGGGGTTGGGTACCCTTCTGCTGCGATTGTCGGGAGGGCCGTTGGGGGGGGTCTACAGGAGGGGTTGGGTGCCCTCCTGCCGTGATCGCTGGGGGGAGGGGAGACTTGCAGCCGTAGCCGCGGTCACTATGCTAATCACGGCAGGGAGATCTTTGCCGCGATTAGGTACAGCGGCCGCGTCTACTTACCATGTAGGCTAACATTGTAAGCATTTAAAGTACATGTCGTGTTTGTTTTTGCATTGCTAGCCCCAGGGGTGGTGGAAGATTAGTGATTGAAAAACTGTATGAAAAATAACTATTTTAAATTTAGTGATCAAAATGTGTCAGTTTTGAGAATTTATATTAATTAATTTTTTCTCTGCGTGTTTTGTTTTTGTATAGTTATTAACTAATATTTAACTAAGTTTTAAAGTTTTAAAGAATGTTTCCTTTATATGTAAATAAAGAAAAGTATATAAAATCGTACCCGTTTGAGGCTTTTATGTATGCAGCGGTGACGGTGACGGGGCGGTGAATGGGGTTGCAGTGGCGGTGACGGGGCGGTGAATGGGGTGGCAGTGGCGGTGACGGGGCGGTGAAGGGAATGGCGGTGACGGGGCGGTGCAGAGGATGGTGAGACGGGGACGGGGCGGTGACGGGGACCAATTTTTTCACCGTGTCATTCTCTACCGTGGATAAGCTATGTTGTATTAAAGCTAGAATAAAGGGCCTAGACAAGAAAATAATTTTTTAAGATAGTATGGAGGTATTATTTCTTCGCGTGTTCCTTTTAAGTTCGTTTTATTTAAAATGGATTCTATATCACTTAATGATGGAATTTTAAATTTTGAGCATTTGGATGTGGAAATGTATAGAGAATTGTCATTGTCTAAAGGTAGAAAAGGGGAGGTTGGTTGAAAAGTATTACGAACCAATTCAAGTTTAGTGGAAAAATAATCCGCAATATCTTGAGATGAAAGAGCACATTTTTGAGCCACATTATTATTATTAGCCAAAGGAGAAATAGATTTTACTAAAGAATATAAAGCTGATGGGTTTCTGGCTTCTGCTATTTTTTTATTAAAATAGTTACTTTTGGCAAGATTGATTTTTTGTTTGTAAAATAAAGCGTGTTCTTTGTACTTATGTAGATTAGTGGTGGATTTATTTTTTCTCCATTTCCTTTCTAGGGATCTCTGCTGTTGTTTTAATAATAGAAGTTCTTCTGTGTACCAGGGATGTAAAAATTTACGAAAAGTAGGAGTTTTAGATATTAGAGGAGCTTTAGAATTAATGAGTTCTTTTAGTGTTGAATTCCAGATACGTAACTGTTCATCAAAGGAAGAAGAGAAGAACTTCAAACTTCAAATCAATTTTAGAGAAATCTCTATATGTGATAGTTTTGCGCTTTGAAGCTAACGGGTCAGGAATACTTTGTTTAAATGTAAGATCACATGATATAAGATAGTGGTCTGACCATGGAATTAGGTAGATTAGTGGTGTAGAATAGTTAAACATTGAGAATTTAGGTACTAGTAACATGTCAATTGTGTGTTTGGCAGTATGAGTTGGTTGATGTATGGTTGTGGATAAGTTAATAGAGTTAATAAAGGTAAGCATATCTTTTGTAATTGGGTTTGTTTGATCTTCGAAATGTATATTAAAATCACCCAAAATCAGGGGATGGGTGGAGGCAGTACAATGATCCAGTATTAAATTTTGCATAGTGGAAATATTATTTTGTCCTATAGGAGGTGGAGCGTAGAGCAATAAAAGGTCAGATTTGGGGTAAAGGTTTATTTTAATGTGTAGAAATTCGACTGGAACATTACCTGTAGATTGATCACATAATTTGAGTAGTCCGTTTTGATAAATGATGGCTAAACCGCCGCTGAAAGGCGTATGCAGCGCTATACATTTTGACATTTAGTAGATGGTCCCTTCTCAGAAGAGCTTACAATCTAGCTAGTGGTGTACCTAGCTTATGTGACACCCGGGGCCCATCATTTTTTTACACCCCCATCTATATCAAAAATATGATTTTATTATTTTTTTAAATTCTTTATTAATTTTTAAACGTACAATAAGTGCATCAATATAATATAACAAATAGATCATAAATATATCACTTAATAGTCATCAAGTGTACCCATAAAATGCTATTAACCCCACCCTCCCCAACCCTTCCTATTATATAATCAAATACAATGTGCAATATAAATTAATAAAATTATCTCCCCTCCCCCCTCGTAATTTAACCTGTAAATTAAGGGAAAAGAATCATTCAATCATTGCAATATTTTGTTAATGGCTCCCACACATCTTGAAATTTTCTAAAACACCCTCGCTGTATTGCAATATATCTTTCCATTTTATATATATGACATAGGGAATTCTACCAAAAATTATAGTTTAGTCTACTCCAGTTTTTCCAATTGTACGTAATTTGTTGAATGGCAACCCCGGTCATTATAAGTAATAATTTGTTATTATTTGAAGAAATTTGACTTTTTGCTTTCATTGCCATACTAAACAACACAGTATCATATGACTATGCCACTGGATTGTCTAATAAACAATTAATTTGGTCCCAAATTGATTTCCAAAAGGTCATAATAAATTGACAATAGAACAATAAATGCTCTAAAGTCCCTGCTTCGAGATTACAATGCCAACATCTATTAGACTTAGAGCTATCCAATTTTTGTAACCGAACAGGGGTCCATAACGCTCTATGTAACAGAAAAAACCATGTTTGTCTCATAGATGCTGACATTGGACATCTCAACCTCCAAGTCCAAATTTGTGTCCATTTAGACACAGAAATTTGATGTTTAATCTCTATGCCCCAAATGTCTCTCAGACCAGTGTTTGGTTTCTTTTTAATAAGTCCAGTTAATAATTTATACCATTGGGCAGCCTGATGACCCAGGAAGTCTGTTTGAAAGCATAAGAACTCCATACTATATTGCTTGCTAAGATTTTTACATTCAGGGAACCCAGCCTGAATGGCCTGCTTCAATTGCAACCATCTAAAACTTTCTGATTTATTAAGGCCATATTTGTATTGCAATTGTGAAAACTCAAGCAGTTTACCATTAGAGATAACATCATTTAATAAACGTATACCTGCAATCATCCAATGCTTCCAGGCGACCTTTCTCCGCCAATTTGAATCTTGGATTTCAGCCATATAGATTGATTTGTAGATTTGTAAATTGGAATAGTTGTTAAATTACTTACATAACGCAATGTTTTCCATGTATCAGCTAATATTCTATTATCTTTACTGTAACTAGGCATTTTGATACTGAGCACATGGCAAAGGCGCAATGGAGACGTGAGTTGCCATTCTAACCACAACCAATCTGGGAGCTTTTCCATGAGCTCTGGGAGGACCCAATACATACCCTGTCACAATATATAGGCTTGATGATACCTATAAAAACTGGAAAAATTTACCCCTCCCTCTGAAATTGGCCTTTGTAAAGATATCAAAGCAACTCTAGGAGTTTTACCCAGCCAAATAAATTTTATAAGAATGCTATTTAATTTTTTATAAAAGGACCCTTGAAAATAAACCGGCAACATACCCATCTGATAACAAACCACAGGCAAGATCATCATCTTAATAGTTTGGACTCTCCCCCACCATGAAAGATGTAAAGGATTCCATTGCTCACGCATTTCTGTTACCTTCTGTAATAAAGATTTTTCATTTATTTTCATTGTTTCTTCTAGAGTATTTTGAATCCAAATACCTAAATACTTTATTCCATCTTCCCTCCAAAGAAAGGGAAATGAATCAAATAAACCTTTTGTACAGTGGACATTAAGTGGAAGAATTTCTGATTTACTCCAATTTATTTTGTAACCTGAAAATTTTCCAAATTTCTCAATCAGTTCAAGTAAATAAGGAATGGTTGTCACAGGATTTCTCAAACAGAGCAATATATCGTCCGCATAAGCAGAGACCTTATATTCCCAATCTCTACGAGGAATACCCTGCATCTCCTCTGTTTGCTGAATAGCTAATAATAAGGGTTCCAATACAATATCAAAAAGCAGAGGAGATAAGGGACAACCTTGTCTAACCCCCACTTTGCAACCTAAAACTTTCTGAAAAATTATTATTAATATACAGTTTAGCAACAGGGGAGCTATACAATGTTTGAACCATTTGTATAAATCCTGAACCTATGCCAAACCACTCCAATGTTTGATACATGAAGGTCCATTCAACTTGATCAAAGGCCTTCTCTGCATCTAGGGATACAGAAAAAGCCGGATCATTTCAGGCTTTTGACAGATTTAACATATGTAAAGCCAGCCTAGTATTATTAGAAGAATGTCTTTGAGCAACGAATCCTGTTTGGTGCATTCCAATAATAAAAGGGAGAGTTTTAGCCAAACATATAGCTAAAAGTTTTCCATTCCACATTAATTAAAGAAATAGGCCTGTAATTTGAAACCAGTGTAGGATTTTTATTTGGCTTTGGCAAAACTATAGTTAACAATTCTGCCATGGTACCTGTAATGCAACCTTTAGTTAGCTGATTCTGATATAAATTTAACAAATATGGTAATAGGATAATCTGAAATGATTTATAAAACTCTACTGTAAAACCATCCCCACCTGGAGCGGATCCAACTCTATAGGACTTCAATGCTGCTTTCAATTCTTTTATTGATATTGGCTTTTCTAAGCTTTCTTTTATATGCTCAGGAATTTTCAGTCCCTTAATTAATTTAAAAAATTCCAATCCATCCTTTTTTTTTATCTAAATAAGGCTCAGAAGAATACAAATCTTTATAAAAATGTAAAAATTGTTTTAAAATAGGACCAATTTGGGTAAAAGAATTCCCTTTTTCATCTATTGCCACTACTTTTGGTTTTCGTTTTTTTGCATTTAAATAATTTGCCATTAGTCTTCCTGCCTTATTTGAATTTGCATAATACAATGCCTGTTGGGGAAATAAATCTTTCCTTATCATTTTAGAAGAAATCTCATTATATTTCCCTTTAGCTTTCAAGAGATCTTGTAATGTGGAATATTTCTATTTATCAACCAATTTTGATTCTAATATCTTTATATCTTGTTCCAAATTATAAAATTGTTTTTTAATTTGCTTTTTAATGAATGCCGAAAAAGAAATAATTTGACCTCTCATGGTTGTCTTAAAAGCAACCCACAGCGTTTCTATAGAGATATCTTCTACATTTTTAATTTGAAAATAATCATTTATTTTCAACTGTATTTCCTCTATAAAATTTGGTTCTGTCAGGCAATGTATTATCAAATTTCCATACCGATCTATTATCTTCTTGGTCAGTTATTTTCATTTTAATCCACACCCCACCATGATCAGATAAAATAATTGGATCAATGGAGGCTTGTGTTACTTACTGAATTAATGTATTTGAAACAAATATATAGTCTATTCTTGAAAATGATTTGTGTACATGGGAACAAAACGAAAATTCTCGTTCATTAAAATGAAATATTCGCCATATATCTTTCAAATCACAATTTTGTACCAAATTATCCAATCCTAATGATTTCATAATTCTGCTAGGTTTTTTGTCCATTAAAGGATCCATAACAGCATTAAAATCCCCTGCCACAACTAAATTAGAAGCAGCCAGTGGTAACAACAATGGATGTAGAGATTTAAAAAATTCAATATGATTTAAATTTAACAAAAGATATTCAGGATCCGGCATTCTTAATTTCTTTGGATGCAGAAAAAGCCTTTGACAGAGTTGAATGGTCTTTTATGTATCAAGCATTAGAATGGTTTGGTATAGGGACTGGTTTTATTCAAATGATTCAGACATTGTATAGCTCCCCTGGTGCTAGGCTATATATTAATAATAATTTATCGGATAGATTTAGTTTACAAAGGGGGGTTAGACAAGGTTGTCCTTTGTCTCCTTTGCTTTTTGATGTTGTTCTGGAACCCTTGTTGATAGCTATTAATCAGGCAAAGGAGATACAAGGAATTCCGTTTTCAAGTTGGGAATATAAGCTCTCCGCTTATGCGGATGATATTCTGCTTTATTTGAGGAAACCAGAGACTACTATTCCATGTTTGCTTGAATTGATTGAAAAATTTGGAAAGTTTTCTGGGTACAAGATTAATTGGAGCAAATCGGAAGTGCTACCACTTAATGTACATTGTACCAAAGGATTATTTGATTCATTTACATTTGTTTGGAAAGAAGATGGATTAAAATATTTAGGAATCAATATCAAAAGTAATATTGAAGATACAGTAAAGGAAAATGAAAAACTTTTATTAAAGAAAGTAACGGAAATGTGTGAGCAATGGAATCCTTTATATTTATCTTGGTGGGGGAGAGTTCAAACAATTAAAATGATGATATTGCCTGTGGTTTGTTATCAAATGAGTATGATACCAGTTTTTTTTCAGGGGTCATTTTATAAAAAGTTGAATGGTATTCTTACAAAATTTGTTTGGTTGGGGAAAAGACCTAGAATTGCTTTAGTAAAGTTACAAAAAACAATTGTGGAAGGGGGGGGTAAATTTTCCAAATTTTTATAGGTACCATCAAGCCTATATTTTAAGACAGGGTATGTATTGGGTCCTTCCAGAGCTCATGGAGAATGTCCCAGACTGGTTGTATTTAGAATAGCGACTCATGTTTCCTATACATTTGGTTCATCTTTTGAGTATACCAATGCCTAATAGATACAAAGGGAATAGAATTTTGATTGATACTTGGAAGACTTTGAGATATGTTACTAAATTATCACCTATTCCAATTTTTAAATCATTAAATCAATCCATTTGGCTAAACTCCAAGATTAAAATAGGCGGTCATAAAATTCTCTGGAAACAATGGATCATTGCAGGAATAAGAACTTTAAATGATGTTATTTCAAATGGTAAGCTGCTTAATTTTTCACAGCTGCAACATAAATATGGTTTTACTAAGTCACAAAGTTTTAAATGGTTGCAGCTGAAGCAGGCTATTCAGGAGGGGTTCCCTGAATGGAAAGATCTTGATACTCAATATAGTTTGGAAATCCTGTGTTTCCAGGCGGATTTCTTGGGTCACCAAGCCGCTAAGTGGTAGAAATTGATATATGGTTTTACAAATAAAAAACAAAAAACGGGTCTAAGAGACATTTGGAGCATTGAGATTAAGCATCAAATTTCTGCTTCTCAATGGCCACGAATTTGGTCTTGGAGAATTAGATGTACAGTGTCGGCATCTATGAGACAGACTTGGTTCTTTTTGTTGCATAGAGCTCTTTTGACCCCAGTACGTTTACAAAAGTTTGATAGCTCTAGATCTAATAAATGTTGGCACTGTAATCTAGAAGCAGGGACTTTGGATCATCTAATTTTTTATTGTCCTTGTATTAACGCCTTCTGGAAGTCAATTTGGTCTCAAATTAATTATTTTCTAGAAAATCCAGTTGCTATGTCTTATGATACAATTTTGTTTGGAACAATGATGAGAGCAAAGAGTCAAATTTCAGCAAATAATAATAAATTACTAATGATTATGACAGGAGTTGCCATTCAGAATATAACTAGAAATTGGAAAGATTATACAAGACTTAACTATACTTTTTGGTGGAATTCTATATGTTATATTTATAAAATGGAACGAATTCTTGCTATGCAAAAAGGAAATTATAACAAGTTTAAAAAAATTTGGGGGCCATTGATTGAATATTCGAATGATTAGACAATTTTTTTTTTATAGAAGAATAATATGATATGGGATTGGGAGGGTATAATGTGTGAGATTCAAATAAAATGTTGATATGTGTGGAAGGGAAGGGGGGAGGGGGGATAATATAAGATTTAATATTATATGAAGTATACAAGTGAATTGTATGAATATTGAATGATTATTGTATACTTGTTATGAGATATGAAAATGAATAAAGAATTGGAAAAAAAAAAAAGGATCCATAACAGCATTAAAATCCCCTGCCACAACTAAATTAGAAGCAGCCAGTGGTAACAACAATGGATGTAGAGATTTAAAAAATTCAATATGATTCGAATTAAGTGCGTATACATTGTATATATAGTCATTGTATATATAGTCATCCCATAGTCATTTCTACATATATCCATCTCCCTGCAGGATCAGCAGCAATCAATTTAAATATAGCATTACATTTTTTATGAACTAATATTGCTACACCTGCTTTTTTTTCACAGCAGGGGCAAAGAAACAATGTTTTATCCAATCCCGTTCTAGCTTTTTAGACTCTAAATCTGATAAATGGGTCTCTTGGATAAAACATATATCTATGTTTTGCTGTTTTAAAAACAATAATGTTTTCTTCCTTTTTATTGGGTGATTGAGACCATTAGCGTTTAATGAGAATAATTTAAGCTCCATTTAAATATTTATTCCTATTACATTTGAACTTCAAAAGAAGCTTGATGATTTTATAATTTTTCTGTATAAAATTCTTTTCCCTTAAATTACAATAATAAACATCCCCTCTTACCCTTGATTCATTAAAATTTATATATATGATTACAAAATCCCTTCCCTTCCCCCTCCCATATCCCTCCCCTCTTTATAATACGATAACTTAAAGACATAAGATCAGACCAGCTATCCCACTCCTCCCCCAAACATACTCTTTACTATTTCTCTTCAATATATATATATATATATAAATTGATCCGTTCATATATTTTAAAAACCCCTTTGCTTATTCATATAATTATTTCCCTATGCCATTACATATGGTCTGCAGAATGTAGTGGCGTACCTAGCATATGTGACATCCGGGGCCCATCATTTTTTTGACACCCCTCCATCTATATAAAAAATATGATTTTTAATAACAATCAACATATCGCACAAGAGTGTACCTAGGAAAAGGCCGCTCTTAAACACTTCAGTGAGCACTAGACCACCAACACAAACATTGTAAAACTAAACAAGCCAGATCCCGCACAGTCAATTGATCCTGCAGTCAATGCCAACTGAAAACTATGTCCTTTTCATACACACAGAACAGAGATACACCCTTGCCCAATATGGAATAATCACAAACTAAAAATAGAAATATGTGGACAAAAGTTAAACTGAACCACCAAGAAACCAGACTCTGCATAAAATGCAACACCACAACATCACAAAAACAGTGACACATATCCCCTAATACTGTGCAAAATATGAAGACAGTAGATGTAAATTTGAAAAAACTAATACATAACAATCACCATTTTACAAATTAACAAATAAAAATAAAACAAATAATGAGAAATAAGAAAATACCATTTTATTGGACTAATCCATTTTTCAATTAGTTTTCAGAGGCCAAATCTCTCTTCAGAACAGTACAGTATATTGCTGTTATGCTATCCTGTCCTGAGGAAAGGGGTTTAGTCCAAAATGTGCCTTATTTCCATTTCCTATTTATAAACTTTTATCAATACAGTTACAATACTACTTGATTCTAAGTAAAGCAACAAAAAAATCTTTCTACCTTTTGTCGTTTCTGCTTTAATCATCTATTTGCTCTCTTTTTTCTATACAGTTTGTCCTCTCTCCATTCCATGCAACATCTGCCCTCTCTTTGCCCCTTCCACCCAGCTTCTGCCCTCTCTCTCTCTGCCCCTCCCATCTACTGTCCACCCTCTCTCTCTTCCATATGCTATCTTCCCTCTTTCTATGTCCCTTCAATAAACTGTATATCCGGAGTCCCTTCTCTTCTTTGCACATGATTCATTTCAGCTTCACCCCCTCTCCATTTCTCTGTCTCCACCCCCTCCCCTATGCTTTGGCATCTCTCTCTTTTTCTTTTCCTTTCCTTCCTTCCTTCCCACTCCACACCATGGTGTGGTATCGCTATCTCCTTCCGTTCCGTCCCCCATGCCATGACATCTCTTCCTCCCCCTCCATGGTCTGATATCTCCTTTCTTTTTTTTCCTTTCCCTCCCTTCCATGGACTTGGCATCTCTGGTTCCTCTCCCTTGTCTTCCTTCTCCCTCCTTCCCTCTTTCTCCCAATTGGAAGCAGCAGCATTTCTCCTCCCTTCCCTGTGCGCAGCAGCATTTCTCCCCCCCCTTTCCCTGTGCAGCAGCATTTCTCCCCCTTTCCCTGTGCAGCAGCAGCATTCCTCCCCCCCCTTCTCTGTACAGCATTTCTTCCTCCCCTTTCCCTGTGCAGCAGCAACATCTCTTCCCTGCCCAGCATGTCTAGCCAGTTCCCCTGCTTAAAGCCGTGGGCATCTACACATCTCATGATCCACGGCTGAGTTGGAAGCCTTCTCTCTGACGTCGTGATGTCAGAGGAAATGCTTCTGATGCAGCTGCGGATTCGATAAGGAGCTGACGCCCGCGGCTTTCAGCAGGGGTGCCGGTCAGAAGTGAAACAACTGCCGGAGGGAACAAAAGCTGGGACGGACACCACTGTTTACGGCAGGGGTGCTCACAGTTTTTGGGCTTGCGAGCTACTTTTAAAATGACCAAGTCAAAATGATCTACTAACAATAAAATTGAAAATAAAATCATTTTTCCTACCTTTTTGTCTGGTGATTTCATGAGTCTCTGGTCCTTCTTCTGTAAAGCCAATATTTCTTTCTTTCTGCCTTTCTTTCTCCTCCTGCCCCCCTCTTTCTTTCTCTCTCCCCCTGGTCCCCCTATTTATTCCTGCCTTTCTTTCTCTCTCCCCCTGGCCCCCTCTTTATTTTTGCCTTTCTTTCTCTCTCCCCCTGGCCCCCCCTCTTTATTTTTGCCTTTGTTTCTCGCTCCCCCTGGTCCCCCTCTTTCTTTCTGCCTTTCTTTCTCTCTCCCCCTGCTTGCCTGTCTTTCTTCCTAGGAGTGTCTGTTTGCATAAATGGATATGAGGTGCAAATCCTCGCACCTAAAGTTAGACAAGGATAGGGTGGCCAGATTTTCCAATTTGAAAATCCAGATCACTAGACTCGCCCCAGGCCCACCCAGTTTTTCCCATCCTCTCCCTGTAATGCCCTAAATCCCACATAATTCCCTCCCTAGGCCCCCTCACGTCCTCCATTGTCTGCTCTTGTCGGGCAGCGAGGAAGTGCATGCATGTGCAGATGCTGCGTGTGATGTCATTATTAAAATTCTCAATAAAAATTTTGAACTAAGAATGCAAATACTTTGCATGTGAGCAAAGAAGCACCGAGGAGAGGTCAGGGTCAGTATTAAGAGGAAAGATGAGAGGTACACAGTAACATAGTAAATGACGGCAGATAAAGACCTGAACGGTCCATCCAGTCCCCCTCTTAGTTATTCTCATTAAAAATACATGATTGTCTCTTCTTTGACTAATATCCACCTGGTATTGTCCTAGGTGCCAGCTGCTGAAGTTGCCATCTAAGCTCCCTCAAGCCTATCCAACCAACCCTTTGTTTGCAGGATATCTACTGTAAAGTCTGGCCAGTAATGTGCTCATGAAAGAGACTCTGAAGGCTAGATGCACTAAAGCCTCCAATCATCTAACAATTGTTACTAAACTGGTTTAACTCACGAGAACTGACAACAGACATTCAGAAAGCGGTGCAGGGCTAGGCTGGAGGGCGAAAAACTCGCTAGTGCCCTGCACCACTGGCCGTGATATTGGATAAGGCATCCGGCAGCCATCCTGCAAGTGAGAGACACGACGAGCCAGGATTTTAAAAAGGTACAGTGGGGGGAGGGAGGATTTTAAAACATACAGGGGAGGACTTAGGGCTCCTTTTACGAAGGTGCACTAGGGCCTTAACGCGCGGAATAGTGTGCTCTAAATTGCCACGCACGCTAGGCACGATCTCCTTTTGAGCATACAGTACATTTTCAGCTAGCGCACGCTATAGCGTGCGCCAATCCGATGCATGCACTAAAAACGCTAGCGCACCTTCGTAAAAGGAGCCCTTAGTGTTGATGTTTATAGATAGGCCACCCCATTTAAGCAAGCCGCAACCCATAGGCAGGTTTGCAAGATCAATGTATAAGCCACAGCCTATCGTTGGGAAAATAGGATGTATAAGTTCCACAAGAAAAAGTCTACAAATCATTAGTCATTCAGATTTCGGAAAACCATCACTTATCTCTGATCTTATGAGATCTTTCTGAGAAATGTGGCCTGGGTTAGTGACTATTGGAGATATGATGCATTGCTTGATTGATCTTTGATCTAATTCAGTATGGCACATCTTACAATTTTATGTTGTGTTCCTTGATTACAATTCTTCTTTCCATATAGAATGCATATTTTCCAATTTCTGCTACTTGTCCAATAAAGTTGTGGAAGTTAAAAATTGAGCCTTACATATGAAGAATTTGGGTTTAGCTCTTTGTTTACTTTCATGTAACACTGCTATAGTGCTGTGATAGCAGGAGAGTAGCAAAGCAATCAATTTGAACACTTAAAAACTGATTGTACAAGTGATGTTTTCCATCTCTGACCTAAACAATCACAGGAATGGCTCTTTCTAATACAGCTACCTGGATGCATGTTTTGTAATGTGAACATACTTTTAGCCGCATTGGAAACTTGCAGTTAATACGTTTTGCCCATTTACAAGGTGAGTCCTAAGAAATCTCAGCCCAACCAACCAACTTCCTAAATTTTGAATATTATTTTGACACTGTAGCTGAAAAGAGTGTTATCTTATTTTTAAACAAAAAACAATTTATATTCCACATATCCTACAATTCTATGTGGATTACAAATTATTCAGGTATGCAAGCATTTTTCCCCTAACTGTCCCAGTGGGCTCCCACTCTATCTAATGTAGCTGGGGCAATGGGGATTAAGTGACTTGTCCAGGGTCACAAAGAGCAGTGCAGGATTCAAACCCACAACCTCAGGATGCTGAGACTGTAGCTCTAACCACTGCACCACACACTCACACTTAGTTTGTTAAGTGTCAATTTGCAGAAATTAAATTCTGTTATGACATCTTTTCAGATCATTGATTGAACCATATTCACGTCATTCTCTTCTTGGTTGGGCTGAAAACTTTTCAGCACCACCTTGTACATAAATGTCTACCTAGTCAAACACCTTTGAAAATTGCTCTCTATAGTATTTTAAACCTAATAGACATTTTTAAAAACAGAAATGGTAAAGAAAAACAAAAAATAGAGGTTAACATATATTACCATGGAAAGGCTGAACACCATGACTAATTCCTGTCACAGGAGTAGAGCAGCACAGGCTGTACCGAGGTCAAGAGGCACATTTGTGGTAACAGTTCTTTCTGATTTTGGATTATTATGTACTTTGAATAAATTTTGTTTTGCCAGCTGAGTGGACAGAGATCTTCACACGTTAAAATTCAAAGAGGAATATAAAAAATCCCTGTTAAACAAAATAATTTGCCACGTCATGCACATCAGTGAGAACTGTTGAGTTTTGCTTCACCGAGATCTGTGAGTGATCATGAGGGGCATTTTTAATGGGATGTCTAAGTCCAACTTTGTATAAATATATGCCTCAGTTGTGTCTTCAATCATATCATGTATTGAAATTGTCTACAATAGTTTGTTTTAAGGACTCACATTACATGATACATATTCTGATGTTGTTTGTATATTTTTGTGTATGGACCTTCAGACCACCGTCAGGGTAAAAACCTCTGACCACAGAACTCTTCGTTGGTCCAACCTTTATTATTTTGTAAATACTTTTTAACTTAATTTTATCTTAATTTTTTACTAAACTTTAAGAGCCATCAGACTGTCACTTAGCATAGCTTAAAGTGATACCGCCCGGTCTTCACCTCTCCCGACTTGCATGTTTCACAGAAGTAAACTTTCTTCAGGGTCGAGAGAGCTACAATAAAACAACAACTGCCTCATTTTCTCATATTCATAAAGACAACCTTACACAACCATAATGCCCCTATTTCCACACATCACAACTACAGAGCATAGAAAAAGAACTGTGCTTACTGAATAAGGGAGCTAATTCAGCGATGTAACATGGCCGCGGTTTGTAAAAGTTGAGGTTAAATACAGCTGGCCTCACGCACATCGCTCAACGTAAGATGACACCACCGGCCAAAACGTACCAGACGTGTGACGTCATCACACGTCAGTGCGGGGCTCAGCTCACAGAGAATAGCTGTCAACCTGGCTCTTCATAAAATGGACAGCCATTCAATTTCTTCATTAAGTCCGGCTAGGACAAGGGACTTAAGCTTGAAAATCCATTTCTGTTCCTTATATGCCAAGGCTTTATGAAAATTACCTCCCTCCCACCCTACTGTCACAGAATCAATGATCCTCCATTTAATATCAACCCACTGATGCCCCATAAGTTGCCAATGTTGCACCAAGGGGGCAGTGTTCCGTTCAGTGCATACCCGAGATTTATGTTCATTTAACCGGACCTTAATGGAGCGTATCGTACGCCCAATGTAAATTTTATTGCAGGGGCATTGGATCAAATATATGACCCCCGTCGAATCACAAGTGGTAGAGACCTGACTATAGTATCTAGTCCCCGTAACTGGATGCTCCCAATATGGGCCGGTCATAGTTAAATGACACCACTGACATCTGCAGAAACTGGTGTGCGTACCCCTAGTGGGTACCCACATAGGTTTGGTTTTAACCAGTTCTCCGATGTTCCTAGTGCTTTTGTAGGAAAATGTGGGTTTGTAAGGGCAATCAGGGACCGCTAACTTGGCAACATGCCAGTGTTTAAGAATTACTTTATTGATTCTAGACGAAAGGGGGGTAAATTTCTGAACGAATATTAGTCCCAGGTTTTCCTTGTCTTGCTGGTAATTCAAAAGAAGCTCCCGTTGTGCAAATTTAGCTCTGATGTAAGCTTGCTGAATGATCCCCCTGGGATATCCCCGTTGATGGAACCGATCCTTCATCTCTTTCGCTTGTATTTTAAAATCATCGGTAGATGAACATATCCTACGTAAGCGAAGGAATTGGCTAATCGGAAGGCTGTTTTTCAAACGATATGGGTGGAAACTGTGACAGCGTAATAAACTATTTCTATCAGTCCCTTTCCGATATAAAGATGTTTTAAACCCATTGCCCTCTTTTTGGATCATAATGTCCAAGAACGCTATCTCCTTGGTGTTTATTGTTGCAGTGAACTTATTAGGTAACATATCATTAAGACCTGCAATAAAAATGTCCAAATCATGTATAGAGGCAGTCCATATCTGGAAGATATCGTCGAGGAATCTTTTCCATATGAAAACATTCTTAAACCCTTCAGATTTGTAGATATATTTTTCTTCCATGTTTGCCATGTACAAGTTGGCAATGGACGGTGTCACCGAGGCGCCCATGGCGATCCCATGGATCTGTTCAAAGAATTCTCCATTGAACCAAAAGTAGCTTCTGGTAAGCACCAGTTTGGCCAACTGTATCAGGAAGTCCGTGGAGATTCGAGAATGCAAAGTTTTTTTTATCAAAAATATTCTTTAACAATTCAAGTGCTTCATTGGCTGGAATCATAGTGTATAGAGAAGCCACATCAAGCGTGACCAAAATCCAGTCTTCCCTTGCTGTTATAATAGCTGTCAAAATATTCAGCATATGGGTAGTGTCTTTAATGTAAGACTGTATCTTCCCCACTTCCTCCCTCAAAAAGATGTCTATAAACTTTGACAACGGCTCCAAAGTAGAGTGTTTCATGGAGACTATGGGACGCCCCGGAGGGCATAGAAGATATTTATGTATTTTTTGCAAAAAATATATTAGAGGGGTAACTGGAAAATTTTCTTTAAGAATTTCTAGTTCATTGTGGGTAATCATCCGATTCTTATAACTCAAGGTCAAAATTTGAGCAATTTCAGTCTTAATATCATTGGTTGGATTCATAGGCAAGCGTCTGTAGTGATCTGTGTTATTCAATTGTCTGTATGCTTCAGCATTGTATTGTTCTCTGGATTGAATACCCATCAGCCCTCCCTTATCGGCCCGAGAAATCCGATTCAAAGGGTCCTCCCTTAATTGGCGAATCATAAGGGCTTCTTCATGAGTTATATTACGTGTATTGTGATGGCTCCCCGATAAGTTCTCAATGATTTCTAATTCCTGAAAAACCAAATCTCTGAATGTTAAAAGATTTTGGTGAAACGGTCCAGGAGGGGACCAATGGGATTTGGGAGCTACAATAGACCCATCATTAGTCATCTCATGTTCAGAAAAGAAGATCCTTAATTGTAAATTGCGTAAAAGGCGATATATAGATAATCTAGTCTCAAAAGGCTCATATATGGGGGTGGGAACAAACCCCAGTCCCAAATTTAACAGTTGAATCTGACCATCTGTAATTTATATGCCTTGGCATATAAGGAACAGAAATGGATATTTAAGCTTAAGTCCCTTGTCCCAGCCGGACTTAATGAAGAAATTGAATGGCCGGGTTAACAGCTATTCTCTGTGAGCTGAGCCCTGCACTGACGTGTGATGACGTCACAAGTCAGATACGTTTTGGCCGGTGGTGTCATCTTACGTTGAGTGATGTGCTTGAGGCCAGCTGTATTTAACCTCAACTTTTACAAACCGTGGCCATGTTACATCGCTGAATTAGCTCCCTTATTCGGTAAGCACAGTTCTTTTTCTATGCTCTGTAGTTTTGATGTATGGAAATAGGGGCATTATGGTTGTGTAAGGTTGTCTTTATGAATATGAGAAAATGAGGCAGTTGTTATTTTATTGTAGTTCCCTCGACCCTGAAGAAAGTTTCCTTCTGTGAAACATGCATGTCAGGAGAGGTGAAGACTGGGCGGTATCACTTTAAGCTAAAGCTAAGTGACAGTCTGATGGCTTTTAAAGTTTAGTAAAAAATTAAGATAAAATTAAGTTAAAAAGTATTTACAAAAATTTACAAAATAATAAAGGTTGGATCGACGAAGAGTTCTTTGGTCAGAGGTTTTTACCCTGACGGTGGTCTGAAGGTCCATACACAAAAATATACAAACAACATCAGAATATCTATCATGTAATGTGAGTCCTTAAAACAAACTATTGTAGACAATTTCAATACATGATAAGTCCAACTTTGGACATTTTTCACAAGACATCCGAAGTCAAGGATGAACAAATGTCCATTTTCAAAACCAGAAAAACCGATAGACGTCTACATTATTTTTTAACATCGTCTACTAAGATGTCTTTGCCAACAGAACATCTGACCTTAAAATGCCTAAATTTATTTGTTATTTTTGACTACAAAACGTCCAAGTACAAAACATCCAAATCCAGACCATTTGGATGTGGGACGGGCCAGCATTGTAATGGGCTGCCAACATGGAAATTCCAACTGAGCAGTGGGGCACCTTAGAGGGCACTGCTATGAACTTCACATAAAGGTTGCCAGATGTACATCTCACCATATAACTTTTTAAATTTATGTTGAGCCTTAAAAAAATACCCTAAAACCTACTATACCGACTTGTCGGCCATCTAGCCCTTATGGCTGCAGGTGGTTCCTCTATGGCATAGAGTAAGGTTATAGTGGGCTCACACTTTCCATAAATATAGTAGGTAGAGTTGTTTCTGGGTCTGACTCCTTCTTTCTATGGTTCACTAGCCCACCCACCAGGTTACTTAAGACATCTGTGTGATGCTCTTCTTGGCTTTCCCATACCAAGTGTTGCAATTCTAGAGATAGGTATGTACTGTTTCTTTGAGATCTCTGTGGGGTAGGAGGGAGTTAGCACTTGGGAAGTTGGGGGTGGGGGCAGGGGGCATTAATTAATCCATCCAGTAGTCATCCGGTTAGTTTGGGTAACTTTGTGGCAGATAGATAGTTCTAGCTCAAAACGTCTAAATTCCATCTAGGATGTCCTAGGAAAGGTTCAATTATCAATACAAGATGTCCGCATTTAGTGAGCCCAAGGCACATTCATAACATGCCTCTCAACTTACCCCATGGAATTCTGGATACACAGTAGACAAAACACCTCGCTAGGCATCCAGAAAATCAAGTTTAAAAATCGGCATTTGAACATCCCAGTTATGATGGATTTTTGACATGTTTATTTTTTTATTATGAATCCCAAAGCAATAAAAAATCAGGAGGAAACAACTTTTGAAAAAAATATGTTTTCAAGTTTATTTCTTATTTGATATATTGCCCATTGACAGCCATCTGTGCAGTTCACCAGTGTTCACAATCGAATCAGGTACCCTAAGTATTTTCTATATCTGTTCCAGCAGGCTCAAACTCTATCTATGGTACCACTTTTTACAAAGAAGACAGGAAAGATATGGAGCACAGTGCCTCTGGCGGCTAATTCCAACAATATTCTTCAGTACCATCACAAACTAGAACAACTTCACTTTTCTCCGAGCCCAATATTCTGTAGCTGTTAGAAACTCATTATTATCATAATCGCCAGGATATCCAAGTGCTGATTTTCAAAAAACCGTCTTTCTGGACATCTTGCGACACATCCCAGCTGCCATGTGTCCAAGAGTAAAGGGCGAAAGTGGGAAATGTGTTCTGGGAGAGCTTTGAGCATGCTTAGACTTGAACATCTTGTGGCAATAATTGAACGTTTCCTAAGACGTCCGGGATGGAACTTGGACTTCTGAGCTAGACCTGTTTTCAGAGCATTTAAGTGCTGAAAAGGTACCCAAACTGACCAGATGAGCTTTGGAGGGATTAAATAATGACCCCACCCTCTCTCCAAATGGTCACTGACCCTTCTCCCACCCTCCAAGAATCTGAATGAAACATTGCATACCTTTGTCTAAAACAGCAGCACCTAGTATGGAAAAGTTTAGTAGAGCAATACACAGGTGTCTTAATTAGCCTGGTGGATAGACTAGTGAGCCATAGAGAGGAGGCCCACAAGCCACTCTAAGCATTACAATTATGGTGGAAATTGTGATGCCACCAAACCCCTACTGTACTGCCAAATAGATGCCACCTGCAGCCATAAGGGCTATTGGGGTGGTAGACAGGTGGGTATAGTAGGTTTTTGAGGATGTAAATAATAAATATGGCATACTTTATGTGAAGTTCACAGCAGTTCCCTCTAAGGTGTACTGCTGCTCTGTTGGCATGTCTATGTGGCCACTCCCAGATCCAAATGGTCTGGATTTGGATGTTTTCTACTTAAACGTTTCTGTGGTCAATAATGGGGTATAAAGTTAAGCATCCTAAGGATTTGGATGTCCTGTCAGCCAAGATGTCCAATTAGGCAATTACAAAAAAAAAAAAAAAAATTGGATGACTAGAGGTTTAGATTTTGGAAATGAACTTTTCTGTGCTTCCGACTTTGGATATTTAGTGGGAAATGCCCAAGTTGGACTCAGCCATCCTTTTCAAAAATGGCCGTCCACATGTTTATTCGTAATCTCAACCTTGTAAATACGTTACATCTGTCAGTGAGCCTGTGATCTGGGATGATGGAATGGTTAATTGAATCTAATAAACCTGAACCTGAACCTGAACCTGAACCTGAACATGAAGAAAAGACATGTGAAATCCAATTTCTTTTCATCTCATTGCTCCAGCTTACTCTTTACTTTTCTCTATCTTTAATTCTCCTTATCATGCCTTCCTATATTGAGGATCCAATCTACTAAGATGTGCTAACATTAGTGCAGCAGTAGCATGTGGTAAGAACATTATAATGTGTATATTCTTGCAATAGTTGGTGTGTTAATCCATGTCACCAATAATGTTGACATAATATGAACTAAAGCAAAATATAGGAGCTAAATCCATGATGGTTTTGTCCTATGAAGCTATGTCTATATGTTCAGTAATTTTAATCTTTATAATAATTTCTACCATTTTGTTCACTTTGGTCCAGTGAGCCTGACATTAGTGCTAGGCAAAATGTCTAGGGCTAAACCCTCTAAATACATGAGAAATGGGTTTGACTCGCACAGCAGATCCTTATGATTCCTGGTTCTTTTCCCTGCCATACCTCCTGCTATGTGCTATGTAACTGTATGTGACATGCAGGCCCTTTGATTTTGACCACAGAAGGGTGCTGGGCCATATCCCATCCCTCATTCTTTCCATGTCTCATCAACGGTTTGATGTTGGCTGCAACACAACAGGAAGAGTGTGGTACAATGGTTAGAGCTGCAGCATCAGCACCCTGTGATTTTGGGTTCAAACCTGCACTGCTCCTTGTTTCTCTGAGCAAGTCACTTAATCCCTCCATTGCCCCAGGTACATTAGATAGATTGTGAGCCCACCAGGACAAACAAGGAGCAATGCTTGAAGTACCTGAATAAAGTAATGTAAACCATTCTGAACTCCCATGGGAGAACAGTATAGAAAATTAAATCAATAGATTGTATATGTTGGGGTTGTGGCCACACTGCATTGAAGGTTACTCATGCACATTCACTGCTCCAGCAGATGGCTATTATAGATCTGCTATGATGTACCTCAGCTTTCTCTGCCAGGCATTGCAAAACTTGTGTCTACATAACAGAAGTTTTGAAAGGACAAGATTCATGTAGTGGCCCTTCTTTGCTTAACAGGCCAGGTTCCTGTATGACAGCTGAGGTCATCCAGTTTGGGTGCTTGCTAGGACGTGTGCAGTTATTGCACGGTCAGAGGTCCTGGCTGGCCTTAGGTGAGCATGCTTGGAACACTTCATTGTTGACATCTGCACTTTGGCAAGGAGGTGATGGACATGACATGTGGGACTTATGGGTGTGTGACAAAAGGAGAGAAGGGGAAAGGGAGGTTGTTAATTACATTATGTAAATGAATAAAAAAAAGGATGGAAAGAAACGGAAACGTAAAACAAAAGGGAGAGGGGAATGTCGCTTCTTAAAAGGTATGAGGTATGAGGGAAGGGGTGCATGCGCAAGCAAGGGGGGAAGGAGCAGGGAAGTAGAGAGGATGATGGGTGCTGGTGTCAGCGGTTGACTGCCCCCGCCCCCCCCCCCACACACACACACTCCTTTACTCACCACTGCTCACTATACACTTTAAGTGGGTTATAGTGCGATATGTACCTAGGCCTTTTTAGGTGAAGTTCACTACAGTCCCTCCTAAGGTGCCCCACTGCTCTCTGGTATGTCTATGTGGCCTGTCTACTAAAACTATTGACCCGCTCCTACATCCCAATGGCTTGTTTTGTGCATTTTTCTTGTGGATGTAGTTTTTTTCAAAAATGGTTCAAAAAGATAGATGCACTGTGCACAAGCACAATTAGGAAATGGCCATTTTTGAAACAAAAACATTTTTCTGTTTCAAAAATGGTCATGTTCATTGCTGGATTTTTGTGCATATCCGACAAAACGTCAAAATTCAGTTTTGGACATCACATTAAAAATACCTATCAAAGTATTAGACAGAACCTTGTATATGGAAGGAAAACTGAAGTTTTAAAATGTCTTCAGAGGATTAAAAAAAATATTAATCAAATAATTAGGGCTTCTGATTTTAAGGTTTAAATGATAAAACAGCCTTGATGTAAAATACTAAGTGGTCTTTTTACTATAATTTGTCAGATTTTGGAGTTATTGTGGCTTAACACAGAAAATATTACCTCTACAGAATTCCTTTGCTCCACTAGTGCACTGCGATACTCAAGAAAACAAAAGGAAGGTGAGACTGGAACCAATGAAGGTAACTCAACAGAGCAAGCGCACCCTAAACACAAATAAAAAAGCCAAAAACAGAAAACTATTACTGTTGGGGGATTCCATCATCAGAGGCATTAACCTTGGAACACAAGGCGAATAGACCAAAATAGTGAAATGTCTTCCAGGATCTTCAGCTAGCAGGAGTTCCAGGCAAATACTGACTATAATTAAGGAAGAAACTAAGGATTTTAACACTGATGTTGTTATCCATCTGGGAACAATGACCTGGCCAACAACTCCACACTTACAGCACAGAAAGCTTTTCGAGAGTTTGGTGAGGGCTTGAAACCTTTAGCTTTTTCTGAAATACTGCCTGTATATGGAAAGGGAGAACAAAGAGTGAAAAACACAGAGGACTTTAATAGATGGCACAAAGCCTGGTGTCATCAAGAAGGCTTCAGGTACATAGGAGGATAGGGAAATACATGGAAGGACAAGAAGCTATATTGCACTGATGGGCTACATATTATTACAGCAGGAAAAAGAAACCTTGCAGAGAAATTTAGACAATATGTTTCTAGGCATTTAAACTAGAAGGTGGGTGTGGTGTATGTATGAAGGACAATTATAGAGACCACCCCCGGCAAAAGAAAATATGTGATAGTAGTAAAGATTGCAACATAAACAATATCAGCAACTCATTTCTTAGTATTGCAACGGAAAGTGAAATGAAACAAAAATCTATACGAAAAAGGAGATTACCGCTGAAAAATGGCTGGAAAGCGATGACCACAAATGCTCACAGTCTAAGCAACAAAGTCCATGATCTGCAAGCCCTGATGTTAGAGGCAGATCTAGATATTGTCACTATCACAGAGACATGGTTCAATGAATCACATGGATGGGATGCAAACATATCGGGATATAATCTTTTTAGAAAGGACAGAGATGATCAAAAAGGTGGAGGAGTAGCTCTCTATGTAAAGATCAATATCCAAGTGACCGAAATGCAAGGGACCTGGGGAGAGGAAGAAGCGATATGGATCGTTCTGAAAAGAGAAGATGGAACTTCTATCTACGTGGGTGTAGTCTACAGACCTCCAACTCAATCGCAGCAAATTGATAAGGATCTGATGGTGGATATCCAAAAGTTTGGAAGGAAAGAGAAGGTTCTGCTATTGGGAGATTTCAACCTGCCGGATGTGGACTGGAATGTTCCGTCTGCGGAATCAGAAAGAAGTAGGGAGATTGTGGATGCCTTTCAAGAGCTCTGCTCAGACACGAGGGAAAAAGCGATATTGGATCTGGTCCTCACAAATGGAGAGAGTATCTCTAACGCTTGAGTGGGTGCTCACCTGGGAAGTAGCAATCATCAAACGGTTTAGTTTGATATAACGGCTAAAGTGGAGAGCAGCCGCACGATATTTAAAGTCCTAGATTTCAAACGTACGGACTTTAATGCAATGGGAGAGTACCTGAAGAAAGAGCTGTTAGGATGGGAGGACATAAGAGAAGTGGAAAGACAGTGGTCTAAGTTGAAAGGAGCGATAAAAAATGGACCTTTATGTGAAGAAAATCAATAAAAACAAGAGAAAAAGGAAGCTGATATGGTTCTCCAAACTAGTGGCGGAGAAAATAAAGGCAAAAGAGTTGGTGTTCATGAAATATAAAAAAGCCCAAGAAGAGGAGTGCAGAAAGGACTACAGGGTGAAACTGAAAGAAGCCAAGAGAGAGATACATTTGGTGAAAGCACAGGCAGAAGAACAAATGACTAAAAATGTAAAAAAGGGAGACAAAAATTTTTTCAGATATATTAGTGAAAGGAGGAAGATGAAAAATGGAATTGCTAAACTAAAAGATGCTGGGATCCGACATGTGGAGAGTGATGAGGAAAAAGCAAATGTGCTAAACAAATATTTCTGTTCTGTGTTTACAGAAGAAAATCCTGGAGAAGGATCTGGCAAATCCTGGAGATTGTCTGGCAAAGTTACACGAGAAAATGGAGTAGATTCTGCGCTGTTCATGGAGGATAATGTTTATGAGCATCTTGAAAAACTGAAGGTGGACAAAGCGATGGGACCAGACGGGATCCATCCCATGATACTAAGGGAGCTCAGAGAGATTCTGGCGAGTCCTATTAAAGACTTGTTCAAGAAATCTCTGGAGACAGGAGTGATTCCTGGGGATTGGAGGAGAGCGGATGTGGTCCCTATTCACAAAAGTGGTCACAGGGATGAAGCAGGAAACTACAGGCCGGTGAGCCTCACTTCAGTTGTTAGGAAAATAATGGAAGTGTAGCTGAAAGAAAGGATAGTGTACTTCCTTGAATCTAATGGGTTATAAGATCCGAGACAAAATGGCTTTACAAAAGGTAAATCATGCCAAACGAACTTGATTGAATTTTTTGATTGGGTGACCAGAGAGCTGGATCGAGGACATATGCTAGATGTAATTTACTTAGATTTCAGCAAAGCCTTTGATACAGTTCCTCATAGGAGGCTGTTGAACAAACTTGAAGGGCTGAAGTTAGGACCCAAAGTGGTGAATTGGGTTAGAAACTGGCTGTCGGACAGGCGCCAGAGGGTGGTGGTTAATGGAAGTCTCTCGGAGGAAGGAAAGGTGAGTAGTGGAGTCTCTCAGGGTCCTGGGGTCTATCCTGTTCAATATGTTTGTGAGTGACATTGCTGAAGGGTTAGAAGGAAAAGTGTGCCTTTTTGCAGATGATACCAAGATTTGTAACAGAGTAGACACCGAAGAGGGAGTGGAAAATATGAAAAAGGATCTGCAAAAGTTAGAGGAATGGTCTAATGCCTGGCAACTAAAATTCAATGCAAAGAAATGCAGAGTAATGCATTAGGGGATTAATAATTGGAAGGAACCGTATATACTGGGAGGAGAGAAGCTGATATGCACGGACGGGGAGAGGGACCTTGGGGTGATAGTGTCCGAAGATCTAAAGGCGAAAAAACAGTGTGACAAGGCAGTGGCTGCTGCCAGAAGGATGCTGGGCTGTATAAAGAGAGGCGTAGCCAGAAGAAGGAAGAAGGTGTTGATGCCCCTGTACAGGTCATTGGCAAGGCCCCACTTGGAGTATTGTGTTCAGTTATGGAGACCGTATCTGGCGAGGGACGTAAGAAGATTTGAAGCGGTCCAGAGGAGGGCGACGAAAATGATAGGAGGCTTGCGCCAGAGGACGTATGAGGAGAGACTGGAAATTCTGAATATGTATACCCTAGAGGAAAGGAGAGACAGGGGAGATATGATTCAGATGTTCAAATACTTGAAGGGTATTAAGGTAGAACAAAATCTTTTCCAGAGAAAGGAAAATGGTAAAACCAGAGGACATAATTTGAGGTTGAGGGGTGGTAGATTCAAGAGAAATGTTAGGAAGTTCTACTTTACTGAGAGGGTGGTGGATGCCTGGAATGCGATCCCGAGAGAGGTGATGGAGAGTAAAACTGTGACTGAGTTCAAAGAAGTGTGGGATGAACACAGAGGATCTAGAATCAGAAAATAATTAAAATTTGAACTAAGGCCAGTTCTGAGCAGACTTGCACGGTCTGTGTCTGTATATGGCCGTTTGGTGGAGGAGGGCTGGGAGGGCTTCAGTGGCTGGGAGGGTGTAGATGGGCTAGAGTAGGTTTTAACGGAGATTTCGGCAGTTGGAATCCAAGCACAGTACCGGGTAGAGCTTTGGATTCTTGCCCAGAAATAGCTAAGAAAAAATTTTTTAAAAAAATTTAAATTGAATCAGGTTGGGCAGACTGGATGTACCATTCGGGTCTTTATCTGCCGTCATAAGAACATAAGAACATAAGCAGTGCCTCCGCCGGGTCAGACCACAGGTCCATCCCACCCAGCAGTCCGCCCCCGCGGCGGCCAAAAACAGGTCAAGGCCTGTCTGAATCATCAGAAGGGGCTCCCCTGCCACCTTGGTTTCCCATTTAAGTTCTGCCCTCCTATCGAAGTCCTAGCCCTCCGGTCTTGCACATGCACGACCAGGTTGGTTTACTCAGTACCCCATGATCCCTCTATCCCTCAGGAATCCATCCAATCCCTGCTTGAATCCCTGTACCGTACTCTACCTGATCACTTCCTCCGGTAGCGCATTCCAAGTGTCCACGACCCTTTGGGTGAAAAAGAACTTCCTTGCATTTGTTTTGAACTTGTCTCCCTTCAGTTTCTCAGAATGCCCCCTCGTATTTGCTGTCCCCTTCAGTCTGAAGAATCTGTCCCTATCCACCCTCTCTATGCCCCTCATGATCTTGAAGGTCTCTATCATATCTCCCCTGAGTCTCCTTTTCTCCAGAGAGAAGAGCCCCAGCCTATCCAGCCTCTCGGCGTATGAGCAGTGTTCCAGCCCTTTTACCATTTTTGTTGCTCTCCTTTGGACTCTCTCAAGTACCGCCATGTCCTTCTTGAGTTGCGGCGACCAATACTGAACGCAGTATTCCAGATGCGGACGCACCATCGCTCGATACAATGGCATGATGACTTCCCGTGTTCTGGTTGCTATGCCCTTCTTTATGATGCCCAGCATCCTGTTGGCTTTTTTCGAGGCTGCTGCGCACTGTGCAGATGGCTTCAGTGATGCATCCACCAGCACACCCAAGTCTCTCTCGAGTCTGCTGTCTCCCAACAATACCCCCCCTAATTTGTAGCTGAACAACGGGTTCTTTTTCCCTATATGCATGACCTTGCATTTGTCCACGTTGAAGTGCATTTGCCATTTGTTTGCCCAGTCTTCCAGCTTGTCCAGGTCCCTTTGTAGGTCCTCACACTCCTCCCTGGTCCTAACTCTGCCGCACATTTTGGTATCGTCTGCGAATTTTATAACCTCAAACTTTGCCTCCTTTTCCAGGTCATTGATGAATATGTTAAAGAGTAAAGGCCCCAGCACCGATCCCTGTGGCACACCGCTCGTGACTCCCCGCCAGTCAGAATATTGACCCTTTACTCCAACCCTCTGCAGTCTACCCGACAGCCAGTGCTTGATCCATCTGTGCACATCCCCTCCCACCCCGTGGCTCCACAGTTTCTTAAGTAGCCTTTCATGTGGCACCTTGTCGAAAGCCTTTTGAAAGTCGAGGTAAATGATGTCTATGGGCTCCCCATTGTCCATCCGACTGCTTATTCCCTCAAAGAAGTACAGAAGGTTCGTTAGGCACGACCTTCCCTTACAGAATCCGTGCTGGCTTGTTCTCAGTAGGCCATTCCTCTCGATGTGCTCGCAAATGCCGTCCTTGATCATAGCTTCCACCATCTTCCCTATTATTGAAGTCAGGCTCACCGGCCTGTAGTTCCCGGGGTCACCCCTCGATCCCTTCTTGAAGATCGGTGTGACATTTGCCAATTTCCAGTCCTCTGGCACCTCACCAGTTTTCAAGGATAGGTTGCAAACATGTTGGATTGTGCCCGCTATTTCCTGTCTTAGTTCCTTCAGAACCCTTGGGTGGATCCCGTCCGGGCCCGATGATTTGCCGCATTTTAACCTGTCTATCTGTTTGAGGACATCCTCCCTACTTACCTCTATGTGCTCTAATTTTTCAGCCTGTTCCCCACTCATGAGCTCCTCTGAGTCTGGTATATTAGATGTGTCTTCGCTCGTGAAAACCGACGAGAAGAACATGTTCAACCTCTCAGCTACCTCTTTATCCTCCTTAATCACTCCCTTCCTGTCCCCATCGTCCAACGGCCCTACTTCCTCTCTCGCTGGTCGCTTCCCCTTAACGTAACTGAAGAATGCCTTGAAGTTTTTCGTCTCCTTGGCCAGCCCCTCTTCGTATTTCTCTTTTGCTTTTCTAACCTCCCGGTGGCATTCCTTTTGCCATTTCCTGTGCGTCTGGCGATTTTCCTCTGTTGGGTCCTCTTTCCATCTCCGGAAAGATACTTTTTTGTCCTTTATCGCCCTCTTTACTTCTATTGACATCCAAACCGGGTCCTTTGATCGCTTGTTCTTGCAGCCTTTCCTGAAATTGGGGACGTACATTCTCTGTGCTTCCTGCAGGGTGTCCCTAAATAGGGTCCAGGCGCTTCCCACAGTCTCCATCCTAAAGATGTTTCTGAGCTTCCTCCCCACCATTTCCCTCATAGCAGCGTAGTTCCCTTTCTTGAAGTTCAGCGCAGTTGTTGCGATCCTCCTAACTATGGGTGTCCCTCTTTCTAATGTGAATCTGATCGTGTTGTGATCACTGTTGCCTAGTGGTCCTCCCACTTCTACCCCTCTTGCAGGCCCCCCTAATCCGTTTAGGATGAGGTCAAGAGTAGTACCCCCTCGCGTCGGTTCTTTGACTAGTTGCTCCATGAAGCAGTCCTTCACAGCTTCTACAAATCCTGTCTCCCTAGTGCAGTTGGAGTGACCCGTACTCCAGTCTATCCCTGGGTAGTTGAAGTCCCCCATCACTGTTACACTTCCAGTCCTGCACTCCTGTCTCAATTCCGCTTCCAAGTCGTGTCCGACTCCCTCTGGCGTACCAGGTGGTCGATAGTACAGCCCTAGTTTTATGCTCGCACCCTTGTTTCCCGGTAATTTGACCCACAGCGATTCCAGCCCCTCTGCCTTCGTTGCCATATCCATTCCGACCGAGTGGATAGATTCCTTTATATATAGTGCTATGCCTCCCCCCTTTTTGTGGGTCCTGTCCCTCCTATAGAGCTTGTACCCTGGCAGCGCTACATCCCATTGATTTTCCTCTGTCCACCAGGTTTCTACAATTCCAATTATATCCAGGTCCTCCCCCTTGGCGACGACTTCTAGTTCACCCATCTTGGCCGTGAGGCTTCTTGCATTTGCGTATAAGCACCGCAGGTCCCGTCCTTTTTCTTTCACTTCTGCATTTACCTGGTCCACTTGCCCTTGGATTTCTGGCAGTTTTCCCGATCTCTGTGTTTCTGCTTTACCCTCAGCCTTTACCCTCTTAGCTTTCAGCTTCCCCACATTCCTGCCACCCCACTTTCCCGCTTTTCCTCTGGGATTTTTAGCCCTACCGGCCCCCTCCTGGGCTGTCATCCCTTGAGCCTCTGTTTGATCCCCCTTGCCTTGTGGTGCTTCTATATTACCCTCGGCTTTCGCCCTTATGCCACCCAGTCCCCCTGTGTCCCCATGCCCCTTAGTCTTCTCCCAGCAAGCTCCCTTTACCTGATGTTTCCCTTGCTGTCTGATCTGTAGATCTTCCGGTCCCTCTGTTTCCTCCCTGCAGTCAGCCCGTTCAGCATCTGTTCTGGATGCTGTTGTCCGAAGCGTCAACATCAGATCTGCTGTCGGCTTTCCCCCTCTCTTCAGTTTAAAGCCCTCTCGATCTCCTTCCTCAAATTGGTTGCCAGTAGTCTGGTTCCCGCTGTGCTCAGGTGCAGGCCGTCCCGCCGGTAGAGCTTGCTCTTTCCCCAGAAGGACGTCCAGTTCCTCACAAAGCGGAAGCCCTCCTCCTGGCACCATCTCCTCAACCATGCATTCACAGCTTAGAGGTCTGCCTGCCTCTTTGCATCTGCTCTCGGTACAGGCAAGATCTCTGAGAATGCTATCCTCCGGGTACTCCGCTTCAGCTTTCGTCCCAGGACCCTGAACTGGTCAGTCAGTGCGTCCTTGCTGAAGTTCCTCCGGCTCACATCGTTTGTTCCGACGTGGATTATTACTGCAGTCTCCTCTGTCTCTGCTCCATCCAGGATCCTCTCGATCCTATCAGTGATGTCTCATGTCTTGGCCCCTGGGAGACAAGTCACTAGCCGGTCATCCCTTCCTCCAGCAACGTGACTGTCTACCTCTCTCAAGATCGAGTCTCCCACCACAATAGCAGACTTCCCTTTCCTCGGCAACCTCCTCTGCCTCAGGTCCGTGTCCTCGGTGTAGTGTGGTGTCTCTCCCTCGGGGTCCTGGTGAGTCGCGGTCTCCTCCTCTTGCGTTGTCCCTCCGCTAGGTCCTTCCCCGGTATCGCCTTGTGGATCCTGGGTCTCGTCTACCGACATCCGTCTGTGCTGCTGCTGATCCCGTACCTCCACCGTCCTATAGGCCTCCTCAATGAATCTCTCGAGGTCCCTCACCTGGTCCACAATGGGGCCTGCTCCGTCTGTGTTCTGGGTAGACCAGCTCGTCTCCTCTGTGGTGCGCAGTTCCTCCAGTCCCTCTAGCTCCTGGACCCTGACCCTCAATCTGCCGACCTCCATCCTCAGGCTTTCCAGTTCCTGACACCAACTGCATATGTACTCCCGCCTTCCCAAAGGGAGGTAATCATACATATTGCACTCTGTGCAGTATACCGGAAAGTACCTCTGGGATCCTGGGTCCTCCATCGCTCTTGTGAAGTGCTGGTGTACTCCTGCTGTGGGTAAGAGAGAGAGTAAGAGAAAAAGGAAAAAGAGAAAAGAAGAGAAAAGTGAATTACTGGGCGTTTCTGGCTCCCTCGCAAGGCTCCTTCGCAAAGGCGCTCTCGCTAAGGCGAGCGCCTTTGCCGCTCGCCTTCGCCGCGCGCCGAACGGCTGGGCGCCGTTGGCTCCCTTCTTCTTAAAGGGGAGCCCGGGCGCCGACGCGACCTGTGACGCGGTGGGGGTGGGCGGAGCTACCTCTCGCTGCGACCCCGGTTCCTCCTGCCTGCTCTGCCTTCCTCCCCTGGCTACCTCCTCGTGGCTTCCTCCTCCTGCCCTCCGCCGCTGAAAAAAAAACACAAGGCAAAAGAAAGGACCCTGCAACAGGTCTGCTTCGTGCCCTGGCTTCCCTTCTTAAAGGGGAGCCCGGGCGCCGACGTGACCTGTGACGCGGTGGGGGTGGGCGGAGCTACCTCTCGCCGCGACCCCGGTTCCTCCTGCCTGCTCTGCCTTCCTCCCCTGGCTACCTCCTCGTGGCTTCCTCCTCCTGCCCTCCGCCGCTGAAAAAAAACACAAGGCAAAAGAAAGGACCCTGCAACAGGTCTGCTTCGTGCCCTGGCTTCTCTTCATCTACTATGTTACTAAAATAAATGCATGGTAGCTACAAATCTAAATTCTGAACGTTATTTTGCCACTGTAGCTGGAAAAAGTATTCTCTTATTTTGTTAAGTGCTAATTTGCAGAAATGAAATTCTATGGTTTTTGACTTTGTTTCAGATCATTAACTGAGCCATGTCCACGTCATTTTCTTCTTGGTAGAGCTGATAACTTTTCAGCACCCCCTCGTATGTTGAATTGTACTTGCTCTACATAGCTTTGGGCGTATCTCTTCATAAAGGTGGTTAATAAATCAAAATAAATAAATACATATAATTAACTGAAGGAAATTCTATTTGGACTGTGACAATGAAATGAAAAACGATCATAGGCTGAGAGAGGCAGGACTTGTATTGATGAATCGGGACTAGTTGAAAAGTATAAAAGAGGAGGGTGATTTAGCATAGAACCAAAGGGAGTTACAGAGAGGCTGAGAGAGCAGTTAGGAACTAGTAGTGAAGTTATAAAAGGTTTTGGTGACTCAGAAGCAAAACCTTTCAAAGATTTAGAAGAGTGGTTCACAGACAGATCAGGGTGAGACAAGTGTTACAGCAAGGATGCAGAAATTAGCGTTGTGCCAGATTTTGTGTGTTGGGTTCCTGCTGTTCCAGTTCCTGAGCGAGCTAAGTGCTGAAATGTTATGTGGTTGTGCGCTCGTTGACCACATGATCCAAATCTGTCCATTTTACTCGACTGAGAAAGTCAAGAGAAGTGGTAATTATAAACTTAACTGAGCATTACTTTTTGTTTATATATCGCAAAAGCCTTTCAGTTCTTTGCAGTTTACAAAAGAGGTGAACTGGCCATTGTCAGTGAGCTACAACAGAAAGAGCATAAACTCAAACTAGGTGCGACATCTGCTGTATCGACATATCTTGCAATTACATTTCACAGGAAAACTAAACAAATGGAAGAGCATCTTCGACATGATGTCTAAATCTGACTTTGGACGTTTTGAGAAAAATGTCCATTTTTTAAATCCGCAAGACTTCTAGATGTTTTGTCCAGCTAGACATCTAAATTTTTTCCAATTATAAAAACAATTGTCTAAATTAAAAACATCCCAAACAATCCATTTGCATGTAGGAGGAGCCAGCATTTTTAATGGACTGGCCACATAGATATGCCAGCAGAGCAGTGGAGCACCCTAGGGCAGGTGTAGGCAACTCCGGTCCTCGAGAGCCAGAGCCAGGTTTTCAGGATCTCCACCATGAATATGTATGAGATGGATATGCATGCACTGCCTCCTTGAGATGCAAATCTATCTCTTGCATATTTATTGTGGATATCCTGAAAACCTGACCTGGCTCCGGCTCTCGAGGACCGGAATTGCCTACCCCTGCCCTAGGGTGTACTGCTGTGAACTTCACATTAAGGGTGACAGGTACATGTCTCATCATAATCCCCATATATTATAGGGTGAGCCTTTCAAAACTCCCCCAAAACTTACTGTACTCTCCTGACTTCCACCCCAATAGCCCTTATGTCTACAGGCGTCACCTATATGGCACTACATTGGGGATTTAGTGAGTTTTGGTAGACTCACACTTTCCACCACAAGTGTACTAGTTAAGGTGGCATATGGGCCTGGGTCCCCTTCTCTGCAGTCCACTACACTTCCACCAGGCTACTCCAGAGACCTGCTTATGACTGGTCATAATGTCTGCAGCTGTTATTGAGACAGATACATACTGTTTCATGCAGATCTTTGGGGGGTGGAAGAGGGTCAGAAACCACTGGTAGAGTGTGTGGGGGCCATATTTTCATCCCCCTAGTGGTCATCTGTTCAATTTGGGTACCTTCTTGGCTAGGGTTACCAGATGTCCGGATTTCCTTAGACATGTTCATTTTTTTGAGGACGTGTCTGGGGATCCGGACGGCTGTTAAAAATCCGGCACTTTGTCCAGGTTTTGAAAAGCATCTGGCAACGAACAATATTGGGACAGCATTCGCACATTACAACATTACAACAACATTACAACAATGGAACAACTCAATGCTATCCCTTCTGATTTTTGCAGGCTTACAAGGAATGTAAATGTTCTCAGAAGTGCTTGCACAGTTCAAAAATGTCTAACAATAAGGAGAGTAGTTATCAATATGGGCAACATAACATAACAGAAACATAAAATACAAAAATGGTAACTGGACATGTTAAAATCTGCATTAAAATCTTCAAATCCTGCATAAATAACCTTATCATAAACTTTATACAACTAGTTGAAACATATCAAACTCATAGCACAAAACTAGCGTAAAATATTAGCAGAGATGTATCTGTTGTACAGACAGGAAGAAAAAGGAAAGAAAGAAAGGAGTTCCGAGTGAGCACCACAGAACAATCACTAACCAGGTCAGATTTTGGAGAGATAGCATAGACAACAGTTTACACTCGTATATATCGGTGGTCTTTTCAGTCTTAACAGAGCCCCATACTTTGAGAAATGGACTGGTAGAATTATGTGTCTCAGCTATTACACTTTCAAGTTTGGTAGTGATACAAACGGTGTTCCAGGAAACAATATATTCCACTTTAGATAAATCTTTCCAGCAGTGTAAGTTATTCTTAATAGCCAGAAACAGTGAAATATTGAGCAGACGAGGATGTAAGAGACCATGGTGACCCAGTATAATGATCTTAAGATATAAAGGATCTTGTATATTCAAGATGGATGAAACGGTGTTCCAAACCTTATCCCAATATATAGAAAGGTGACAGCAATGATATATCATGTGGGATCATGTTCCTTCAGCTTTTTCACAAGACCAACCAAGGGTAGAAGTGTCCTTTGAGAGTTTAGCTAATTTTTTTTGTGTCCAATGAGTTCTATGTAGAAGGAAGTATTTTTACTACAATACCACAGCTGATCATATTGATTTAAACATTCGGGGCCAGACCTTTTCCAAATATTGTCTTCTATATCTATTTCTAGCTCAGGATGCCATGCGCTCATCAGTTGCAATATATGAGTAGAAGAGGTCTGTTATAGTATTGCATACCTTTTAGAAGCAGTGCCCTTTTGAGCGTTAAGCAATTTAGATTGTGAAAGAAGATCCGGTATAGCTTTCATTGTTGTTGGGTCTGGGTAGTTCACATGTATACTATGTCGCAATTGAAGCCATTTGTAGTGTTGGTTGGCTGGAAGACTAAATGTGTCTTGTAGTTCCTCAAAAGACAATCCATTTGCGGTGTTTTATCAAATCTCACAGCATCCAGATTCCACATTTTTGCCATTGCACCCAATCTAAGACAACATCTTGAATTGTTATTTTATTATGCCATACAGAGACACTGGAAGAGTCTGATCATTTGTTCTTCATCAAGTTATCAAAATGTTTGAGTACTGTCACCATGGATCGGTAAAAAATGTTGGTATTAAGCTATATAGAGATTGATAAATTAAGGGCCTGTTTAGTGGTGCCACAAAAAGCTCATAGACTCAATACTGGCAGTGTTTTGGCATCTATGACTTTATCAATAGTCTGTCTCACCAGCGTTTTACCAAGAGTGTCTGTGCATATTGTGTCAGACATTCAAGACAGACTCTTGATAAAGGCACAGATGCCGAACACTGAGTTTATGAGCTTTTTGTGGCATATTTATCAATAAAGTGACTTTTGAACCATACACTCCTGGCTGATCACTAGACATCTTATCCTCATGACTCCATCGTTGTGTGTCTTTTTCCCTCGACGTTGAGGCCTGTCCTTGGCTTCCGATTCAGTGCAATAACAGGAATACAACACATCTTAATGGCAGCTTATGTTGATAATTTCCCCCTTAAATGTACTTAGCTTAATTCAAAGTGCTGCATCCACAGCATTTTTTTAACTGTATGGAGATGAGCTACAGTGCAATATTTCTTGGAACATTTAAATTGCTATTATACAGCAATTTAAATACTTTCCATCCCCTCCAGGGTGTCCACTCTGTTGTCAATCTTTGTACCTTCTGCAAAAGAGGATACCTCCTTGCAGCTTCATTTCATGTCCTCTAGTCTTTAAGAAAAGATTTGTTTGTTCATTAATATCTTTCAAGTATCTAAATGTCTGTATCATATCACACCAGTCTCTCCTTTCCTTTGGGATATACATATGAAGGGGTGTTGAAACGTTCTCAGCCCAACCAACCAACTTCCTAAATTCTAAGCATTATTTTACCTGAAAGGCTACTTCCCCCGTACATTGTGGAATAATAATAGAGCAATGGGGAAAATAGTTTATGATTTTTGAAATTATTGTTTGTAAATATTTGAATGTTATTGCTCATGTTGAATGATGTTTGTCATCATATAATAATTAAAATGCGGAGGCTAACCAAGATGGTGACCTGAAGGTGCTGGGCTGGACGCCGAACGCCATCGAGCCTTTTGCCACTTACCATTTTCATGGTGAAGCATAAATCCAAGACCCGTGTTTATCCTATGTAACCCGGGACACAGCAAATGCCTGGGCCGATGAACACGTTTGTCCAACGCGGGCCCCAAGGAGAACCGGATAGAAAGTTGAAACACTAGGCATTGTTACTCCTTTTCCCTCAAGAAAGAATTGCAACAGGGAAGATTAAAAAAAAAAAAAAATACGAGTTTTGATCCAAAAGGATCAAACACTTACAGGGAAATCTTAACTGAAATTTTGCTCCCAGGGCAACCAAATATTGCTTTAATTCTAGAAACCTTTTTCTCCTGGTCGAGTAGTTTTCAAAACGTCTGGGAACATAGCAATCTTACTTTCTAGGAAGGTTACTTCTTTAAGCCTAAAAAATAGCCTTAAGAGTGCCTCCTTTACTTGGTGGAAAACGAACGTCACCAGAAGAGTCAAACAACAGATTACTTCCTCTTCTGAGGTTTCCAAAACTTTTGTAATTTTCAAAGAATTAGCAACCTCAAGTGAAACCATTGAATTAGGAGTCTTCTTTTTTGATATAGGCAAGAAATATATTTTATGAAGAGGAAGCAAACCATTCTCCATGTATTTTAATACTTTCTTCAAAATTTATAAAATAAATCTTTCAGAGCCAGTATGAGCAATTTAGGAAAGTTCAAGATCCTGAGATTCAACGATTTAATGTAGTTTTCAAAATTTTCCACCTTCCTTGCAAACAATAGTCTATCCTGTATTAAGGAAGACTGAGAGGATTGTAGCACTTGAACTCACTGGTCCAAGTGGTCAACTTTTTTTCCCATGGGCCTTGATTTGCTCCTCCATTTTTTCCAGTCTCTGAGCCTAAATAGTAATTGGGGGAAGGGTTCCAGCACAAAGTTTATGTAAGGAGTCTAATGCCAGCCAAATCGACTCCAGTGTAAATACAGCTGATCTTACCAGTGGTGGGACAGATAAAATCTGCCCAGCACTTGCTGAAAGTTCCGACGCCTTCTCTGCATTTGATAGTAAAACCGCGGTTTCAAGTCGGCAAGCCCTCATGCTCCATGTTGCTTACCATCCCTGTGAAGCTCCCGATACTCCTCAGTCTTGCGGTTGTAGAGGAGGGTCAGGTCCTGAGGGAATGAGCGAAGCTCATTATCACCTCCTGCCACAACAAAGTAGGTTCCATCTGCTGGGCTGAAGCAGCAACTCTTCCTCTTCATTTTGGCATCTTTATTTCCAATTTTACCATTGAAAAACAGCGAGTTAAACCAGTAGGAAATATGGTATCAGCTGGAGAGAACTTCTTGGCGTTCTCATTGCTCCGTCATCTTATCTCAGTACCTCCCCACACCTTCCTGCTGCCAGGGTCCCTGTCACCCCAACACCTCCAGCAGGAGGGATGCTCACTCCCTCCTGCCGTTAGTGATTCCTATCCCCCACCCCCCTGCAGGAGGGTTGCTCACACACTCCTGCTGCCAGTGATTCCTACCCCCCACCCCAAGGCAGGAAGGATGCCCACTCCCTCCTGCCACCGGTGATGCTCATCCCTCCCACCACCCGACACCCGCGTACTTTTCAGTCCATGGCTGGCTGGAGAGATGCTTACTCACTCTGGCTGGCAGGCCATCTTTAAAATGATTGGCCTTCCCCTTCCTGGTGCATCCTGCGAGGAGCCTAAGACTCTGCTTGCCCCACGTGCTTAAGGCCCCTCCTTAAGCACATTGGGCAAATCAGATCCATAGGCCCCTCCCTGGTGAATCCCAGGATGCACTGGGGAGGGGAAAGCTCGCCATTTTGAAGAAGTGGGTCTGGTGGCCGGAGGGAGCAGGCATTCCTCTGGCTAGCCATGAACTGAAAGGTACGGGGATGTTACGAGTGGGCATCACCAGTGTCAGGAGGCATACCTCCTACCAGGGGGTTATGTAGGGGGTTGGGAATCACCAATGTCAGGAAAGTGTGGACATTTCTTATGTCAGGGGGATTGTTGTGGATGGGCATCCCATCTGCTGGTGGTGTTGGGGGGTGTTGGGGGGACGGGGGCAAAATTTTCTGGCAGGTCTGAGCTGTCAAGGGCCTTAGGCCTCTCCCCATGCATCAGATGATGTGTCGGGGCGGGGCCTAAGGCCACTATTGGGCGGCGGTGGGGCAGGAGAATAGGAGCAGGAGAAGTTTCCTCTTGTTCCCAAAGAAGCCGGTGCGTAGGAGCAGTAGGAGGGTCTGGGCACCCCTCCTGCTCCCAAAGATGTTGGGGGAGCCTTGCCCAAGAAGCAGGAGGGACCAGGCACCCCTCCTGCTCCCAACAATTTTGCAGGTACCAGGGTGGGCCAGGCCTGACCAGGACCGGGCGGGAGGTGGTAGGCCTAGAAACAGGAGGGACCGAGCACCCCTCCTGCTTCCAACTTTGGTGTCGGAGATGGGCCATGCTGGGTCAGGGGAGGGGGGAGTGCCGTACTGCTTTTTAAAATTTTTTTTAAATTCTGGTTTAATATGATGGCAGGAGGGAGTTGGTATCCCTCCTGCTTTTTTCTCCGGGAGGGGGGAGGGCGGGGCGCAGCAGGGCAGGCAGGCGGTTGAGATCAGGGCCTGGGGGAGTGTCTGGCAGATCTCTCTTGCCTGCTTCCGGACTCTCCTGCTCTCTGCCGCCATTGCCCGCAGTGCAGGCCCGCTTTAAAACCACAGGCTTGTACTGCAGGGAACGGCGGAAGAGAGCAGGAGAATCCGGGAGCAGGCAAGAGAAACCTGTGCTGGGTTGAGCCCTGAAAGTAGTGACAGGAGGTTGCTTCTCCTGTCACTACTGTCAGAGTGTGCGCATGAGCGGGGATCGCTCTGGCCATGGGTAGGGGGTGTGTAGGGGTCGTGCTAACGATTGTCTCCATTTGCATGCAGGCCTTTACTAAATCAGTCGGCCGGCATGCAATAGGAAACGGATCGTGCACGGTTTGTAGGTTTAGTGAATCCTGGCCCTAGGGCTAGATTCACTAAAGTCAGCAATCGTGGCTAAACTTATTTTCACAGATTTAGCAATGATTGGTATTAACCGACCCGAATCACCAAATGGCCCACCGCGTGTTTTTCCTCTCGATCACCCATTTTCCGAGCCATGCAAAATAGCCAAGCGATTGATTCACTTGGCTATTTAGCATCACATGGCTATTTAGCATCAGGTTTAGTGATCCTAAAACCCGATTGCTAAAGTTAAGTGCTCTTCTTTATATGAATTATTCCACCACATCAGATTAAAAACTTTTTGCCTGTACTAAATAATGAATCTAGGTACAAGACCGATGATGAACACTTCACCCCAGTAAGGACACAAAGTTCATTTTCAGTAGTGTCTTGGGTGTTTATGGTCTTGTGTATAATTGTTCTTTGCCAGTTGTGTGTTACCGATAGGTCTGTCTGGTTTTCTTTTCAATGGCACATACACAAAATATCTGTCCTATAAAAAAAAAAGAAAAAGATCGCCCACTGCTGCAGCAGGCCCTCCCCCAATGACCCCAGACAATCGTGCGTCGCTTCACCCCAACAAACACAGCAACCCACCAGAACCTAAAATAAATGGCAGGAGGAATGTCCACTCCCTCCTGCCACTGGAGGCCCCCTCCCCCTCCAGACCCCCATGCTCTATACCTTAATACTTGGGAGCAGGAGGTACTGAAAACACCTCCTGCTCCTCCTCTCTCGCTGATGACACTGGGCCTTAGGACTCTCCCTGGAGCATCATGTGATGCACAGGGCGGGTCCTAAGAACCTGATTGGCTCAGATGACTTGGACTCCTCCTCTCTCTGTTAAATCCTAGCTCACGTTCGTGACATAACACCAGCTCTGGCAGGATACACATTTCAAATCTGACATATTGTAATCACAAAACAGAAAATAAAATTATTTTTCTACCTTTTGTTGTCTGGTCATTATTCAAATCTGTTGATCCCAAACTTTGGTTGTCTTTTGATAACTCGCTTGACCTCCTTCCAATTTGTCGTTTTTTTTCTTTCTCCGTGCTAATCATTCATCTTCTATCCCTGTCCTCCCCTTCTGTTTCCCTCCCCTCCCCAGAGGTCTGGCATATTTCCTTTTTTTCATTTCCATATCCACAGCTGCAGCGATGGACCCCACCATCCCCAGATCCACCATCTCTCCTTTTCTCAACTATCCTTTCATTCAGCATCTCTCCCACCTTCCCCACCACCCTAGGGTCCACCATCTCTCCCTTTCTCTTCCCAATTACCCTCCTATCTAGTATCTCTATCCTCCCCCCTCTACAACATCCCTTGTGTCCAACTTCTCTCCCTTTCTGTTCTTTCCCTCCCTAAATCCCATTGTCCATCATCTCGCACCCTCTCCTCTGTTTTTAGTCCCATTATTCCTTTCCCCCTCCCCCTCCTCAGTCTAGCATATGCATGTCTCATTGACCCCCCCCCCCCTCCCTCTTTCTGTGTACTTCTACAACAGGGCCTCCCCAAAAGCCTACATATTTCATCCCTCTTTATAGCATCCTACAATTTCCCCCCTGGTCTTACTTTCAGCTAATTATAGCAGCCTGCAGGGGATCGTCAGTGCTATAGCGATCCAAACAGGCTGTCGTCAGCCTCCGCAGTATGTTCCCTCTACCGGGGACACGCCCCTCCTCTGACGTCAGAGAACGGATAGGTGTGGGGAAGTTCAGAGCTGATTGTGCCGCAGGGTCCCGCTGGGGGGAGGAAGGAAGAGGAGGTAAGGTTGGGGAACTAAAGCTTTGGCAATTTTTGGGGAGGCCAAGGCCCCTGTGCCCCCCCCCCCCATTCCGACACCTAGCTAATCAATCAACCCTCCTCCCAACCAACTGATTTTAATTTCTTATTTGTATACTTAGTTTCTTATAATCAGTGCGGCCAAATCATATTGAAAATACAAGTCAGTTAAAAATAATTACAAGCTAATATAAAGAACTATAACAAACAGCATTAGAAATAAGGTGATACCTATTTTATTGGACTAATTCAATGCATTTTATGATGAACTTTTTAGGGTAAACTGTCTTCTTCAAAAATTACAAATAATATATTTGGATTTTTGCTGCCCCACCATTCTAAAACACAGTTTTTCACTATTCACATACAATAAACAACTATTAAAAAGATAAAACCCTCCAAACAATGAAATGAATACAAAATGAAATATAAAAATCTCTGCATACTCCTAGGAGAGCTAGTGAAAATTTCCCTCTAGATGAATGAACCTCTGCTTCCTATCTGTGTACCTCTTTGCCAATGCTTACAAAACCACTCTTTGATATCAGGTGACAGTCTTGTATTTTTTTTCTATAGTAAAAGGAAACTTGTTGGATTTTTGCCTCTAGGAGAAAATGATAAGGGCAATGACACACTCAAATACATTTTATGCATGTCTTGAATTACCAGGAGAAACACAAGGGAAGGAATATAGACTATAATGGAATGAAGGGCTGACACAATGGAAAATGAGACATTTCAAAGAAAGGGAAAGATGTAAAAGGAGGAGAAAGGAATAAAAAGTTAGAGGAAAGGCGGTGAAGAATAGATTGAGAAAACAGAGGTAGGCAGGAAGTAAATAGGAACCCTTGGAAGAGGTTGAAATGAAGTTTAAGGAGCCTGCTGCTTGCACCGGCCTTGGCTTTCCCTCTAATGTCACTTCCTGGCCCTGTAACCAGGAAGTGATTTCAGAGGGGAACCAGGCCAGCACAATTAGCAAGCAGAGAAGTTACTCACACTGGTGAAGATTTAAAAAGGTACGGTGGAGGAAGGGGATGGAAAAGTGCCAGTGCCCCCACCAAGATGGTGCCTGAGGCAGTCCGACTTCCCCCTCTCCTTACTACGCCACTGTCTTCACCATCATGGTACTTTGACAACTGTTTGTGACGTGTCTAAGTGGTAACCTAGCAGACTATCTTTATATTATGTGCATTTGTGTTTTCTATGTTCATTTTGCTATTGCTTTAATCAGCAGACTCTGCTTTGGAAGCTGTACAAAAGAGAGAAACAAAAGCCCTGCGTTTAACCAGGTCAGAAGAATTTATGGAACTAATGAGAAAGTGCTGCGAGGAAGGCTGTGAAGAAGATGAGATGATACAACTCTGTGTCAGTGAACCTAGGAAGAAATAATCTGATGACAGTTAATCACATACAGTACTTTATAATAGAAGATAATTTTCAAACCAAGTTACCCATGCAAGATGGACCCTCTGAAAGTTGCCCTTCTCAGAATGACTAAATAGTATATCTGGAGTTCGGAAAATGAATATCTTTATCCACAGTTTGTAAAAGCATTCTTGATGGGTGGAGTGGAGTAAAGTACACATGCTGAATGTCATTTTCCAACCTGAATGTGAATTCCCATCCTATCCTCTACTGCAGTATTAGGTGTAAATCTCTGGGTAGTTTTGTCAATTAAAATTACCTGTTAGGTGTATGAACAGAAATCTGCCCAGGTCTTTTCACCTACTTGGGCCTCTGAAAATTTCCCCTGGCATGATTATACCGCTGCTTCCTTTCTGTGCTAAATTAGTTAAGGTAACTTTTAAAGTGATAAGTCTGATCTACCATGTCAGCATGAATCCAAAAGAATTCATCTTTATTTGGGGTTTCCATGAAGGTCTTTGAGAATGTAGCAATGGTTATTACTCTTTAATACTGCCGGACAATAAAAATCTTTTCTTGTTGCTGTAAAGTGTATTTTTTTTTTCTCAAACCAGGATGGGGTAACTTTTCCTCATGGCTGTAAAGCAACAGTCCCCAACCTTTTTTGCACCGTGGACTGATTTCATGCAAGACAATTTTTCCACGGTCGAGAGGAGGGACTGAAGTGCATAATCAATAAAGTGCATAATATATAATTAATTATTACATATACTAGTCTTTAAGCCTGTTACATTAACAGCTGCTAGAATAGATGTGTGTGTGTGTGTCTTTCTTTCTCTCTTCTTGGCCACTTTCTGTTTGTTTGTCTTTTTTCTTTATCTCTCTCTCCTTGGCCGCTGTCTGTCTGTCTTTCTTTCTGTCTGTCTCTTTCCTCAACTGTCTACCACCACCCCTTGCCTACTTCCACTGTCCAGTAGTAACCCTTTCTCCTTCCTTTTACCTCCCCCCTGTCCAGCAGCACCTCTTCCCTGCTCCCCTGTCCAGCAGTAGGCCTTCTCTTTCCCTGCTCCCCCTGTCCAGCATCAGTAAGCCCGGGCAGCCTTGGGGCTTTTGCTAGGCCAGCCCACCTGCATTATCGAAGAGGGCCAGCCAACCAAATGCCCAGCGGCTGCTGCGTTTGCTGGTCCAGGGGTGAGAAGAGGTGTCCCGGCAATGTAGGAGTCAAACCGCCACTACTGCTGAAGCCGTCCCATGCGCCGCAAGCTGCCCCATGTTCTGGAAATCAAATATGGCACAGAGGCATATCTCACGGATGTAGGGAACACGGATTTTCCACTGCACAGGTGCGATAAGGGTTTTATTATAGAGGATAATGTAAATGTAATTAATACATTTTATGTTATGCACTTTATTTCTATTATTATTACATAGTATTATATTAATACAACTCACCATAATGGCCCATCCTGCATTATGGACTCATCACACATGATCTCGATTCTTGACGAATTTGATGCTGATTTAGAAGATTTAGGGCTCCTTTTACAAAGGTGCGCTAGCGGTTTTAGCACGTACTTAGTGCGTGCTAAAATGCTGTGCATGCTAGCCGCAACCAACTGCTTTTAAGGAAGTGGTAATTTTTCAGCTAGCGCGCGCTAATCTTGTGCGTGCACTAAAAATGCTAGCACACCTTAGTAAAAGGAGCCCTTAATTTTGGTCACTATGGGGTTCAAAATAAAAAAAAAAAACGTCTAAAAAGTGTCCTAAATGGCTACTTGGACGATCAAAAAGCCTGATCGTCCAAGAACCCATAACCTAAGCTGAGGTACGGGGAATGGGGGTGGGGGTGGGGGTGGTCATGGGGTTGGCAGGGGGGGTCGTGGGTTGGCGGGGGTCCGATAGGGAGTTCATGGGGGCGGACGTTGGGGGAGGGGGGTTGTGTTGAAGGCAGGAGGGCCTTGGATCCCTACTGCCTGTATTGTAGTGGGGGGTGGGGGATAGGGGGCCCCCCTCCCCCTTGAAGGTCTGTTCCCCCCCCTTTGAAGGCCTGCTTCACCCTTTGAAGGCTTGTCCCCCCCCTTGAAGACCTATCCCACCCCTGAAGGCCTGTCGCAATCCCAACCCTTCTCTGATGTCAGAGGAGGGCCGGGACCGCGACGGAGGAACCAGCTCCGAAGCGGTACTAAGATCGCTAACACCTCGATCTTGCTTGCAGGCTGTTCCAGCTGGAAGGTAAACAGTGCGGGGGGGGGGGGGAGCGGAAGGCCGAGGGGGTGGGAGCCGGAAGCCGGACGCCAGGGGGGGGAAGGAGACAGCAACACTTCCTTTAGGGGGTGAGGGGGGAGGGTCAGGCGAATCAGGATGCCGTTTTTTTTATTTTGAACCGATTCAAATCAATTCACCCGAAGTGAATCGGTGAACCGATTTGAATCGTGAATCGGGCAGCACTAGGGGGAAGAGCTGCATGCTTGAAGGATACAACATTTCTCAATAGACAAAAGAGAATACATTTGGAAATACTGTACTTACAATCTAAAGGATACCAGATCACACACACATGAATTTTAAAAGTGGGTTAGTGGGGATGGATGTAATTGACATACAATTGTCAGCAGTGTTGTAGCCCCACATGAGAAGATTTGGTGTCTGACCTTCAGTTTAAAAATTAAAGAAGACCATTGCTTTAGTGTAAAACTGTGCTTCTGGATGAGTACAGTTTTCTGTGTGTCTGCAACTCTTTATGAATATGTTTTAACTAGATATCAAGGAAGGGCTGAAGGAGTTTGATTCTAATCCAATGTAACAGAAAAAAACATGTTTGTCTCATAGATGCTGACATTGTACATCTCAACCTCCAAGTCCAAATTTGTGTCCATTTAGACACAGAAATTTGATGTTTAATCTCTATGCCCCAAATGTCTCTCAGACCAGTGTTTGGTTTCTTTTTAATAAGTCCAGTTAATAATTTATACTATTGGGCAGCCTGATGACCCAGGAAGTCCGCCTGAAAGCATAAGAACTCCATACTATATTGCTTGCTAAGATTTTTCCATTCAGGGATCCCAGCCTGAATGGTCTGCTTCAATTGCAACCATCTAAAACTTTCTGATTTATTAAGGCCATATTTGTATTGCAATTGTGAAAACTCAAGCAGTTTACCATTAGAGATAACATCATTTAATAAACGTATACCTGCAATCATCCAATGCTTCCAGGCGACCTTTTCTCCGCCAATTTGAATCTTGGATTTCAGCCATATAGATTGATTTGTAGATTTGTAAATTGGAATAGTTGTTAAATTACTTACATAACACAATGTTTTCCATGTATCAGCTAATATTCTATTATCTTTACTGTAACTAGGCATTTTGATACTGAGCACATGGCAAAGGCGCAATGGAGACATGAGTTGCCATTCTAACCACAACCAATCTGGGAGTTTTTCCATGAGCTCTGGGAGGACCCAATACATACCCTGGCACAATATATAGGCTTGATGATACCTATAAAAACTGGAAAAATTTACCCCTCCCTCTGAAATTGGCCTTTGTAAAGATACCAAAGCAACTCTAGGAGTTTTACCCAGCTAAATAAATTTTATAAGAATGCTATTTAATTTTTTATAAAAGGACCCTTGAAAATAAACCGGCAACATACCCATCTGATAACAAACCACAGGCAAGATCATCATTTTAATAGTTTGGACTCTCCCTCACCATGAAAGATGTAAAGGATTCCATTGCTCACGCATTTCTGTTACCTTCTGTAATAAAGATTTTTCATTTATTTTCATTGTTTCTTCTAGAGTATTTTGAATCCAAATACCTAAATACTTTATTCCATCTTCCCTCCAAAGAAAGGGAAATGAATCAAATAAACCTTTTGTACAGTGGACATTAAGTGGAAGAATTTCTGATTTACTCCAATTTATTTTGTTGTTTTTTTTTGAATTCTTTATTTATTGGATTATTCATTACAATATCTTTGTAACAAACATACATGAATGAACACAAAAAATACAAAATGTAAATTCCCAAACGGGAATTAACATAATATATAAGGAAACTAATTCAACCATATCCTAGTCCACATTAAAGCTGATCGCCAGTACAAATAAAACATCAAAGCAAATCTTTCTATCTACTATCTAGGAACAGGCAAATGGCTATTATATGTATTATACATCATCCTCCAAAAATAAACTAAATATAAGAAATTAAACTTTCAACAAAGGTTTCTCTTTAATAAAATCTTCCACCTGGGCTGGATCAAAAAACACATATTTATCACTTCCATATGAAATCAGGCATTTACATGGAAATTTTAAAAAGAAAGTAGCTCCGACTGCCAAAACCTTTGGCTTTAGCTGAAGGAACTGTTTCCTCTTAAACTGGGTTTGTCTAGAGACATCTGGAAAAATTATCACCCGTTGACCACAAAACATCTCTTGCTTTTTCAGGAAATATAATTTCAAGATATCTTGTTTCTCAAGCTCTGTCTTGAAGGTCACGAGAAGGGTTGCTCGTTTCTCAATTATGTCCTTAGATGACTCCAAAAACTGTGATACATTCAAACTCTCAGGTGATACTATTCTATCCATTCCACCTTCCTCTACCTTTTCTTTGGAATCTCTTGAAATGTAATATAAATTATCGACCTCAAAGGTCTCCACTTTATTATAGTGTAATATCTCCCTCAAATACATTTTCAAGAGTTCCATTGAAGAAAGGTAATGTGTGGTGTGAAAATTTAACAAACGAAGATTCTTCACTCTAATAGCATTTTCCATTTTCTCTAATTTAGCATGTAACATCATACTATCCTTTATATTAGAAACAGCACTAGCTTGTAAATTACCTACTGCCTGATCTAACTTTTCAACCTTTACAGCTGTTTCTCCAATTTTATTATTTTGTTCTTTAATTTTCACAGTTACATCAGATGAAAATTGACATAAGTTCAAAACGGTTTTTTGTAAAGATGACTCTATTCTGTTAATACCAAGCCAAACATCATTTAGAGTGATCACTTTATCCCTGGGGAGAACATCCGAGCTTTGCCCAGTAATCATCTGCACTGGGGTTAGTTCTTTAGTTTGCCCCGGGGACTGTCCTGAAACCTCCAGACCAGATAATGACAATGATTGAGGGGGAAGAAGAAATTATTCCTTCCTTAAAAGGGGAAGGAGATTCTTCTAACCGTAATGAATATGATGGTTGAGGAGGTGGTGTTGGTTCCCCAGAAGATAAGGAGACAGCTTGAATATTAAAAGTTACCTGTTCCTCAACAGGAGGCAAGGTAGGAACCACAAGATGGCGATCCATCGGGCCTGTTGTTGCAGCAGATGGTATTGCTTTAGCTTTCCTCTTGCCCATGCTGAAGAATCAGTAGTCCTGCTCCCTGCTCCTCTTAGGCTCCGAAGGGGCTCAAAAGGGGCAAGCCCCTTTAGCCACGCCCCTTCAGCTCACGACCCAGGGCTCGCAACCGCGGGCCGCGTACCGCGGCTGGACCGCTTTTTAAAGGATTCTAAAAGGACCCTCTCAGCTGGAAGAAATCGGGCAGCTGCGGGACTGCCTGTCCCGATGGTAACAGTGCTAAACAGCACTAGCGACAGGCTCCCTCGGCGGCTGGACCGCTGTTTAAAGGATTCTAAAAGGACCCTCTCAGCTGGAAGAAGTCGGGCAGCTGCGGGACTGCCTGTCCCGATGGTAACAGTGCTAAACAGCACTAGCGACAGGCTCCCTCGGCGGCTGGACCGCTGTTTAAAGGATTCTAAAAGGACCCTCTCAGCTGGAAGAAGTCGGGCAGCTGCGGGACTGCCTGTCCCGATGGTAACAGTGCTAAACAGCACTAGCGACCCCAATTTATTTTGTAACCTGAAAATTTTCCAAATTTCTCAATCAGTTCAAGTAAATAAGGAATGGTTGTCACAGGATTTCTCAAACAGAGCAATATATCGTCCGCATAAGCAGAGACCTTATATTCCCAATCTCTACGAGGAATACCCTGCATCTCCTCTGTTTGCTGAATAGCTAATAATAAGGGTTCCAATACAATATCAAAAAGCAGAGGAGATAAGGGACAACCTTGTCTAAACCCCACTTTGCAACCTAAAACTTTCTGAAAAATTATTATTAATATACAGTTTAGCAACAGGGGAGCTATACAATGTTTGAACCATTTGTATAAATCCTGAACCTATGCCAAACCACTCCAACGCTTGATACATGAAGGTCCATTCAACTCGATCAAAGGCCTTCTCTGCATCTAGGGATACAGAAAAAGCCGGATCATTTCAGGCTTTTGACAGATTTAACATATGTAAAGCCAGCCTAGTATTATTAGAAGAATGTCTTTGAGCAACGAATCCTGTTTGGTGCATTCCAATAATAAAAGGGAGAGTTTTAGCCAAACATATAGCTAAAAGATTTCCATTCCACATTAATTAAAGAAATAGGCCTGTAATTTGAAACCAGTGTAGGATCTTTATTTGGCTTTGGCAAAACTATAGTTAACAATTCTGCCATGGTACCTGTAATGCAACCTTTAGTTAGCTGATTCTGATATAAATTTAACAAATATGGTCATAGGATAATTTGAAATGATTTATAAATCTCTACTGTAAAACCATCTCCACCTGGAGCGGATCCAACTCTAAAGGGACTACAATGCTGCTTTCAATTCTTTTATTGATATTGGCTTTTCTAAGCTTTCTTTTATATGCTCAGGAATTTTCGGTCCCTTAATTAATTTTAAAAATTCCAATCCATCCTTTTTGTTATCTAAATAAGGCTCAGAAGAATACAAATCTTTATAAAAATGTAAAAATTGTTTTAAAATAGGACCAATTTGGGTAAAAGAATTCCCTTTTTCATCTATCGCCACTACTTTTGGTTTTCGTTTTTTTGCATTTAAATAATTTGCCAGTAGTCTTCCTGCCTTATTTGAATTTGCATAATACAATGCCTGTTGGGGAAATAAATCTTTCCTTATCATTTTAGAAGAAATCTCATTATATTTCCCTTTAGCTTTCAAGAGATCTTGTAATGTGGAATATTCCCATTTATCAACCAATTTTGATTCTAATATCTTTATATCTTGTTCCAAATTATAAAATTGTTTTTTAATTTGCTTTTTAATGAATGCCGAAAAAGAAATAATTTGACCTCTCATGGTTGCCTTAAAAGCATCCCACAGCGTTTCTATAGAGATATCTTCTACATTTTTAATTTGAAAATAATCATTTATTTTCAACTGTATTTCCTCTATAAAATTTGGTTCTGTCAGGCAATGTATTATCAAATTTCCATACCGATCTATTATCTTCTTGGTCAGTTATTTTCATTTTAATCCACACCCCACCATGATCAGATAAAATAATTGGATCAATGGAGGCTTGTGTTACTTACTGAATTAATGTATTTGAAACAAATATATAGTCTATTCTTGAAAATGATTTGTGTACATGGGAACAAAACGAAAATTCTCGTTCATTAAAATGAAATATTCGCCATATATCTTTCAAATCACAATTTTGTACCAAATTATCCAATCCTAATGATTTCATAATTCTGCTAGGTTTTTTGTCCATTAAAGGATCAATAACAGCATTAAAATCCCCTGCCACAACTAAATTAGAAGCAGCCAGTGGTAACAACAATGGATGTAGAGATTTAAAAAATTCAATCTGATTCGAATTAGGTGCGTATACATTGTATATATAGTCATTGTATATATAGTCATCCCATAGTCATTTCTACATATATCCATCTCCCTGCAGGATCAGCAGCAATCAATTTAAATATAGCATTACATTTTTTATGAACTAATATTGCTACACCTGCTTTTTTTTCACAGCAGGGGCAAAGAAACAATGTTTTATCCAATCCCGTTCTAGCTTTTTAGACTCTAAATCTGATAAATGGGTCTCTTGGATAAAACATATATCTATGTTTGTTTTAAAAACAATAATGTTTTCTTCCTTTTTATTGGGTGATTGAGACCATTAGCGTTTAATGAGAATAATTTAAGCTCCATTTAAATATTTATTCCTATTACATTTGAACTTCAACAGAAGCTTGATGATTTTATAATTTTTCTGTATAAAATTATTTTCCCTTAAATTACAATAATAAACATCCCCTCTTACCCTTGATTCATTAAAATTTATATATATGATTACAAAATCCCTTCCCTTCCCCCTCCCATATCCCTCCCCTCTTTATAATATGATAACTTAAAGACATAAGATCAGACCAGCTATCCCACTCCTCCCCCAAACATACTCTTTACTATTTCTCTTCAATATATATATATATATATATATATATATATATATATATATATATATATATATATATATATATATATATATATATAAATTGATCCGTTCATATATTTTAAAAACCCCTTTGCTTATTCATATAATTATTTCCCTATGCCATTACATATGGTCTGCAGAATGTAGTGGCGTACCTAGCATATGTGACATCCGGGGCCCATCATTTTTTTGACACCCCTCCATCTATATAAAAAATATGATTTTTAGTAACAATCCACATATCGCACAAGAGTGTACCTAGGAAAAGGCCGCTCTTAAACACTTCAGTGAGCACTAGACCACCAACACAAACATTGTAAAACTAAACATGCCAGATCCCGCACAGTCAATTGATCCTGCAGTCAATGCCAACTGAAAACTATGTCCTTTTCATACACACAGAACAGAGATACACCCTTGCCCAATATGGAATAATCACAAACTAAAAATAGAAATATGTGGACAAAAGTTAAACTGAACCACCAAGAAACCAGACTCTGCATAAAATGCAACACCACAACATCACAAAAACAGTGACACATATCCCCTAATACTGTGCAAAATATGAAGACAGTAGATGTAAATTTGAAAAAACTAATACATAACAATCACCATTTTACAAATTAACAAATAAAAATAAAACAAATAATGAGAAATAAGAAAATACCATTTTATTGGACTAATCCATTTTTCAATTAGTTTTCAGAGGCCAAATCTCTCTTCAGAACAGTACAGTATATTGCTGTTATGCTATCCTGTCCTGAGGAAAGGGGTTTAGTCCAAAATGTGCCTTATTTCCATTTCCTATTTATAAACTTTTATCAATACAGTTACAATACTACTTGATTCTAAGTAAAGCAACAAAAAAAATCTTTCTACCTTTTGTCGTTTCTGCTTTAATCATCTATTTGCTCTCTTTTTTCTATACAGAGTTTGTCCTCTCTCCATTCCATGCAACATCTGCCCTCTCTTTGCCCCTTCCACCCAGCTTCTGCCCTCTCTCTCTCTGCCCCTCCCATCTACTGTCCACCCTCTCTCTCTTCCATATGGTATCTTCCCTCTTTCTATGTCCCTTCAATAAACTGTATATCCGGAGTCCCTTCTCTTCTTTGCACATGATTCATTTCAGCTTCACCCCCTCTCCATTTCTCTGTCTCCACCCCCTCCCCTATGCTTTGGCATCTCTCTCTTTTTCTTTTCCTTTCCTTCCTTCCTTCCCACTCCACACCATGGTGTGGTATCGCTATCTCCTTCCGTTCGGTCCCCCATGCCATGACATCTCTTCCTCCCCCTCCATGGTCTGATATCTCCTTTCTTTTTTTTCCTTTCCCTCCCTTCCATGGACTTGGCATCTCTGGTTCCTCTCCCTTGTCTTCCTTCTCCCTCCTTCCCTCTTTCTCCCAATTGGAAGCAGCAGCATTTCTCCTCCCTTCCCTGTGCGCAGCAGCATTTCTCCCCCCCCTCTTTCCCTGTGCAGCAGCATTTCTCCCCTTTTCCCTGTGCAGCAGCAGCATTCCTCCCCCCTTGTCTGTACAGCATTTCTTCCTCCCCTTTCCCTGTGCAGCAGCAACATCTCTTCCCTGCCCAGCATGTCTAGCCAGTTCCCCTGCTTAAAGCCGTGGGCGTCTACACATCTCATGATCCACGGCTGAGTTGGAAGCCTTCTCTCTGACGTCGTGATGTCAGAGGAAATGCTTCTGATGCAGCTGCGGATTCCATAAGGAGCTGACGCCCGCGGCTTTCAGCAGGGGTGCCGGCCAGAAGTGAAACAACTGCCGGAGGGTACAAAAGCTGGGACGGACACCACTGTTTACGGCAGGGGTGCTCACACTTTTTGGGCTTGCGAGCTACTTTTAAAATGACCAAGTCAAAATGATCTACTAACAATAAAATTTTTTAAAAACCATAAAGCAAACTGTACGCAGAGAAAATGTTAATTATCATTTATATTCGGGGGGATTTTCAATGAGGTCAAGACAGAAGACTGTGCAATGTCACCTTAGAAACAACTATACAAAAATAGACAAATACCCTGCCCTTTTTACTAAACCGTGATAGTGGTTTCTAGTGCAGGGAGCTGTGCTGAATGCCCCGCGCTGCTCTCAATGCTCATAGGCTCCCTGTGCTAAAAACCGCTATTGCGATTTAGTAAAAGGGAGCCATAGTGCAAAATATAGACAGCAGATATAAATTCTCAAAATGAACACTTTTTGATGACTAAATTGAAAATAAAATCATTTTTCCTACCTTTTTGTCTGGTGATTTCATGAGTCTCTGGTCCTTCTTCTGTAAAGCCAATATTTCTTTCTTTCTGCCTTTCTTTCTCCTCCTGCCCCCTCTTTCTTTCTCTCTCCCCCTGGTCCCCCTATTTATTCCTGCCTTTCTTTCTCTCTCCCCCTGGCCCCCTCTTTATTTTTGCCTTTCTTTCTCTCTCCCCCTGGCCCCCTCTTTATTTCTGCCTTTGTTTCTCGCTCCCCCTGGTCCCCCTCTTTCTTTCTGCCTTTCTTTCTCTCTCCCCCTGCTTGCCTGTCTTTCTTCCTAGGAGTGTCTGTTTGCATCAATGGATATGAGGTGCAAATCCTCGCACCTAAAGTTAGACAAGGATAGGGTGGCCAGATTTTCCAATTTGAAAATCCAGATCACTAGACTCGCCCCAGGCCCACCCAGTTTTTCCCATCCTCTCCCTGTAATGCCCTAAATCCCACATAAGTCCCTCCCTAGGCCCCCTCACGTCCTCCATTGTCTGCTCTTGTCGGGCAGCGAGGAAGTGCATGCATGTGCAGATGCTGCGTGTGATGTCATTATTAAAATTCTCAATAAAAATTTTGAACTAAGAATGCAAATACTTTGCATGTGAGCAAAGAAGCACCGAGGAGAGGTCAGGGTCAGTATTAAGAGGAAAGATGAGAGGTACACAGTAACATAGTAAATGACGGCAGATAAAGACCTGAACGGTCCATCCAGTCCGCCTCTTAGTTATTCTCATTAAAAATACATGATTGTCTCTTCTTTGACTAATATCCACCTGGTATTGTCCTAGGTGCCAGCTGCTGAAGTTGCCATCTAAGCTCCCTCAAGCCTATCCAACCAACCCTTTGTTTGCAGGATATCTACTGTAAAGTCTGGCCAGTAATGTGCTCATGAAAGAGACTCTGAAGGCTAGATGCACTAAAGCCTCCAATCATCTAACAATTGTTACTAAACTTGTTTAACTCACGAGAACTGACAACAGACATTCAGAAAGCGGTGCAGGGCTAGGCTGGAGGGCGAAAAACTCGCTAGTGCCCTGCACCACTGGCCGTGATATTGGATAAGGCATCCGGCAGCCATCCTGCAAGTGAGAGACACGACGAGCCAGGATTTTAAAAAGGTACAGTGGGGGGAGGGAGGATTTTAAAACATACAGGGGAGGACATAGGGCTCCTTTTACGAAGGTGCACTAGGGCCTTAACGCGCGGAATAGTGTGCTCTAAATTGCCACGCACGCTAGGCACGATCTCCTTTTGAGCATACAGTACATTTTCAGCTAGCGCAAGCTATAGCGTGCGCCAATCCGATGCATGCACTAAAAACGCTAGCGCACCTTCGTAAAAGGAGCCCTTAGTGTTGATGTTTATAGATAGGCCACCCCATTTAAGCAAGCCGCAACCCATAGGCAGGTTTGCAAGATCAATGTATAAGCCACAGCCTATCGTTGGGAAAATAGGATGTATAAGTTCCACAAGAAAAAGTCTACAAATCATTAGTCATTCAGATTTAGGAAAACCATCACTTATCTCTGATCTTATGAGATCTTTCTGAGAAATGTGGCCTAGGTTAGTGACTGTTGGAGATATGATGCATTGCTTGATTGATCTTTGATCTAATTCAGTATGGCACATCTTACATTTTTATGATGTGTTCCTATGAGAACCCCAAGACTGTTGTACTTGATAACAATTCTTCTTTCCATATAGAATGCATATTTTCCAGTTTCTGCTACTTGTCCAATAAAGTTGTGGAAGTTAAAAATTGAACCTTATATATGAAGAATTTGGGTTTAGCTCTTTGTTTATTTTCATATAACACTGCTATAGTGCTGTGATAGCAGGAGAGTAGCAAAGCAATCAATTTGAACACTTAAAAACTGATTGTACAAGTGATGTTTTCCATCTCTGACCTAAACAATCACAGGAATGGCTCTTTCTAATACAGCTACCTGGATGCATGTTTCGTAATGTGAACATACTTTTAGCCGCATTGGAAACTTGCAGTTAATACGTTTTGCCCATTTACAAGGTGAGTGCTGAAGAAATCTCAGCCCAACCAACCAACTTCCTAAATTTTGACTATTATTTTGTCACTGTAGCTGAAAAGAGTGTTATCTTATTTTTAAACAAATAACAATTTACATTCCACATATCCTACAATTCTGTGTGGATTACAAATTATTCAGGTATGCAAGCATTTTCCCCCTAACTGTCCCAGTGGGCTCCCACTCTATCTAATGTAGCTGGGGCAATGGGGATTAAGTGACTTGTCCAGGGTCACAAAGAGCAGTGCAGGATTCAAACCCACAACCTCAGGATGCTGAGGCTGTAGCTCTAACCACTGCACCACACACTCACACTTAGTTTGTTAAGTGTCAATTTGCAGAAATTAAATTCTGTTTTGACATCTTTTCAGATCATTGATTGAACCATATTCACGTCATTCTCTTCTTGGTTGGGCTGAAAACTTTTCAGCACCACCTTGTACATAAATGTCTACCTAGTCAAACACCTTTGAAAATTGCTCTCTATAGTATTTTAAACCTAATAGACATTTTTAAAAACAGAAATGGTAAAGAAATAGAGGTTAACATAAATAGAGGTTAACAAAAAATAGAGGTTAACATATATTACCATGGAAAGGCTGAACACCATGACTAATTCCTGTCACAGGAGTAGAGCAGCACAGGCTGTACCGAGGTCAAGAGGCACATTTGTGGTAACAGTTCTTTCTGATTTTGGATTATTATGTACTTTGAATAATTTTGTTTTGCCAGCTGAGTGGACAGAGATCTTCACACGTTAAAATTCAAAGAGGAATATAAAAAATCCCTGTTAAACAAAATAATTTGCCACGTCATGCACTTCAGTGAGAACTGTTGAGTTTTGCTTCACCGAGATCTGTGAGTGATCATGAGGGGCATTTTTGATGGGATGTCTAAATCCAACTTTGTATAAATATATGCCTCAGTTGTGTCTTCAATCATATCATGTATTGAAATTGTCTACAATAGTTTGTTTTAAGGACTCACATTACATGATACATATTCTGATGTTGTTTGTATATTTTTGTGTATGGACCTTCAGACCACCGTCAGGGTAAAAACCTCTGACCACAGAACTCTTCGTTGGTCCAACCTTTATTATTTTGTAAATACTTTTTAACTTAATTTTATCTTAATTTTTTACTAAACTTTAAGAGCCATCAGACTGTCACTTAGCTTTAGCTTAAAGTGATACCGCCCGGTCTTCACCTTTCCGGACTTGCATGTTTCACAGAAGTAAACTTTCTTCAGGGTCGAGAGAGCTACAATAAAACAACAACTGCCTCATTTTCTCATATTCATAAAGACAACCTTACACAACCATAATGCCCCTATTTCCACACATCACAACTACAGAGCATAGAAAAAGAACTGTGCTTACCGAATAAGGGAGCTAATTCAGCGATGTAACATGGCCGCGGTTTGTAAAAGTTGAGGTTAAATACAGCTGGCCTCACGCACATCGCTCAACGTAAGATGACACCACCGGCCAAAACGTACCAGACGTGTGACGTCATCACACGTCAGTGCGGGGCTCAGCTCACAGAGAATAGCTGTCAAACTGGCTCTTCATAAAATGGACAGCCATTCAATTTCTTCATTAAGTCCGGCTAGGACAAGGGACTTAAGCTTGAAAATCCATTTCTGTTCCTTATATGCCAAGGCTTTATGAAAATTACCTCCCTCCCACCCTACTGTCACAGAATCAATGATCCTCCATTTAATATCAACCCACTGATGCCCCATAAGTTGCCAATGTTGCACCAAGGGGGCAGTGTTCCGTTCAGTGCATACCCGAGATTTATGTTCATTTAACCGGACCATAATGGAGCGTATCGTACGCCCAATGTAAATTTTATTGCAGGGGCATTGGATCAAATATATGACCCCCGTCGAATCACAAGTGGTAGAGACCTGACTATAGTATCTAGTCCCCGTAACTGGATGCTCCCAATATGGGCCAGTCATAGTTAAATAACACCACTGACATCTGCAAAAACTGGTGTGCGTACCCCTAGTGGGTACCCACATAGGTTTGGTTTTAACCAGTTCTCCGATGTTCCTAGTGCATTTGTAGGAAAATATGGGTTTGTAAGGGCAATCAGGGACCGCTAACTTGGCAACATGCCAGTGTTTAAGAATTACTTTATTGATTCTAGACGAAAGGGGGGTAAATTTCTGAACGAATATTAGTCCCAGGTTTTCCTTGTCTTGCTGGTAATTCAAAAGAAGCTCCCGTTGTGCAAATTTAGCTCTGATGTAAGCTTGCTGAATGATCCCCCTGGGATATCCCCGTTGATGGAACCGATCCTTCATCTCTTTCGCTTGTATTTTAAAATCATCGGTAGATGAACATATCCTACGATAACAAAGGAATTGGCTAATCGGAAGGCTGTTTTTCAAACGATATGGGTGGAAACTGTGACAGCGTAATAAACTATTTCTATCAGTCCCTTTCCGATATAAAGATGTTTTAAACCCATTGCCCTCTTTTTGGATCATAATGTCCAAGAACGCTATCTCCTTGGTGTTTATTGTTGCAGTGAACTTATTAGGTAACATATCATTAAGACCTGCAATAAAAATGTCCAAATCATGTATAGAGGCAGTCCATATCTGGAAGATATCGTCGAGGAATCTTTTCCATATGAAAACATTCTTAAACCCTTCAGATTTGTAGATATATTTTTCTTCCATGTTTGCCATGTACAAGTTGGCAATGGACGGTGTCACCGAGGCGCCCATGGCGATCCCATGGATCTGTTCAAAGAATTCTCCATTGAACCAAAAGTAGCTTCTGGTAAGCACCAGTTTGGCCAACTGTATCAGGAAGTCCGTGGAGATTCGAGAATGCAAAGTTTTTTTTATCAAAAATATTCTTTAACAATTCAAGTGCTTCATTGTCTGGAATCATAGTGTATAGAGAAGCCACATCAAGCGTGACCAAAATCCAGTCTTCCCTTGCTGTTATAATAGCTGTCAAAATATTCAGCATATGGGTAGTGTCTTTAATGTAAGACTGTATCTTCCCCACTTCCTCCCTCAAAAAGATGTCTATAAACTTTGACAACGGCTCCAAAGTAGAGTGTTCCATGGAGACTATGGGACGCCCCGGAGGGCATAGAAGATATTTATGTATTTTTGGCAAAAAATATATTAGAGGGGTAACTGGAAAATTTTCTTTAAGAATTTCTAGTTCATTGTGGGTAATCATCCGATTCTTATAACTCAAGGTCAAAATTTGAGCAATTTCAGTCTTAATATCATTGGTTGGATTCATAGGCAAGCGTCTGTAGTGATCTGTGTTATTCAATTGTCTGTATGCTTCAGCATTGTATTGTTCTCTGGATTGAATACCCATCACCCCTCCCTTATCGGCCCGAGAAATCCGATTCAAAGGGTCCTCCCTTAATTGGAGAATCATAAGGGCTTCTTCATGAGTTATATTACGTGTATTGTGATGGCTCCCCGATAAGTTCTCAATGATTTCTAATTCCTGAAAAACCAAATCTCTGAATGTTAAAAGATTTGGGTGAAACGGTCCAGGAGGGGACCAATGGGATTTGGGAGCTACAATAGACCCATCATTAGTCATCTCATGTTCAGAAAAGAAGATCCTTAATTGTAAATTGCGTAAAAGGCGATATATAGATAATCTAGTCTCAAAAGGCTCATATATGGGGGTGGGAACAAACCCCAGTCCCAAATTTAACAGTTGAATCTGACCATCTGTAATTTATATGCCTTGGCATATAAGGAACAGAAATGGATATTTAAGCTTAAGTCCCTTGTCCCAGCCGGACTTAATGAAGAAATTGAATGGCCGGGTTAACAGCTATTCTCTGTGAGCTGAGTCCTGCACTGACGTGTGATGACGTCACAAGTCAGATACGTTTTGGCCGGTGGTGTCATCTTACGTTGAGTGATGTGCTTGAGGCCAGCTGTATTTAACCTCAACTTTTACAAACCGTGGCCATGTTACATCGCTGAATTAGCTCCCTTATTCGGTAAGCACAGTTCTTTTTCTATGCTCTGTAATTTTGATGTGTGGAAATAGGGGCATTATGGTTGTGTAAGGTTGTCTTTATGAATATGAGAAAATGAGGCAGTTGTTATTTTATTGTAGTTCCCTCGACCCTGAAGAAAGTTTCCTTCTGTGAAACATGCATGTCAGGAGAGGTGAAGACTGGGCGGTATCACTTTAAGCTAAAGCTAAGTGACAGTCTGATGGCTTTTAAAGTTTAGTAAAAAATTAAGATAAAATTAAGTTAAAAAGTATTTACAAAAATTTACAAAATAATAAAGGTTGGACCGACGAAGAGTTCTATGGTCAGAGGTTTTTACCCTGATGGTGGTCTGGAGGTCCATACACAAAAATATACAAACATCAGAATATGTATCATGTAATGTGAGTCCTTAAAACAAACTATTGTAGACAATTTCAATACATGATAAGTCCAACTTTGGACATTTTCCACAAGACGTCCGAAGTCGAGGATGAACAAATGTCCATTTTCAAAACCAGCAAAACCGATAGATGTCTACATTATTTTTTAACATCGTCTAGTAAGATGTCTTTGATAACAGAACATCTGACCTTAAAATGCCTAAATTTTTTTGCTATTTTTGACGACAGAAACGTCCAAGTACAAAACATCCAAATCCAGACCATTTGGATGTGGGACGGGCCAGCATTGTATGCTGGCTTTGTACTATGTGAGTTGTTTCTCCTTGTTGATGCAGCTGTTTGAACATTCTGACCAATGTAGCAGTCGTCTAGAGAAAACTACTTACCTGAATTCAGGAAGAATAAATATGACTATGTTTTTGAAGAAATAGATGATAATGACTTTGTGTTGTTTTTGATTCCATCTTGGAATCCAGTCCTGCAGGGTGGCTCCTTTTCCGGGCCACACGTCTGGGTGCTATTGGTGAAAGGTTCCATTGTGATAGTTATACAGGATTGTTCTGCATTACAGTGGGCCACATAAATTTTGGTGTCAGAAGTGGGATATAGCACCTCCTGCAGGACATCCGAGGAACTGCAATTTAAAAAAAAAAAAAAAAAGGAAAAATATTTTTTTCTTTTGCTGCGCCATTTTGTTGGACTGGCGTGTCTTGGATGTTCTTTGAAGATTGTTGAACTATTGACCATATTGTTTTGTTTGGGAGAAACCTTTTGTTTTGAAAGACTTTGGCTGGGGTTCCTGTGTCCAAGACTAAGGAGGAGTTTCCAGACGGAAACCGGAAACCAAGAATCCAAAACAACCGCATATCCTGTAGAGGACAGCGTGGAGTGCAGTTCGTGGTCGGAGGAGGAAGGAGACAGACCGGAGTTCCAGTCTTCCAGAGCCGAGTTCCAGGAGAACCCAGAGGAACCAGTGGACCGAGCCGGAGACCAGTTCCAGACCGGATACAGCACGGGCGGTGCACCCAATCAGCACGAATGCGAAGACTCACCAGTACCTCCGGTAAGAGGACCTAGGGGTAGCTGGTGAGGATAAAGTGGTGTTGGTTGGGGAGGACTGGAAGCTGGGGAGGCTAGCAAGGGGAGGACACTATTACCAAGCGGCCACACTTGGGTTCCTTCTCTTGTTGTTTTGTTTTCTAGGTTTTGCTATGGAGCAGACCCAGATATTGGCGGCATTAGCTGGCGAACGTCAGAGACAGGCTGAGGAGCTAAAAGGCATCCTAAGGACCAGCGAGGAGCGTTGGCAAGCCAGCCAGGACACTATGCTACGCCAACACGGAGAACTGCTGGCGAGCATGCAAGAACAGTCAAAGATTTTTGCTCAGATCTTACAGCAGACCACAGCGCAACCGCTTCATACGGGAATGCAGGGTATGCTACCTCAGACCCCGGTAGGATTGGCTACTTTATCTAATGTAAACCTGTGCAAGATTGCGCCCGGAGATGCTCCAGATGATTTTCTATACTCATTTGAGCGCATAGCGGTAGCGGCAGGATGGCCTCAGGAACAGTGGGTCTTTAGACTGTTGCCCTGCTTGGCTGGGGAATCCCTAGCCGCCTTTCAAATTCTAGGGCCGGAGCAGGCCAACAATTACCTGGCTGTAAAAACCCATATCCTAGATTACTTGGGATTTACCGGGGAACATTATAGGCAGAAGTTTAGGGCCACCCAAATGCTACATTCTGAAAGGCCTAAAGCACTACTCCAACGCATTACCAAGTTGGCAGAAAAATGGTTGCACCCTTTTCTGAATGATGCAAGGGCACTATTTGGCGAAATAGTGAAGGAACAATTGTTGGAAGCGGTCCCTAAAAATATTAAATCATGGATAAAAAAACAAAACTGTAAAACCCTGGGACAGGTGCTAGAAGTAGCGGAGGCTTATCTTGACTCTCAAGAACTCATAGAAGGCTCAGGTATAAAACAAGCTAACTCATTTAGACAGAATCCTGTAGAAGCGGATAAGAATTGGAATAAGAAAGTCCCATGTAAAGATTCTCCATCCCCCTCCTCCAGAACTAACATACAGGCAAATGGAAGAAAATGTTATAGGTGTGGTAGATCAGGACATTTACAAAAGTTCTGCCAGGAGAGAAGGGATTTTGTGGCTCTACAGGAGTCTAAGGGATCAGACGAGCTAAAATGTCAGGTCCCGGTTTGGCTGGCGGGTAAAAGGATACAGGCCATGATCGATACCGGAGCGGAGCAATCGGTAGTTTCCAGATTACTCTGGAGGCAGTGTGAGACTTCCAACCCTAGGAAGGGAAAAGGAAATAGAATAGATGTAAGATGTGTGCATGGAGATTTAAGAAGGTATCCTTTGGGCAAGATAGCATTTGGTTATGATAGGAAAATGTATGACCTATCAGTGGCTATCATAGAAGCCTGTCCCTTTCCTTTAATTCTAGGAAGGGATTGGTCAGGATGGAAGGAAGCAGTAAAAAGAATTAATCTGGAAAGGGGTAAAACCAAAGTAACGTCCAGTTCACATCCTAAACTCGTGTTGGGAGCACAGGTTAAGGATGGGTATGGGAATAGGAAGGAGAAAAAACAAACAAAACGATTTTCTTCGTCTAACGGTGGACCAGGATGGCGGCCCACACTTAGGTGGGTCCCACTTTCCGATAAGGCTAAAACACCCACTCAAGCATACGCTAAAGCGGCGGGCTATGATATTTATGCGGCTCATGACCAGGTCATTCCCGCGAAAGGTAGGGCGTTAGTTAAAACAGACTTACAAGTCTCACCTCCCCCAGGATCTTATATTTGAATCGGACCCCGGTCAGGGTTGGCCATGGAACATTGCCTCGATGTGGCAGCAGGAATTATTGACCCTGATTATAGAGGCAATGTTTCTGTCCTTCTGGTAAACCAGGGGGATAGTGAATATAAGGTAGCGTGTGGGGACAAGGTAGCCCAAATGATATGCGAAAGAATTTGGCACGCAAGGTTGGAGCGTTGGGTTCACCTTAGGGAAACCAGTAGGGGTAATAAAGGTTTTGGTTCCTCAGGGGAAAACTCCCTTAGAGAGAAGACAAAGTCAGAAATTAACTCGTGCCCGGACAGCAAAGGAGGTGACTTTAAGGAAAGTGTGATACACCTCCAGCAGGAGATAATGTCTTTACGTAATAATATCCAGGAGTTCACGGTCCGGCAGGAATCTCAGTGGAAAGACGAAATGAGAGCACTGAGAGAGGAATGCTTGGATGTTGTGTCCAAATCCGTCCCTGTAGATAAGTCACCAGTCAATACTGGCATGGTAGAGTTAAAAGAAAGTTTAAAACAGGAGATGATAGCCCAGGGACAACAAATGGACAGTTTAAAGAAGTTAGTTGACCAAGTAAAAACTCAGATGCAAGAGATTGAGACCCAGGTAACTGATGATCAGGTCGGTCGAAAAGAACTCTTACAGCAACTAAAAAAATTGCAGGCCGAACAGGAACTTTGGGCTAGCCAAGGCATTGAACCCACTACTCTGAGTAAACAAAACCTGAAGAATAAAGCCCAGATAGAGCATCAAGCTGTTCAACTAGGCAATATTAAGGACTCAGTGCAACACGTGGGGGGTAGTGTTACCCACTTCCAAGATCAAGTCCAGGAACGTTTTGAGGAATTAGCGCAGGTTATGACAGCTATAACTAGCAGAATTGACGACTTAGAGGAGACTGAGGTTCGTACAGGAAGGATAGAGACTGAAGCGTTGAACCCGACAGTTTTGCGTTGGCCCGAGGATTTTGATAATCTGTGCCCTAGTTCTCGCCCTGAAGGGAAGAAAGATCGCACCCGAAAACACCGGTAATTCTGATGCTTATAGGGATAGGCATCGTCTAAGGGTGGGGGTATGTGACCAGCCAGATATTCTACCTGCTCAGGTCCCAGTTAGGACAGAGGAAAAAGTGGAAGAAAAGAAATCCTGGAGAGGAATTGGGAAGGGACAAGTAGTTCCTGAACATAATAATAACACTGTCCACCGGGGGAGCCCAAGAGGCCCTTGGAACACTGCCAGGGCTGACAAAGCAGGGCGTTTCCCCAAGGTACTTAAACCTGTGGGTAAGAACAGAGAGGGAAGCCAGCTAGGGAGGAGGTTTAATCCTTTCCTCCCTAAAGAATCCTCTCAGCCAAGCAGGAGCAATGGCCCCGTTCCAATGGAGGTGCTAGAGGAAGGTCAGGTTGAAGATCCTGTGTTCCCTGAAGAGTTACCTATGGAATTGGAGGAAGGTTGGTCAGAATTTGCTCCTCAAGTCACTGAAGCAATGCAGGTGGACTTTGCCTCCATTTCCAAACAGTGAGTGTGATTTTGAATGCTGGACTGTTTAGAGAATGTTTTGCTTTTTTGCTCTTGCTATTTTTCTTTTCACAAGCTTGGGAGTGATTAATGGGGAGAGGTTTTGCTGTTATCCTGGGTGGGAACTGTGAGAGTCAAACTAATGACTGTCTGAGTGCAAAACCTATCACTCCCTCGTTTTCCTGGCAATATGGAACTAGCCAGAGGCTTGTAGAAACTGTGGCACTTCTGGGAGGTGAAGATAAATACCTAAGACTGTATTGTTGTTTTTTTTTTTGTGATTTTGAAAATTGCCTGCTTTTGTAGCAGCCAGTGTTTGGTTTGAGTTGGACTACAAACGCTGAGCACAGCTGAAGTGGCCTCAGTTCTGAAGGCAAGGCAAAGACTGGTTTGTATGCTGGCTTTGTACTATGTGAGTTGTTTCTCCTTGTTGATGCAGCTGTTTGAACATTCTGACCAATGTAGCAGTCGTCTAGAGAAAACTACTTACCTGAGTTCAGGAAGAATAAATATGACTATGTTTTTGAAGAAATAGATGATAATGACTTTGTGTTGTTTTTGATTCCATCTTGGAATCCAGTCCTGCAGGGTGGCTCCTTTTCCGGGCCACACGTCTGGGTGCTATTGGTGAAAGGTTCCATTGTGATAGTTATACAGGATTGTTCTGCATTACAGTGGGCCACAACATGCATCACATTACACTTATCCACGTTGAACCTCATCTGCCATGTCGATTCCCATTCCTCGAGCCTGATTAGGTCACATTGCAGATCTTCGCAATCCCCCTGTGTCTTCACTACTCTGAATAACTTTGCATCATCTGCAAATTTAATCACCTCACTCGTCGTACCAATGTCTAGATCATTTATAAAGATGTTGAAGAGCACGGGTCCAAGCACCGAGCCCTGCAGCACCTCACTGGTGATGCTCCTCCAGTCCGAGTATTGCCCATTTACCCCCACTCTCTAGATCCTGCCAGTTTTTAATCCACGTGAATATTTCACCTTCAATTCCATGGCTCACAATTTTCCAAAGTAATCGTTCATGCATAACCTTGTCAAACGCCTTCTGAAAATCTAGATATACAATGTCGACTGGGTTGCCTTTGTCTATCTGTCTGTTTACTCCCTCAAAGAAGTGTAGCAAGTTCATCAAACATGATCTGCCTTTGCTAAAACCGTGCTGACTGGTCCTCATCAGCCCATGTCCGTCAAGGTGATCAATGATGCGGCCCCTTTATCAGCGCCTCTACCATCTTACCCAGTATCGAGGTCAAACTCACCCGTCTGTAGTTTCCCGGATCTCCCCTCGAACCTTTCTTGAAGATCGGTGTAACATTCGCCACCTACCAATCTTCCGGAATCCTTCCTGATTTGATCGACAGATTGGCTATTAGTTGAAGCAGTTCAGCTATGGCCCCTTTCAGTTCCTTGATGATCCTTGGGTGGATGCCATCCGGTACAGGGGATTTATCCCTCTTAAGCCTATCAATCTGTCTACACACCTCGTCTAGATTGACCGTCAATCCTGTCAGCTTTCCGTCTTCATTTCCGGTATATAGCCAGATGGTTCCGGTATACTGTGTAAATCTTCTTCGGTAAATACAGATGCAAAAAATGTGTTCAGTTTGTCGACGATTGCTTTGTCCTCTTTTAGCGCTCCCTTTATTCCATGGTTACCCAACGGTCCCATCGCTTCCTTCACGGGTCGTTTCCCCTTGATATATCAAAAGAACGGCTTGAAGTTTTTCGCCTCCTTGGCTATTTTTTCCTCATAGTCTCTTTTGGCCCCTTTTATCGCCTTATGGCGCCTGCGTTGATATTGTTTGTGTTTGTTCCAGTTTTCGTCTGTTTTTGACCTTTTCCATTCTTTAAACAAAGATTTCTTGTCTCTGATCGCTTCCTTCACCTCTACAGTGAACCACGCCGGTTCTTTTTTCTCTTGGATCCCTTGTTGATACGCGGTATATATAGATTTTGCGCTTCGGTAACCGTGTCCTTGAAAAGGGACCAAGCTTGCTCTAGCATTTTTACAGTGCCTATTCTCATCTTAATCTTCTCCCCCAGCATGAATCTCATCCCTTCGTAATTCCCTTTTCGGAAGTTCAGTGCCATGGCTATCGTCTGTCGGTCTGTCCCAGTAAGTCAATTCTTATGTTCTTATGTAGGCATGAAGCAGCTGGCCTGATTTGGGTGGGGAAGTCTCAGAGATGCACAGATGATCATTTCAAACTTGCATGGTAGGAGTTTCATATATGGATGGCAGACATGTTCTGGCTTTCCTGCACATGTGGGCCATGGGTTCAGGGGAGAGGACTGATGGATATCCCACCAACTCAGAATATGCATATGATCTTGGAATGTATGGTGATTGTACATAACTAATCAAACAACATTCAATATCACAAAGTTCCAATACAAGGCCTTAATTCTATAATAAATAATCATATAGAAATGATGGAGAAAATACCTCAGTATCACCAGGGATATATTAATAACCAAAGGACTAACCTGTCTCCCCCCAAATATTGAAGCAGGAAACACATCCCAGATCAGAAAAACCATTCATAGTTTCATAGTTCAAATATTGTCACATCATCAAATCTAATCAAAAAAGAAAAAACTTATTTTTGAGTAAGTTGTCCACTTGATCATCGGCACTCAGCAAGAAAAGCAGAACTCCAAAATTTTAGGGCTTTAAATAATAATTCAAAGTCTTCACGGTCAAACACCACTGCTATCTCCAAATAACCAAGCTCCACATAATAGGATTCCCAATAGGACCCCTGCTTAGGGGAAACACTTTGCGGTTGTTTTTCCAAATCAAAGTTTTCTGTTTAGGTAGCGATTGTACTTGGCAGATTCTGGGCTCATAGCTGCACTGCATGACAGTTACCTTGACAGGGTCCCCTTGATATGACTCCAGACCCACATGGCTGATTCACGGGGTGGCAGACTCCTGTGGCACCTAAAGAGGTGCTTTTTATGGATAATGCAAAATGCTGCTAGAGGGGCTTCTCTCCACGCTGAAGTTCAACTCCCTCCTGTTAGACATTTTCTTATTCTATAGAGGACACTGTTCCACTTGCACAGGAACTGGATGTCCTGTCTTGTCACGGATAATGCCGTCCATCCAGGGGACATCTGCTTCCATACTTGGCAGTTCTTGCTAGGTTATTTTAGACAAGTAGGAACAACTATCTTGCGACAACTATGTCTGTTTTTAGAACATCCCGATTATGGACATCTCTGTGACAATTTTGGGACACAAGAATGTCCATTGCTCTATTTCCATTATAGGGTGAGGTTTATTTGGTCTGTTCTTTTGAAAATGCTCCTTAACATCAACAAGTATGGTGGGGGCTGTCAATTGGTGAAGAGGGCAGAGCTGTTCACTCTAGAGTCCAAATATGAACGACTGGGTTAAGGTCAAAAAGACAAAGTTAGTTCCCAAAGGAGCAAAATCAATTACCGGTAATAAACTGATAGAGGAACTAAATGCTACTTCAAAACACTTTTAACCCTGGACGGTGCTCAGAATCCAAAATGGAATTTAAGAACTCAAACCGGGGGATGAGCCCCTACCAGAATTCTTATGGTATCTATCATTGCACCATGGTTACTGCAAAAAGTTGTTTGCAAAAAGTTATTTGAAGCTCTTGATAACTTGATTCATAATATTTAATCATTAATGTCTTATGAAGCTTTAAAGTGACTTCCAGTTATTAGTAATCCAAAAATGATGACTTAGCTGGAGATTGCTGCTAGCGTTAGTCTGGCTGGGTCCTGACGCGTTTCGCCGTACTGGCTTCCTCAGAGAACCCGCTAACAATCTTCCATTAAATGCTTGTCCTAAATTAAACAGAAGGACATGATGCACGTGAGTGTGAATGTAATAAATATCCAAAGACATACCAAACTCTCAGCGCTGTAGGCGAGGTACCTAGTTCAAATCAATAATTTTACTGTTTCCTGTGACGTGAGCGCTCAGCTGAGCACCCGGTATATATACCTAAGAAGAAATGTCAATCACCTAATGGAGGAACGCCCACCACTCCACTTCTTTATTCAGTCCAGAAGGCGTCACTGTCTGCCAGTGAAAAATCCAACTCTGTTCATGCTTCCATAACCACGCTTGGGAATCGCTCCCCCTCTTACAATGAGCCACCTCAAGAACCACAAATTGTAAATCCTGTACCTGGTGCGGAATAGCTTGCCAGTGTTGCACTAAAGGGGCATTGATATCTCCCCTTCTGATTTTGCTCATGTGTTCAATGATACGAGTCTTGATGCTTCTGGTGGTGTGGCCTATGTAGAGTAGACCACATGGGCACAAAATCATATAAATAACCCCTTGGGTGTCACAATCTGAATACTGTTGTAAGACATATTTCTTAGGTAATCTGGGATGATGTATACAAGAAGTTTCCAATACTTGCGCACAAATAGTGCAATGACCACATTTAAAATGTCCTTTAGATGGCTGAATTGTGGTGTCCACTGTTGTGCTCACAAAATGTGAGGAAGATACACTGTCCCGTAAATTCTTTCCTCTGGAGTAAGCAAAGAGGGGAGGTTGTGCTAAGCTTTGGTGTACCTGAAGAATGTGCCAATGCGCATTAATAATTTTTTTGATGTTGAAAACTTTGTACGAATAAGGAAACGTACACACCGTCCGAGATTCAGACTGTTCAGGGGATTGTTGTAGAAAATACATACGGTGGGCATATAAAGCCCGTTTGTAAGCTTTTTTAATAATGCCCTTAGGATATCCTCGTTCCTTGAAACGGTTCCACATGTCAACTGACCGGAGTTTGTATTCTTCTTTGGTACTGCACAACCGCCTAAGTCTTAAAAACTGGCCCACAGGTAAGTTATTCCTCAAATGACGAGGATGATAACTATCAATGTTCTTCAACCACCAGTCCATGGACCAGTGCCAGTCCACAGAAATTTCCTGCCAGTCCACAGGGCCAGCACTTGCATCAGGCCCAAAACAGTGTTCTTCAACCGCCAGTCCATGGTGCGATTGATGCGGGCTTTATCTTTGAGCCAGCTCCCTCTTCCTAACTGATTCAGTACATAAAGCCATGGGCAGTGGCTCCTACGGGCATCCTGCACCTGTACTTCTGTCTGTGGGCTTGCGATGTATGGACGTGGTGAAAACTCCCTCATTGAATTCTGGTAGGGGCTCATCCCCCGGTTTGAGTTCTTAAATTCCATCTTGGATTCTGAGCACCGTCCAGGGTTAAAAGTGTTTTGAAGTAGCATTTAGTTCCTCTATCAGTTTATTAGTAGTCACTCTAGAGTCCAAGCATGTATTAAAATTTGTCATCCAGAATAAGCTCCACTGGTTGAAACTACATTTCTGGAACTTATGCTGATGGAATCCGGTATTGCCAGTTGTAGAGGAAGAAAACAACACAGACAACAGAAAATGTGCTCAGCCACAAGAAGCAGATGTAGTAGTAAACACAATAATTGAAAAATCCCCCTTGGGTAGGAGATGCAGGTGTCTTTTTTTTTTTTTACCAAACTGCAGTACAAATTGGCCTTAGCGCCTCATTACACAGGTCTTTCCCATTTGTAAAGCCATTTTTACACAGGACTCAAATGTCCAAATTTTTTCCATTAATCATCATGCACTTTTTCCATTAGCGCATGGCCATTAGTGCATGAGCCCCTACCACCACCTACTTTGTAGGCAGTAGGGACTAAACCTGCAATAACTGGTTAGTGCACAGCAATTCTGACGTGCTAACCGATTTGCACAGTCTTGCCCACTCAATGAAAAAGCTATTTTAGTGTACACTCTGCATGCACCCTTGTAAAAATTACTATAGGATGCCTCATTGTGCCCTGAGGTATGCCATGTTAGGCTATGGTATGCATACATTAGTGTTTACTACAGCTTTGTTAAAGGGCCCTACAATATTTATTAAGGACCTAACACAGCCTGGGTTTTGCAAAGTGTCTGCATCAAGGGTCTAAAAAACATATAAACTGCACATCACATTTAAGCTGTGAACAATTTACAATTCAAATAAAATTCATAATGTTAATAAAATTAAATTAAAAGTTATTCCAACCAAAGAATATAATTCATATAACGGAAGTGCTAAGAATCACTGGCAGATGTCATGTTAACAAATAACACCACCACCAAAACCATCACACACACACGCACACACGCAGCCATGAGTACTGCTGCCATGTCCAGTGGGAACAGTGATTTGTTCACAATGCTGCACATTGAAAAAATTAGAATGACCCAATCTCATAAATTCACATTGTTCCATCATTGGTTCCTGGTTGCAAAAACATAGACAGCCCATCCTAATTTGGTGACAAAAGTTAAGGAGACCCCATCCATCAAATCCTTATGGTACAATTCTTAACCTCTATCCCCTGGCTTTCCCTCCCTTCCCTCCCCTGCACCTCCCAGGGGTTTCCCAGTTAGTGGGGAAGGGGGAAACACTCCTGCCCTATTATTGCCTGGATTCAAAATGGTGCTGTGGAGCACTTGATGTAGTTTGGTGGTACTAATGCTAGAGATCAAGCTACCATATAAGGGCATGGACTCCTTATTTGGCAGCTTGATTCCTAGCCCTAGTTTCACAAAACAACTGTCAGAGAGTTGAGCAATGCAATTTTGAACCCAGGCACCCAGGGGGCATGAGCCTTTAGGGATCACTCCTTCCCCACCTCCCTAACTATCCACTTCTCTGAAAATTATCAGGTTCTTATAAAAAAAAATTTCACATACCTTGCACCTGCTATATGGGTAGGATGGGGTGGGATGGGAAGAGGGCATGAGAAAATTAGCACACGTATTTTTGAAGACTGAATGTACATGTGGTGTTTTTCATAAGTAAATGAAAGTGCACTTTAGATGCATTTGAGGTAAGCTATTTTCAATTAGGCCAGTTTGCCCTGATAAATGCCTTTCAAAATTGTCCTCTTCCATGCAAATATTTAATTTCTTCACAGAATGCTTCATTTATTAATAATAATAATAATAATTTTATTCTTATATACCGCCATACCCAGCGAGTTCTAGGCGGTTTACATCAATTAAATTAGGATCTGCATTGACGAGCAGATTTACAACAATTTACAACAATCTGCATTAACAAGCAGATTTACAACAATTTATCAGAATTACAGCTTTGATCGAACTTGACAAAGGATGTAGAGAGTAGGGAAAAAAGGGGAGGTCTAGTGAAGGATGAGAGGAGCAGGGGGGGGGCGAAGTGTTATTGTGGGATGTGGGGACAGTTAAGGGTCATGTTTGCTGAATAGGTAAGTTTTAAGTAGTTTTTTGAAGTCAAGGTAAGTGGGGGCCTCGAGTATCATTTGAGCTAGCCATGGGTTCAGCTTGGCTGCTTGGAACGTGAAAGTTTTGTTGAGAAATCTTTTGAGATGACAAAATTTTAGCGAAGGGAGGCGAACAGCTGAATTCTACGGGATTTCTTGTTGGTGCAATAAAGGTTAAAGTGGGGGTTGATGTAACTTGGTGAAGAACCATTTACAGATTTGTAGCAGAAGCATGCGAATTTAAAAAGAACTCTAGATTCGAATGGCAGCCAGTGTAGTTGGTGGTAGAAAGGGGTGACGTGTTCCCATTTCTTTAGGCCAAAGATGAGGCGCACGGCGGTATTTTGGATTATTTTTAGTCTCCTGGTAGTTTTCTTCGTGGCATTAAGGTAAATGATGTTGCAGTAGTCTAGAATGCTGAGGATGGAGGATTGTACAAGTAGGTGGAATGAACTGTCATTGAAGTATTTTTTTATGGTGCTTAGTTTCCAAAGTACAGAGAAGCTTTTCCTAACAATGAGGTCGGTATGATTTTCTAAGGATAGATTTTTGTACAGCGTGACTCCCAGGATTTTTAAGGTCGGTTCGAGGGGGAAGGTCATTCCTTTCAGTTGAATTGTAGTTTCCTTGATTTTATCTTTGGGGGTGGCTAGGAAGAATTTTGATTTGTCAGGGTTTAATTTCAGTCTGAATGATAGCATCCAGAGTTCAATCTGGTTGAGAATGTTTGTAATGTGGTCGAGTAGTTCTTGTGAGATGTTGGTTAGTGGGATGGCTATTGTGATGTCGTCTACATAAATGAAGAATTTGAGCTTGAGGTTGTGTAGGAGTTTACCTAGGGAGGCCAGGTAGATGTTGAATAGGATGGGGGATAGGGGGGAGCTCTGCGGGACCCCGCAGGTGTTGTCCCAGCTATATGAGAAAGAGTTATTCTTGAATACCTTGTAGGATCTATTTCTTAGGAACCCCTGAAACCAGTTGATGACCTGGTCTGAGATGCCAATGTGAGCTAGGCATTCAAGGAGAATGGTGTGGTCGACCAGGTCAAAAGCACTGCTCAGGTCAAGTTGTATAATCAAGGCACTTGAGCCCTGACTAAAGAGCGTGTGGAGGTGGTCGAGAAGGGAGGCTATGATGGTTTCAATGCTGTGGTCTGCGTGAAAGCCTGATTGGTTGTTGCTTAGAATGTTGAATTTTTCTAGGTATGCGGAGAGTTCCGCCTTTACCAACCCTTCCGCTATTTTGGTAAATAAGAGGATGCTGGCAATCGGTCTGTAGTTAGATGGGGAATTAGGTGGTTCTTTCGCGTTTTTTATAATTGGGGTAATCATAATATGACCTTGCTCAGACGGGAAGTTTCCTGTGGATAATAGGTAATTAACCCATGTCATCATTTTTGCTTTAAAGTGTGTGTGTGTGTGGGGGGGGGGGGGGTTTAATGATATTTGGTGGGCATGTGTCCAACTGGCAATAGGAGTGTGTATACTTGTTGTAGTAAGTATTGAAGGTTTGCCAATCGGTTATTGTGAATTGTTTCCAGCTAAGGTCAACTCTGGTTCCTGGGTCTGGGTTTGATAAATTAGAGTCTGGGAGAATGGGGAAAAACTCGAGGGGATTGGGCCTGGTGGGTAGTGTTGTTCTTAATTTTTGAATCTTGGTGTTGAAGAAGTCAGCAAGGGTGTTGGCAGTTAAGGTGGATTCTTCATGTATGTTTGTGAAGGTCTCTATGTTGTATAGGTCATTAACCAGTTTGAAGAGATTACTGCTATTGGTTTTAATATTACCGATTTTGTGGGAGTAGAAATTTTTTCTTTTTTTGTTAGTGAGGTTTTTGTAATTTTTTAATTTTTGTCTCCAGGCCAATCTGTGTTCTAGGGTTCCGGATTTTTGCCATAGTCTTTCTGCTTTTCTGAGATCCTTCTTGCATAGCAGCAGTTCAGGATCGAACCAGCCCTCTTGGTTAGGGGTTCTTATTCTGCGGGTTTTTTTGGGGGCAATCTCGTTTAGTATGTTAGTACTATCCTGGATAGTAACCCACAAACAGGATTTATTTTAAAAAATCTTAAAAGGTACTAAGACTTAGAACATAAGAACATAAGAAATGCCATTCACCGGATCAGACCCTAGGTCCATCCTGTCTGGCGACCCACACACACGGAGGCCAATCCCGGTGTTCCCTGCCAAAGACCCTGTTTACCTGTACCCCTCAATATGTTTTGCAAGAAGGTGTGCATCCAACTTGCCCTTGAATCCTGGAATGGTGGTCTCCGACACAACCTCCTCCGGGAGAGCATTCCAAGCGTCCACCACTTGCTGAGAGAAACAGAACTTTCTGATATTTGTCCTGGGCCTGGTGCCCCTCAGTTTCAGTCCATGACCCCTTGTCCAAGTCACATTTGACAATGTGAATAATGATTTTTTTTGCTCTATTTTGTCGAATCCTTTTAGTATTTTGAAAGTTTCTATCATGTCCCCTTGCAGCCTTCTCTTCTCGAGGGTGAATAATCCCAGTTTTCCGAGGCGTTCATTGTAGCTCAAATTCTCGAAGCCTTTTGCTATCTTCGTGGCTCGCCTCTGCACCCTCTCCAACAGGGTTATATCCTTCTTCAGGTAGGGAGACCAATGTTGGATACAGTATTCCAAGTGTGGTCTGACCATAGCTCTGTAAAGCGGCATTATGACGTCCGCCGATCTGCTCGCGATTCCCTTCTTTATCATGCCCAACATCCTGTTTGCTTTCTTAGCCGCCGATGGCTTCAGGGTCTTGTCTATCAGTACCCCCAGATCCCTTTCTTGATCGCTCTTTCCCAATGCTGTACCTAACATTTTGTATTCATGTTCCTTGTTCTTCTTACCCAGGTGCATCACTTTGCATTTTTCTATATTAAACTTCATCTGCCACTTTTCTGCCCATTTCTCTAGTCGGTTCAAATCTCTCTGGAGTTCTTCTCTGTCCTCTTGTGACCCAACTGCCCTACACAGTTTTGTGTCGTCCGCAAACTTGATTAAATTACTTGTTGTATCTTCTTCTAAATCGTTTATGAAGATATTGAACAAGATTAGCCCAAGAACCGAACCCTGGGGCACACCGCTTGTCACTTTTTCCCAATCCGAGAACTTCCCATTTATGCCCACCCTCTGCAATCTGTTTTGCAACCATCCGCCTATCCATCTTAGTATATCCCCTTCTATTCCATGGCTTTGTAGTTTCTTCAGAAGCCTTGCATGTGGAACCTTGTCGAATGCTTTCTGGAAGTCCAGGTATATTATATCCACCGGTTCACCGTTATCGATTTGTTTGTTCACCTCCTCAAAAAATTGAAGTAAATTTGTCAAACATGATTTCCCCTTCCGGAAGCAATGTTGACTAGTTCTCATCAGGTCATGATTTTCCAGGTGTTGCACTATGCTATCCTTTATTAGTGCTTCAACCATCTTCTCTGGAACCGACGTAAGACTCACAGGTCTATAGTTGCCCGGTTCTCCTTTCGTTCCTTTTTTGAAGATTGGGATGAAATTCGCTATCTTCCAGTCGTCTGGTATTCGCCCGGCTCTGATTGACAAGTTAGCTAGGGATTGTACTAGTTCTCCGATTTCTACTTTAAGCTCCTTTAGCACTTTCGGATTAATTCCATCTGGTCCAGGGGATTTGTCACTTTTTAGTTTGTCGATCTGATAGTATATCATGTCCAAATCCACATTCACAGTGATGAGGCTTTCCTCTATTTCTCCCTTGAATACTTTCCCTGTTTCAGGTATTGTTGCAGTGTCCTCTTTGGTAAAGACAGATGCAAAGAATGAGTTTAGCCTATCTGCTTCATTTTGCCTAGGAATCTTTATCCAGAGGGATTCCAGTTTTTCTTTTTCTTCCGTCTTTCCTTCTCTGATAGACTCTATTCCTTCTTGGACATACAGGGCAATACCTCCCCCTTTTTGCCCTATTCTATCTCTTCTATATAGTTTGTATCCCTGTAGTACTGTGTCCCATTCGTTTTCCTCATTCCACCATGTTTCTGTTATTCCGATGATATCCAGTTCTTCTCGTTTTGCTAGTGCCTCCAGTTCCCCCATTTTGTTTCTCAAGCTCCTGGCATTCGTGTACATACATTTGAGCTCCCTTTGCGCGTTCGTGTGCATACAATTGAGTTCCCTTGGTGATACCTTCCTGAACTTTTTAGTCTTCACGTCACATCTTATATCTATTTGCGCTTTTTCTCTAATACTTTCGATTTCAGCATGCTCATCTCCTTTATCTGAGCAGTTGCTTGTAGTTCCTACTTTGAGATCTACTAATGCCCGGGCCATCAACTGGTTGTCGACTGTCGGCTTTCCCCTGGTCCTTAGTTTAAAGCCCTCTCAATGGTTTTCTTCATGTTTTCAGCCAAGACTCTTGCTCCTTGCTTAGTGAGGTGTAGGCCGTCCCTTCTAAAGTATCTGCCATTTCCTCAGAATGCTGTCCAATTGCGCACAAAGTCGAACCCCACCTCATCGCATCATCGTCTCATCCAGGTGTTGATTGCTCGCAATTCATCCTGTCTCTTTCCATCCGCTCTCGGTACTGGGAGGATCTCAGAGAAGGCCACTTTCACCTCCCTGACCTTCAGTTTTCTTCTGAGTGAGCGGAGTTGATCCTTCAGTACTTCCCTGTCATACTTCCATCCGCTCACATCGTTTGTTCCAACGTGGATAAGCACAGCAGTGTCCACTCCTCCTGCGTTATCAATGATCCTGGTGATCCTGCTGTTCACATCCTTCACTCTTGCACCAGGCAGGCAGGTGACCAGTCTATCTTCTCTTCCTCCCGCGATGTGACTGTCCACATTGCGTATTGTGGAATCTCCAACGATGATCCCTATCTTTTCTATTTGGGGATTCTTAGGGGGTCATAGGTCCGTATCCCTGGTGTAGTACCTGTCTTCCTCTTTCTGCGGTGCTTCTTCAGACGGGCTCCCATTTCTGCCAAGTGTGTGGTCATCCTCAACCTGCACTTTGGTCTCCTCGTCCACTGTAGTGGAGCCTCCTTCCATATCATCCGGGCCTATTTCCTTGGTTGTTTGTCGGGCTCTTATCTCCAAGCCTGGGACCTCCACATGTTGCTGATGGGCTTCCTCGATGAATCTCTTCAATTCCTCTATCACTTCGCTGGTACTGGTTTCCCCTAGTAACTTCTCCTGCTTGCAGTTATTTTCTTTCATGGCAAGGAGTTCTTCTAGTTCCATCACAGTTCCTTCTAGCAGCCGGACTTGCTGTTTCAGGCTTTCCAGCTCCTTGCATCGAGTGCAAACATATGCCCTAGTCCTTGTCAAAATTACAGAATTAACAAAATGAAAAAAAACCCCATCATATTTAAGTAAAGCTTTTTATCACAAGATAGAGGGGATTTATGACTAAAAAGGTGATCCAAAATATGGCATAAAGGAGCAGATGGACGTTTATCTCACCAAACCTTCCTAGTCACTATTTTCAAAACGTATTTTGGAGATGGACTTCTATAGTGGTTGCCTGCAGTGTGTCTAAATCTGAAGGGGGCATGTTGCAGGTACAGTTTGGGCAGGACCAGGGTGGGCTTAGGATTTGGACTTTTTTCCTGCAATAATCATACATTTTAGAAAATGTCCAGGGCACAATTTGAATGTTTGAGGCCAGACCTGTTATAACAATGAATAAGTGCCAAAAAGGTGCCCAAACTGACCAGATAACCACTGGAGGGATGACGACATGACCTGCCCCCTACACTCTCCCAGTGCCTCCCAACCCCCAAAGATGTAAATGAAACAGTACAAACATGCCTGTATGATAGTAAAGCAGCAAGCAGGTGGTGGTGTAGTGAACTATAGAGATGGGGTCTCAGGCTCATATCCCTTTCTAACTGTTACACTTATAGTGGAATATGTGAGCCTTCTAAAACCCACCCAAATCCCACTATATCTACACAGGTGGCACCTATTGTGCTATTGGTGTGGTGTACAATAGGGTCCAGTAGGTTTTGAATGGGCTTTGGAGGGCTCACCATTAGCGGCATAACAAGTGTTCGGGCAGTGGCACCCCTCTCTGTCTCCCACTCTTTCCTGAACCCCACGCATGCCCCCTTCCCTTTCCCCGTACCTCTTTAATAATAATAATAACTTAATTTTTCTATACCGCCAACACCCAAAAAGTTCTAGGCGGTTCACAGAATAAGAGAACTGAACATTCCAGTGATGATACAAAGCACAAAAAAGGCAGTACAATATTTCAATAATGAAAGATACAATATGAAACTATGAGATACTCATCAATCAAGTAATAAAGTTTTTGAACAAATAGGTCTTAACCAGTTTTCTAAAGGTACAATAAGATACAGATTGTTGAATCAGCCCGTCAAATCATACTGGAATTTTACCTGCTTGATAAGCCAAAGATCGATCAAAATACTTTTTATAACGGCAATTATCCCAGGACAAGCAGGCATGATATTCTCACATGTGGGTGACGTCATCTACGGAGCCCCGGCGCGGACAGCTTTTCAAGCAAACTTGATTGAAGTTTCAAGTTTGCACACTGCACCACGCATGTGCGTGCCTTCTCGCCCACTAGAGGGCGCATCCCACCTCGTGGTCCTCAGTTCAAATTTTTCCGCGGAGCAAGAAAGCCCTGTGGATCTGAGCTCCAGTGTTTTTGCCTTCTAGCTGCCGCGTTTAGTTTGTTTTCCCTTCGAATTAGTTCGCGGTGCTGTTTTTCTTTTCGATTCCTTTCAAAAAAAAAAAAAAAAAGTCTTTCGTTTTTCCTCGGACTCCGGGGGCTCCCGGAATCCGTGGCCGCGGGACGTCGGTACGTTCCCGGCCTTCTTCTTTTTCTTCGTGGATGTCCCGTCCTGTTACGGGATTCAAAAAGTGCAGCCGGTGTGAAAGGTTGCTTTCCATCACCGACCCTCACCGGTGGTGCATTGTCTGTCTTGGGCCCGAACATCCGACAGACTCGTGTGATCGCTGTGCTACCTTCCAAAACAGGGCCCTCCGTCGCCGTAAGGCAAGAATGGCCGAATTGTTCGCCGTCGACGCACCTAAGGCCTCGACGTCGGCCTCGGCTTCGGCCCCGGCCTTGACCTCGGCCTCGGCGTCCTTGGGGGCCTCGGCCTCGCCTCGGCCCTCTTCCTCGAAGGCGTCGTCAGTGAAGCAAGCTTCGGGTAAGTCCTCTGTTCTATCCCCTTCAGCAAAGAAGCCATCCTCGAGTCAGGCCAAGGCGGGTGGGTCGACCCCGGCCCCGCATCGGACCTCGACTCCGCACACCCCGAGGGAATACTCGAGACCGAGGTCGCCCTCCAGGGAGTGTGCCCCGGACTCGGAACTCCCCACCTTCGTGGGGATTCCGGCCTTCCAGGATCTCCTCCGAGCTCTGATCTCATCGGAGCTGTCGGGAGCCCTGGAAGTGTTGCAGCGTGCTGCGGTTCCGGCGGCCTCGACCTCGGCCGGGGCGCCTTCGGTCTCGGAGGCCCCAGCCTCGGCTCCCTCGGGAGCCCCGACCTCGGCGACCTCGGTCTCGGGTACGGTGGCCCCGTTCACCTCGGCCTCGGCCCCGCCCCGGACCTCGACCTCGGGGGAACCCCCTGAGCGGAGTGTAAGGCCCAAGGAAAAGTTGCGCAGAGTGCGCCGTCTTTCCTCCTCTTCCTCCGGGTCTTCCAGACACGCCTCGCCCTCGACGCGACCTCGGACGGGGCGTCGATCGAGGAAGTCTAAGCGACCCCGAGGCTCGCCTCGGCGCGACCGCTCCTCGTCGTTCGGGGGCGAGGCGCTGCAGGTGTCGGAGTTGCGCCTCGACAACCCGAGGCTCCTCCGCTCACCTCATGGGAAATCTTCCCGGGCCGCCTCGCCGAGGAAACGGGAGAGTCTCCCACGAACCCCTGGGTCCTCACCCAAGGGCTCTGCGAGGAGGATAACTTCCCCTTCCCCCTCGAGGGCCCTCGAGAGGGGATCCTGGGATTCGGGATCGGTTAGGGATCCTCATTATTCCCATGAGGCCTCCCCCCTCTCCTCGGTGGGGCGGTCGAGAACCCCGTCTCCCCAGGCTAGGCCGTCCTCATTTTCATCCTTCGTTCAGGACATGGCCCAAGCCCTGGGGATTGACCTGATGGTAGGCTCTCGGTATTCCAAAGAATTTTTGGAGGAACAGGACCTCCCCACTCTTCCCAGGGAGGTGCCTAGACTCCCTCTCAACAGTGTCCTTCTGCAAACCTGGCTGAATAACTTGTCAAACCCTCTTACAGTCACGTCTGTGCCTTCAAAAATGGAATCGAAGTATAGGACGATTCCCCCTAAAGGGTTCGATAAGGCGCAGCTCTCACACCAGTCTCTTCTGGTGGAGTCTGCTCTTAAAAAATCACAGCCCTCACGGGTTTCTGCGGCGGTTCCACCAGGCAGGGAGGGGCGGACCCTGGACAAGTTTGGCCGTCGCCTCTATTCAAATTCCCTGATGGCCACCAGGGTTCTAAATTACGCCTTCACCTTTTCCTCCTATTTGCGTGGTATGGTGAAGGACCTTCCTCAATATCGAAACTCGTTACCGGACTCCCAAAGAGCAGGATTCGATAAGTTTATGTCCAACCTGTCTCAATTGCGGTTGTACCTATTCCACGCAGTGTACGACGCCTTTGAGCTGGTTTCGAGGGTGTCGGCCCTCGCGGTGGCCATGCGCCGCTTGGCCTGGCTTCGCACCCTCGACATGGACCCAAACCTGCAGGAACGCCTGGCAGACTTGCCCTGTGTGGGGTCCGAGTTATTCGACGAGTCATTGGATGCGGCGACCAAACGCTTGTCGGAACAGGAGCGCTCTCTAGCATCCCTGGTCCGCCCCAAACCTAGACCCCCGCCGCAGAAACCCTTTCGGCCTCCGCCACGCCGATACCCTCAGAAGTCGACTCCGGCTTTCTCGAGACCGCCTCCGAGACGTCCGTCTCAGCGAGGCAGAGGGGGACAAACCCAAGCCCAGGCGCAGGGCCCTTCTAAGCCCGCGCCTTCCTTTTGACGGGCTGAGCGGACGGGGCGGGTTCCCCTCCGCACTTTCTCAGGAACCCCTTCCTATCGGGGGCCGTCTTCGGTCCTTCCGGGAGGCATGGACCGGGATTACCTCAGACGCTTGGGTGCTCCGGATCGTCTCCGAGGGCTACTCGCTCAACTTTGTGTCCTCGCCGCCGGACAGTCCCCCAAGTTTAGTCCCCTGCAACCGTTCGCAGCTACCGACCCTTATAACCGAAGCCAAAGCCCTCTTGAAGCTTCGGGCGGTCGAGCCGGTCCCCAAGGACCAGTGGGGTACGGGGTTTTACTCCCGCTACTTTTTGGTCCCAAAAAAGACCGGGGACCTGCGCCCCATACTGGACCTCAGGAAGCTCAACAAATTCCTGGCCCGGGAGAAGTTTCGAATGCTATCTCTCCCGGTTTTGTACCCCCTCTTGGGGGAAGGGGACTGGATGTGCTCCCTCGACCTGAAGGAAGCATACACCCATGTTCCGGTGCACCCCGCCTGTCGAAGATTCTTACGATTCCAGGTGGGGGACCTCCACCTCCAGTACAGGGTACTGCCCTTCGGCCTGGCCGCGTCCCCACGAGTATTCACGAAGTGCATGGTGGTGGTTGCAGCAGCCCTCAGGTCACGTGGACTCCATGTGTTCCCTTACCTGGACGATTGGCTCATCAAAGCCCCGACCAGGGAGGGGGTTATCTCAGCGACCCGACAGTCTATTACCTTCCTGCAAACTCTCGGGTTCGAGATAAACTTTCCAAAGTCTCAGTTGAGGCCGTCGCAGTCTCTTCAATTCATAGGTGCGGTGCTGGACACGGTGCGCCTACGCTCCTACCTGCCGACCCAGCGGTTGGAAGCCTTGGTACGGATGAGCCGCCAGGTCTCCCAACTATCGAGGGTGTCGGCCAAGCGCATGATGATGCTGCTGGGCCATATGGCCTCGACGGTACATGTCACGCCGTTTGCGAGGCTACACCTGAGGATCCCTCAGTGGACCCTCGCGTCCCAGTGGCGTCAGGAGTGCGACCCGGTGTCTCGCCTCATTTCGGTAACTCCGCCCTTGCGGAAATCGCTGCGTTGGTGGACAGACTCTTCAAATCTGTCCATGGGGCTATTGTTTCGCACTCCGCCTTTTCGCAAGGTCCTGACCACGGACTCCTCGGAGTACGCGTGGGGAGCCCATCTCGACGGTCTTCGCACGCAGGGCCTGTGGTCATCAGAAGACCGTCAGTGTCATATCAACGTGCTAGAGCTGCGAGCCATCTTCCTAGCACTTCGAGCCTTCGTTCACATATTGCAGGACCAGGTGGTCCTCGTCCGCACGGACAATCAGGTGGCAATGTATTATGTGAACAAGCAGGGAGGAACGGGGTCATGGCCCCTCTGCTCCGAAGCTCTTCGCCTCTGGGAGTGGGCGGCCTCCCGGAACATCTTCCTCCGGGCGGTCTACATCCAAGGAGAACGGAATTGCCTGGCGGACAAACTGAGTCGACTTCTGCAACCGCACGAGTGGACTCTACACTCAGCAGTTCTACGCGAGGTCTTCGCTCGCTGGGGAACGCCACAGGTGGATCTGTTTGCCTCTCCGGAGACACACAAACTACCACTATATTGTTCTCGGATGTACTCGCAGGACCGTCTGGAAGCGGATGCCTTCCGACTCGACTGGGAAGGGAGGTTCCTGTATGCATTCCCTCCGTTCCCTCTGATCATGCGAACGTTGGTACACCTAAAATCGTCCACGGCCACGATGATTCTCATAGCACCTCGGTGGCCGCGTCAGCACTGGTTCTCCCTGCTGCTCCAGCTCAGTGCCAGAGAGCCTCTTCCCCTGCCTGTCTCTCCTTCTCTGCTGTCTCAGAGTCAAGGATCCATGTTACATCCCAATCTGCAGTCATTGCACCTGACAGCCTGGTTTCTTGTTCCCTGACTCCTCCGGACCTGTCTCAATCGGTGAAGGAGGTGTTGGAAGCCTCCCGCAAGATCTCGACGAGGCTTTGCTATGCGCAGAAATGGACCAGGTTTTCCACCTGGTGCTCGTCTTTTCACCTGGATCCGGTATCAGTTCCGGTATCCTCGGTTTTAGAATATTTGTTTCATTTGTCGCGCTCCGGCTTGAAAACCACTTCGGTGCGGGTTCATCTCAGTGCGATTTCTGCTTTCCACCAACCTCTGGAGGGACGCCCTCTGTCACTCCATCCCTTGGTGACACGCTTCATGAAAGGGTTACTCAGGGTTTGTCCCCCTCTTAAGCCTCCGTCTGTCGTGTGGAATTTGAATGTGGTTCTGGCTCAACTGATGAAACCCCCGTTTGAGCCACTCAACAAGTCCCTCTTGAAATTTCTGACTTGGAAGGCGGTGTTTCTAATTGCCCTCACCTCCGCCAGGCGGATTGGGGAGTTGCAAGCCTTGGTTGCGGACCCTCCTTTCACTGTCTTTCATCACGACAAGGTGGTTCTCCGCACCCATCCTAAGTTTTTACCTAAAGTTGTTTCTGACTTCCACCTCAATCAGTCCATTGTCCTTCCTGTGTTCTTCCCGAAGCCCCACTCCCATCCTGGCGAGACGGCGCTTCACACGCTTGACTGTAAGAGGGCGTTGGCATTTTATCTTCAACGCACCAGGCCTCATCGGAAGGTTCCTCAATTGTTTTTGTCCTTCGATCCCAATCGATTAGGGCATCCAGTTTCCAAGCGCACTCTGTCTAACTGGTTGGCCGCTTGCATTTCCTTTTGCTACGCTCAGGCTGGCCTTCCTCCCCCGGGTCGAGTCACGGGGCACAAGGTCCGAGCGATGGCAGCTTCGATAGCTTTCCTCCGATCCACTCCGATGGAGGACATATGTAAGGCTGCCACTTGGTCTTCGGTTCATACATTCACCTCTCATTACTGTCTGGACACTTTATCCAGGAGTGACGGCCGGTTTGGCCAGTCAGTTTTGCAAAATCTGTTTTCCTAAATTGCCATCCTCCCACCTGCCCTTTTTTGGTTAGCTTGGAGGTCACCCACATGTGAGAATATCATGCCTGCTTGTCCTGGGATAAAGCACAGTTACTTACCGTAACAGGTGTTATCCAGGGACAGCAGGCATATATTCTCACAACCCGCCCGCCTCCCCGGGGATGGCTTCCTTGCTAGTTATGGAACTGAGGACCACGAGGTGGGATGCGCCCTCTAGTGGGCGAGAAGGCACGCACATGCGTGGTGCAGTGTGCAAACTTGAAACTTCAATCAAGTTTGCTTGAAAAGCTGTCCGCGCCGGGGCTCCGTAGATGACGTCACCCACATGTGAGAATATATGCCTGCTGTCCCTGGATAACACCTGTTACGGTAAGTAACTGTGCTTTTTGGGGATTAAGAAAAGTAAATAAACCAGTATGCCGCGTAAACCTAGTCGAACGATACATTTCAAAATGAGAAAAAAGATATAATGGAGCTAATCCAAATGACATCTTATAGAAAATACAAGCAAATTTAAAAAGTAGTCTTGCTTCTATTGACAACCAGTGCAGCTGATGGTAGGAAGGGCTGACATGTTTTTGCCCGTGTCATGTCAGCCCTCCCTCTGCTGTCACTTCCTGGGCATGGGACCTGGAAGTGAGATCAGAGATAGCCAACACAGCCAACACAGCCAATACTGCTCGTGCTAGGAAAATTCAAGTTTCAAGTTTATTTGTAATTTGATATACCAACCATCACAAGTATCTGGTCGGTTTACAATAATAAAAATGTAAAAGATATATATATAAGATATTTTAAAAAAATAAAAAAATCGGGACAGTTAATGACAAGACGAAGACATAATTGAGACAAGTGGGTGACAAAAGGAGGGAGGGGGAAAAGTAGGTTGTTAATTACATTATGTAAATGAATAAAAAAGGAAGGAAAGAAAGGGAAGTGTAAAACAAAAGGGAGAGGGGAATGTCGCTTCTTAAAAGGTATGAGGTATGAGGGAAGGGGTGCATGCGCACAGCAAAGGGGGGGGGGAGGAGCAGGGAAGTAGAGAGGATGATGGGTACTGGTGCCAGAGGATGACTGCCCCCCCACCCCCCTTGCTACACCACTGCTCATCATACACTATAAAGGGGGTTATGGTGCGATGTTTACATTGGTCTTTTTAGGTGAAGTTTACTACAGTCCCTCCTAAGGTGCCCCACTGCTCTCTGGAATGTCTATGTGGCCTGGCTAATAAAATTATTGACCCGCTCCTACATCCCAATGGCATGTTTTGTGCATTTTTCTTGTGGATGTGTTTTTTTTCGAAAATGATTCAAAAATATAAATGTACTGAGCACAAGCACAATTAGGAAATGGCCATTTTTGGAGCAAAAAGACATTTTTCTGTTTCAAAAATGGTCAAATTCACTGCTGGATTTTTGTGCGTGTTCAACAAAACGTCCAAATTCAGTTTTGGACATCACATTGAAAATATCTATTATAGTCTTAGCCAGAACCTCAGATATATGGAAGGAACACTAAAGTTTTAAAATGTCTTCAGAGGATTAAAAAAATATTAATCAAATAATTATCAAATCTTATCAAAAATTATCAAAAAATATTAATCAAATAATTAGGGCTTCTGATTTTAGGGTTTAAATGATAAACACCAATAAAACACTCTTGATGTAAAATACTAAGTGATCTTTTTACATCAATTTGTCAAATTTTAGAGTTATTGTGGCTTAACACAGAAAATTAATGCATGGTAGCTACAAATCTAAATTCTGAGCGTTATTTTGACACTGTAGCTGAAAAGAGTATTCTCTTATTTCGTTAATTTGCAGAAATGAAATTCTATGTTTCAGATTAGAGAATGATACGTGGAGCGATCCCCGCGGGGATCCGCGGCGTGGCTGCGGTTTGGCTGCAGGCTATGGAGACTCCATAGCCAAATCACTGCAGACACAGGGACAAAAGTTTTCACCGCCCGCAAAAACGGTGAAAAGATTAGTCCCCGCAGGCAAATGTATCCCCTTCTACATACCGCAATTTACTGGGTCTTCACCGTGTGTTCGGTTCACTTCGGGACGGGTGTCTGATTTTTTTCCGGCGGTCATGCTTGTCGGCCATGTGGTCTCCTCCAACTCGTCTCTCTCCACCCGACTTGCACGTTGCCTGACTCCACCCCTTCAATATTCTGGCTCCTCATTAGTCAGTTCTTTCCTGCTCAAGAAGGGGACCAATCGTTACTGCCACACATGATATTTAATGGGTTGCAGTAGCGATTGGAAATCGAGGGATTTCAGAGCTGAGAGGCAAGCCCAGGATTTTTTTTGAGTCGCTGCCTGGATTGGAGAGGAGTCACTGCTGCAGACTTGGAGGAGCTGAAATTTCATTGAAAACTTCGGCGCTATAAGTAGAGGTAAGGTGCACACTTTCCTACTACTTGCCTGCCCAGGGTTGGCGGCGGCAGCGGCAGCGACAGGGGTGGGGGGGATTCTTTGACCGATTGGAGACGGGAGTCTGGCTGAGCTGGTTCTTTTTTTTTTAATCTGAGTGGGATTCTTTGACTGGTTGGAAACGGGAGTCTGGCTGAGCTGGGAGCTGGTCCTTTTTTTTTTTTTTTATTTGAGTGGATTCTTTGACCGGTTGGAGAGGGGAGTCTGGCTGAGCTGGGAGCTGGTTCTTTTTTTTTTTTTTAATCTGAGTACTAGTGTAGTAGTGTGTTGTGTCCATTCCCATGGGTTACTGAATCCTATTCCTGAACATGTGCTGCAAGAATGGAGGAATCCAGCACATGTTCAGTATGTAACCCATGGGAATATGTTAATAAAGATAAGTATATAAAATCATACCTGTTTGAGGCTTTTATGCATGCTGCGGTGACGATGACGGGGCGGTGAAAAGGATGGCAGTGGCGGTGACGGGGTGGTGAAAGGGATGGCGGTGACGGTGACGGGGCGGTGCAGAGGATGATGGGACGGGGCAGTGACGGGGACAGATTTTTTCCCCGTGTCATTCTCTATTTCAGATCATTGATTGAGCCATGTCCACGTCATTCTCTTCTTGGTAGGGCTGAGAACTTTTCAGCACATCCTCGTATGTTGAATTGTACTTGCTCTACATAGGTTTGGGCGAATCTCTTCATAAAGGTGGTTAATAAATCAAAATAAATAAATAAATACATATAATTAACTAAAGGAAATTCTGTTTGGATTGTGACAATGAAATGAAAAATGATCATAGGCTGAAAAGGTGGGACTTGTTTTGATGAATCAGGACTAGTTGGAAAGTATAAAAGAGGAGGGGGACTTAGCACAGAACCAGAGGGAGTTACAGAAAGGCTGAGAGAGCAGTTAGAGACTAGTAGTGAAGTTATAAAAGATTTTGGTGACTCAGAAACAAAACCTTTCAAATATTTAGAAGAGTGGTTCATATACAGATCAGAGTGAGACAAGTGTTACAGCAAGGATGCAGAAATTAGCGTTGTGCCAGATTTTGTGTGTTGGGTTCCTGCTGTTCCAGTTCCTGAGCGACATAACTGCTCAACCGAAATGTAGTTATATGTTCGTTGCAAAATTGGCCAGAATCTGTCCAGATGACATAACTCAGGATTTTGGGAGAAGTGGTAAGTATAAACATAACAGATCATAACTTTTTATCTATTGTGACAGGGAAGCTCCTGTCCCAGCTAAAAGGACTACTAAACCCAGCAAACACACAGCCCTGGTCCCCGGAAAACCTGGCATGGAGCCCGGACAGCCGGCTCAGCCAGGAAGGAAAGTGCATAAGCAGGTTGTAGCACAGCCCAAAGGCCAGGTGGGGAGGGCACTGAAAGCAGATAATTTCCCCTATCACTCCTTTCCCCAAGTCAGGGAGAAACCGGAGACCAATTTGGAGAGGGGTGGAGTCAGACCCCATAGTTTGCAGGCTGGGAAGCCTCAAATGGGAAACAAGCAGAGGCAGCAGGGGAGAAGCTCAGGTGGCTCTGATTGGGGGAGTCAAACATTCCACGGAGAGCTTTGCTCCAACACTTTGTCTAATCCCCAGCAAGGACGAGTTTCAAGAAGCCAGCCCACAAGGAGAGGCAGTGTAATTCCCAGGAGGTACAGTGATTTGGCGACCCTGCCTCAGAGGGAAAAGCAGGGAAGTTACCCTTATAGAAATGCTGCAGGGGAGCTGGCAGACATGCAGAGAGGGGGATGGGATGTAAAGCCTGGAATGAATGTGGAAGTGGGAAATGTGTAGTGACCCCGGGGAAAGTGTGTGTGATGAGGACATGGACCTAGGAGAGTACAGTGTATGAGGATTGTGTCCTATGCTATAAAGGAAGCCAGCTGTTTGTTTAAACCTGGGCTAGAGAACAGCTGGGAGTGCTAAGGCAGCTCTGCCAAATTAAGGGAACTGCTTGTGTAAATAACACATTGGTAAGACTCCCTGGGAGCAGGAGATGAGGAAGATAAAGGGGCATAATTGGGAGGGTCTGTAGACCTTAAACTAAGGGAGGCTTGCCCCACACAGCCTGGTAGGCAGGGCTGTGAATGTTCTCCAGGGAGGACAGCGTGAGAAAGTGAGAAAAAAAACAAACCCAAAAACAATTGATTCTGCTCTTGCTGAGAGGAGGTGTAACTAGGAGAGAGCTGACATTGGCCGTGCTCAGCTGTGAGTCCAGGAGCTGAGGCTCAGAGAAGCCAACGAGCCCCAACAGGGGATATGGGACAGTGAAGTCACTGAGTTACTGTGTGAAAGTATTTTGGGGATTTTTGTTTTTGTAAATAAAGAATCAACCCATTTCAAAGTTAAAGCCCATGGGACTCTGAAAATGACATGAACAGGATATGGGAGCCATAGGCACTAAGTGAGAATGTTTTCTTTTGGACACTAATAAACCTGGGAAAGTTTCACCGAAATCCAGTATCCGGGTTTTCCTTCACCAAACCACATAAAAGGCGCTACAAAAATTATTACCTGTGGTCCGAGCCGGGGCTTCCCACCTACTCGGGATCTGGCCCGGCCACACTATATATCACAAAAGCTTATGCGGTTTATAAAAGAGGTGAACTGGCCATTGTCAGTGAGCTACAACAGAAAGAGCATAAACTCAAACTAGGTGCGACATCTGCTGTATTGACGTATCTTACAACTACATTTCACAGGAAAACTAAGCACATGGAAGGGCTTGTTTGACATGATGTCTAAATCTGGCTTTGGACGTTTTGAGAAAAATGTCCATTTTTTGAAATCCGTAAGACGTCTAGATGTTTTGTCCAGTTAGACATCTAAATTTTTTCCAATTATAAAAAAATTGTCTAAATTAAAAACATCCAAAACAATCCATTTGAATGTAGGAGGAGCCAGCATTTTTAATGGACTGGCCTCATAGATATGCCAGCAGAGCAGTGGGGCACCCTAGGGCAGGGGTAGGCAATTCCGGTCCTCGAGAGCCGGAGCCAGGTCAAGCTTTCAGGATCTCCACTATGAATATGTATGAGATGGATATGCATGCACTGCCTCCTTGAGATGCAAATCTATCTCATGCATATTTATTGTGGATATCCTGAATACCTGACCTGGCTCAGGCTCTTGAGGACCGAAATTGCCTACCCCTGCCCTAGGGTATACTGCTGTGAACTTCACATTAAGGGTGACAGGTGACAAGTCACATACCCATCATAATCCCCATACATTATAGGATGAGCCTTTCAAAACTCCCCCAAAACTTACTGTACTCTCCTGACTTCCACCCCAATAGCCCTTATGTCTACAGGCGTCACCTATATGGCACTACATTGGGGATTTGGTGAGTTTTGGTATGGTCACACTTTCCACCAGAAGTGTACTAGTTAAGGTGTTATATGGACCTGGGTCCCCTTCTCTGCAGTCCACTGCAATGCCCACCAGGCTACTCCAGAGACCTGCTTACAGCCCTACTATGACTGGTCATAATGTCTGCAGCTGTTATAGAGACAGATACATACTGTTTCATGCAGATCTTTGGGGGTGGAAGAGGGTCAGTGACCACTGGTAGAGTGTGTAGGGGCCTTATTTTCATCCCCCTAGTGGTTATTTGTTCAATTTGGGTACCTTCTTGGCTAGGGTTACCAGACGTCCGGATTTCCTCGGACATGTTCTCTTTTTGAGGACGTGTCCGGGGATCCGGACGGCTGTTAAAAATCCGGCACTTTGGCCAGGTTTTGAAAAGCATCTGGCAATGAGCGACGTCGAGACGGCATTCGCTTATGTGCGGATGCAACGCAGTGATGTCATGCGCATGTATTTATTTTCTATGTAAATTGTACATGGGGCATTACAACAATGGAACAACTCAATGCTAACCCTTCTGATTTTTGTAGGCTTACAAGGTTCCTTATCTCAACCTTTGCAATGTAAATGTCCTCAGAAGTGTTTGCACAGTTCAAAAATGTCTAACGATAAGGAGAGTAGTTATCAATATGGGCAACATAACATAACAGAAACATAAAATACAAAAATGGTAACTGGACATGTTACAGATAAGCTGCATTAAAATCTTCAAATCCTGCATAAATAACCGTATCATAAACTTTATACAACTAGTTGAAACATATCAAACTCATAGCACAAAACTAGCGTGAAATATTAGCAGAGATGTATCTGTTGTACAGACAGGAAGAAAAAGGAAAGAAAGAAAGGAGTTCCGAGCGAGCATCACAAAACAACCACAAACCAGGTCAGATTTTGGAGAGATAACATAGACAACAGTTTACACTCGTATATATCGGTGGCCTTTTCTACAGTAAGATATAACAGAGCCCCATACTTTGAGAAATGGACTGGTAGAATTATGTGTCTCAGCTATTACACTTTCAAATTTGATAGTGATACAAACGGTGTTCCAGAAAACAATATATTCCACTTTAGATAAATCTTTCCAGCAGTGTAAGATATTCTTAATAGCCAGAAACAGTAAAATGTTGAGCAGACGAGGATGTAAGAGACCATGATGACCCAGTATAATGATCTTAAGATGAAAAGGATCTTGTATATTCAAGATGGATGAAACGGTGTTCCAAACTTTATCCCAATATAGAGAGAGGTGACAGCAATGATATATCATGTGGGATAATGTTCCTTCAGCTTTCTCACAAGACCAACAAAGGCTAGAAGTGGCCCTTGAGACTTTAGCTAATTTTTTGGGTGTAAGCAGGGTAATCTGACACAAGCGCGCTCTGCTTTAGGTATGCAGAAATGTACAGGAATAATGGAATAATGGAATGTTTTTCAAAATAAAATTATTGTTTATTAATTATCAAAATTATTTATCATAAGGTTATTTGCATCATGAGAATTATTACAGAAGCCAAAAGCTGGCCTTGCTAGCAAATAATTCCAACTTTTTACCAGTTATACATCCATAGTAGCGTACCTGGGGGGGGGGGGGGTGGTCCGCCCCGGGTGCACGCCACAAGGGGGTGCACAGGAGAGAGAGCTGAATGGGGAGGATGGGGGACCCGTGGGGTCAAATATAACTCGAGCCTTGAGGCTCGTCTTCTGCTCTGACTGCCCTGCCGCTTACATATAGCCGATCGGAAGTCTTCCCCGACGTCAGCGCTGACGTCGGAGGGAGGGCTTAAGCAAAGCCTGCCCTCCGACGTCAGCGCTGATGTGGGGGAAGACTTCCGGTCGGCTATGTGTGCATGGCAGGACAGGCAGGAAATAGAAGGCAAACCTCGCGGCTCGAGCTACATTTTGCTGAGAAAGTTGCTAAGATGGGCTGGGAGGCAAACGCGGAACACAAAAAGGTGGAGGGAGTGCGTTTTGGACACAGAAGGCATGAACTTGGGAGAGAAGAAGGGAGGGAAAGAGATGCTGAGGTGGGGGATGGAATGGGTTTTTGGACACAGAAGGCATGGACTTGGGAGAGAGGAACGGAGGGAAAGAGATGCTGAGGTGGGGGAGGGAATGCGTTTTTGGACACAGAACGCATGGACTTGGGAGCGAGGAAGGGAGGGAAAGAGATGGTTGTGTACACGGGGAATAGAAGAAAGGAGAATTTTTGGTCATAGGGAGGGAGGGAGGTACAGACAATGGCATGTCAAGGTGGGGGTGGAGTGGGGGTGGGGGCGGCCTGCCCCGGGTTTACGCCCCAAGGGGGTGCACAGCAGGCCACCCTCCAGTGTTCTCCCTAGGCTGGCAAACTGCGTCTCTTTAGCCACTTGAGTGCCACCACCGCCATCGGGAACAGGCCGGCGTCGAGTTCTCCCTGCAAATCAAGTGGAGCAAGCTTCATCCAAAGCAAGGCAAATCATAGGTTGCATACGCAGGAGTTTCGTTAGCCGTAAACCTGAAGTCATTATGCCATTGTATAGATCCATGGTGAGACCACACCTAGAGTACTGTGTGCAATTCTGGAGGCTGCATTACCGCAAGGATGTGCTGAGACTGAAATCAGTCCAGAGAATGGCCACCAGGATGATCTCAGGACTCAAGGATCTCCCATACGAGGAGTGGTTAGGGAAGTTACAGCTCTACTCACTCGAGGAACGTACAGAGAGGGGAGATATGATCGAGACATTCAAGTATCTCACTGGCCGCATCGAGGTGGAAAAAGATATCTTCTTTTTCAAGGGTCCCGCGGCAACAAGGGGGCATCCGTGAAAAATCAGGGGCGGGAAACTGCACGGTGACACTAGGAAGTTCTTCTTCACTGAAAGGGTGGTTGATCGCTGGAATAGTCTTCCACTTCAGGTTATTGAGGCCAGCAGCGTGCCAGATTTTAAGGCCAAATGGGATAGACATGTGGGATCTATCTGCAAAGATAGATAGGGAGGGTCATTGGGGTGGGCACACTTGATGGGCCGTGGCCCTTATCTGCCGTCTATTTCTATGTTTTTATGTTTCTATGTTTTCCCTGTGGAGCCGACCAACTCTCGCCACCAGCGTCAATTCTGACGTCGGAGAGGACGTTCTGGGCCAGCCAATCGCTGCCTGGCTGGCCCAGAACGTCCTCTCCAATGTTAGAATTGACGCTGGTGGCGAGAGTTGGTCGGCTCCACAGGGAAAACATAGAAACATAAAAACATATGGCGAGAGTTGGTCAACCCCGCGGGGAAGAGAAGCAGGGCGAACTCGGCGCCGGCCTGTTCCCCAGTGGCAGCCTATTCCCCAGTGGCGGTGGAAGCATATTCCCAATGGTGGTGGCATAGGGGAGGGCAGGTAGAAAGAAAGAAAGGGGGGGGGACAGGGAGCCAGAAAGAAAGAAAGGGGGCTGGATGAAACAAAGAAAAATGGGGCATGGAGAAAGAGAGAAAGATAGACATACAGAATGAAAGGAGGTATGGAAAGAGAGAAAAAGAAAGAAAGGGCAGGGTGAAACAAAGAAAAAGTTTGGGGAGGGAATGAGGTCTGGAGGAGAGGAAGCATACAGGAGGCTGAAAGAAGGGAAGAAATATTGGATGCACAGTCAGAAGAATAAAGTGCAACCAGAGACTGATGAAATTACCAAAGGTAGGAAAAATGATTTTATTTTCAATTTAGTGATCAAAATGTGTCCGTTTTGAGAATTTATATATGCTGTCTATATTTTGCACTATGGCCCCCTTTTACTAAACAGCAATAGCGTTTTTTAGCGCAGGGAGCCTATGAGCGTCGAGAGCAGCATGGGGCATTCAGCGCAGCTCCCTGCGCTAAAAACCGCTATCGCGGTTTAGTAAAAAGGGAGGGGGAATATTTGTCTATTTTTGTATAGTTGTTACTGAGGTGACATTGCATAAAGTCATCTGCCTTGACCTCTTTGAAAACCCGCGGAATATAAATGATAATTAACATTTTCTCTGCGTACAGCGTGCTTTGTGTTTTTAAAATTTTATTGTTGGTAGATCATTTTGACTTGGCCACAAAGGTAAGGGGGAGGGAGGGGAGCTGCTGAAAGACATCTAGTAATCCTTGCAGGCTTGACTGTGCAGGGAATTATTTTTGTAAAATCATGTTTTGTTATGTTACTGGCATTATTTAGACTTTAATTTCTATAAATGAATAGAATGAAAATGATATAAAATTACTTGCTTGTTTTTATGTGCGTACGCTGAAGGAAAGTGGAGAGAGTGGGCTGAGGACGCTGAAGGGAAATGGGGAAGAGAGAGTGGGTAGAAGATGCTGATTTATAAATTGACAATTGTATAGAATATTGTTTCTTTTTATACTTTAATATAAACAATTCAAGGCTTGTGTGGATGGAATCAGATGGTTTGCGGGGATGGGGACCGAGCTTACGGGGATTAGTCCAATAAAATGGTATTTTTTTATTTCTCATTATTTGTTTTATTTTTATTTGTTAATTTGTAAAGTGGTGATTGTTATGTATCAGTTTTTTCAAATTTACATCTACTGTCTTTATATTTTGCACTGTATTAGAGGACATGCGTTACTGTTTTTGTGGTGTTGCATTGTATCCAGGGTCTGTTTTCTTGGCGGTTCAGTTTAACTTTTGTCTACATATTTCTATTTTTAGTTTGTGATTATTCCATATTGGGCGAGGGTGTATCTCTGTTCTGTGTGTATGAAAAGAACATAGTTTTCAGTTGGCATTGACTACAGGATCAATTGACTGTGCGGGATCTGGCTTGTTTAGTTTTACAATGTATGTGTTGGTGTTCTAGTGCTCACTGCAGTGTTTAAGATGCTGCCTTTTCCTAGGTACACTCTTATTGTGCGATATGTGGATTGTTACTAAAAATCATATTTTTCATATAGATTGGGGGGGTGTCAAAAAATGATGGGCCCCGGGTGCCACATACCCTAGGTACGCCACTGTACATCCATATATACCCTAAATGACATTCCTTCGCTACAATCTAACTGGTCCAAATTATTTGCTTCCATATAAGACTTGCTTCTATACCTTCATATGGGCATGTCACAAAAGCATTCCTAAAAGTTACATTTTTATACCTAAAAAGTTACATACATTCTTATACTAAGCTTACATGTTTTATAAATAAGAAATACAAAGACAGATATTGTAATATACTTACAAAACTAATGCCCACATACAGCTTTTAAATCCCTTCCTGTTACAATCAATCTGCATCAATTTACTGAGAAATTCATGTCCCATGTTATTTTCATTTATAATAATTGTTACATGGATTTCTATTTCTAATTGCCTAGTGTAATTATTTTTGTGTAAACCGCCATGAACTGATGGTTTGGCGACATATAAAAATAAACTATTATTATTATTATTAGATATAAATCAAATTCACAGTTACATTTTCAAAATATCACTGGGGCCTTCTACCTGGGGGTCAACTGGTATTACTTCAAATTGAAGCACTAGGCATGGTTACTCCTTTTCCCTCAAGAAAGAATTGCACAGGGAAGAATTTAAAAAAAAAAAAAAATTTTGTTTCTACCTTTTGTTGTCTGGTCATTATTCAAATCATGTTGGTCCCAGACTTTGGTTGTCTTCTGATAACTCGCTTGCAAGGGACTCCTTTCAATTTGTCGTTTTTTTCTTTCTCCGTGCTAACCATTTATCTTCTATCCCTGTCCTCCCCTTCCGTTTCCCTTCCCTCCCCCGGAGGTCTGGCATATTTCTTTTTTTTCATTTCCATTCCCGCAGCTGCAGCGATGGACCCCACCATCACCAGATCCACCATCTCTCCTTTTCTCAACTTCCTTTCATCCAGCATTTCTCTCTCCTTCCCCACCACCCCAGGGTCCACCATCTCTCCCTTTCTCTTCCCAACTATCCTCCTATCTAGTATCTCTATCCTCCCCCCTCTATAACATCCCTTGTGTCCAACTTCACTCCCTTTCTGTTCCTTCCCTCCCTAAATCCCATTGTCTATCATCTCGCTCCCTCTTCTCTATTTTTAGACCCATTATTCCTTTCCCTCCTCCCCCTCTCCTCAGTCCATCATATGAACGTCGCTGTGAACCCCTTCCCTCCCTCTTTCTGTGTACTTCTACAGCAGGGCCTCCCCAAAGGCCTGCATATTTCCTCCCTCTTTCTAGCATCCTACAGCTTCCCCCCTGCCTCCCGGTCTTACATTCAGCTAATTATAGCAGCCTGCAGAGGATCGTCAGTGCTGTAGCGATCCTAGCAGGCTGCCGTCAGCCTCCGCAGCATGTTCCCTCTACTGGGGTCCCGCCCCTCCTCTGACGTCAGACAACGGGCAAGTGTGGGAAAGTTTAGAGCTGATGGTGCCGCAGGGTCCCGCTGGGGGGGAGGAAGGAAGAAGAGGTAAGGTTGGGGAACTAAAGCATTGGCAATTTTTGGGGAGGCCAAGGCCCCTGTGCCCCCCCCCCATTCTGACACCTAGCTAAACAATTAACCCTCCTCCCAACCAACTGATTTTAATTTCTTATTTGTATTCTGAGTTTCTTATAAACAGTGCGGGCAAATCATATTGAAAATACAAGACAGTTAAAAATAATTACAAGCTAATATAAAGAACTATAACAAACAGCAATGGAAATAAGGTGATGCCTATTTTATTGGACTAACTCAATGCATTTTATGATGAGCTTTTTAGGGTAACCCTTCTTCTTCAGAAATTACAACTAATATGTTTGGCTTTTTGCTGCCCCACCATTATAAAACATAGTTTTTCACTATTCACATACAATAAACAACTATTCAAAAGATAAAACCCTCCAAACAACAAAATTAATACAAAATGAAATGTAAAAACCTCTGCATAATCCTAGGAGGGCTAGTGAAAATTTCCCTCTAGATCAGTGTTCTTCAACCTTTTTACACCCGTGGACCGGCAGAAAAAAAAGAATTATTTTGTGGACCGGCAAACTACTAGGACTAAAATTTAAAAACCCCGTTTCCGCCCCATCTCCGCGAGTCGGTCCCCACAAATCATCTGATCCCATCCACACAAGCCTCAGTTATGATTTTATATTGAATGTATTTTATTAAAGTATAAAAAGAAACAATATTCTATACAATTGTCATTTTACAAATACAAATAATTCAGAGTAGGATCAACAAAACCCCTGTCTCCCCTCCTCTTCACATATATCCCCTCTACTATCAAGAAAACTGAACAAGCCAAATTATTACAGAATGCTACACAGAAATATCATGCTAACAGAATACTGCAGTCACACATGACAGGAATAGTTTTAGGGGAGTGCAACTAGGGCAACTGCCCCCTGGTCAGAGAGCGCCCTAAGCCAGCTGGAAGCTAAAGAAGCACTGCCTGGGCTTTGCAGTCCCCAGTTATGTCTAACACCACAATATATATCTAGCAGGATATATATTTCAAATCTGATATATTCTAATCACAAAATAGAAATAAAATTATTTTTTTCTACCTTTTGTCGTCTCTAGTTTCTGCTTTCAATCTTCTTTTCACTCTCTTCCTTCCAGCGTCTGCCCTCTCTGTCTCTTCAATCCAGCATCTGCCCCTTCCATCCACTGTCTGTCCTCTCCCCCTTCCATATGGTATCTGTCTTCTTTCTATGCCCCCTCCCCTTTCCATCCAGCTTGTGCCCCCTCTCTCCTTTTTACATGATTCATTCCAGTTAACACTGCTCTCTTCATTTTTATCTCTCCTACACCAGATCTATCATCGTTGTCCCTCTCTGCTTATTTTTCTGCTGACCCCTTCCTATTATCAATCTCTCTACTTTCTCATGCCTGTGTCTCCCCTTCCCCTCCTCTAATCTATCTGCCAGCTGTTTCCTTCCTTTTTTCATTCTCCCTTCCCTCCTCCTCCTGTCCAGCAGTAATTCTCTTCCCTCCCCTCCCAGCAGCATCTCTTCTTCTCCCTCTCCAGTAGCAGCTGTCCCTTTTTTTCCTTGCCCAGCAGCTTCCCAGATTCCTTTCCCTCCTCCCCTCCCAGAAGCATCTCTCCTTCTCCCTCTCCAGTAGCATCTGTCCCTTTTTTTCCTTGCCCAGCAGCTTCCCAGATTCCTTTCCCTCCTCCCCTCCCAGAAGCATTTCTCCTTCTCCCTCTCCAGTAGCAGCTGTCCCTTTCTTTCCCTTGCCCAGCAGCTTCCCAGACCAATGTTCCCTCTAAGGATTGATGAGGTGTGTGCAAAAAAAAATATGCATGAGCGACAAGTTACATATTCCACAAATTTATGAGCAGGCACGGAGGACGCATTTTTAAACAAATGTAGTTTATCCTTGTACTCCTTATGTATTTTTAATCATCTATGGATATGTTTGTATGTTTATTGTTCAAATGGTTTTATTTATTTCCCAAAATTTATTTTTGTTATACACATTGAAAATATTTGATATTGCATTTAAATCAAAATCTCAATAAACTTGAAACTTGAAACGAGTGCCCATGAGATTGTGGGAGGGTTAAATACTCAAAACTTAGAAGAATAACAATTTACTTAAAGTTTTTGCTTCGCCAGCTTTCTGGTATCTTTACATAATGCAGTGGCGTACCTAGCATATGTAACACCCGGGGCCCATCATTTTTTGGCACCCCCCCCATCTGTCCGAAAAACATGATTTTTAGTAACAAGCCACACGTCACACATGAGTATCTAAGAAAAGGCAGCATCTTACATATTGCAGTGAACAGTACATCAATACACCCATTGTAAAACTAAACAAGCCAGACCAGCACAGATCAATCCTACACTGTCAATCTTAACAGAAAACTATGTCTTTCGAACACACAGAACACAGAACACACCTTCGCCTATTATGGAATATGGAATCACAAACTAACCCCTCCCTCTTTTACAAAACTGTAGTGTGGATTTTAGCTACGGAGGTAACAGCTCTGATGCTCATAGAATTCTGAGCATCAGAGCTGCTACCACCACGGCTGGTGCTAAAAAACGCTTCACAGTTTTGTAAAAGGGGGGATAAAATAAAAATACATAGACAAAGGTTAAATTGAACCAGCAAGAAGCTGGACTCTGCATACAATGCTTCACAGAAACAGTGACACATGTCTCCTAAAGCAATAAATAAATAGAAATTTTTTTTCTACCTTTGTCTTCTGTGGTTTCTGCTTTCCTCATCTTCTTGTAACTCTCTTCCTTCCATCCACTGTCTGCCGTCTCTCTTCCCCTATATGGCATCGTCTGCCCCTTCCAGAAACTGTATGCCTCCCCCTTTCATCTCTCCTTTCACCCCCATTGGTCTGGCATCTCTCTCCTCTCCTTCCCTCTCCCACACCTCTCCTTTGCAATCCCTTTCCCTTTTTTCCCTCATTTCCCTTTTCAATTTATTTTCTGCATCTGTCTAGATTATGTTCTTACTACCCTCTCATCAATGTCCTTTTTTACTGTCTACCTAAAGCTTGCCACCTCTTTCCCTCACCCGTGTTTCCCTAACTCAATCCTTTTCTCCCCATCATGTGCCCTCCTTTTATTTATCCCCTTCTTCCATCATGTACCCTCTTTCTCCAACCCTTCCATCTAGTACCTTCTCCTCTCTCTGTCCACTTCCATCCAGCATCTGCTCCCCTCTTTCTCTCCTCCCATTTCCTTCTGGCATTTGCTCCCTTATCTCTCCCATCTGCACTTCCATCCAGCATAGGCTCCCCACTACCATCCAATGTCTGCCCTTTCTCCCTCCATCCATCCCTCTTCAATCAGCATCTTCCCCCTTTCTTTCCCTCCAATATCCTTCCCCCTTATGTCTCTCCCCTTTCTCTGTACATCAATTCCATCAGCACCACCCTTCCATACCACCCTGCCCCTTTTCTTTCCCTCCACCACTCTTCCATTCCAGCAGTCCTGCTCCTTTCTCTCCCTTCATGCAGCAAGGTCCCGCGATGATTGTAGCTGCCTGCTGCCAATCCACCCCACTCCGACGTACTTGCTCTAGAGCGGACTCAGCAGCCGCATGCTGGAAGGGCCCGCGATGACTTGTCTGCTGGCTCTGCTCTGGAAGAAGTAAGTTACATTGGAGGGGGTGGACCCGGCAGACGCAGGGAGTTGCGGCAATGTCCCGCAATGACTGCGTCTGCCGGGTCCACCCCCTCCGACGTAACTTACTTCTTCCAGAGCAGAGCCAGCAGACGAGTCATCGCGGGACCTTCCTGCACCTCAGTGCGGATGCTGACTCTGCTGAAGAGAAAGTAAGTCAGTGGTAACGTGACCATTTATTTTTTTCATCAAAAGGGGACATCTATTAATTGACTGTGTATCCTTTCTTTCTTTCTGCACTCAGGCCCAACAATTGTCCCATTCTATTCCCTCCCTCCTTCCTTCCCATGTCCTTAGTGCCCCCAGTGCCTCCTTCCTGTGTCCATAGTGCCCCCAGTGCCTCCTTCCTATGTCCTTTGTGCCCCCAGTGCCTCCTTCTTATGTCCCCCCACTGTCTTCCAGATTTTGCCCACCCCCAAAGCCAGCCAGCTCTGCCACCTCTCCATTTTTTTCTCTGTCACCACCCCATCCCCTATGCTCTGGCATCTCTCTCTTCTCCTTTCTTTCCTTTGCACCCCATAGTCTGGTATCTTCCCTTCCCTGATTCTCTGGCATCTATCTCCTTTCCTTTTCTTCCATCTTTCGCTCCCCCTCCATGCTCTCACATCTCCCCCTTCCTTTTCCCTTAGTCTGGCATACCTTCCTCCTTCCCTCCAAGCCCTGGCATCTCCTTTCATTCCCTCCCTCATCTTCCTTCTCCCTCCAGCTGGGTACCGCAACACTCTCCCCTGCAGCTCTGGACTTCCCCACACCTGCTCTCCCAAAATTGTCATGCTTCGGTTCCTCTTTTTCCTTCCTCCCTCCCCCCGCGGGACCCTGCGGCACCATCAGCTCTTACTCCCTCTAACGCCGGCCCTGCAGCTCCGGACTCCCCCCCCCCCCCGGATCGCTATTATTTTAAATGTTATAGCGGCGGTGCTGTATCCATCAGTGGAGACGTCTAACCTCGGCCTGCCCCGGAACTCTTACTGCAGCAGCCGCCCGTCTAGGCAGGAACAGGAAGTCACTGTTGCAGTAAGAGTTCCGGGGCAGGCCGAGGTTAGACGTCTCCACTGATGGATACAGCGCCGCCGCTATAACATTTAAAATAATAGCGATCCGAAGGGGGGGCAGGTGTGGGGAAGTCCGGAGCTGCAGGGCCGGCGTTACACCAATGAGAACAAGGGGCGGACCGCCCCCCACTTAATACGCCACTGATTACGGGGATCATGAAAGGAGCCGCCGCTGCTGCATCTTAGGCGATCAGGGCAGACCGCCACCGCCGCCGCTTCCTCTCACCTCCGCTCGAGTGAGCGACACCAGAAGAAGCATGAGCGACGCCACTGAAAATAGTGAGCGATCGCTCATGCGCTCACCTTAGAGGGAACACTGCTTTGAAGACGCTGATAGTGGTTTTCTCCCCTCCCAGCAGCTCTTCTTACTTCCCAGTGCAGCGATTCACGAAGGCAGCCTCGGATCCTTTGTTGGGTCGCGCCGCCTCTGAGGAAAGAGGAAGTTGCATCATCAGAGGCAGCCGCGACTCAGCAAAAGCCCCGAGGCTGCCTTCGTGAATCGCTGCGCTGGGAAGTAAAGGAGAGCTGCAGAGAGGGGAGAAAGCCACTGTCGGAGGCTCCCCAAGATCTCTCCGGCCCAGCGCACGCTTCACATGTTGATCTTGCCGGCCCTGCGCGGACCGGCAGGAAGTTGAAGTGAGTCAATCTTGCCGGCCCTGTGCGGACCGGCAAAAATTTCCTGCGGACCGTCACCGGTCCGCGGACCGGCGGTTGAAGAACTGTGCTCTAGATGACTGAACCTCTGCTTTCTATCTGTGTATGTCTCTGCCAATGCTTACAAAATCACTCTTTGATATCAGGTGACATTCTTGTATGTTTTTTTCTATAGCAAAAGGAAACTTGTTGGATTTTTGCCTCTAGGAGAAAATGATAAGGGCAATGACACACTCAAATATATTTTATACACGTCTTGAATTACCAGGATAAACACAAGGGAAGGAATAGAGACTATAATGGAATGAAGGGCTGACACAATGGAAAATGAGACATTTCAAAGAAAGGGAAAGAAGTAAAAGGAGGAGAAAGGAAGAAAAAGAAAGGAGGTGAAGAATAGATTGGGAAAACAGAGGTAGGAAGGAAGTAAATAGGAACCTTTGGAAGAAATGAGGTTTAAGGGGCCTACTGCTTGCGCCGGCCTTGGCTTTCCCTCTGATGTCACTTCCTGGCCCAGTAACCAGGAAGTGATTTCAGAGGGGAGCCAGGCCGGCACAAGTAGCAAGCAGAGAAGTTACTCATGCTTGTGAAGATTTAAAAAGATACAGTGGCGGAAGGGGGTGGAGAAGTGCCAGTGCCCCCACCAAGATGGTGCCTGAGGCAGTCCGACCTCCCCCCCTCTCCTTACTACGCCACTTCACCATCATGGTACTTTGACATCTGTTTGTGACGTGTCTCAGTGGTAACCTTGCAGACTATCTTTATATTAAGTGCATTTTCAATTTGCATTTGTGTTTTCTATGTTCATTTTGCTATTGCTTTAATCAGCAGACTCTGCTTTGGAAGCTGTACAAAGCATGAAGAGAAATACAGAAACCAGGTCAGAAGAATTAAGGGAGAAAGTGCTGCGAGGAAGGCTTTGAAGATGATGAGATGCTACCACTCTGTCCCACTGAACCTTAGAAATAAAGCATCTGATGGCAGTTAATCACATATAGTAGAAAAGGAATGCGAGTGCACTCAATGGATTTTGTAGTAGAAGATAGTTTTCAAACCCAGTTACCCATGCAAGGTGGACCCTCTGAAAGTTGCCCTTCTCAGAATGACTAAATAGTATATCTGGAGTTCACAAAATGCATATCTTTATCCACAGTTTGTAAAAGCATTCTTGATGGGTAAAGTGGAGAAAAGTACACATGCTGAATGTCATTTTCCAACCTGAATGTGAATTCCCATCCTATCCTCTGCTGCAGAATTAGGTGTAAATCTCTGGGTAGTTTTGTCTATTAAAATTACCTGTTATGTGTATGAACAGAAAACTGCCCAGGTCTTTTCACCTACTTGGGCCTCTGAAAATTTCCTCTGGCATGATTATACCGCTGCTTCCTTTCTGTGCTAATTTAGTTAAGGTAACTTTTAAAGTGATAAGTCTGATCTACCAAGTCAGCATGAATCCAAAAGAAAGAACAAGCTCCGAACCACATAGGGAGGAGCGATGACAAATCGGCCGAAGCCTTGGGTCCAATCGGCTAGGTATAGAGGGGGGGAGGGGGGTAGGATAGATTAGGGGTGAGCGGAGGGGAGGTCGCCCCTCTCGATCCGTCTTCACACGAGGCGGACGCGGCTTCCCTCCCGCTCACTCTCGACAAAACAAAAAAACAAAAAATTTCTTCACCTCGTTGGTTCCCTTTCTGGCTCTGTGCCTTGAAGTGAGCGGGAGATGGCCGCGGCTTCGTGGACCCAGCAGCCCAAGCGCTGTAAGGGGATCTGCGGATAAGAGCGCTGGGGGCCACTGCACAGGCGGCCTGGAAGCGTCGCTGGCCCGTCTGTGCCGCGAACCTCTGTTGCCAGGAGTGCCCATCCCCAAATAGCCTCTGTTGCAGCGTGCACTCTCGCTGTCGAGGCATGCACAGCTCGAGTCGATGCGGGCGCGTGGGAGCGGATCGGGGGTGGTCTTCGGCCTGGAGATGCAGCCAACTACTCGCCCCAACGCGGCTGGCCGGGCAGCCGGTTTTTTAGCTGTGCGGCCCATCTCCTGCCGCGGCGAGGCGGCGGTTCTTGGCGCCGTCCCACCCGCTATGCGTGGCTATCTTCCTTCCCCTCCCTGAGCAATCCGGCGGTGGGGGGAAGAGGGATTGGGGTCTCCGGCCACGCAGCCACGGGCCGCGGGCTCCGACGGGGCCCATCGCTGTCTCCCAGCCGCCCGGTCTCAGGGGAGCGGATCGGGGGTTGTCTTCGGCCTGGAGCGGCTGCCACCTACTCTCCCCAACGCGGGCGGACGGTTTTTTTTTTAGCTGTGCGGCCCATCTCCTGCCGCGGTGAGGCGGCGGTTGTTGGCGCCATCTCACCCGCTCTGCGTGGGGAATGGGGGGATTTGGGTCTCCTGGCGGCCACGCGGCAGCGGGCCGCGGGCTCCGACGGGGGCCCATCGCTGCCTCCCAGCCACCCTACTCCTACCCCGAACCAGGCACCATGGCGGCCTGCGGCCGCACTTAGCCACGCGGCATTCCCGTCCGTTGCGGGGGAGGGAAGGGGGGCGGGCACTCGCCACGGCCTCTGCCCAAGGCCCCATCTCTGTCTCCCGGCTGCCCTACTCCTGCCTCACGCGGCCAACGAGCCAGATGGCAGTCGACCGCTCTGGGCACCCAGGAGGCTGCCAGCCGCGGCCACATGTCTCGGCGGGGACAGCCCCGGCTGCCGCGGGAAAACGTGTTTTCTGGCCCCTTCGATGGCAAGTTGAGGGATCAGCAAATTTAATTATCTTGCTAGTTATTCCCATCTCTTGATCATTGATATATATGTTAGGGAAGGCATTGGTCCCTGGGCAGATTCCTCCTCTATTTATTTTCAAAGCCCATTTGAAATTTGGTACTAATCTCTATATGAGGATTGCAAGATTTGTTGTGGAAGAGGAAAAGCTTCAGATTCTGCCTGCTGCAATTACTTTAGTACAGACAGTTACTAAATTAAGAAAAACCTCATGGGCACAAAAAGCCCTCCTCCTCCTGAAATTAAAGTCGATGAGGGTACAGCGCCCACGTGGCCACTAAGCCGGTACCGTTCCAACTCGCTGTGCCTGACTCCATATAGTGGCCTTTAGGCAGGGTAGGCACTGATCCTTCGGTGGGGAGTTATGCACGGAGCATTCTGTAAATTCTATGCATTCTGTGATTTCCCTATTGCTATCTGAGTCTAATTCTCTGCTGCAATGTGCTGGACAAAATATAGAACTTGCCTTCAGGGCTGTGTTAGATGGGGATGTTATGCTTCACTGTGTTATTTCTAGTCTTGCCATCTATCCAATCAGCTAATTTTAATGATCCTATAATCCTATAATGTGCTAAAATTACAACACATTAGATCAGCATTTATCTTTCCCGTTATTCCAGTTAATGAGACAGCGATCCATGAATTTTCTTTATTATAACTTTCTTATTTCCATGAATTATCTTATTTCTTATTTCCGTGAATTTTCTTTAACTATAACTTGCAATAGTTTTTTTTTTTAATCTGGCTTTGAGATCTTCAAAATCTCAAACATCATGATCATGATGGGAATAGCTGTTCAACTGGATTTGACTGCCGACAACCTCCAAATGTACTGTGTTTTCCTTATTAAGTTTCTGATATATAACTTTACCTCATAAAACAATGAAGACACAAGTTGGAGGCCGCTCTGTTTTCCTTTGACATGACATGCTTATAAACAATCATGTTCCACCCTCCTTATGCCTGTACTTACAGTCTCATTCTCTTAGTATTTCTCGACAGCGCAAGTCACGATCTAAGCCGCCAGCGCCGAAGAAGCCTGCGGCCATCACACGCACAACTACTGCGGCTTCTACGGCCGCACAGCCTCAGCAGGACCTCACCGACTTAATGATTGAGAATATTTGGGTTTCCTTATTACGTTTCTGTTATAGAACTTAACCTCAAAATCACTGAAGCCACAAGTTGGAGGCCGCTCGGTTTTCTTTTACATGACATGCTTATTGGTCCCACCCTACTTATGCCTGTACTTACAGTCTCATTCTCTTAGTATTCCTCATAGCTATGCCATCTCGGCTCAAGGTACGATCCAAGCCTCCAGCACCGAAGAGGCCCGCGGCCAGCACATGCGCTACTACCGCGGCTTCTACGGCCGCACAGCTCAGCTGGAGCTCACCGACTGCATGACTGAGGTACACCAGCAGATAGCCCAACGCAAGCTACGGGCAAGCTACATCAGACCCTACACACCCGACTCCCGCCATAGGGGCATCCTAACCTTCTTTGATCCCCTTGATCTAGCAATCCCATTTCCCCTCTTCGCTACACAAGTCTCTCTCATGGATGTCTCTCCTAGTACTGCCCCGGACATCCTGTATTCGTCCATCAAATTTGTTATTGAAGCCTTGGATAGGATCGCCCGAGATTTGGGCTCCATCCACATCTTTGGTAAATACCTCACGACTTCGGTAGCTCGGCGGGGACTTCGATTCACAGGTCCTGCTCTTAGACTTCGATTCACCGATGCATACTACTGTACAACACTTGCTCCATACGAGAGCACAGGTCGTCAGGTGGTTTCGTCTTCCACGAATCCTACAACCGATGGAACCAGATCCAGACAGTTTTACAAGGGTATCACTTTATCTTCTCTTCGTGTGGAGGTAAGGAGGAGACCGTTACAGCATTGATAGTGGGCCCATCTACAGGGTTATCCGACTGGGCTTCCTTAATATTTTTCTTGACCTTAGCGGGCCCCTTATACGGGGACGCTATGCGAGCTCCATTAGCCACACCAGCTCGATTTACCTCACTTCCTGCACACCTCATGTATTAATGGTTTCTTTCCCACACAGTCTATTCATCACCCGCATGGCCATGATATCATGTACCATCTTGCTTACGACCTCATTACCAGAGACCTTAGCCCTGCACAGGAGCCCACGACAGCGGACATCTGGAATCCTGTACTCACAAGCATCGGCAGTACGATAATCAGCATCTGGGAGGTAAGTTCGATACATGAAGGGACAGGGCTACAGATAGTGGCTGGCTAGAAACAAGTTTTATTTTGGTTACATGAAGGTTATAAATGGATGTAGACTAGAAGCTGGGTCCTATATCAAACGAATTGACAGGGAAGCTGGCTAGATTCAGGCCTTACATTGGGGTGTATAACAAAACAAATAAATAAATATAAATTCACAAATTAAATTATTTTACCTTAAGGGGTCTACTTTCGCTTTATCCATTTAACGACTTACATATGGGGTTTTATAAGACTTTCATACTAGAGAATGACACGGTGAAAAAATTGGTCCCCGTCACCGCCCCGTCCCCGTCTCACCATCCTCTGCACCGCCCCGTCACCGCCATTCCCTTCACCGCCCCGTCACCGCCACTGCCACCCCATTCACCGCCCCGTCACCGCCACTGCAACCCCATTCACCGCCCCGTCACCGTCACCGCTGCATACATAAAAGCCTCAAACGGGTACGATTTTATATACTTTTCTAATATCTCCCCTATGTACCTGCCATTGCCCCCCCCTGTGTCCATATTCCATCCCCATGGCATGTCCCCTTTTTGTCTCTGTCCCTATGCCCCATGCACATAATTTCCCCTCTTTCTGTTACCTTCCTGTGTCCAGATTTCCCCTATCTTCCTCTTCCATACCAGTGTGTCTCTTCTTTTCAACCCCATCTAGCTTTTTTCCCTCTTTCTTCCCCCCCCCCCCCCTGCTTCTAGCATCTGGCTCACCTGCCTGTCCTTCCCTTTCTTTCCTGCTGTGGGTTTTTCTTTCCGTTTTCATCACCTTGGCCCAGAATCCTTTTCCCTTTCACTCCCTCCTTACAGTCTGAGCCGGGAACACTAGCGATCGCACGGTCCTCGCAGCCCCCACCCGCCTGCCCAATCGATCCTAGTGTTTAGCCAGCTCTCTCCCTTCTCCTCACCTTAATTTGCAGGCTTTCTTTTTCAGCGACCTGCACGCTTTCCCAAAGAGCCGCACACGCGCGGCTGCTCAGTGTTCAATCTTCTGCTCTGCTGCAACTTCCTGTTTCCGGTTGCGTCAGAGCAGAAGATCGAAATTGAGCAGCAGCGGGTGCGCGGCTCTCTGATAGCGTGCGGGTCGCCGAAAAAGAAAATCTACAAACTAAGGTGAGGAGAAGGGAGAGAGCTGGCTAAACACTAGAATCGATTGGGCAGGCGGGTGTGAGCTGCGGGGACCGCACGATCCTTCATGCCTCACTGCGGGGACAAGACCCATTCACCGCCCCGCGGGCGGTGAATGGCCTTGTCCCCGTCGCCGCAGCGACTGCTAGTTTTCTTCCCCGTTTTCGGCGGTGACCCGCGGCTAAAATGCGGTGGCCGCGGGTAAAACCGCCACCGTGTCATTCTCTATTTCATACCTCAACAGCATCCACGGGACATTATGTCCGATGCCTCCCTTACGGTTTACATTCCTTCCAGAACTACTACACACACATTAGGACCGAATATTTATTGGTCTCACATTCTTGGATTATGGGAAATATGATATCCCCATAATATGATCCAGAGATGCTCCTCCGTACATTGGATAGGCTCATCAGTACACTGGATATGCTCCTCTGTACATTGGATATGCTCCTCTGTACATTGACTAGGCTTATCAGTACATTGGATATGCTCCTCTGTACATTGGCTAGGCTCATCAGTACATTGGATATTGTAGCGTGGCCGGTCCTCAAGGCTCGCAGTAACCGGCCCACGCTTACAATATTCTCCCCAGCGTGCTTCCTCAAGATGGAGGAAGTCCCTGTTGTGCATAAACTTATCCTATGTGTATAAACAGGATGGCCTCACACAGGTAAGTAATGAAACAAAAATCAAATTTATTGTTCAACTGACAAGTCCAAAAAAAATGCATCAAAAGAAAATGTATTCCAAAAGGTCTTTGGCAAAAACATGTAGAACAACATAATATGATAGAAACCAGCCTGGTCTGGCTATCTGTCTCAAAGTTCTTTAACAATGTCCCAGGTGTAACAGAGTTTCTTGATGGTCCTTGACTCTACCAGAGTCTTATTGGCCAACTATGCATGGTGCACTGCACTGCGCTGCGCTGCCTCATTAAATGCAGTAACAAAGATTGGCAGATTTGTTAAAGGGTTCTTTGTTATCAAAGGAAAAGAAACCTGCAAACTATTCACCATGGTACTGTGTAAATCCTGTCTCAAGCTTACAGGATATTCACACCTGCTGGAAAGAACTTGCTGAAGTTTCTTTCACAGCAGCTCTTGATAAGCAAGAGCAAAACTTCCCATACAAGCACACCTTGGGCTAGCATACATTCCATTAATTAGCAGACTTTAGGAAAATACTTATGCTCAATAGAAATGGAAACATTCAACAAAACTTTAGAAAAAAAAAAACCCCAATTCCAACTTAATTAATTTCCATTTCTTCAAATAGTCCCATCTCTGGTAAAGTGTTACAATCCATAGCTTCACCTTCAGGATTTACCAGGGTTGTATCATCTGGTTCTGTGTCCAACATTTCAATGTCCCTTGTCTCAGGGGGACTTGGAGGCTCCTTCCACCTGAGAGCTTCTCCTCTATCTCCTGTCCTCTTGGTCAGCCAGCTCTCTAAATGCTGCCAAGCTGCTGTACCACGCCCAGCCCTACTCCGGGGCTGAACTTCCTTCAGCTGTGGTTGCCTTTTCCCCTGCTTAGCCAGCTTTCCACAAAATGGAGGATTTAAAGGGGCCTTACCAGATTTCATCAGGCTGTGTTCTTCATTAGGTTTAAACACAGCCTGTGCTTCCTGTTCTTGTTCTTGCCTAACAGGGATAACATGGTTAGCCCGGACTAGTTTCAGGGGGTGTTTTTTATCATTCTTCCCTGGCACAAGGCCGGCATTGGACTCGGGCTTGTGACAATATGCTCCTCTGTACATTGGCTAGGCTCATCAGTACATTGGATATGCTCCTCTGTACATTGGCTAGGCTCATCAGTACATGGGCATATATATATATATATATATATTTAGTGTGCAGTACCCATGCAGTGGGTTGCATATATCTGTACCTTGGCATATATATATATATTTAGTGCGCAGTACCCGTGCAGTGGGTTGCTTATAAAAAATTTTATGTACGTTGAGACGATGAAGTTATCTGTATCTTGGCATATATATCTGGAGCGCAGTACCTGTGCAGTGGGTTGCTTATAAAAAATTTTATGTACGTTGAGATGATGAAGTTATCTGTACCTTGGCATATATATCTGGAGCGCAGTATCCGTGCAGTGGGTCGCATATATATATTTTCAGTATATTTTCATTACACTGAGGCGATTCAGTACGAAAAAGTTATCAGTACCTTTGCATACCCATGCAGTGGGTTGCATATAAGGGGGTAGCATATAGGCCGCAGCTACAGCACTTGGGGGGAACCCGCGATAAGCGAGGTTTCGCTATCCTGGGTAGTGGAGGGTAAGCACAGCATATGAGTCAATGACATACACCTTTACATTGCTTAGGAAATTGGGCATGTCACCTTACTTGGACGGCAGGGAGGCCAGGCCATGATCTTCACAGCAACGTACTGCTGATGAGAGGACACATCCTTGAACGGGATAGGTCCAGCGAGCAGGGGAAGCTGTTACGGCAACCCACATTCGGAGAGGATGGAGAGGCATATGCTGTGCACCTGATCATGTGGTGGTTATACCTGATTGGTTATTCTGCTCAGTTGATGACAGTTGTGATGTAATAGTGCTGTTATGGCTGCGGCCTAATAAAATTCCACACTAGTTGAAAACGCTTGTGTATTGTGTTTGTTTTCAGGACAGGGGGGTAGAGCACCAAGTGCTGAGTGCACGATTTGTTCATCTTTATTTGGGGTTTCCATGAAGGTCTTTGAGAATGTAGCAATGGTTATTACTATTACTTTAATACTGCCGGACAATAAAAATCTTTTCTTGCTGCTGTAAAGTGTATTTTTTTTTCCTCAAACCAGGATGGGGTAACTTTGCAAAACAATTTTTCCACGGTCGGGAGGAGGGACTGAAGTGTATAATAAATAAAGTGCATAACATATAATTAATTATTACATATACTAGTCTTTAAGCCTGTTACATAAACGGCTGCTAGAATAGATGTGTTTGTGTGCCTTTCTTTCTCTCTCCTTGGCCACTTTCTGTTTGTCTGTCTTTTTTCTTTATCTCTCTCTCCTTGGCCGCTGTCTGTCTGTCTTTCTTTCTGTCTGTCTCTTTCCTCAACTGTCTACCACCACCCCTTGCCTACTTCCACTGTCCAGTAGTAACCCTTTCTCCTTCCTTTTACCTCCCCCCTGTCCAGCAGCACCTCTTCCCTGCTCCCCTGTCCAGCAGTAGGCCTTCTCTTTCCCTGCTCCCCCTGTCCAGCATCAGTAAGCCCGGGCAGCCTTGGGGCTTTTGCTAGGCCAGCCCATCTGCATTATCGAAGAGGGCCGGCCAAGCAAATGCCCTGCAGCTGCTGCGTTTGCTGGTCCGGGGGTGAGAAGAGGTGTCCCGGCAATGCAGGAGTCAAACCGCCACCACTGCTGAAGCCGTCCCATGCGCCGCAAGCTGACCCACGTGCTGGAAATCAAATATGGCACAGAGGCATATCTCACGGATGCAGGGAACACGGATTTTCTACTGCACAGGTGCGGTAAGGGTTTTATTAAAGAGGATAATGTAAATGTAATTAATACATTTTATGTTATGCACTTTATTTCTATTATTATTACATAGTATTATATTAATACAACTCACCATAATGGCCCATCATGCGTTATGGACTCATCACATATGATCTCGATTCTTGACGAATTTGATGCTGATTTAGAAAATTTAGGGCTCCTTTTACAAAGGTGCGCTAGCGGTTTTAGCGCGTACTTAGTGCGTGCTAAAATGCTGTGCATGCTAGCCGCTACCAACTGCTTTTGAGGAGGTGGTAATTTTTCAGCTAGCGCGCGCTAATCTTGTGCGTGCACTAAAAATGCTAGCACATCTTAGTAAAAAGAGCCCTTAATCTTGGTCACTATGGGGTTCATAATAATAAAAAAAAAATCTAAAAAGTGTCCTAAATGGCTACTTGGACGATCAAAAAGCCTGATCGTCCAAGAACCCATAACCAAAGCTGAGGTACGGGGAAGGGGGGTGGGGGTGGGGGTGGTCATGGGGTTGGCGGGGGGGTCGTGGGTCAGCGGGGGACCGATAGGGATTTCGGGGAGGGGGGCTGACGTTGGGGAAGGGGGGTTGTGTTGAGGGCAGGAGAGCCTGGGATCCCTACTGCCCGTATTGTAGTGAGGGGGGTGGGGGATAGGGGGCCCCCCTCCCCTGAAGGTCTGTTCCCCCTTGAAGGTCTGTCCCCCCCTTTGAAGGCTTGTCTCCCCCCTTGAAGACCTATCCCACCCCTGAAGGCCTGCCTGTCCCTCCCTTAAAGACCTATCCCATCCCTGAAGGCCTGCCTGTCCCCCCCTTGAAGACCTGTCCCCCTTTGAAGGCCAGCCTCTCCCCCTTGAAGGCTTGTCCCTCCTGAAGGCCTATCCCCCCCTTGAAAGCCTATCCTACCCCTGAAAGCCTGCCTGTCCCCCCTAAATACCTGTCCCCCCCCTTGAAGGCTTGTTCCCCCCTTGAAGGCTTGTCCCCCCCTTGAAAGCCTATCCCACCCCTGAAGGCCTGTCCACCCCCCTTTGAAGGCCTGCCTGCCTGTCCTACCCCGAAGGACTGCTAACTCCCCCCCCCCCGGCATCCGGCTTCCACCCCCCTGGCCTTCCGCTTCCCCCCCCCTGGCCTCCCCACACTGTACCTTCCAGCCGGAACAGCCTGCAAGAAAGATCGCGGTGTTAGCGATCTTAGTACCGCTTTGGAGATGGTTTCTCCATCGCGATCCCACCCCTTCTCTGACGTCGAGGAGAGGCGGGACCGTGATGGAGGAACCAGCTCCGAAGTGGTACTAAGACCAGCCAGGCAAGCACGTGGGAGAGGCGAGAGGGTGCTTGCAGGGAGAGAGGGCAGGCAGGCTGATCTAACAGAGAGAGAGGAAGGAGGCACATAGCAGCGCGAGAGGAGCTGAGTGCATAGAGAGAGGCGGAGGAAGGGGCGGAGAGCGTGCAGGGAGGCGGAGAAAGGGGCGGAGAGTCACGGAGAGGACGTGAAGGCGGAGAAAGGGAGCGGAGAGCATACGGAAGCGGAGGAGACAGAGAAAGGGGAGAAAAAGCAGCGGAGGACTGTAAAAGTGACGGAGGAGGCAAAGCAGGGCAGCGGAGAGGAGTGCTGAAATCACCAGAGTCGGAGGAGGAGGCGGACGGGACGCGCTGGTAACTCCGCCCACCCTCCCCGACGTCACAGCAGATCTCCCCCCCATAAAAGGGCTCGAGCCAACGAGGAGTCCTCAGCACTAGACCAGCCAGGCAAGCACGTGGGAGAGGCGAGAGGGTGCTTGCAGGGAGAGAGGGCAGGCAGGCTGATCTAACAGAGAGAGAGGAAGGAGGCACATAGCAGCGCGAGAGGAGCTGAGTGCATAGAGAGAGGCGGAGGAAGGGGCGGAGAGCGTGCAGGGAGGCGGAGAAAGGGGCGGAGAGTCACGGAGAGGACGTGAAGGCGGAGAAAGGGAGCGGAGAGCATACGGAAGCGGAGGAGACAGAGAAAGGGGAGAAAAAGCAGCGGAGGACTGTAAAAGTGACGGAGGAGGCAAAGCAGGGCAGCGGAGAGGAGTGCTGAAATCACCAGAGTCGGAGGAGGAGGCGGACGGGACGCGCTGGTAACTCCGCCCACCCTCCCCGACGTCACAGCAGATCTCCCCCCCATAAAAGGGCTCGAGCCAACGAGGAGTCCTCAGCACTAGACCAGCCAGGCAAGCACGTGGGAGAGGCGAGAGGGTGCTTGCAGGGAGAGAGGGCAGGCAGGCTGATCTAACAGAGAGAGAGGAAGGAGGCACATAGCAGCGCGAGAGGAGCTGAGTGCATAGAGAGAGGCGGAGGAAGGGGCGGAGAGCGTGCAGGGAGGCGGAGAAAGGGGCGGAGAGTCACGGAGAGGACGTGAAGGCGGAGAAAGGGAGCGGAGAGCATACGGAAGCGGAGGAGACAGAGAAAGGGGAGAAAAAGCAGCGGAGGACTGTAAAAGTGACGGAGGAGGCAAAGCAGGGCAGCGGAGAGGAGTGCTGAAATCACCAGAGTCGGAGGAGGAGGCGGACGGGACGCGCTGGTAACTCCGCCCACCCTCCCCGACGTCACAGCAGATCTCCCCCCCATAAAAGGGCTCGAGCCAACGGCGCACGGCCGTTCGGCGCGCGGCGAAGGCGAGCGGCAAAGGCGCTCGCCTTAGCGAGAGCGCCTTTGCGAAGGGCCTCAAGAAGAGCATCAAGGAAGGGCTATCTATTTCAGCTGGTCTCTAAAATCCTACAACTAGCCAATTTACCAATCAACGTCAGTCTTTCTTCAATCTTTCCCTCTTCCAGGTCTTTCAAATTTCAACTCTCTACTCCTACCTAACTAACAAGCACACTTAACAAGTGGACCACACCAACCACTCTATCCTAACTTATCCCTCCAACCTCAACACATTCTGACATATCTATAAAAAAAAAAAAAAAAAAAAAAAAATTTAACATAAATAAATAAATAATTAATAATACAAAAACCTTTATATATGGCAGGCAGAACTAGAGGCAGCAAGACTTCAGTCAAGACAGGCAGCTCAGTCGCCGAGAGTGCCCAGGGGATGGCTACGGTCTTCGTACAGACTGAGGGGGAGCCTGGACAGAGGACAGAGGTCTCTGTACAGACCGAGGCCATCCCCTCAAAGATGTCTTCAGCCTCCACTCAGACAGAACCAATTGATCAACCAGATGAAAGCCTTATGATAGAGCTGAGGAGTCTGAGAGAAGAGATCCAACGCTTAAGGAGCATCCGTGATGACGAGACCTTCATCGACGGAATAATCCAGGAACTGTCTCAGATCGCCGAACCAGAGCCTGACAAGACCATCCTTGAGTCACCCAGAGCTTCCAGAACTTCAGACTTGAATCCTACCGTCGGAATTCAGGAAGTCACTGGAGACGCCGATACCTGGCAGCTGGTGACTTCATCCACAGGTAAACGCAGAAAACCTAATTCTGTTTCTCTCTCTCACATACAGGGCAGCTCTACATCGACGCCACATATCCCCCTTAAGAACAGATACCAGCTGCTACAGGAAGGTCCTGACAACGAGGTACAAGAAGTGGTTGAACAGACGGTTCCGATTCCAGAGTCCACAGGTCGGCCCACCCCTAGGAAGCGCAGAGTTGTGGTCATCGGGGATTCACTGCTAAGGGGCACCGAGGGACCGATTTGTAGACCAGATCTGCAGTCAAGAGAGGTCTGCTGCTTGCCGGGGGCCAAGATCCGGGATGTAACTGCTAGCCTTGGCAGACTCATCAAGCCCCAAGATCACTTCCCTATGATTCTCATCCATGTCGGAACCAACGACACTGCCAGGGGCACCCTAGAAAGCATACCCGAAGACTTCAGAGCCCTAGGAGAGAAGCTGAGGAGGATGGATGCGCAGGTGGTCTTCTCCTCGATCCTCCCAGTGAGGGGCAAGGGCAGTGCCAGGGAGGATCGTGTCCGGAGGGTGAACGACTGGCTGCAGGAATGGTGTAGGGAGATGAACTTTGGGTTCCTGCACCACGGAGAGGCACTGCAGGGACTGCTTGGACCAGACGGGTTACACCTGACCAAGAGGGGGAAGAACGTCCTTGGACACCGTCTAGCCCGCCTACTACACAGGGCTTTAAACTAGGTAAGTTGGGGGAGGGTACGGGCTTTAAACTAGGTGAGTTGGGGGAGGGTACGGGCTACCAATACTATTTTGGAACTGAACTAAGTAAACACTGCATTGGGTCACATTACAATTCTGGGTCTAAGGGGAGTACACGTAGCAATTCTAGGTCTAGAGGGAGTACACACTGTAATTCTGGGACCAGCGAGAGTGCACACGCTGCAAATTGCACTAAAGGAGCTCAAGTAGCCCAAACGGGAATACCCCCACAGGGTACACACATTACCAAGTCTCTGATAGGAGCGCACTGCAGTTATGGGGAGTCCGGGATAGGTACAAGCTGTAGCTCTGGGTCTAGGGAGTGTAAGAGACAAGCGAAAAATACTAATGGTGGTCTAGTTGATATAGAGGGATTGTCCCCACTGAGATACAACAAGCACACAACATGGAGGGCTATGTACGTCAACGCCCACAGTCTGGGAAACAAGATCCTAGATTTGGAGACAGAAATGAGGAATGCCGACCTGGATGTGGTGGCGATATCTGAGACCTGGCTCACAGACTCCCACGCGTGGGACATGGTCATACCAGGTTACAACTTGCTTCGTCGGGACAGGGAGGGCAAAATGGGAGGTGGGGTAGCATTATATACTAAAGATGACATTAAGGTCACCAGAATCACAGATGTACAGTACACTGGGGAATCCCTTTGGGTAAATTTGGCCAGAGGGAAGGACAAATGCCTATATCTTGGCGTGGTATACAGACCCCCAAAACAACAAGAAGACCTAGATTTGGAATTAATCGGAGATATAGAGAATATCACCTTGCGGGGGGACACAGTATTGGTAGGTGACTTCAACATGCCCGATGTGGATTGGGTCACGCTTTCCTCTGCTTCCGGCAGCAGCAGGAAGCTATTAAACTCTTTGAATGGAGCAGGACTCAGGCAACTGGTAATTGAGCCAACAAGGGATCAGGCAATTTTGGACCTGGTACTTACCAACGGAGAAAGTATCACAGAGGTCTCGGTGGGTGAAACTTTGGCCTCCAGTGACCACAATATGATTTGGTTCAATCTCAGGAAAGGTTTCACGAAATCTACCACATTGACCAAGGTTCTCAAGTTCAAGGACACAAATTTCCAGGACATGGGAGACTTCGTTCACCAGGCGCTACAAACCCAAGCAGATACCGACAGCGTGGAAGAAATGTGGTCAACTTTGAAAACCACCATACAGGAAGCAACAAACCGCTATGTTAAATCAGTAAGCAAACGAAGTAGGAACAACAAGCCACAGTGGTTCTCTATGGAGATCTCAGACCTCATCAAAGAGAAGAAAAAAGCATTCATCTCTTACAAACAATCAGGGACACAGGACTCCAGAGTAGATTATCTGACCAAATCAAGAGCCGTCAAAGCGGCAGTTAGAGAGGCCAAATTCCGCATGGAGGAGTCTCTAGCAAAGAATATCCAGAAGGGAGATAAATCCTTCTTCAGGTATATTAGTGACAGGAAAAAGAACTCAGGCGGGATAGTACGACTCAGAAAACCAGACGGAGACCATGTGGAGACGGACTCGGAAAAGGCCCAACTGTTAAATGAATACTTCTGTTCAGTCTTCACCCGCGAGGTGCCGGGAATCGGCCCTCAACCACATACAAGGATTAAATCAGTAGACCCGTTTAGTAATTTCAAATTTACACCCAGCAGCGTCTACTGCGAGCTGTCAAAAATCAAGGTCAACAAGGCAATGGGGCCTGACAACCTACACCCTAGGGTACTCAGGGAGTTGGGAGATGTCTTGGCGGAACCACTATCCGCGCTCTTTAATCTCTCCCTTAGTACAGGTAACGTCCCGATGGACTGGAAGACGGCTAACGTCATTCCACTACACAAGAAAGGCTCCAGGGTGGATATGGCAAACTACAGACCAGTGAGTCTCACTTCAATAGTGAGCAAACTAATGGAAACCCTAATCAAACACCAAATGGATAGGATCATGGACGAGGAGAATCTGCGGGATCCCCGCCAACATGGATTTACTAAGGGGAGATCGTGCCAATCCAACCTGATCGGCTTCTTTGACTGGGTGACGAGGAAGCTGGATGTTGGTGAGTCCCTGGACATCGTCTATCTGGATTTCAGCAAAGCATTTGATAGCGTGCCACACCGCAGGTTGCTGAACAAGATGAGTTCTTTAGGTTTGGGCGACACTTTAACAAAATGGGTTGGGAACTGGCTTGGAGGTAGGCTTCAGAGGGTGATGGTGAATGGCACTCCCTCCGAGATGTCGGAGGTGATAAGTGGAGTGCCACAGGGCTCCGTCCTAGGCCCGATCTTGTTCAACATCTATATAAGAGACCTGACAGAAGGGCTTCGAGGTAAAATAACATTGTTTGCCGATGATGCCAAACTGTGCAATGTAGTGAGCAAAAGCACAACAGACAAAAAAGCAATGACAGACGATATGGTGCATGACTTACTGCTGCTGGAGCACTGGTCTAGGTCCTGGCAACTCAGTTTCAATGCCAAAAAATGCAAAGTCATGCACCTGGGAAGCCAGAATCCATGCAAGATCTACACCCTAAATGGCGAGATCCTGACAAGAACTGTAGCAGAAAGAGACTTGGGAGTGATTGTCAGGGAAGACATGAAGTCGGCAAACCAAGTGGAGCAAGCTTCATCCAAAGCAAGGCAAATCATAGGTTGCATACGCAGGAGTTTCATCAGCCGTAAACCTGAAGTCATTATGCCACTATATAGATCCATGGTGAGACCGCACCTGGAGTACTGTGTGCAATTCTGGAGGCCGCATTACCGCAAGGATGTGCTGAGACTGGAGTCGGTCCAGAGAATGGCCACCAGGATGGTCTCGGGACTCAGGGAGCTCCCGTACGAGGAGCGGTTGGGGAATTTGCAGCTCTACTCACTCGAGGAGCGTCGAGAGAGGGGAGACATGATCGAGACATTCAAATATCTCACGGGCCGCATCAAGGTGGAAGAAGACATCTTCTTCTTCAAGGGTCCCGCGGCAACAAGGGGGCATTCGTGGAAAATCAGGGGCGGGAAACTGCACAGTGACACTAGGAAGTTCTTCTTCACTGAAAGGGTGGTTGATCGCTGGAATAGTCTTCCACTTCGGGTTATTGAGGCCACCAGTGTGGCGGATTTTAAGGCCAGATGGGATAGACATGTGGGATCTATCCGCAAAGATAGATAGTGAGGATCACTGGGGTGGGCAGACTTGATGGGCCTTGGCCCTTATCTGCCGTCTATTTCTATGTTTCTATGTTTCTATCTTGCTTGCAGGCTGTTCCAGCTGGAAGGTAAACAGTGCGGAGGAGGAGCATAGAGTGTGAAGATTCCATACCAGACACTCACAAAGACTGGACTCTTTGCATAGAGTGTGTAGATTCAGCTCAAGGCACAAGCAAGGACTCGACCTCTTGTGAGACTGCAGGAAGCAGAGTCGAGGCAGGATTATATTTGGTCAGTAACTGAACAAATTCCCGCTGTAAAATAGTCTGGATGGTAGCCTGCGATTGTGGATCCGAGTCTTAAACTGGACCACTTGCTGAGGCTAAAGGCTCCGAGGACGAAGCTGGAACTGTCTGCTGCGGTATCTGACCTAAAGGAAGCTCAAGAGAAGACTTGGCAGATTTACTCAAGGTCAAGGATGTTCCAAACGAAGAAGGTCTGATGAGAGTCGAGGTCGAAGTCGTGGAGGCAGGAGGACATCCCTTAGCAGGCCTGACCGAATCAGAGGTCAAGGTCAAGGGTGTAGTAGGGATTTCCATACCGAAAATCTTCTCCACTTGAACTCGACGACATTTGAGGGCTCGAGGTTGAAGGGTAGCACAACGAACGCATGAATCCGGGCAATGGTCAGGCCACAAGCACTGAAGGCACCAGCAATGTGGCTCAGTGAGGGAGATCACACGCTGGCACTGGCTACACTTCTTGAAGCCCGTGACAGGCTGGGACATAGAAGGAAAAATAGCCGCCGCAAAGCCAAAGCCTGCAGGCTGAGGGTGTGTGACAGGCCCCGCCGTTACTCGACAAAAAAATTCAACTTTTTTTTTTTTTTTAACAATGACCAAAAGAAAAGCACAGCGACACGGTACTAAGAAAATAAAACATGAGCCTGCGGTGAGAGAAGGCACGAAGCGAATGAAGTTCAGCACAGAGCATCAAAGACAGACTTCTTGGCTCTGCGGAAAACTGAGAACTGAGGAGACACGCCCTGTGCTGGGGGGGGAGGGCACTTGCTCATGCGTAGTGCGGCAGACTCAAAACTTCTGAGTTTCTTCAAGCAAGTCTGCTTGAATCCGGGCTCCATGGATGACATCACCCCCATGTGAGAATAGGCTGCCTGCTTGTCCTGGAATAAACCAGCAGCATTGGCAGCAATCTAGACAGGCTGCTTCGCGACCTGGGCCTGACATCAATGCGACAGAGGAACAGCCCAGGCAGCGAAGCAGCCTATCTAGATTGCTGCCATCACTGCCAGTTTGTTATAAGGTATTTATTTCTGTCTCGCGGTTTGGATGGGAGAGATGGGGTGGCGGGGGGTGGGGGTGGGAGGGGGAAGCACTGCGGCTGCTGCTGCTGCCGGCGACTAGGTCTTATTTTGAGGAGGTAGGGCTTATATTAAGACCTACCCCGAAAATCATGCTAGGGCTTATTTTCGGGGTAGGTCTTATTTTCGGGGAAACACGGTAGATGTCGAAACACTGTCAGTGTTGAGTCTTCGAGTCCTCGCAGTGCTACTATCAATTAAATGAACTTTGAACTTTATACCCGTGCCTGAATTATTGACATCTCATCCTCATGACTCCTTTGTTGTCTCATTGTTGATTGTCTCATTGTTGAGACCTCATTGGGCTCTCTTTTTGGTGCTCTAACCACTGCACCACGCATTCCCACGGTGTCTCAATCTGTCCTCCTTACTTCCATTGTTTTCAATGAAAGTAAAACCCAAATGTCTCAATCCATCCTTCTTTTTCTGGAGCCATATGGTAACAATATTAGTAGCAGACATTTCTTCTGATAGCCTTGCCTTTCTGCCCTGCTGGTGAAGTCTGAAGAGAAAGTAGTGAGCAGAGCTAACTTTTTCCACTTTTACGAAACCGCGTTAGGCTTTTTTTTTATCACCAGCAATGGTAGTATTAGTTCTTATGAGTGTCAGAGCTAATACCGCAGCGTACAGTGATGAAAAAGCCTAACGGAGCTTCGTAAAAGAGGGGTGGGGTGGGAGGATATTTGTTTCATTTGTGCTTCTTCAAGATAAAGAGGCTTTGTTATGTTTGTCCTTTGCAGAATCTGAAACATTTTTTTTTGCATGGTAGAATTCAAATTTTTCCAGATGTCTCAAGATAGGAAGTAAAAAAAAATTTTGGTTTTGCACCAAGATTCCGGTTGGCCCAGGTGCCTAAGGTCCCTCCTATGGGTGGGGCCTTAGGTGCCTGGGCCAATCAGGCCTTAGGCCCCTCCCCAGTGCATCCCACAATACAATAGGAAGGGACAGGCCCACCTCATTCCGACAGAGTCAGGCCTGTCGGCCAGCCGGAGGGAAGACCCATTCGTCCAGCCATCATAACAGGTTAGAGAGGGGTCCGAGGAAGGGGAGGGGTTAGGAGGGGTTCTAGTGGGGGTATCCAGGTGGGTAGCCACGCTATCTACGGGGGGGAGTTCCAGCAGGAGGGATTGGGTACCCTACTGCCGGCGATCTACAGGGGGGGTGGTTCCGGCAGGAGGGATTAGGCACCCTCCTGCCTGCAATCTACAGGGGAGGTGGGGCGGTTCTGGCAGGAGGGATTGGGCATCCCTCCTGCTGCTTTCATTCAGGAGATGGGAAGGGGGTATTTGGGGCAGGAGGGACTGGGCATCCCTCCTGCTGCATTTGTTTGGCAGGGTGGGGGGGACTAACGGCAGATACCATGCCATGATAAGCTTAGCGACCACGCCTACTTACATCCCAATTCTCTAACTGGCGTCTGTAACATGGACATCGGTTAGAGAATCGGGTTCTGAGACTGGACTTCCAATGCTCAAAGAATTCCTATGAGTGTCACAGCAGTGTCAGAGCATTTAATGCCCCGGGCCGTTGTAGAAGTCTCTACCACAGTTTAGTATAAAAGGGCCTAAATGTCCAGGAATGGCTCTTGGGCAGTTAAATTGCCCAGCTAATATTTATTTATCTATTTTAGTAATTATACACCACTAATAGGCTAACGCGGTTTACATTCAGGTACTCAAGTATTTTTCCCTATCTGTCCCGATGGGTTCACAATCTGACTAATGTACTTGGCGACAGCTGGTTATCTCCACTGATTCCACTGAATATTCATGGTTAGTGGCTAGCCACTATCTCGCTATGTCATGCAACTTAACTAGCTAGCCAACTAAATTAATAGCAGTCAACCCCCCCCCTCTCCCCAGATATTCAATTCTGCTCAATGGAGAGAGGAGCCGTGGCGGCAGCTTGAGCATAGTGCACAGTGAGAGCCAGGAGCGCGCATGCGCACTCATTTTTCCGCGACGGATCAGGGAACACGACTTTTGAGTGCGCATGCGCGGCCTAGCATTTTATTATATTAGATGCATGTGCATATGCACACATACACATACATACAAACACATACACTTTTTGTCCCTGATGGGCTAAATGATTTAGATATGTATTTAGATATATATTTAATATTATTTGTTGTAAAATTCTGCTGTGAAAACTACTAAAGAAGAACACCAGATTTATCTGGTGTGATATAACATTAGCTGAGCTGATATCACCTGCTGGTAATATTTATTGCTGGTAATATTTATTGTATGGTGGTATGGGTGAAATGGGAGGAGCAGAGGGTGAGGGGAATATATGAGGTGATGTCAAGTGTCTGTAGAATAAGGATTGACAAATTTATAAGAGGATATAAGGATTATAAGGGTTTATAGACAGAACTTGTAAGAAAGAAAAAGGATTGGGGAGGTTTCTGAGGTGATGGGGTGGAGCAGTCACGGGATTGGTTGAATATTGTGGCAGGTTGGAGTGAGTTCTTTGAGGAAAGGGGAAGAGTAGAGCAGTCTCTTCAGAAAAAATTATCCCTCCCTACCATGTGTGCTGGTTGTATGTTTTGTGTCAGTGTTGGGAAGGGGGTGTTATTACAGGTTATATTGGACTTGGGTAGGTTTGGTTGAACTTATGGAGTTGGGGGAGGTGGTCACGCTTTGGGCGGGGTGGAAAATGGGGTTTGGCCTAGTTGGATCTGGGAGATGAGTGGTTAATAAATAAATAAATGTAACACTTGTAGATGACACCACTGCGAGGGAAAGCATGGCCTAGCGTCACCATGGGTCATATTTGGAGGGAGGGGAAGCATGACCTGGCATCACCGTGGGTCATGTTTGGGGGAATGTTATAAGTTTAAAGACTTAACGGGAGCTAGTTTGAACACCAAAAAGCTCCTTGGGGGAGTGTGAAATATGCATTGTGGGTTTGTTGGGTTTGGACACGGATTGTATTGTAAGTGGAGATAATATTAAGATAGATAATAAAGCTGCAGCCAAATATTTATTCCAATAAAATTGAGTTGTATGATTATTGATTGACTAGTCATTAAGCCCGTTACATTAATGGGTGCTAGAATACTGTTCACCCTCTATGTTGCCTCTTTCATTCACTGCCCTCTCTTCGCTTTCCATCCAGTGTCTGCCCCCTCTCTCTGCGTCTCATATGGCCTCTCTCCATCTCCTCTTTCCTTTTCCCTTGGTCTGGCATACCTTCCTCCTTCCCTCCATGCCTTGCCATCTGTTCTTCCCTCCAAGCCATTCTCTCCCCGTCTGCTCACTTTCCTCCTTCAACTACTTCATCGGGCAACAGCAGCATTCACAATTCATTGCTGTTGCTGGCTTCAGGTATTCCTCTCTGGCGGGTCCTGTGTTCATGAAAACAGGAAGTAGGCAGGACCGGCCAGAGAGGAAGGCCTGAAGCCGCAACAGCAGCGAATTGTAAACGCTGCTGCTGCCTGAAGCACCCGAGGCAGACGCTTCTCTCCCCTCCCAGCCCAACCCCCGCTGACTCTGCGACCCTCCCCTCCCAGCCCAACCCCCGCTGACTCTGCGACCTTCCCGGCAAGATGATTTTAATAACAAACCTCCCTCCAGCGTTGGCAGGCGCAGTATGCTAAACAGACTGGTTCGCGGCTTTCTTCTGCCGTTGAGTCTCTCTGTCGCGTCATTGATGACATCATTAGTGATGCGGCAAAGGGACTCAACTGCAGGAGAAAGTCACGAAGCAGCCTGTTTAATGTGCTGCGGCTGCCAACGCTGGAGGAAGGTTTGTACCGGTATGTGCAGAAGCGATATGTCTCTCCCCCTCCAGTACCAGTGCAGCACTTTGCTGCGGCGCATCCTCCCATCCTGAGTCGGCCACAGCGCTCGAGTCTGTTTCTCCCGCTTTGTCTAGCCGCCGCATACGCACTCTGGCCATGGACCTACAGATCACAGATCAGGGATTACAGATCACGCAGGTCTGAGTGCGCATACGCGGCTAGCGTTTTATTATATAGGATGGTGATTAGCTTTCAGTAGCAGGTGATGGGAATGTGAATGCTAATGTTATTAAATTATACAGATTTCTTAATGGTTTCTTTGTTTACTGCCAACTAATCTCTCTTGTCAAAGGACATGGCAACCTATGTCAAATCTATCCTTTCAACTGTAAAATCTATCCTTTCAAATCTGATAGTGATGATAAAGGTTTGACATATTGAAACACGGTTTAATTTCTCGTTCTACTTGTATTTTTTATGAACCACTGTTCCATTCAAAGTGTCTCTTTCCAGTCCCTTCCAGGTCAGAGTCCAAGATATTAACTTTGATATTTCTTCCCTATAATGTCACGTGTTTGTTGGGGTAGCAGCCCCATTCAGTTGGCTTCTATCTACCACCCTTCTCATTTAATATAAATTTCTCTCAATGTGTAATCTGAAGTGCTCACCTAGGATCATGACTCCCTCATGGTTCCCTGTGACCCTGGACAAATCACTTACAACCCCCCTCCCCCCTCCCATTTTACAAAAACACTAAAGTGGTTTATAGCACAGGCTGGCAAACTGAATGCTTTGCACTGCTCCTGACACTCATAGCAGCAGGGGCAGGACTAAGGGCGGGATTACGGCATTACAGGGCAGGGATGGGCAGAACTGAGTGGGCCTAGAGATGGGTCTAGGGGGTCCCGATTTAGGCGTGATTCTATAAATGGCTCCTAAATTAAGACTTTACTATTAATGGTATTACCATCCCTCTATTACTTTAAATATTATAGTGAAGTGCTCAGACCAAGTAACCTAAAATATAGTGATGTCACTACAATGAGGTTAACCAGGGGACCATCATCGCCTTCACCTGTCCCCTGCCCTCCCTTAATAACCACAAATATTTTCAGATAAACTTGATGTACTTATCTGAATGGGGGGTAGTTGTTTTTCGTTAATTCTCATTGATGACTATGTGCTTATAAATTTCATGTGCTCCGTTAAAATCCTAGAACTGTTCATTCATTCGTCCAATCCCGTCCCCCCGACTCGAGTTTCACCTCTTCATCAGAGAGGGACACATAGTCATCAATGAGAATTAACGAAAAACAACTACTCCCCTATTCAGATAAGTACATCAAGTTTATCTGAAAATATTTGTGGTTATTAAGGGAGGGCAGGGGACAGGTGAAGGCGATGATGGTCCCCTTGTTAACCTCATTGTAGTGACATCACTATATTTTAGGTTACTTGGTCTGAGCACTTCACTATAATATTTAAAGTAATAGAGGGATGGTAATACCATTAATAGTAAATTATAGCTGTGAAAATAATACTATATATTAATTTTCGTCACAGAATACTAAGATTTATCTCCCTATTGAGTAGGAGAGAAAGAGTCCTAAATTAAGACTGACATGTGCTTTGTGTCACGTTCCTTGGTGCCTATGTTTTAGCCACTGTGTACAGAATTAGGGCCACAGTCCTTGTTCAGTCTGACTCCACTGTAATCCAACAGCTCATATTTGTGATCCTTAGTGGAAGAGGAAGATGAGTTGGTAGACTCTGAATATGGGATGAGGCTCCTTTAAATCTGGCCAGTTCTTACCTCATGTGAGTCTTCTCCATCCCCGGTTTAGAGAGCTGTACTCAAGGCAGCACTGGAGCCTCCAGAAAGTCTCTGTTGAAACTGTCGACCCAGATTTATAGCAGTGCACCCCTCCCATCATTTGCACTATTTTATGAGGGATCTTCAAATGTTTTAGCACTTTTATTTTTTTTAACACTATTTATTAAAAAATGTTTTATGTTATATTAAAACTTGTTCTACCACTTGTTCTTACGACAGATATACAACAAACGAAAAAGAACTCCATCTAAAAACAGGACATACCTATACGACTCAAAACCAAACATACAAAGCAACATTCACTCACTTAAGTAATATACAAATACATCTTGTACCAATGTCAAATCACAGAATACAAACTAAAAACCTGCAGTCCATTAAAAAATATGGATTAACTCAGATGCAATTGAGTCTTTCCCAAAAGCTTCACGGAAGAAGGAGGTTTTAAAAGCCTTCATTCTTTCTTCCAGCCTCTCAAAAGCAAATTCTATCACTACCTGCAAGGTAAGATGGTTTACCTGACTAGTCACATGAGATTCTATGAAACATCCTCTTACCACTTCTCCCGCCCTAACCATTTCCCACAAAAATGAAAGTGCAGAGATCCAAGATGGCGATCTGAGAGCAGGACGCGCTGAGCTGCGTGTCCCAGGATCGCATTCGCTGGAATTTTTCTAGCGGTTTTCACTTACCGCGATGCCGAAGAGACGGGGCCGGAGTGCCGCTTCTGCCTCGCGGCGTCCTGGAGCCCCGGGTCTCGGGAACATACACAAACTCCTGCGGCGCATGCAGGAGGTCACAACGACGTCGGATGGCGGCCCGCAGAGGACACAGGGAGGCGAACCCATTGTGGATGCTCCTGGGCCCGATACTACACTGAGCCCCGACGTTAGGGCACCGCCCCCGCAGCCCCAGACGACCAGCTCTCCCAGGGGCGGGGAAACCCCGGATTCACTGGCTTTCTCCTCTCCAGAGGCAAGGAAGGATTCACTGGAGAGCTCGGAGGTTGGGGCCCACCTTTCCAGGGCCCCCATGGAGATGTCTGGGGGAACACCATCTCAATATGAGGGGGAAGGACAGAAGGCACCCCTCGAAGGACTTCAGGACGGTGAGCAATTTACACTTACACAAACTCCAATTGTACTGATTAAACCTGCAGAAGTGACTTTAGACTCTATTTGGGACTTAATGGCTGGTTTTGTTAAAAATATTACTCCCACATTTCAACAAATTGAAGGGAAAATTAAGGAATACGATAAGGAACTGAAGAACTTAAGAGAAGAAACGAATACTTCTAACTCATCTATTCAAAAAATAGAAAAAGAAATTGAATCATCGAAACAAATTCAAGAGACCTTAGTTAAAGACAATATTAACCTAAGGAAGAAGATTGAAATGCTTGAGAACAACTCACGTAGCAATAATTTAAGGTTAATTAACTTTCCAAGACTCGAGTTAGTAACACCTAGAGATATGCTTAAGAGATATCTAATGGAGAATTTAGAGATACCCGAGGATTCATTACCACCATTTTCAAGGGTTTATTATTTGCCTGATAAAGAACAAAATCAACAACCAAAAGTAAAATCTTCAGATCAAGAACCCTTAAACATTTCACAGATTTTAGAAACATCTGAGAAGGATTTAGCATCACCAGCCACTATGATTATTACTTTAGCTTTGCCAATTGATAAAACATGGTTGTTAAAACTTTACTTTAAAAATAGACAAAAAAGCTTTCTTGGATATAAAATACAAAATGTTCCCAGGTTTGGCACGGGAGACGCAAAGGCGCTGCCGTGAGTTTCTTCTTTTGAAACCTGGGGTTTTATCTCTGGGGGCAACTTTTTATTTGAGACACCCGTGTAAGTGTATTGTATATTACCGTACTTTTAAATATGTGTTTTTTGAACCATCACAACTGACCAACTTCGTGGCTATGTCTCGTCTGAATGTTAACAATCCTTGAGCCCTATAATTTGGATATTGTGACCCCATCTCAATGCTATAGCTCTCAGTTTCTTGTTATTATTATTGTTTTTCTATATAATTTCGCCAAGCTTCTTTAATTCTTGGATCTTAATTTGTGGACTTGAGCATAAATAGTATATTTGTTAACTTAGGAATTATATTACTATTGTATTTGATATCTATTCTATTCTTGCTTTCTGTACAAGTGTAATACTTGAAATTTAAGTTGAAAATAATAAAAAAAAAAATGAAAGTGCAGAAGCTTTTTGAAGAACCCCCCTCGTACTAATGTTCAAATAAAGCATACAAACTCTTCAGAAGAACATTTATTTTTAATTTGGTTAAAAGTGTACACATTCTGAAACCCAGGTGTGCTTTGTTGTCATTTTAAAGAGGGAAATTTTAAGACTGGCCAGTTTATATGAGTAACTGGTTTTAAAAAAAATTGATCTCACATATAGTAATAAGCAATAATGAGTGGAAATTGTCACTGGATTTAAAGCTTTGTTTCGCAGAAAATGAGGAGCTCCGTCTCCTCACAGCCAGATTCACAGCACTTTGATACTAGTCCAGCGTGTCTTACAAAAGTCATATTTGATCCCAAGGGAGGAATATCTTGTCTTTTTCTCCATGTGTTCTGTACAGCTTCCTCAGCATAGTCTATTGAATTAAAGAACCACTAACATGAACAAAGATAAGGAAAAAAAAGTACAAACTGGAAATTCATATAGAAAAGACAGTGTGCAAGGTTACTGGTGAGGTGCATTTTGCAAATGTTCAACAAAGTACCATAATCATGAAAGATTTAGACACAAACCTTACTGACTGTATATTGTGGGATGTTGTCAAAGCTCACATGACATGGTGAATCCTGTCCCACTTTTCTTACACTTTCTTCTTTCTCAACGATGCAGGGGTTCAGGCTTCAAGTGCCACACACTGACTAGGTTTTCAGGATATTCCTAATAAATATCCATGAGATAGATCTGCATATGATGGAAGTAGAATTCATACAGATCTATCGCATGCATATTCATTAAGCATATCCTAAAAACCTGGTCTGTTTGTGCTATTCATCCTTCCTGTGCCACTAGATCAGAGGTTCTCATCCCAATCCTTGGAACACACCTAGCCAGTCAGGTTTTCAGGATATCCACTAACCCTCCCCCCCCCCCCTGCTATTCAACTGGCAGTAGTCAGCATGTCTTTATATGCTAATCACCCCTGACTAAATTATCTAGTGATATTCAATGCTGAGGTTGTGACAGCTATCTTGAAGGGGCTACACTCATGCCCCCCACTGAACAACCAGGGTTAAAGATAGGCCTGGGGGGACTATCTACACATCATATGGTTTTGGGGGGTTGGGATGCCTTCCATAGGGGTGGGTCACCATCTGAGGGGGGAGGGCATGTTCAGAGGGTTAGGAGGGGGGAGAGTGGGAGGCATGTTCCAGGAGGTTGCTATGCAGATGCCAGCACTCAATATGCTAGCACCTGTATAACCTGGTGCTCCTCTGCAGTGCCACCCCTGACCTGCCCAATTTTTAGTTGGACGGTCTGAGGGGATATTCAGCTGCACTCTCCACTTTTGTGCTGCTAAATATCCCTGCTTAGGTGGTGGCAAGCAATTTAAGTGGGCAAGAGGCTTCTAGGATGATTCATCAAGGCAGATTCATTGCAGCCGATTCAGCACAGCTGTTTCATTGTGGCCTTTTCATCGCTGAATCATCCATAATGAATCATCTGACCTTTATGAGGGCCTATGCCCCCCACACCTCTCCCAAAATGGGAGCACCCCCCGCATCCCCCATGTACCTAACCTCTTGTGGGAGCTATACCCGCACCACAAGAAGGAGGACTTCCACATCCCCCAAGGTAGGAACACCCCCAGCTCGCATACCTGTTGAAAAGTTTGCAAGCGTGAGCAGCATATTTTAACCCCTGCTCACGCCGGCCTTGTCTCCTCTCTGACATCATATCCTGCTCCTGTGACTAGGAAATGACATCAGAAGGGAGCCAAGGCCAGCTGAGCAGAGGGTGGAAGATGTGCTGGCGAACCTTTGAATAGGTGTGCTACAGGGACAGAAAGGAGGAGAGGCCCTGGTGGGTGGAGGTGTGTGGAAGGGGTGGAGAGGAGGAGAGGCGCTGGTAGGGGATGGATAAATATCCTGCTCTGAAATGGCTGCGATGAATTGTCCCATTCTCCTGCCCACTTAAATTGCTCTGAATATATCGTCCCCAATGAATATTGATGAGATAGCTTTACATGCCCCACCCCCATTGTATGCAAATATATCTTATGCATATTCATTGGGACAACCTGAAAACCCGACTGGCTGGGTGTGTCCCAAAGACTGGCTTGAGAACTCTTGCACTAGATGGTTTACAATCCAAGTAAAAAATAACAAAAAGGAACAAACAAACACAAATGAGATCGAAAAATGGATCATACCAACAGAATAAAGGGGGACAGACACACAGAAAGAAGCAAGAGTGGCATGGAGTGAAGGATAAAAGAAACAAGGGGAGGAATCATTGACCAGCCAGGAAGTGATAGCCAGGTTTTTAGTAAAGTTTTGATTTCATAAAAGAAGGCTCAGTGCAAATTTTGATAGGGAGTGAGTGCCACAAGTACAATCCAGCATAACAAAATGCAGTTTCATGAGTGATATCAAGCACAAAAGTAATTTACCTACCTTTTAGGAGAAGAAATACTTCTCTGCTCAGAAGAAGAGTGAGGCACAGGGGTGATTGGTTCTGATGATCTTAAGATAGCCAAACGGATAGAAAGAGTGCCAGCCAAAGCCAGAAGGATGATTGGGTGTAAAGGATGAAGATTGGTCAGCAGGAAAAAGGAGGTGATAGTACCTCTGTATAAGTCTCTAGTGAGGCTCCATTTAGAGTTGCAATTGTGTGCAATTCTAAAGACCAAGCCTTCAACAAAATATAACCAGGAGGGAGCATGTCCAGAGGGTGGCTCTTCAAATGGTCAGTGCTCTTCATCATATAGCTACAGAGACAGGCTTATAGACCTTAGTATGTATACTTTGGAGGCGGGTCTGCTTTAACTCAACGGAAGCTCGGGAACAAAAAGCATAAGATGAAGCTGAAAGAGAATAGACTCAAAAATAATCTAAGGAAATAATTCTTTATGGAAAGGGTGGTGGATGCACTGAACAACCTCCCTGTGGAGGAGATGGAGATGAGAACAATCTGAATTCAAGAAAGGATTGGACAGGCATGTGAGATCTCTTAGGGAGAGGAAGAGAGAGAGAATGATATGGATGGGCAAACTGAACAGGCCATAAGGTCTTTATTTGCTGTCATTTTCCATGTTTCTATTAAGCCATAGGTGGATGGTGGGGGAAAGAAAGAAGTGAAGCCTGAGATGATCTGAGGGAATGAGCAGAGAAATAGGTTAGAGTCTGTGTTAAACATAAACAAACAACAAAGTACTCAACTTAAGCTGTGCAGAGAATCATCCTTTCTTCAATTATTTCATTACTAGCTTTATAGCCCATTACATTAACTGGTGCTAGAATATATGTGTGTGTCTGTCTTTATTTCTTTCTCTCTCTGTCTCCTTAGCCACTTTTTCCTATCCATTCTCCCTTCTTTTTACCTCCCCTGTGTATTGAAGCTGCTGTAAGAAGGTAATTTAGATTCGCTGCTACAGGGCAGGGAGGTTTGTCAGCCGGGCCTGTTGTCGGTCGGTCGGGGGAAGCGCCACAAGGCTAAGGGGACCTGACCGGCTGTGCACACTCCCCCCATGGCTGCACCCGGGGCGGACCGTCCCCCCCCCTTCGGTACACGACTGCCTTTTCCCTACTTGCCCTGCCGCAAGCAGCCGACCGGAAGTCTTCCCGATGTCAGCGCTGACGTCGGAGGAAGGGAGGGCTTTGCTTAAGCCCTCCCTATGACATCAGCGCTGACATCGGGAAGACTTCTGTTCAGCTGTGTGCTGCGGCAGGGCAGGTAAGGAGAAGGAGAGGAGACTATGCTTGCAACCCTGGGGGAGCATGGGCCCCCTGTCAGCTCCAGGCCCCTGAATGCAGGACTGGTAGTACTGCCCTGATGGCGACCCTGCTGAGTGAGATATACAAACCGGAGGATTAAGGACAATGGGCTAGATTTACAAAGAAAACTGATTGTGTACCGATCAGTTTGCGACCCCTTTGCAACCAGATTTCTCTCGGGCCCCATTCACTAACCTCTCCTGCAATCCAATTCGAATCCGTGCATGCAAATGGGGAGAAATGCATGTAAAGTAGACAGGGACGTGATTCATGATTCAAATTTTCCAAACCGACTGGGCTAGTCGATCATCCCAAGAAGCGACTGCTGGGGACCAGTCAAAAACATCTTTCCGATGCTCCAAAGCACTGCTCTCTGCACACCCTGCTCTCTGCTGTCCCGAATTTCTCCTGCCTGTCGTACCGATGCTCTTCTCTGCCTGCTCTGCCCCAATGAAAAAAGCAGAAGATTTTTTTTTTAAGTCGAGGCCTGACTCTCCCACTGCCCCGGATCCTATATTTATGTATTTTTTGATTTCCTTTTCTGTATCCAAATGATTTTTTTCTCCTTTTTTCCATGATTTTCTCCTCTGTTTTCTAAGATATACTTTCTCTTACTTTTTCTCCCCCGGATCGCTTGCCTACCCTGAACAACTGCCTGCCCCGACTCTCCCACCCTTCCCCACAATGCAAGCATGTGGTTTTAACCTATGGGCTTTAAGCGGGTTAAAACCACGGGCTCCTTAAAAAAAGAAAGGAAAAAAAAAATCTATTATGCACGGGCTTGATGAGGGAAAAAAAAAATCTATGCTGGGCCCGGAGGTCCAGCACATGCACAGACTATCTACAGATGGTCTGCGCATGCGCTGGGATCACTATCGAGCGATCTGGGAAGGCAGTTGGGGTCATTCCTCCGATCGCCCTCATCTGCATATTGGGGTTTCGAGAATTCATCGGACTTGCCCAGATCGGGCCCGATCATGCAGGTTTGTAAATCTAGCCCAATGACTTTCTTAGGCCCTTTTTACAAAGTCACAATAGTGTTGCTGCCGCAATAAATGCACCGAATCTCATAGGAATTTAATGAGCTTTGGTGCATGTACCGTGGCAGTTTCGCTACTATGGCTTCGCAATTAGTTGGGTAAGTGGTAAGTTCTCATGTATGGGCAAAGTGACATCTTTCTATAGAGGGTTAGTGCTTACCGCTCCTTTTGACTCCCTCAGGCTCTTCTCTCTTTAAGAGAATGTCATGATACATGTAAAGCCTCTTCTTCTGTTCCCTGCCACAGACCTGGTTAATCTTCTCAAGGAGTTCATTTTCACATAACTGCTCAGCACTCAACTTCGTCGGGAACTTAACTAGCAAAAACCCAATACACAAAATTTGGGACAATGCTAACTTAAGCATCTTTGCTATACCACTTCTGCTTCACCCAGATCTGTCAGTGCACTGCTCTCCTCCAACTGTAAGCTCTTTATATGCAGGAGAAAATATTCTCAAGGATTTCTTTGTATCTGAGTTATTGAAAAATTTCTAACTTAGCTAGCAGCTCCACACTGTCCCCTCAGTCTCTCTGTCTCTGCCTGGATCTCAGTAAGTCTTCCTCCTCTTTTATATTGACCCTGTCCTCACCTACTGTATCTCCAGACTGAAAAAAGTCAGTCGCAAATTGACTTATTCATCCCCTCCCACAAAACTTACCCTGTGAATCTCATGACTTTCTAATTTCCTCAGGAGTCATTCATGCAGTACTGTAGTTTGACAAATGCCTTTTGAAAATCCAGATACAAGGGAAGAAGCGATATGGATAGCTTTGAAAAGAGAATGCTACATAAGAACATAAGAAATGCCTTCACCGGATCAGACCGAGGTCCATCAAGTCCGGCGATCCGCTCACGCGGCGGCCCATTTAGGTTCTCTATTATGAAAACCTGAAATTACCGTATCCCTCAATATGATTTGCAAGAAGGTGTATATCCAACTTGTGCTTGAAACCCTGTAGAATATTCTCCGCCACAACATTCTCAGGAAGAGAATTCCAAGCACCCACCACTCGTGAGAAATAGAACTTCCTGGCATTTATCCTGAACCTGCTGCCAGCCAGTTTCAGGCTGTGACCTCTTGTCCGTGTCACATCTGAAAATGTTAGTAATGCTGCTTCTTGGTCTATTTTATCAAATCCTTTTAATATTTTAAAAGTCTCTATCAAATCGCCTCTCAGTCTTCTCTTCTCGAGTGTAAACAGTCCCAGTTTCCTGAGGCGTTCTTCGTAGCTCAAATTTTTCATTCCTTTGACTAGTGGCTCGCCTTTGCACCTTCTCCAACAGAGTTATGTACTTCTTGAGGTAAGGAGACCAGTGTTGGACACAGTATTCTAAGTGTGGTCTGACGAAACTGGTAAAAGGGCTGGAACACTGCCCATTCGCCGAGAGGTTGGATAGGCTGGGGCTCTTCTCTCTGGAAAAAAGGAGGCTCAGGGGAGATATGATAGAGACCTTCAAGATCATGAGGGGCATAGAGAGGGTGGATAGGGACAGATTCTTCAGACTGAAGGGGACAACAAGTACAAGGGGGCATTCGGAGAAACTGAAGGGAGATAGGTTCAAAACAAATGCAAGGAAGTTTTTTTTTCACCCAAAGGGTCGTGGACACTTGGAATGCGCTACCGGAGGAAGTGATCAGGCAGAGTACGGTACAGGGATTCAAACAGGGATTGGACGGATTCCTGAGGGATAAAGGGATCGTGGGATACTGAGGGAGGAGCTGGGATGTAACACAAGTATAGAAAGCTAACCAGGTAATAAGTATAGAAACCCAACAGGTCGTGCATGTGCAAGACCGGAGGGTTAGGACTACGATGGGAAGATAGGACTTCAATGAGAAACCAAGGTGGCAAGGAAGCCCCTTCTGGTGATTCAGACAGGTCGTGACCTGTTTGGGCCGCCGCGGGAGCGGACTGCCGGGCAGGATGGACCTATGGTCTGACCCGGCGGAGGCACTGCTTATGTTCTTAAGTGGCATTATGACTTCTTCTGATCTACTCGTGATCCCGTTCTTAATCATGCCCAACATCCTGTTTGCTCTCTTAGCCGCCGCCACACATTGCGCCGATGGCTTCATGGTTCTGTCAATCAGTACCCCCAAATCCCTTTCATGTTCACATTTTGCTAATGTTACCCCAAACATTCTATACTCGTGTTCTTTATTCTTCTTTCCTAGATGCATCACCTTGCATTTATTTATCTTAAAATTCATCTGCCACTTTGTTGCCCATGATTCCAGCTGTCTCAGATCCTTCTGAAGCTCCTCGCAGTCCCTTTGAGAGCCAACCGCCCGACATAATTTTGTATCATCGGCGAACTTTATTATATTGCATGTTGTTTCCTCCTCAAGATCGTTTATAAAAATATTAAACAAAATAGGCCCAAGAACCGAGCCCTGGGGCACTCCACTAGTCACTTTCACCCAGTCCGAGAATTTCCCTTTTATGCTAACCCTCTGCATTCTGTTCTCTAGCCATTTACCGATCCATCTATGCACTTCTCCTCCTATTCCATGGCTTAGTAATTTCTTCATAAGCCTTGCATGTGGGACCTTGTCAAACGCTTTCTGGAAATCCAAGTAAACTATGTCTACTGGATCACCAGTATCCATATGTTTGTTCACTTTCTCAAAGAATTGTAGTAAATTTGTCAAACAAGACTTCCCTTTGCTGAAGCCGTGTTGACTAGCCCTTATTAGGTTGTGATCCTCCAAGTGTTGCACAATGCTGTCTTTAATAAGTGTTTCAATTATCTTCCCAGGAACCGATGTGAGGCTCACAGGTCGGTAGTTTCCTGGATCACCTCTTGATCCTTTTTTGAAAATCGGAATGACATTTGATGTCCTCCAGTCTTCTGGTATTTGTCCTGTTCTGATTGACATGTTAGCTACGGTTTGTAATAGTTCACCAATTTCCAGCTTAAGTTCCTTTAATACTCTCGGGTGAATTCCATCTGGTCCAGGGGATTTGTCATTTTTTAGTTTGTCAATCTGAACGTATATCATGTCTAACGTCACATTCACTGTTGCAAGGTTGTCCTCTATGCCTCCGGTTAATATCCTCCCTATGTCTGGCACTGATGAAATACTGTATGGAACTTCTATCTGTGAGGGTGATGTCTACAGACCTCCAACTCAAATGCAGCAATTTGACAAAAATCTTATTGCAGATCTCCAAAATCTGGGGAAGAAAGGAGAGGTGCTGTTGCTGGGTGATTTCAAGCTGCCAGATGTGGTTTGGAAAGTCCATTCTGTGGAAGTTGAAAGAAATAGAGAGATAGTGGATGCCCTTTAAGGAGCTCTGCTCAAACAAATGATGATGGAACCAATGAGGGAAAAAGTGATACTGGATCTGGTGCTCACAAATGAGGAAAGTATCTCTAATGTCTGAGTAGGCACCCACCTGGGTGGTAGTGATTATCAAATGGTTTGGTTTCATATAGCAGCTAAAGTGGTGGACAGCCCCACAAAACTCAAAGGGCTAGATGCACTAAAATCAGCGATCATCGCTTAAACCTGTTTTCACAGCTTTGGCGATGATCGCTGTTACCATCGTGTGTTTTTCCCCTCAATCGCCCATTTTCCAATCTGGCCCTGTAAATTAGCTAAAATCCTATGCAAAATAGCCAAGCAATTAATGCACTAACATCACTTGGCTATAAAAAAAAAATAAAAAAAAAGGATTTTAGTGATCATAAGAACCACCCCTTGGGAAGGGCCTTAGGCATCTGAACCATTCAGGGTTTTGTGCATCACATGATGCATCGAGGGGAAGGCCCATCATGTAGACAGGCGGGCATGAAGCAGGAGCGTGAGAGTGGGCTTCCTGCTTCCAACATTTTAAATAGGTACGGGGAAGTTCAGGGGGAGGTTTGGGGTGGAGGGGTGTCTGGTGGCAGGAGAGAGTCGACATCCTTCTTACCATTTTTTCGGGTTTGGGAGTGAGGCAGTGGCTCTAAAGTGCCTGATGCAGGGGGGGGGGTGCATTGCGCGCCGGTGTTCTGCATGGCAGGAGGGATTGGGAATCCCTCCTGCCATTTTTGGATGTTTAAGGGGGGATGGAGGCTGGGGGGGTGCCTGGTGTGGAGGTGGAGACAGATGGTGTGTGTGTGTAACACACACACACCATCTGTACCATAAAAAAAGAAGCCTTAACAGCAGTGACAGAAGGCTGCTTCCCCTGTCACTGCTGTTAGGGCTCTGCACATGTGTCAATTGCTCACTGAGTGAGTGATCGATTGCATTTGCATGCAAACATTGATTAATGCTGGAGAATCGGCCAAAAAATTGGCCAACATCGATCGAGTCAGTATCTTTAGTGCATCTAGCCCAAAGTCCTGGATTTCAAACATCTGGACTTTAGTAAAATTGAAGAGTATCTGAAGAAAGCTAATAGGATGAGAGGACATATGGGAAGAGGAAAAACTGTGGTCAAAGCTGAAAGGAGCAATAAAAATGGCTACCGACCTTTATGTGACTTAGCCTATGTTTTAGATTTTAGCCCCTTATGTGATTGAGTTTGACACCCGTGATCTATTACTACAAGATGATGAGTTTATCTCTCACATTGCTAAGGAATCTTTATCCTTCTTTTCCACCAACCTTAACTCGGTTGCTGATTATTCTATCTTATGGGAAGCCTACAAATCTTGGCTAAGAGGTGAATCTATCAGCTGCTCAGCATTTCACCTAAAACAAAGGAAGCTTGAATTACAACGCCTGGAAATGGACATTAATTCTCAGGAAACTCAGCTTTAGAATAAATTCAATTCCATACTCTACAAAAACTTGCAACACCTCAAGATTCAGTATAATGAGATATTCAGTAATTATGCTTCTACCTCCTTATTCAGGCAATCTACCATGTATTATGCCAACTCCAATAAAGTTGGCCACCTTCTGGCCTTATACCTTAAAGCAGTGGTTCCCAACCCTGTCCTGGAGGAACACCAGGCCAATTGGGTTTTCAGGCTAGCCCTAATGAATATGCATGAAGCAAATTTGTATGCCTATCACTTCCATCATATGCAAATCTCTCTCATGCATATTCATTAGGGCTAGCCTGAAAACCCGATTGGCCTGGTGTTCCTCCAGGACAGGGTTGGGAATCACTGCCTTAAAGGACAAGAACAAAACAAAGAGTGACACATAAAAAAACTTCCTCTGGAGTTCTTCATATAACCGGACAATCTACACCCCAGAGTGCTCATACAGTTGTGCGATGTCCTAGCGGAACCGTTATCCGTGCTCTTTAATCTCTCCCTGAGTACGGGAAGAGTCCCCTTGGACTAGAAAACAGCTAATATCGTTCCTCTGCACAAAAAGTCTCACATCGATAGTGAGTAAACTCATGGAAACACTAATCAAACTCAAATTGGACACGATCCTGAACGAGGAGAAGCTACTGATCCCCACCAACATGGATTCACCAATCTAATCTTATCAGCTTCTTTGAATGGGTAACAAGAAAGCTGGATTTAGGAGAGTCTCTGGATGTCATGTACTTGGACTTCAGTAAAGCTTTTGATAGCATCCCACACCGCAGGTTATTGAGCAAGATGAGATCGATGGGATTAGGAGAAACACTAACTGAATGGGTCAGTGATTGGCTAAGTGGTAGACTTCAAAGAGTGGTGGTTAACGGTACCTTCTCTAAAACGTCGGAGGTGACCAGTAGAGTGCCGTAGGGCTCGGTCTTGGGCCCGATCCTTTTAAACATATTCGTAGGAGACCTGACTCAGGGGCTTCAAGGGAAAATAACATTATTTGCCGATGACGCCAAACTATGTAACATAGTAAGTGACAGCAACTTGTCCAACAGTATGACGCAGGACCTGCTTTTGTTAGAGCATTGGTCCTCGACCTGGCAACTGGGATTCAACGCTAAAAAATGTAAGGTCATGCACCTTGGCAACAAAAATCCGTGCAGAACTTACGCCTTGAATTGTGAGACCCTGGCTAGGACTACGGCAGAACGAGATTTAGGACTGATCATCAGTGAAGACATGAAAACTACCAATCAAGTGGAGAAGTCTTCATCCAAGGCTAGACAAATGCTGGGTTGTATCCGTAGAAGTTTCGTTAGTCGGAAGCCCGAGGTCATTATGCCTTTGTACAGAACCATGGTGAGACCTCATCGGGAATACTGTGTACAATACTGGAAGCCACATTACTGTAAAGATGTGCTAAAAGTTGAGTCGGTTCAGCGAATGGCCACCAGGATGGTCTCGGGGCTCAAGGATCTCTCGTATGAGGAGAGGCTGAATAACTTGCGGCTATACTCCCTCGAAGAATGTAGGGAGAGGGGAGACATGATTGAGACATTTAAATATATCACAGGTCGTATCGAGGTGGAAGATGACTTTTTCTTTCTTAAAGGGACCCTTGGCCACAAGAGGGCATCCACTGAAAATCAGGGGCAGGAAATTTCATGGCGACACCAGGAAGTATTTCTTCACCGAAAGAGTGGTTGATCATTGGAATGAGCTTCCAGTACAGGTGATCGAGGCCAGCAGCGTGCCAAATTTTAAGAATAAATGGGATGCACATGTTGGATCTCTAAGAGGGTAGAGTTAAAGGGAGGGGTCATCAGAGTGGGATCTCCAAGAGGACAGTAAGGGGGAGGGTCAATTGAGTGGGCAGACTTGATGGGCTGTGGCCCTTTTCTGCCGTCATTTTCTATGTTTCTATGACATCCTGGAAGACCTTAGTACCTTATACACTTTGGAATCATCTTGCTCTGAGCAACAAATTTCGGACTTTTTGCATTCCATAGATCTACCATCAGTATCTGTGCCTCAGCGTCAAACTCTACAGCAGGGGCGCCCACACTTTTTGGGCTTGCGAGCTACTTTTAAAATGACCAAGTCAAAATGATCTACCAACAATAAAATTTAAAAAAAACACAAAGCACACTATACGCAGAGAAAATGTTAATTATCATTTATATTCCAGGGTTTTTTCAAAGAGCTCAAGGCAGGTGACTCTATGCAATGTCACCTGAGTAACAACCATACAAAAATAGATAAATAACCCCCCCTCCCTTTTTACTAAACCACTATAGCAATTTTTAGCAGGGAGCTGCGCTGAATGTCCAGCGCTGCTCTCAACGCTCATAGGCTCCCTGCGCTAAAAACCACTATTACGGTTTAGTTAAAGGGGGCCATAGTGCAAAATATAGACAGCAGATATAAATTCTCAAAATGGACACATTTTGATCACTAAATTGAAAATAAAATCATTTTTCCTACATTTGTCTGGTGATTTCATGAGTCTCTGGTTGCATTTTCTTCTTCTGATTGTGCATCAAATATTTCTTCCCTTCTTTCAGCCTGTATGCTTCCTCTCCTCCAGACCTCATTCCCTCTCCCAACTTTTTCTTCCTCTCTCCCTGCCCTTTCTTTCTTCTTGCCTCCCTTTCTTTTTTTCCCTCTTCATGCCCCCTTTCTTTCTGTTTCCCTTCTTTCCTTCTGTCTCCCTGCCTGCCCTCTTTCTTTCTTTCTCCCTGCCCTCCCCCAAGCCACTGCCGCCGCCATCGGGGAACAGGCCCCCAAGCCACCGCCGACCCAAGCTTTCCTCTCTCCGACATCAATTCTGCTGTCGGAGAGGAAGTTCCGGGCCAGCCAGGCAGCAATTGACTGGCCCGGAACTTCCTCTCCGATCGACTCACTTTGCCTTCATGATCTACCAGTCGATCGCGATCAATGTATTGGGCACCCCTGCTCTACAGCAACCCATATCTGCTAATGAAATCACCAAAGCTATTACCTCCATGGCCTCAGCGAAAACCCCAGGCCCTGTTGGTCTACCATCTGAGTTCTACAAAACATTTTCTTCACTTCTGACTCCACATTTACTGTCATATTACCAGAATCTCATCTCCTCTCCTGACAGTCTTCATCATTTCCATGAAGCGAATATCATCGTGCTCCCAAAACCGAACAGGGATAACCAACTAGTAAAAAACTACCGTCCAATCTCCTTGTTGAACCTGGGCTATAAGATTTTTGCTAAAATATTTGTACACAGATTGGAAAAGTTTATTCCATCTTTAATTCATAGAGACCAGGACGGATTCTTAAAGGGATAATATGGGGCAAATAATACCAGGCTACTTTGTCACATTCTCCACTCTGCCCTGTCCAGTCACCATCCCCTGTTGGTAGCCTCACTTGATGCTGAAAAAGCTTTTGACAGGGTAGAGTTGAGGTACTTGTTCTGTGTTCTTAATCACTTTGGTCTCCCTAAACAATTTACTAATATGATCTATTTACTGCAGGGGTGTGAAACTCAATCACATAAGAGGCCGAAATCTAAAACATAGGCTGTTGCGGGCCGAATTTTTTATTGATAAGTAGGGGGTCCTTTTATTAAGGTACGCTAACCGATTTAGCATGCGCTATATGCACACCTTAATAAAAGGACCCCTTAGTCTTAGTAGAAGTATACAGTTACAAACTCTCCAATCTCATGCCGACTCTGTGATATAGACAAAATAAATAAAAAGATTTTTCCTCTCTCTTTTAGGTCTTACTTCATGCTTGCTGTCTAACACCAGCTCTGGCAGGATACACATTTCAAATCTGACATATTGTAATCACAAAACAGAAAATAAAATGATTATTTTTCTACCTTTTGTTGTCTGCTTATTATTCAAATCATATTGTGGTCCCAGGCTCTGGTTGTCTTCTGATAACTTGCTTGCCAGGGTCTCCTTCTTTCTTTTTTTCTCTTTGCTAACCATTCATCTTCCATTTCTGTCCTCCTCTTCTGTTTCCCTTCCCTCCCCTGAGGTCTGACATCTTTCCTTTTTCTCATCACTTCCCTCTTTCTTTCATCTGTCTTTTGTTGTTCAAATCATGTTGGTCCCAGGTTCTGGTCCCAGGCTCTGCCCATTTGTCATTTTCTTCTTTCTCCATGCTAACCATCCATCTTCCATCTCTGCCGGTCGTTCCTACTTACACCCCCCGTACCTTCTATATCCTCTTCAAACTCCAAGCCCCATGCAACTTTCCTGTGACACAGGGGCTGATCCAAGGCTTGACTCTGTCAGCAGCGACAGGTTTTGAGAGCACCTTGGCCTGGGACTGAGCCAATAAGAGCTGTGCTTCTAAGTTCCACAATTACCTTCCACTCTCAATACTGCCTGGCAATGGAGCATGAGTTGGTTTAGGCCCAGTTTGTATATGCTCACCTAAGACTGCTCCACGTTTTATTTTTAAAAAAAAGTCCACAAGAAAGAAGAAATCAAAAGCACTGACAATTGAAAAGAGAACAGAAAAATTATGGGATCAAAGAGGAAGAAGGACAGGACAATTTGCTGGTGGTTGACAGATTCGAGTGCTTTACTGGTCCTCCACCGAGGCACCTCCTGATCCCGGTGTCATGTCTACAAACTTAAAAGATAATAGCTCCAGTCCTTTTCTGGTTCCTCCGAGACCCGTCAATGGCTCCAGTTCTGATACCTTGGTGGGGGAGAGACTAGGAGCCAAGAGTCCGGGTCCAGGTGGTACTGTAAGTAGCAAATTCATTTTTTGCAAAGTTGATAGGCAGATTTATTTATTTTTCATTGACTAACTTTTTGATTTATCACAAATATGATTGAGGAAGGATGCTGTTAATTCACGTGATCTACATTCATTTAGGCAGCAAGAAGAAGTAGGACTACAAAAGCAAGGTTCAAGTAATACCAATGATCCCATTATTGGTTAGCCTCAGGCCCGCCATTCCTACCCTCCCTCCATCCCAGTTTCATCTTCAAAGCAGCGTGCATAGGCTCGCCGGTCTGCTGTAGCAAACCTAGCAGGTTGCATCAGCCTTCGCAGCATATTCCTTCTCCCGTGGTGCCACCCCTCCTCTGACGTACAGGATTGCAGTAGAGGGAACTTGCTACGGAGGCTGAAGCAGCCTGCTAGGTTTGTTACAGCTGACCGGCAATCCTATGCAGGCTGCTTTGAAGAGGAGGCCAGGATGGAGGGAGGACCAGGCAAAGGCAGAGGAAGGTGCTTTTGTAGAGCAGCGGCAGTGGTTCGTGCTGGTGGGCCAGCTTAAGTATAAACTGCAAAATGTCCAGCGGGCCAGCTTTTCTCACACCACGGGCCAGATTTGGTCCGCACGCCAGAGTTTGACATGTCTGCTTTACTGTATAATCGACCTATTGCCAAACTAATAATCAATGATGAATCTTCTGCTCCTTTTACCCTTCATAGAGGAACCAGACAAGGTTGCCCTATGTCCCCATTAAACCCTTATTGTCAGCTATAAGACAATCTAATTCCATCATAGGTATATCCATCGCTAACATCAAATTTAAACTATCAGCATATGCTGATGATATCATAAGAACATAAGAATTGCTGCTGCTGGGTCAGACCAGTGGTCCATCGCGCCCAGCAGTCCGCCCACGCGGTGGCCCCCAGGTCAAAGACCTGTGCCCTAACCGAGACCAGCCCTACCTGCGTTCATTCCAGTTCAGGAGGAACTTGTCCAACCTTGTCTTGAATCCCTGGAGTGTGTTTTCTCTTATAACAGACTCCGGAAGAACATTCCAGTTCTCCACCACTCTCTGGGTGAAGAAGAACTTCCTTACCCTATCCCCTTTTAACTTCAGAGAGTGCCCTCTCTTTCTCTCTACCTTGGAGAGGATGAACAACCTGTCTTTATCTACTAAGTCTATTCCCTTCATTATCTTGAATGTTTCGATCATGTCTCCTCTTTTCAAGGGAGAACAAGGGAGAATTATATTTGTCAGATCCTAAGGCCTCTCTTACATCTCTGGTTCAACTAATTTCTTTATTTTCTACCATGTTAGGTGACAAAGTAAACTGGAATAAGACAGAGCTCATTACCCTTAACGATGCCTGTACTCTCTTCACCATGCCTTCACACCCTTTCACATGGATTACTTCAGGTTTGAAGTATTTAGGCATACCTTTTGATAGAGATATTAAATCCACTTCTAACTTGATCACTGCTACATCCATCTCAAAGGTAAAAGACATCTTATCTTCATGGTCCCCTTTACACCTTTCTTGATGGGGCAGGCAAAAATTGAAAGCCCTGAAATTCCTGGGGGGAGTCAATTTTCCAGATCTAGCCTTTTACCACAAAGCGTTCATACTAAGACAGGAAGCGGAATGGCTTCATACTGCTGACTTATCAGACATTCCAAATTGGTTAGCCTGGAAATCTCTTCAGTGCAACCCATTCCTCTCCTTAGAACAATGGACCCCAACCCTGTCCTGGAGGACCACCAGGCCAATCGGAGCAGATTTGCATACCTGTCACTTCCATTATATGCAAATCTCTCTTATGCATATTTATTAGGGCTAGCCTGAAAACCTGATTGGCCTGGTAGTCCTCCAGAACAGAGTCAGGGACCACTGCCTTAGACTAATGGGATCTTCTCAATTACAATATCTTCCTTATAATCCTCTGATACACACTAAACATAAAATCCTGTTAGAATTAGACAAACATTTAGAATTCCCATGGCTTCAATCTGCCGTTTTCCCTCTATGGTGTGACAGGGAAGCTCCTGTCATGGTTAAAAAGACTGCTAGCCCAGTCAAAAGTACAGCCCTTAAACCAGCAATCCCTAAGATAAAGCCTGTACACCCTGCTAAAAGCAATAGTTTAGTACAGCAAGAAGGAAGGGAGAAAAGGCAGGTGATGTCACAGCCAGAAATTCAGGCAGGGAAGGCACAGAAAACACAGTCTATCCCCTATTACTCCTTTCCCAGAGCTAAGGAGAAACAGAGAGTCAACACAGAAGGGGGTGGATTTTGCTACAAGGCTGGGCAGTCATGTAAGCCTCAAGCAGAAGGAAGTCAGGTGAATAAATTACCCTCAGCTGACTCTAACGAAGGAGGCAGGCACATAAGGAGGAGGGCAGAAAACAGGAGTTTTGTTCCAGGTCAGGAAGAAAGGGCAGGAATATTCCCTTCAGAGAGATATGGTAATACCCCATATATGCATTGGGAGGTAGGGCTAGAGCAGGGGTAGGCAATGCTGGTCCTCAAGAGCCAGAGCCAGGTCAGGTTTTCAGGATATCCACAATAAATATGCATGAGATAGATTTGCATCTCAAGGAGGCAGTGCATGCAAATCCATCTCGTACATATTCATTGTGCATATCCTGAAAACCTGACCTGGCTCTCGAGGACCGGAATTGCCTATCCCTGGGCTAGAGGATAGCTCCAGCCAGGAGGAATCCTCCTTTGAATCTGTCACAACACCCAGGAAGGGGGATGGGAGGTGGAAGATGAAACAGGAGACCTAATGGACTATAGCCCCAGTGATACAGGGTGGGGGAGAAACAGTGAGACTAACCCAGGGGAATGCGTGCTAGAGCAGTGTTCTTCAACCTTTTTACATCTATGGACCGGCGGAAATAAAATAATTATTTCATGGACCGGAAAACTAATAAGACTGAAATTTTTAAAAACCCCATTGCCACCCCATCCCCGCGAGCTCGGTCCCGTTAACCATCCCATCCGCACAAGCCTCAAATAGTTATGATTTTATATTGAACATATTTTATTAAAGTATAAAAAGAAACAATATTCTGTACAATTGTCATTTTATAAATATAAATAATACAGGGCAAGGATCAACAAAACCCCCATCTCCCCTCCCTTTCACATATATCCCCTCTACTATCAAGAAAACTGAATAAGCCAAATTATTACAGAATGCTACACAAATATCATGCTAACAGAATACCACAGTCACACATGGCAGGAATGGTGTTAGGGGAATGGAACTAGGGCAACTGCCTCCTGGTCAGAGAGAGCCCTAGGCCAGCTGGAAGCTAAAGATGCACTGCCTGGGCTTTGCACTCCCCAGTTATGTCTAATATCAGCTCTAGCAGGATACATATTTTAAATCTGATATATTCTAATCACAAGATAGAAATAAAATTATTTTTTTCTACCTTTTGCCGTCTCTGGTTTCTGCTTTCATCTTCTTTTCACTCTCTTCCATCCAGCGTCTGCCCTCTGTCTCTTCAATCCAGCATCTGCCTCTTCCATCCACTGTCTGCCCTCTACCCCTCCCCCTTCCATATGGTATCTGCGTTCTTTCTATGCCCCTCTCTCCTACACCAGATCTAGCATCTTTGTCCCTCTTTCCTTATTTTTCATCTGACCCCCCTTCCCAGCATCAATCTCTTTCTACTTTGTCATTCCTCTGTCTCTCCCCTTTCCCTCATCTGATCTCTCCATTCCATCCTGACTCCTTCCCCTCCTCTAATCTCCCTGCCAGCTGTTTCCTTCCAATGTTCCTCCTCCCCTGTCAGCAGTAGCCCCTTCCCCTCCCTTGTCCAGGAGTACCCCTTCTCCCTTTCCTCCTCCTCTTATCCAACAGTAACTCTTGTCCCTTCCCTTTCCCTTCTACCCTGTTAGCAGTAGCCCCTTCCCCTTCCTTGTCCAGGAGTACCCCTTCTACCTTTCCTCCTCCCCTTATCCAACAGTAATTATCATCCCTTCCCTTTCCCTTCTCCCCTGTCAGCAGTAGCCCCTTCTCCTCCCTTGTCCAGGAGCACCCCTACTCCCTTCCCTCCTTCCCTCTCTAGCAAATGTTTCCTCTATGTAGGCTAGCGGCAGCTCTGTGTGCTTTTAACTTTGGCACACAGCTGCCCCTAAGCTATATTTTAGCCGCGGTTTCATGAGGCAGCCTCAGGGCCTTTGGTAGGCCGGCCCGCTTCGATGATGCCATGTGGGCTGGCCTACCAAAGGCCCCGAGGCTGCCTCATGAAACCGCGGCTAAAATACTGCTTAGGGGCAGCTGTGTGCCGAAGTTAAAAGCACACAGAGCTGCCCCTGCTTTTCTGGGGGTGCGGAGACATACGCGGCAGGAGTAGGAGGTGGAAGGCAGGAGTGCCGGCATAGCGATGGCAACAGGAAGTTGCACGTCAGCTGACGCCGGCACTTTTTGCTGCGGCGGGGACCTGAATCCTTTGCGGACCGGCAACATTTTTTTGCAGACCGGCACCGGTCCGCGGATCGGCAGTTGAAGAACTGTGTGCTAGAGGAAGGCATGGACATGTGAATGACTCCTGAGAAGCTCTTTCCTACCTCACAGTAAAATAAAAGTCGTTGCCAAAGAAACCTAAGCCTAATTGAAGCTACAGGTAATAACAATGCAGCTTTGCCTGAGTTTCCAAGTGTGTTTAAAACCTCACCTAGCAGTCTCCAAAGAACCAAGCCGAAGGACTTTTGGGGGCAATTTTGGGAGTGTCTGAAGACCTTAGTGCAAAGGGAGGCTTGCTCTACACAGCCTGCAAAGCAGGGCTGTGAAAGTCCTTACATGGGACAAGGTGCTAGAGAGGAAAAGCAGTGGCAGAGAAAACGTTTTTCTTCTCTTTCTTAGGAAAAGTATTGTAAAGAAGGGTGGGCACCTGCAGTGCTCAGCCAGTGCTGGCCAGAACTGAGTAGGAGAAGCCAGCTGCCCTAAAGAGGGAGAATTAGGGGCAATTGAGAGACTGAAAAGCCTGTTTTGATTTTGGTTTACCTTTTCACTGACAAGGACTGTCTAGTCCTTGAACTAACCCACAGATAGCATGCACTGGAACTAAGTAGAAGGTGCCTGTGAGAAACGACTATTTGTTTTGGGACTTTTCCTTTTGCCTTATAATAAACCCGGTGAAGTTTTGTTTGTAAGAAATCCAGTGTCCGGGTTTTCCTTACACCAGCCATATAAAAGGCGCACTAAAAATCTTACCTGTGGTCCGAGCCAGGTTTTTCCACTTGCTCGGGGCCTGGCCCGGCCGCAATGGCGAAATCATAAGTTCTTGATTGAGAAAAAGCATGTGTCGTGTCCTGTTGGACTTGTGGCAAAGACATTGGATATCTGAAACACTTGCTATTTTATTGCCTTACGATACAATCATACTGGAAATCCATATGGGACACCATATGCTCCCTACTTCATATTGATACAACATTATCAATGTTATTGTTAAAGTCATTTGCATTTCCAGGTGATCTCTCTGTAGATGATGCTTTCTTGTTTGATATTCTACTTGCTCTAGCTCTCAAAATTCTCCTTAGCTTTTGGAAAAATTTGTCTAAAGATTCTCACTTGCAATGGTGGAAGCTCGTATGTTTAACTTATAGATTCGAAGCATATCTATCTAAAAAAATCCAATAACTTTCACCAATTTCAGAAAAGATGGAATTCTCTAAAAATTCACTTGCAAAGCTCCAATACTTGAATCTTGATTTCTTGATTATTGTTAATTTTTATTGTCATTATTTTCATTTTCATTCCCCTTTGTTTCTATTCAATTTTATTTTATTCTCATTGAATTCATGATGTGCATAGACTATGAATGGTTGATGTTTACTGAAATGCTTTATTACTCTAATGGTACCGATAAAGACAACACTGTTATTTGAATTTGTTAATCATTATTTCATTGTCAATCACTATACCATGTTATCTCACTGATTGTTACAGCATCACTGTTTTCTGTATTTCTTTTGTATAAAAGTTTTAAATAAATATTGACTTAAAAAAGAACATAAGAATTGCCATACTGACACTGTTACAGGTGCTGTCATGGGAGCTGTTCAGAGATCATGGTGCTGAACTGCAGTGAAATGCATTTGAAGAAAACCTTTCGGATTACTGGTCATTAAATTGTGCTGTCGGGAAGAAGCAGTGAGGTTCCATCTACCAGAAAAAAAAGATTTTCATTAGCAGATATTGTATTTTACATTTGAAATAATCATTTGTACAGAGAATGCAGAATCCCCAGGATCTTCAATGATGGCACTCTTAGCACTTGGAGCTTTGGGTGCAGGCTCATGTAGTGAAACAAGTGGGCTAGTCCAGTTTGATTGTGCTGCTATTGGCTTTGTATTACTTTTTGATGTATCTTGATGTACTTATTTGGCACCGAAGGGAGTTTTCTGTAGCAGTAAGTGAGGTGACATTGCATATTTTAAAGTCATCTGCCCTGACCTCTCTGAAAAAAGCAGAATATAAATATTAATTAAAATTTTCACTGCACAAAAAAAATATATTTAAAAAAATGAATTGCCATCAAGCCTAGTATCCTGTTTCCAACAGTGGCCAATCCAGGTCCTAAGTACCTAGCTAGACCCAAGTAGTAATATACATTTTATTCTGCTTATCCGAGAAATAAGCAGTGGATTTCCCAAGCCATCTCAATAAAGGCTTATGGACTTCTCTTTTAGGAAATGATCCAAAACTTTTTTTAAACCCCACTAGGCTAATTGATTTCACCACATATTCTGGCAACAAATTCCAGAGTTTAATTGCACATTATGTGAAGAAATATTTTCTCTTGTTTATTTTAAATCTACTACTTAGTAGCTTCATCACATGCCCCCTAGTCCTAGTATTTTTGTAAAGAGTGAACAAGCGATTCACATCTACCCTTTCCACCGCACTCTATTTTATAGACCTCTATCATATCCCCACCCCAACCTGTCTCTTCTTCAAGCTGAAAAGCCCTAGTCGCTTTAGCCTTTCCTCATAGAAAAGTTGTCCCATACCTTTTATCATTTTCGTCGCTCTTCTCTGTACCTTTTCTAATTCCACTTTATTGGTTACCGATTGAAGAATGAATCTCACTCAGTATTCTTAAGTTCAACTTTCAAGTTTTATTTAAAATTTGATAATTCACAGCTATTTTGAAAGTGTACAGTGGTCAGAGATGGCTCGGTATCCATCTATTTTGTCTTTCACAACTGTTTACTATGAAAAGACGAGATTATGTTTTCTCAATTGCTGGTCCAGGTGAGTGAAACCAAATTTTGCTGCATCTCAGATTAATCTTGGATACTATCACTTTTAGGAAGCAATTGAAAACTTTCTTGTTTATGAATGCTTATGAGGAAATCTTACACTATATGTACATTTGATCATAAACTTGTTTAATGCGCCATAGTGGACCCACACAGTTGCCAAGTTTGCTTCCATATTCTGTATTTTGTTGTCTTGACTTTCATCTCAAGCTGTTCTTAACCTACTTCAATTGGGCTTTCGCCCATTGGATTCTATGAAAACTGTCCTTGCTAAAGTCTCCAGTATTCTATGCTTGGTCTGATCCAAAGACTTCTTCTATTCTATCCTCATCCTTCTCGATCTATTTGCTGCTTTTGACACTGTTGACTACCACCATCGCCTTGATTTGCTGCCCTCACTTGGATTTCAGGGCTCTGTTCTTTCTTGGTTTTCTTCTTATCTCTCCCATCACACTTTTAGTGTATGTAGTGGTGAATTCTCTTCCACTGCAATCCTACTATCAGTCATTGCAGACCTTCACAATCCTCCTGTGTCTTCACTACTCTGAACAACTTCATATCGTCTGCAAATTTAATCACCTCACTCGTCGTACCTATGTCCAGATCATTTATAAAGATGTTGAAAAGCAATCTGCCCAAGCTTCTCCCCTGGCCACTCCTTTTCAAATTCAAGCACTAGAACTGGCACGACGTACTTGAAAGAATATGTGAACCAAGTTGTGCACTCAGCTTCTAATTAGTGGCAATTAGTGTAAATTATGAGGAATCAACTGCCAATTATTGGCTGGTGCACATTTATTTGCATACACAACCTAAGGTGCCAAATACAGAATTTGGGACTGCTGGGCAAGATGGACCACTAGTCTGACCCAGCAGCGGCAGTTCTTATGGTCTTATTAATATTGTGATAGAATATGACTGATATGAACACAAGTTAGGCCCCGGTAATTACTGTATTCCTGGTTTTCCTTAGCCTAAAGGAGTGCACCTAAAATTTGTGCCACATACTCGTGCTTTTCATGATTCTATAAGTTGCATGTACCTTTTATAGAATTGCCCTAATCGCCATTCTAGGTGGTGCCAATTTTTTGAGCACCTTATATCGAATATACCCCAAAATGTATAAAAGATACGCTATTTATCACTGGTACCATTTTATGCTATGGGTTCCATTTACTAATAATGTACATTAAAGGGATAATAATGCACTTCAACAAATCTATGAATGTGTTGTTTTTTTCAGTGTTCATTCTTCCCCTCCTATTCCAGAAGCATCTGTCAGCTGTATCTTTATCCTCCTACAGTATGTTGGAGTATATTGATTCTTCCCAGGGGAACATGACAGTTTTTCAAAAAAATATCATTATTTGGCAGCCATTCATGACAGTTTTAAACTTAGATCTCATATACTCAAGCATATAGTGCTAGGCAGTGAACCATAGCCTAAGTCCCGCTCTTAAAAATAAACAGTAAAATTTGACAAACATAGATCTCCTGAACCCGGATCTCCTGCACCATCAAAGCACATTATGCTAAGCACTGAACTATGAATTGCCCTTGCTAAAGTCTCCAGTATTCTGTGCTTGGCCTGATCCAAAGACTTCTATTCTATCCTCATCCTTCTTGATCTATCCGCTGCTTTTGACACTGTTGACTACCACCTTCTCCTTGATTTGCTGCCCTCACTTGGATTTCAGGGCTCTGTTCTTTCTTGGTTTTCTTCTTATCTCTCCCATCACACTTTTAGTGTATGTAGTGGTGAATCCTCTTCCACTGCTATCCTACTATCAGTCATTGTACCTCAAGGCTCTGTTTTGAGACCTCCTGTTTATTTCATCTAAACTCATTCTCTCAGTGCTTTGATCTCTTCCCATGATTTTCAGTATAACCTCTGTGCTTACAATTCCCATATCTGCCTATCTATGCCAGAAATTTTTACAGGGATCCAGGCCCAAGCCTAAGCCTGTCTGTCCGACATTTTTGCCTGGATGTCTCAATGCCATTTAAAACTGAACATTGTCAAGACTGAGGGCCTCTTTTCCAAAGCCGCGCAGCAACAGCCCTGAAGTCCTTTAAATCTCTATGGGCTTTGGGGCCAATACAGCAGCGGCCCGCGCTAAACAGCTTCGTAAAAGAGGCCCTGAGATTCTTATTTTTCTACCTAAACCCACCTCTCCTCTTCCCTCATTTTCTATTTATGTGAATAACATTCTCTTCCTCCCTCTCTTATCAGCTCACAACTCGGGATCATCTTTGACTCCTGTCTCTCTCTGCACAAAACCAACAGATTACTAAATCCTGTTATTTCTTTCTCTATAATATCACAAAAATCTGACATTTCCTTTCTGAGCACACTACCAAAACCTTTATCCACACTCTTATCATCTCTCATCTAGATTACTGCAACTTGCTTCTCAAAGGTCTTCCTCTAAACCAGTGTTCTTCAACCTTTTGACACCTATGGACCGGCGGAAATAAAATAATTATTTTGTGGACGGGTACCGGTCCGCAGATCGGTGGTTGAAGAACACTGAGCTAAGTCGTGGGCCAAACCCCGCCCCCATAACAGTACTAATTGTAACACCATTTTTTCCTTTCATTTTTCATATATACACACACACACACAATCTTATTAACACATAATAGTTAACCACAAAATTAAACTACACAAAGCACCCTGTATGCTTCTCAACATTCATTCCTACCAGAAAACAGATTGTCTCTTACATGTTAATATACAGTACTATGAGGTTCATAATTGAAATGAAAATAAGTTTAGAAACCCACCTAAATCGGCACTTGGACGACCTAAAAGACAGGTCATCCAAGTGCTTATAATCGAAATGGGTTTTTAGACGTATCTAGAGGCATTTTAGGCCTCTGACTGCTACTATGCATCCAGAACAAAAAAGGGACATTTTTGTAGGAGTGGTTAGGGCAGGAGGTGGACCGACCAAACTTAGCTGTCCTGCAGTGATAATCAAAAGTTTGACGAGACTGCCTAGACGGAACTTATATTTTGTGACTTAGGCGATCTAAAAACAGGCATAAGTGCCCATAAGTTATCCAAAGTGACTGGATAACCACCCCAGGGACAAAGTATAGTCCCGCCATACACTCCCTCAGAATGGACTTTAGACACTGCTGACCTTAGGCAACTAGTGGCCTAGGCCCAAAACAGACTTGGATATATTTTTTTATTATACCACTCCAAGGAAATGATAAGTAGAAGTAGTAGTTTTATGATGGATTATCTTTTGAATGTTTTATTGTGAATGTTTCGTTGTGAGCTACCTTGTGAAAAGCAGAATATAAATATAAACAATTCTGTTAAATTATCTGTTATTTTGCCCCCAGGCAGATAGGCAGATAAGATGGACTTTGTAAAAACATTTAAAACTTAGGGCAATTCATTTTCTTAGGAAGAAACTTTTTTTCTGTGATACTGGTAGAAAGTATTAAGAAACTGACATTAACATGAATGTTTGTTGTTGGTTTTTTTTTTTACTGAATACAGCCTTAAGGTTCTCATATACCTAGATGAAGAGGACAATACAAACGCGAAAGAGTTTAAAAACTTTCTATCCCTACTCAATTACAACCTCCCTCTCCCCTCACAAACACATGAAAAAGGCCATCAGTTAGATATGGTAGCCATGTCCACAAAGGACATCCCAAACCCTGCCATCTCTATACGTAAAGGCACCTGGTGTCATGATATCTGGCCTGATCATTTTACTTATTATTTCAAGCTAATCTGGTCTTATTCTAAATCTAAAACACGCCCAATAATAAAAAAACAACATCACACCAGAGGCTATATTAATCCAATAGATTTCTGGTCACAATATGAATTGCAATCAGAGATAGAAGAAGGAATCGATTTCTGGGATCACTGGATGACAACCAGCACATCCATTTTAGATAAAATCGCCCCTATACGCAATAGCAAAAGCAATGCAAATAAATATAACAAATGGTTTGACACCGAACTTCTAAAACTGAAACAACTAGCTAGACGACTAGAAAGAACTTGGAAAAAAACAGAACTAACAGACCGTAACAAATGGAGAGCTAACATAAAAATCTGCAAACAAATGATAAAAGACAAACGTAAAGCATTCTACTCAATTAACATCAACTCATCTTGTAATGGTTCACAAGGAATCAATACAAAAGAGCTATTCAACTTGATCACAAATTTATTTAACACCGCTCGCTACACCACACCTACACACAACTCTAAGTTACCCTCTGCAAATGACTTAGCACTACACTTCGATTCGAAAATTAAAAACCTTAGAATTCATTGTTCAACAAACGATCCTAGTGATCATCCGATACCTATCACCCAAGGAAATGATACAATGGCAGACATGATCTGGAGCTCCTTTCAAGATTTAGAGTGGAACAATTAAAACAGACTATATAACAAATACTCTAAATCCTATTGCGTTCTGGACTCATGCCCCCCAGAAATCATGAAAGCGGCAACTTTAGTATTTAAACTATCGTTGATGCAATAATTGGCTCATAACCTAAAAACTGGGAAGTTCCTCTCTAATAATGGTCACATAATAATAACCCCAATTCTAAAAAATCAAAAAGAATCTTCAGCTATAATATCCAACTACAGACCAGTAGCATCCATTCCGTTTATTGTAAAAATTATGGAGGGATTGGTACACACCCAACTGATGGATTATCTGGATCAGTTCTCTCTCCTACATGAAACTCAATCCGGTTTTAGACCGTTATTCAGTACTGAGACAGTAATTGCGGCTATTTTAGACAATCTGTGCCTACTGTTTAGTAAGGGCCTTAATGCCCTGGTTATGCAATTCGATATGAGTTCTGCCTTTGATCTAGTAGACCACGGGAAACTGCTGCAATGCCTAGACGCCATTGGTATCAGGGACGAGGTGCTGAATTGGTTCTGTGGCTTCCTTATGTCCCGCACTTATCAAGTACGTTTTAATTATGAACTTTCAGATACCTGGAGCAATCCATCCGGTGTACCACAAGGGTCTCCGCTATCTCCATTGCTCTTCATCTACATGTCCTCACTAGGCACGCAGCTAACTCAGTTAGGGATAAAACTATTTAGTTATGCAGATGATTTTACGATCATCATCCCATTTGTTAATTCTATCTCTGAAACTATTCCTAAAGCTTCAGAAGCCATAAACGTGATGGAGTACTGGATGACAACCTTTAGGCTCAAACTTAATTCAGAAAAGACAACTTTCTTTGTTGCTTCGCCACATCCGCTTGACACCATATCACTACTATGATTCAATAATCTTAATTACCCTATCCAATCTACCATAAAGATACTAGGTGTAACTTTGGATCAGTGCCTAACCATGAGAGACCAGGTGGACTCCTTGATCAGAAAGGGATTTTTCACTTTCTGGAAACTCAGATCCATTAAAGCTTATTTCGATACAGCGGCATTCAGAACCCTAGTCCAATCCCTCGTACTGAGTCTACTTGATTACTGTAACATCGCCTATTTAGCAATTTCCCAAAAGAACATGCAGCGTTTACAATTAATGCAAAATGCAAGGTCAAACTGATCTTTGGGCTGAGGAAGTTTGACCACGTGACACCCTACTACCGGCAGCTGCATTGACTTCCAATGGAGGCGCGCGTAAAGTTTAAATTTGCCTGCTTCTGCTTCAAAGCACTACACGGACTTGCCCCTAATTATATAACTGACCTTTTCGTCTTCTCAGCCAACAGACACAAGAGAAGCTCACATTCCAACTTCGTTTCCCCCCCAGTGAGAGGTTGTAAACTGAAAAAACACCATGAACATCTTCTCTCACACCAAGCAGGATCATGGGGTAAAGACCTAGAACAATTGCTTTCGCCCACGACTTATGAGGAATTTAGGAAACGTCTCAAAAAAACACACCTGTTCCTAAAGTATCTAGAAAACTGATCCTCTCTTCTCTCTCCCCTCTATAGCGATTAACTTGTTATATTGATCACTCTCTCCTCAAAAATGGATTTCCTGTCCTATTAACCCTCTTTCTACCTCCCCTCTTAAAGTCAATCAATTTGTACCTTTGCTTAATCTTTGTAAACCGCATAGAACTTCACGGTATTGCGGTATATAAGCTGTTATTATTATTATTATTATTATATACTCTACACAACACAAATCTTTTGCAGACCTCACAAAATATTCATAATTTACTCATTGCAGATCTGCTCTTTCCCCCTCAGTTGTGGATATGGGAATTTTTCAGTCCACTGCAATCAGTGTAGATCTGATTGCAGTGGACCTGGTCAGTACACTGTAGTCATCATTTGATCAGTCTATTGATCAACTGCTCTTCCAACTGAGTAAAGAACAGGTGTCGTCTTTCTCCAGGTAATTTGCTGTTCTAAGCAGAATGATTTCTCACCCACAAACAGAATAGCTAACAATCAAACCGAAAAGTATTGTTATTATTAGGATTTTATATACCGCCTATCAAGGTTATCTAAGCGGTTTTTACAATCAGGTACTCAAGCATTTTCCCTATCTGTCCCGGTGGGCTCACAATCTATCTAACGTACCTGGGGCTATGGAGGATTAAGTGACTTGCCCAGGGTCACATGGAGCAGCGCGGGGTTTGAACCCACAACCCCAGGGTGCTGAGGCTGTAGCTTCAACCACTGTGCCACACACTCACTCCACATCTACTGATTACCTTTTTCTTTTGCCATTCTAAATTGTCGTAATCAGTGGCATAGTAAGGGGGTGGGGTGGCAAGGGCGCTGTCTTGGTGGTGGCGCTGGCACCTGTCCTCCTCTCTGATCCCCTGCTCCTTCCCAGCCCCCCCATTGCCCGCCCCTTCCCTTCCCCTCTTTAATATTCCGAGCGTAAGCAGGAAGCCCAACATGCTGCTCGCATCGGCGTCAACTCTTCCTCTGACACCACTTCCTGGACCCATGCCTAGGAAATGATATCAGAGGAAGAGCCGACACTGGCATGGTTGGAGTTGCTATTTCGCTCCGGGAACATTAAAAAGATACAGGAGAAGGGAAGGGGTGTGCACGAGCGGCAGGACAGGGCGGGGAAGGAGCGGATGGGGGTGGGGGCAGAGAAGAGGTTTGGGGAGGGGCACCATCAGCTCACCCTTGCTATGCCACTTGTCATAATCTCCCTAATTCTATAAACTTGCATGTGCAGTTGTACATTTGGTGCACACTTATGCATGCAGGTTATAGAGTACTAGTAGTTATGGGGCTCATAAACAAAACTTAAACACGTCCAGAAAACCCGTCCAAGTCAGCACTTGGTCATCCTAAGTGACAGGTCATCCACGTGTCAATAATTGAAACGGCTTGTTGGACGTATCCAGGGACATTTTAGACCTCTGAATTTTGCTGTGCACCCAAAGCTGAAAGGAGCTTACCTCCACATGCTGCTTCTCCACTTCCAACATGCATGCATGCAGCTCATAGTTGTGGAGGGAAAAAGAAAAGCCCCAGAAAGACACTGCGATCAGAGCAATGCTCAAAGAATAAAGGTAGAAAACAACAGTTCCCCCCCCCCCACACACCCGTGAATGTATTAATTGTAATTTGTCAGCTTTAGTAAATGTTCAATTCTGATGTTTTGCATTTCAGTTTGAATTTCTATTAATTTAATTTAATATGGTGTCTTATATACTGCTAAATCTCCCTAAGGATTTAAAGCGATTTACAAAACAATTAAATTGACTTAAGTAATGGCCCAAAATTTAACCAGGTACTTTGAATTTCCCTCTCTGTCTCAAAAGGCTCACAATCTAACACAATAAATTCAATACTATGGGTGCACAAAAGGCACAACAGAAGGGGAAACTTCAATATCATAGAACCCCAAAGAAAAATCCTAAAAACAAAAGCAGGAAAAAATAGCAAAATTAAACAAGCCCAACAAAAATAAAGCAAAAATAAAATAAAAATAAACCCCAGTCATCCTCACTACCCTCAGTCTCAGAATTTGTACATAGGTCTGATGTATTTGTTTTTTGCAGGGTTTGATTATTGGAGATTTGAAGACATTCTCTCCACCCCACCCCCTCCAACCCATATCCACAACCTTGGGTGAGCTGCCATGTTTGTCATCACCTCGTATAAATACACTTTAATATGTATGTAAACTTGTAACCCGTTCTGAGCTCTCCTGGGAGGACAGAATATAAAACCAAATCAATTAATTAATTAAGTTAGTCCATAGAATAGTGCTACTCCTTGGGTTTTGGCCAGGTACTAGGTACCTGGATTGGCCACCGTGAGTACAGGTTACTGGGCTTGATGGATCGTTAGTCTGACTCAGTAAGGCTATTCTTATGTTTTTAATAAAAGGTTACGTGTGGACCTTTGTTTTTACTATAATAGTTCAAATTTTTTATATTGCTATGTGGATCTGACCAGTGAAATATAACATATAGACCGCATCCTCTCACTCGTTATACATACCGGCAAAGTCTCCTGATGATCCAATTTGGAGAGAAGGCTCAGAGAATAAGGACAAACTTAAGTAAAATGTGCTATTCATACTACCATATGAATCATCTATAGTGCTACTAGACATACACAGTGCTGTACATCAAAACACAGTAGAGATCGATCCTGCTTAAAAGAGTTTACATCAGTCAAGAGAGACAAACTGGACAAGAAGGTGTATCAACGCACTGTGCTCTGGTGGTGGAATTACAGAGCGAGTGATAAGTGATATTGGTACTTAGAAGGTGGGTTGGAGCTTGGAATTGAAAGCATCTTCAAAGAAGTGGGCTTTGAGTTTGGATTTGAATACTGTCAAAGATGGAACCTGCCATATTGAGTCAGGCAGTTTGTTCCAGGCATACGGTGCAGCAAGATAGAAGGGACGGAGTCTGGAGTTGGCTGTAGAGGAGAAGGGTACAGATAAGAGAGACTGGGGGCGTGGGGTTTGGGGGTGGGGAAAAGATAAGAGAGGAGAGATACTGAGGAGCTGCAGAGCAAATACACTTGTAGGTCAGTAAGAAGAGTTTGAACAGTATGCAGAAATGGATAGAGAGCTACATTTATACTGTATTTGGTACCTTATGTTGTGTACGCAAATGAATGTGCACAGCCAATAATTGGCAATTGACTCCTCATAATTTACACTAATTGCCACTAATTAGAAGCTGAGTGCACAACTTGGTCACATATTCTTTCAAGTTGAATCTGAAAAGGAGTGGCCAGGGGAGAAGCTTGGGCAGATTGTGGATGTTCCTAAAATTTATTCATACTGTGATAGAATATGACTGATATGAACACAAGTTAGGCTCCGGTAATTACTACATTCCTGGTTTTCCTTAGCCTAAATGAGTGCACCTAAAATTTGTGCCATGTTACATCGAATATACCCCAAAATGTATAAAAGATGAGCTATTTATCACTGGTTCCATTTTATGCTATGGGTTTCTCTTTACTAATAATGTGCATTAAAGGGATAATAATGCACTTCAGCAAATCTATGAATGTGTTGTTTTTTTCAGTGTTCATTCTTCCCCTCCTATTCCAGAAACATCTGTATCTTTATCCTCCTACAGTATGTTGGAGTATATTGATTCTTCCCAGGGGAACATGACAGTTTTTCAAAAAAATATCATTATTTGGCAGCCATTCATGACAGTTTTAAACTTAGATCTCATATACTCAAGCATATAGTGCTAGGCAGTGAACCATAGCCTAAGTCCCGCTCTTAAAAATAAACAGTAAAATGCAGGATCATGCACTTGGGCTGCAAAAATCCAGGAGAATGGTATAAACTAATCTTGGGTTTATGAGTTGTGCTATGCTTACAGAGGTTCAAGGTGACTTGCAGTACAGTTGAAGAATTAGATATGAAATACAAAACAGGTAAGGATAGTTGTTACAGTTCAACGATGCATTAGAGATATATTAAGACCTTTTGGAATCTTTGAGATAGAGATCGCCTTATTAAGCAATTAAAGAGGTAGTTTAGTACAATTCCGTGGATCTGCTGAAGGTACATTGAAAGAACATTAAGGGGAGATTATTTACAACAAGAGAGCTAGAGGATTCAGAGAAAGGAGTCATGAGGTAGATAGTGTCTGTTGCAGTCATTAGCTAGAGGCTAGCTGAACACTTGATTCCATGGTGGTATTAGGAAGAAGAAAAGTTGGTATGCCAGTTTCTCTGGGAGTCTGTTATGTTTAAGTCTTTTGGGTGAAGATGGATGTCGAGTTCAGGAAGCAAAGTACCTCTGTGCATGGAAGAAGAGCGGGGCTTGGGGATGATCACAATCATCACTGAAATACGGGAAATATACACCAAACTGAAACTTTAAAAGGATCAAAATGTATCGAATCTAATCCCATACAAATTTAGCCCAAAATTAAATCGCTAGGAGTCATCCTAGACAAAGACCTCAACTACCACGATCAAATTAGTGCACTAACTCATAAATGTTTCTACAAACTCAGACTAATTCACTCAATAACATCCGTCTATGAGTGAATTAGTCTGAGTTTGTAGAAACATTTATGAGTTAGTGCACTAATTTGATCATGGTAGTTGAGGTCTTTGTCTAGGATGACTCCTAGCGATTTAATTTTGGGCTAAATTTGTATGGGATTAGATTCGATACATTTTGATCCTTTTAAAGTTTCTTTGTTATTAGCTGGGAATAGTATGCCTCGCGATTTAGCTACTTTTAGGGATAGTTTATTGATTCTGAGCCATGAGCTGATACTGTCCAGTTTGGTGTATATTTCCCGTATTTCAGTGATGATTGTGGGGTTGATAGGGTGCAGTAGTTGGATGTCATCAGCGTAAGCGAAGACGGTAAATCCAATGGATTGCACTAAGGTCAGAAGTGGGGCTAGGAAGATGTTAAAAGTAGTGGAGAGAGGATTGAACCTTGTGGGACGCCATAAGTCTGGATAATTGGAGATGAGGCATTCATATTCTGAATCTAGCCAGCAAATGTCACTGTCGTTTGATAGCTAGGGCTGCTTTCTACTATTTCTGTGGCATCCCCAGAAGAGGCCAAACTTGGGAACCGATTCTAAGTCTTCCCTTTTGGTGTGCAATGCATTGCTGATGAGCCATGAGCCAACCAAATTAGCAAACTAGATGCACATCTCCTTACAAGAGGCATAAAGAGATATGGGTGACTAAAATTACGTCAGGTGTACACCTGGCTGGGCCTCCACGTGTGCGGATCGCCGGACTTGATGGACCGAAGGTCTGATCCGGAGATGGCAGTACTTATGTTCTTATGATTGTATCTGATGATATCAGGCTTGCAAAACAAGTAGAAAAGGCAATGGTCAAGGCTAAACTAAATCTTAAGTTTATATACCATGGCCACTCCATAATTATAGAGCTCGGCACGGTTTACAAGAGCTTAAGGAAGATGCTTGGGTGCATAATGAGAGGAATGGCCAGTAGGAAAAGGGAGGTGATAATGCTGTTGTATAAGTCTCTGGTGAGGCCTCATTTAGAATATTGTGTACAATTTTGGAAATCATACCTTCAAAAAGATATAATAGGATTGAGTTGATTCAGAGGGCTGCTACAAAATTCGTTAGTGGTCTTTGTCATTAATTGTATGGGGATAGAGTTAGATATTTTAATATGTATAAACTGGAGGAAAGATGGGAGAAAGGGGGGTATGATACAGATGTTTAAATATCTCTGTGGTGTTAATGTATAGGAGGCGAGTCTTTTTCAAATGAAGGAAAACTCCAGAAGGAGAGGGCATAGGATGAAGTTAAATGGTGATAGGTTCAAGAGTAATGTAAGAAAATACTTCTTTACAAAAAGGATGGTAGATGTGTGGAATAGTCTCATGACGGAGATAGTGCAGATGAAGACTGTATCTGAATTCAAAGATAGCATGAGACAGGCATATGGGATCTCTTTGGGAAAGGAGGAGATAGCGGATGTGTGGATGGGAAGACTGGATGGGTCATTTGGCCTTTATCTGCCATCATGTTTCTATGTTTCTGTGTTAGACATCTGGCCTAGCATCCTCAACATCTAACCAGCTGATACTTGCTAACTCTCCTGAACTTTCTCCATAGTGAAAATCAAGCTGGTTATCCTTTGCTGTAGAAGAGAGGCAGTTTCCTGAGTCATGTTTAGAAAGGCTCCTATGAATCCCAATTTTTTTGTGTTGAATCTAAATATGACTAGGGATAATTTATGATGAACCCTAGTCTAACACCTGAATGACTGAACAAACAGATCTTTCTGCTCCTTTCTAAACAGCATGACAAACCAGTCATCCAAATAGAGAAACACATATACTTCCAGTTTGCCTAGATATGCTGTGTTGACTGTTAAACATTTTAACACTCAAAGTGCTGACATGAGGCTACATGGTGATGGATTACAGATACGTCCTGTGAGTTGGAAGTATCCTTCAGATCCAAAAAACAAAGCAAAGCTTCCTTTTTGCATGACTGGAATAAGGGAATCTGAGGAAACCATTCTGAACTTTTGCTTTGTGAGATATATGTTCAGAGCCTTTAGGTCTAAGATTAGGCAATATTCTCCTGACTTTTTTGTTATCAGGATATACTTGAAATAAAACCTTTGCCCTTTTTTCCATGGTGGAACAGGTTCAACTTCATTGGCCTGTAAGAGAGAAGAGAGTTCCTTTATTAGTATTTCCTGAGGCTGAAAGCATAATCTTGGTGCTCTTGGTGGGCAATATGGAGTCTGATCAGCCACTGAAGATGGTATCCACCTATCCCAGGTTCTACATTGTACTTACTTAGCCAATTAAAGCACCTTTTGAGGCACTAGATATTGCCACTTGAAGTACCTGATCTGGAAGGTCTTACTTTCATGGCAGTTACTTTGGCATGCAAATCCTACACTCTGGTTGTCCTGAGTAGGCCTGCTCTTACTATTGAAAGCTAAGCAAAGTCAGGCCTGGATAGTATCTGGATAGGAGACCACCTGGGAATATCAGGTACTGTAGGCTGAGGGGCCCTATGTTGAGCAACAGTGACATAGTGGAGCTGTACATTGCACAGGAGAAGGCAATGGCAAACCATTCCTGTACTCTGCCATGAAACATCACAGGGTTGATTTCTCACTTTGGCATGCACAATTAGTGAGCCCCAGGCCTAGTAACTAATCTAATATATACTATGTTCTAATAGTCAAGTGATTCTTTGAGTCTATCCAAAGCTCCTTCCATGGATTGTGTTTAGAGTTCCACCTTAATCAGTCAATAGTCCTTCCAACCTTTTCCACTAAACCACATGCCTACAAAGGTGAAGTGCACTGCACACTGTGAACTGCAAGACAGCTTTGGCTTTCTATCTGGAGTAGACTACAGCCCATAGAAAGTCCATCCAGCTTTTTATTTCTGTTTTTAGATCCCAGGTTATAAGGGGGGCATTTGTTTGCAAAAATATTTAGTCTCTCTACTATAGGGAGGCCATCCAGGATAGATGCAAGAACTATGGCCATGTCCTCATGAAAGCAGTCAAAATCCTGTCTCTGGTTTTGGCAGAGATGCATGCTGAGACTTTAGGACCCTCTCCTGTCTTGCCTTTAAAGAATGATAATCTTGGTGAGAGTGGGAAGAGAGGAAAAGAGTAGGATCCTATGAGAGTAATAGGACTTCTGTTACCCTCTATTCTGATATCTCTTGGATGAGGAGGCTGGATTGTAAGTAGTCCTGGAAAGGCTCTTAAGGATGTCACTCTGCTGCTTGGTTAGGGAAACATTTCTTGAACTTTGAAGAGATTCCCTCCAGGTCAAAGCATAGCACATCAGCAAGCTTATCCTGTACATCTTGTCTGAAATGTGATGCCTACAGCCAAGTGAATCTGCAAATACCAATCTCTATAATTAAAGATATTGATGACATTTTGAAAATATTATTTCACGTGCACTATGTATGTTCCACATTCCTTCCCTTTGACTTGTAGCGAGCAGAGTTCATCAGACTTATTGCTAGGAAGTGTCTCAACATCCATCAGATCTGGTACGAGATGATAGCACATAACTTTAAAAAAATATTTTCCCAAAAGATTCCATAAAACTGACCAACTTAGTAACAGGGAGTACAGAGAGAGGGGTCACTAACATTCTCGTGGCGTAGTAAGGGTGAGCGGCGTCCAAGGCAGTGGCGCCCCTCTCCTGCCCTCTTTCCCGCCTTACCTGCTGCACACACATGCCCCTTCCCTGTACCTTATTAACTTCAGTTTGAGCAGCCACCAACTTGCTTCCGGCATCAGCTTTGTCGATCTTTCTAAAGTCATTTCCTAGGCACGGGTCCCAGAAGTGACGTCAGAGAGAGCGCCAAAGCTAACATAGGAGGCAAGTTGGTGGCTGTTCATGCTGAAATTAAAAAGGTATGGGAGAAGGGAAGGGGCACACGATGGCAGGAGGAGGAGTGGGAAGGGGGCGGAGAGGAGAAGGGATGCCATGGCCTTAGGAAGCCCACTCCCAGGGCAAACCGTACCCCTCCGCTCCATACCTCCTTACTATGCCACTGTGTATATCCTTCAAGATCCTGTGAGCAAACATTATCACAACCTCCTTTGTGCCATCTCCCATGTAAAATCGATGAAAGACAGTTCCCCTAATGGGGATTTATATCTCTCATGTGCAGGGGAGGGATCTGAAGGGAGTCCAATGGACCTCTCATCTGAGAAGCTCTCTGGTTCCTCTTCAGGCTCTTAGAAGCGCTCTTTCTCAGACTAAAGAAAAAATAACTCAGTTGGAGAAGTCTGAGTTTCTGCCTGTCTCTGACTCCTGAGGAAATGGCCAAGCTGTCTACTGTAATGATTTCTGGTGTCTCAGTGAAGCTTCCTCCCATGATGCACAGGAAATGGACACTAATGTTGCTGACCTTGACTCCAAGCCCCCTTCAAACCTTAGCATTGATTAATATATTTTAGGCAGGACATGGGCAGTTTCAGCTAGACCAGTGTTCTTCAACCTTTTTACACCCGTGGACCGGCAGAAATAAAATAATTATTTTGTGGACCGGCAAACTACTAAGACCGAAATAAAAAAACACATTTTCGCCCCATCTCCGCAAGCTCGGTCCCCACAAACCATCTGATCCCATCTGCACAAGCCTCAGTTATGATTTTATATTGAACGTATTTTATTAAAGTATAAAAAGAAACAATATTCTGTACAATTGTCATTTTATAAATATTCAGAGCAAGGACCAACAAAACCCCTGTCTCCCCTCCCCTTCACATATATCCCCTCTACTATCAAGAAAACGGAACAAGCCAAATTATTACAGAATGCTACACAGAAATATCATGCTAACAGAATACTGCAGTCACACATGATAGGAATAGTGTTAGGCTTTGCAGTCCCCAGTTATGTCTCTAGCAGGATATATATTTCAAATCTGATATATTGTAATGACAGAATAGAAATAAAATGTTTTTTTCTACATTTTGTGGTCTCTGCTTTCATCTTCTTTCCACTCTTCCTTCCAGCGTCTGCCCGTTCCATCCACTGTCTGGCCTCTCCCCCTTCCATATGTATCTGACTTCTTTCTATGCCCCTCTCCCCTTTCCATCCAGCCTGTGCCTCCTCTCTCCTTTTTACATCTTTCATTCCAGCTTCACTGCTTTCTTCATTTTTATCTCTCCTACACCAGATCTAGCATCTTTACCCCTCTCTCATTTCTCTGCTGACCCTCTTTCCAGCATCAATCTCTCTCTACTTTCTCATTCCTCTGTCTCTCCCCTTTCCCTCATCTGATCTCCATTCCACCCTGATCCCCTTCCCCTCCTGTAATCTCCCTGCCAGCTGTTTCTTTCCTTTTTCCCTTCTCCCTTCCCTCCTTCCCCCTATCCAACATTAACTCTCTTCCTATCCCTTTCCCTCCTCCCCTCCCAGTAGCATCTCTCCTTCTACCTCCCTCCAGGTCCAGTAGTAGATCTCCCTTTATCCAGCAGCTTCCTAGCTTCCAACAGTGGCTTCCTCTCCTTCCAGCAGCTCTCAGTACTTGCCTGCAGCAGTGATTTACTTAGGCAGCCTTGGGTCCGTTGCCGCCTCTGAGGAAAGAGGAAGTTGCCAAAGTGAATCACTGCCCTGGTAAGTACAGAGCTGCTAAGAGAGGAGACAGCCACTGTTGAAGGCTCCCTGCACATTCGCGACCCCCCCCCCCCCCAAGCCGGCAAAAACAGCTTTGCACTGCAGGCCCTGCCGCCCAAGACGAGCCGGAGGCCCCTACCTGCCGCATCCTGCACGTGGACAGACTCTCAGCACAAACACTGCTGATGGCCCCAATCGAAACGCTGACCTCCCCGCACACGCTGACCATCTCCTCTCTGCCTGCACTTTCCCCGCGGCCCTCTTCGGCGACTCGGCAGGGGCAGCGATCAAGACAGGCTGCCAATATCGGGATCTTTCCTTTCTGAGTCCCGCCTATTTTGTTTCAACTTCCTGTTTCTACATAGGCGAGACTCACAGAGGGAATGCCCGACGTCGGCAGCCTGTCTTGATCGCCCAAGGCTGGGAGGAACAGAAGATTTCTGCGAACACCACCGGGGCAGGAAATTTAACAGCGTCCATCTCGCCGGTCTTGCGCGGACCGGCAGGAATTTTCTGCGGACCGGCGGTTGAAGAACTGTGAGCTAGACCACTCCAGCTGCAGCACTGCATTGAGGGAATAAGCACTCCACCTGTTCCTCACAATTTTGAATAAATTTTTTCTTTGAAGGCTGCAATCGGCAAAAGTGGAGGCATCAGGGCAGGAGTAATAATGTTTAAATGTGAACTGAAAATCTTCCTGTTCCTGGACATCTTTGGTCATAAAGCTACCACTTTGCCCACTGCCACTATGGGTTATTGGTGCTGGGAACAACTGCTCAATCTGCCTTTCAGCTCTCTCTTGTCTGTACTATAACCTTTCCGATATATCATATTATATATTTGGAAGCCCTTTTTGGAATAGGTCATCTAAATCTGACTTGGATGTTTTCTACTAGATGTCCAAAGTCAGCAGTAGGAAAATGGCCATTTTCAAAAGATGAAATGCTGGAGGTCCAAAATTATTTTTATTTTAAATCACCTACTTGTACATCTTGGCCGCCAGAAAGTCTAGGCCGCCAGGATGTCCAATTTTATCTGCCATTTTTGACCACAAAACCGTCATGAGGTACTTTGTCAAATGTCTTTTGAAAATCCAAATACATCAGGGATGCCCACACTTTTTGGGCTTGGAAGCTACTTTTTAAAATGACCAAGTCAAAATGATCTACCAACAATAAAATTTTAAAAAACACAAAGCACACTGTACGCAGAGAAAATGTTAATTATCATTTGTATTGGGGGGGGTCAGAGGTCAAGGCAGATAACTTTAAAATATGCAATGTCACCTCAGTAACAACAATACAAAAATAGACAAATATACCCCCTCCCTTTTTACTAAACCGCGATAACGGTTTTTAGTGCAGAGAGCTGTGCTGAATGCCCTGCGCTGCTCTCGACGCTCAAAGGCTCCCTGCGCTAAAAAACGCTATTGCGGTTTAGTAAAAGGGGGCCATAGTGCAAAATATAGACAGCAGATATAAATTCTCAGAATGGACACATTTTGATCACTAAATTGAAAATAAAATCATTTGACAGGTCACCATCTTGCACACAAATTGTCACATGGAGTGGCATGTACACACATCTGTTCAAGCGCTAGAACGCCAGTCTATGCACTATCAGTACCACTATTAATGTGCAGAATGGCTACCAAGCAGCTGCACAGGTACATGGACATGCAGCTCAAGTGCTTCTACAATTTTTTTTGTGCACAGATCCATGTCTTCCCATAGTCCAGTACTTTATACTTGTAACTAGCATACCTCCCACCTCCTACCCAAACCTGTCCCAGGGGTCCATAGGCCAGTCAGGTCCCCAGGATATTCATAATGAACATGCATGAGAGAGATCTGCATGCCTAATGAAAATGCATGAGAGATTTGCATACAATGGAGATGACAGACGTGCAAATCTCTCACATGCATACCCATCAGAGATAGCATGAAAACCGGAGTGGTCCGCGGACCTCCTTGAACACCCCTTCTCTAAAACGTAGTAGATCCTTATGCTCACAATACAAAGAAATAGGCATGATATCATTATTGCTAACACAAAATTCTAAGCTGCTGTGTGCGTTTTGGTCTTCTGTGTACTTCTGTGCATCTGTGTAGAATAGCCAATAGCCTTATTATCATGGATTTAAATGTGCTGGTGTATGCACTAAGCTTTGTGCATGATTTGCTTGTGCTTTTTACATATTTGCACACAAAATTGTTGATTAAAGCCTAGCAAGCTTGTGGGAAAAGCCTAGTACACTTTACTGCATTGGCAAAAATCATTGGGAACACATGCAACATCCCCCGGATGTCTGGCATCTTTCCTTTTTTTGTCTCCCTCCACAGATCCACCTTTTCTTAACTACCCTTTCATCCAGCAGCTCTCCCTCCTTCCCCACCACCCCAGGGTCCACCATCTCTCCCTTTCTTTTCCCAACTACCCTCCTAATCAGTATCTCTACCCCCCTCCACACCATCCCTCGTGTCCAACTTCTCTCCTTTTCTGTTCCTTCCCTCCCTAAAACCCATGTCCATCACCTCTCTCTCCTCTATTTTCAGACCCATTATTTCTTCCCACCCAAAGTCCGGCATATTTACATCTCTTTGAACCCCTCCCCCTTCTCTCTATGTACTTCTACACCAGGGCCCCCTCCCCTGAAGGCCTGTCCCCCCCTTAAAGGTCTGCATCCCACCCCTGAAGGCCTGTCCCCCCCTTGAAGGCCTGCACCCCCCCTGAAGGCCTGCACCCCCTAAGGCCTGTCCCCCCTTGAAGGCCTGCCTGCCTGTTCCCCTTGAAGGCCTGCCCCCCCCTGAAGGCCTGTCCCCCCTGAAGGCCTGCACCCCCCCGAAGGCCTGCACCCCCCCGAAGGCCTACACCCCCCTCGAAGGCCTGTCCCCCCCTTGAAGGCCTGCCTGCCTGTTCCCCTTGAAGGCCTGCACCCCCTGAAGGCCTTTCCCCCTCCCCCCTGAAGGTCTTTCCCCCGAAGGCCTGCACCCCCCAAAGGCCTACACCCCTCTCGAAGGCCTGCCCCCCCTGAAGGCCTGCCCCCCCTTGAAGGCCTGCACCTCCCCTGAAGACCTACACCCTCTCGAAGGCCTTTCCCCCCTTGAAGGCCTGTCCTCCCCTTGAAGGCCTGTGCCCTCCCTTGAAGGCCTGTCCCCCCCGCCCGAAGGTCTGCACCCCTCCCCTGAAGGCCTGCCTGTCCCCCTTGAAGGCCTGTCCCCCTGAAGGCCTGTCTCCCCCCCCCTCCACAAGGTCTGCCTGCCCGCCCCACCCTGAATGCCTGCTGACCCCCCCCACTACCTCGAAGGACCGCTCGGCCCCCCACCATGAAGCACTGCTCATTTCCCCGGCCTCCCCGCTTCATTTCTCTGTGGAAACAGCCTACAGCAAGATCGTGCGATGCCAGCGATCTTTGCTTGCTTCGGCTGTTTCCTCCGGGACCGTGGCGGAGGAAACAGCCGAAGCAGGCAAAGATCGCTGGCATCGTGATCTTGCTGCAGGCTGTTTCCAGGCGCGACACCAGGCGCAGGGGGGGGGGAGAACCGGACCGGACCGGGAGCATCCCCTCAGGGCTTGGCACCCGGGGCTTGGCACCCGGGGCGGACCTCCCCCCACACCCCCCCCTTGGTACGCCACTGACCTTGTGTATTGACCTGAGAACTAATAGAGGAACAGTGAGAACATACCATGGACATAGCTTTTTTGAGCCTGTAGTCCATGGTAGCAATTGCTTTCCATAAATCCTCCTTATTAACTTTAGCAGGCTTAATTAACTCTCCAAACTGTTCATCTAGAGAGGGTAAGGTCTCACTAGCTTCTGCATTGGGCACTGTTGGTCGAACTTCAGCGGGTGCCTGCCACTCCAGTTCCTCTGCTCTCACTGCTCTTCCGGGGCTCACCAGCTGTGTTTCTGTACTAACAAACTGAATTGCCTCCTCCTCTGCATTGCACCCACCCCCAGGCTGGAGAGGAACCTGTCACTGGATCGGACTTAATGAAGCTCAATCAAAACTGAGGTTCGCTGAGGAAATCGGCGTCCCTCCCAAAGTCTGGGCGTCTCCTGTAGCTGCCACGTTATCCCAGCGTCCGGTGTCATTTGTATCAGATTTCTGGTATTTCCGACCGCCGGAGGTCCAGATTGAGAGGCACCCTTCCTCTTCCTCATATCGAAAGCGTGTTCAAAACAACATGTAGGTTCATGAAAATGGCAAATTCGCTACCAAAAAATATCGAGTGGTAAAACCAGGTAAATATCCACGCCGCGATGAAGCTTAACTCTGCCAAACAGTGGGGAGAGGAATGATTAGGCGGCGGTAACGCGGAGCTCAGCAGCACACATCTATCCTTGCAGCCATCTTGGATCATCTCCCTGATTATGTCTCTCTTTATGTTTTATATACTCTGGTTAGAGAACTTCATGTCTAAATTATCCAATTGAAAACCTATAATAAAAAGTACCTTAACACCAAGTTTTGTAATAATCTAAACAGTTACGAAAACATTGTGAGGTACTAAATGAAAAACACATTGAGTTCAAGCTATAAGTGCATTTAATATCCTCTATGGAGACATTGGCGTAGCGAAGGTGAGTGGTACCCCTCCCCACCCTCTTCCCCACACACCCCTCCCCTATACCTTTTTAACTTTGGTGCAAACAGCCACCAACTTGCTGCCTGTGTTGGTGCTCTCTATAACATCCCTTCCTAGGTGGAGGTCACGGAAATGACATCAGAGACCGCACCGAAGACAACGCAAGCAGCAATTTGGTAGTTGCTCATGCCGAAGTTAAAAAGGTACAGGAGAAGGGAAGGGGTGCGCACACGGCAAGGGCAGGAGCGGGAAGAGGGCGGAGAGGAGGATGGGTGCCAGTGCCCCAAGCATGCCCCAAGCCCCAGACTGGAACCCCCCCCCCATTATCTCCCTTACTATGCCAGTGTATGGAGATACTTCTGACAGCTTCCTCAGATTCACTGAATTATTAGGCAGATTGATAGGACACTGCAACTCTATCATTGCCATCCTTGAAAGGCATAAAATACAAAAAAAAACACTGCAAATCTTTTAACTATCCGATTGTAGAAGTTTGAAACTCACTTCCTGCCAAGATCTGAGTTACCAAAGTGTACGAGGATCAATTGAAAAGTTTCCAGCCTGACCATGAAAGAGCAACATTAGCATCACAGTTGGTGCTAACAGAACAGACATCTATGGCAAGATATTTAAGTCAGTCTGATTTCTAGTTTTGTCTTGTCACCCTTTTGACATGAACTTTATATATAATGGACAAAATTGAGTATTGCACTGTGATAAAACTCCTTCATATGAATGGAAAATCGTCTTCTGAAATAAAATCTGAGTTAGACGAAGTGTAAGGTGATGCGTCTCCTTCATTTTCAATGGGCTACTGAGTTTAAATGTGACCATACAAACATTGTTGATGAAGAACACTCTGGATGTCCTAAAACAGCAACACCCGACAAACTGGTTGATGAAGTTCACCGAATCGTGATGGAAGATCACTGATTGACCCTAAATGAGATAGTAGAGACTGCTTGCATTTCATCAGAATGTGTACACACACCATCCTACATGAATATTTATGCATGAATAGGTAGGGTTACCAGACATCCGGATTTCCCCGGACAGGTCCTCCTTTTGAGGACATGTCCAGGGGTCTGTATGGCTTTTCAAGGTGTCAGGTCAAAAGCGCGCCGTGACAAAGGCGCGCCCAGAAAATTGAGCGCAGCGCAGAGGCGTGCGCCGCTCTAAATTACTGTTTTTGGGGCTCCGACAGGGGGGTGTGGGGGGAACACCCCCACTTTACTTAATAGACATCGCGCCGCATTGTGGGGGTGTTGTGGGGGGTTGTAACCCCCCACATTTTACTGAAAACTTAACTTTTTCCCTGTTTTTAGGGAAAAAGTTCAGTTTACAGTAAAATGTGGAGGGTTACAATCCCCCAAACCCCCCATAACGCCGGCGCGATGTCTATTAAGTAAACTGGGGGGGTTCCTCAACAAAACCCCCCGTCGGAGCCCCTAAAAACTGTAATTTTGTGCGGTGCGCACCTCCGCGCTGCACTCAATTGTCGGCGCGCGCTTTTGTCTTTCGCGCTGTTGTCTATGAACCCTTTTCAAAACCCTGCACTTTGTCCGGGTTTTGAAAAGCTGTGTCGGGCAGGGAGGACATCCGCGCATGAGTGGCCATCACACGATGACATCCACGCATGCACAGCCATCATGTGATGATGTCACATGCATGCATGCATGCGCATGACATGCACGGACATCCTCCCTGCCCAACAAGAGCAGGCAGCCAGAGGCGGGGCTAGGGCGGTCTTGGGTGCAGAGATGGGCGGAACTAGGCGGACCTGGGGGCAGGGCTAGGGGCCTGGATTTTCCAAAAAGAAAATCTGGCAGCCCTATGAATAGGATTACCAGACGTCCAGATTTCCCTGGACATATCCTCCTTTTAAGGACATGTCTGGGGGGTCTGGATGGCTATTCAAAACCCGGCACTTTGTCCGAGTTTTGAAAAGCCTCCTCAAATCGCATCGGTCAGGGAGGAAATATGCGATATTGTTGATGTGTGAGCCGGTACGTAATTCTGGTGAAATTGCATGCATTGCAGTTCAAATAAATTCTCCATCCACTGTACTCTCTGGATTTGGCCCCATGCAACTTCTTTCTGTTTCTGAATCTAAAAAAAATGGCTGTCTGGGCTAGGGTTACCAGATTTTCCATTTGGACAATCCAGACCCCTTAGACCTACACCCAGCCCCGCCCCCCTGCTGCCTGCTCTGGTCAGGCAGGAGGGCATCCGCACATGCGACGCGATGACATCATGCGTGACATCATTGTGTTGCCCTCCTGCCCAACGGTGATTTTTAGGGGTGCTTTTTAAAACCCGGACAAAGTGCCGGGTTATGAAAAGCCTTCTGGATCCCCGGACATGTCCTCAAAAAGAGAACATGTCCAGGGAAATCCGGACGTCTGTTAACCCTAGTCTGGGCAGAAAGTTTCTTCAGATTCTGTGGTCATAGATGCTGTAAATAGCTATTTTTCCAGTTTAGATGTTTCATATTTTACTGAAGGCATGGAAAGTCTGGAAAAGCATTGGAGCAGAGACTATGTTGAAAAATAAATTTCATTTCCCTCCCCCCCCCCAAATTTATTTACTTGATTAGGTCAGAAACTTTTCAATTGACCCTCGTCTACTATATTTCACAAATATCTGAAGATATGGCTCTTCATAAATCTCTGAGAGACCCAATGCAAACACTAATGATACCTAGAACCCACTACCTCTAATAATGTATTTGTAAAACAAAGCTTACTGAAATATGTATAAAGATGTACTTGGCTTTTTAAAATTTACTGCAGGTATAATCAATGTTTTATCATTTACTGTATATACAGTATATAATGTTCTTTGTAACTCTGGTATGTATACAAGTCTGTGTAAAATGTATGCAATCTGTAACCCATCTAGAACTCTGCTCTGTGAAGATTTGAATGTATATAAGACCACAAACAACATAAGTGGGGGATGGGACTTAATATACTGCCTTTCTGTGATTACATTCAAAGAGGTTTACATTCAAATACTCAATTATTTTTCCCTGTCTGTCCTGGTGGGCTTGCTGTCTATCTAACGTATCTGGGGCAATGGGGGATTAGGTGACTTACCCATGGTCACAAGGAGCAGTGTGGGTTTAAGCCCACAACCTCAGTGTAGCTTTAACCACTGTGCTGCACTCTCCTCCAACATAACATAAATCCATGAATAAATTAATGTAAACCATTCTGAGCTCCCTTGGGAGAAACATACATACTCATCTAATCCAATGGTTTCTATTCTTGTATGATTGCATTCCTATAGTTTGCTTAGATGGTACCTGGCAACATGACAGCATTCAGGGGTATTTTCAAAAAGACAACCACATCAGAATGGAACATCATACTGATAATGTTAAAAAAAAAACAAAAAAAACAACAACCCACAAACAAACCATGGGATAATGTCCCCCCCCCCCCCCAGGAAGCTGCCATTTTCAAACAGGGAAATACCTATTATACATCAACCGAATAGCCTTCAGGTGTCTTAAATATTGAGAACATGTCTGTTTCTGGAGGGCTCACAATTTAAAGGGGGTAAGAATGAGAGCTGAGGTGGGACTTGACCCTGCATCCACAGAAATACAGGCCAGTGCACTCATCCCTACACTACTCCCGAGACCTGCTTTTTATTTTGTTTAGAATGCCCACAATACCTGATGCTGTCACAGAGAATAGTATTCCTTTCTGGCTTCACTTTCAAGGGAGATTGAGAGTGGACAGCAACCACTGGGGGGATTCATGATGAGTCATGTTTTAATCCCTCCAGTGGTTGGCTGCTCACTCAGAGCACCTTTTTGTACTTCTGGACATTATTGAAACAGGACTGAATATAAACTTTCTTGTTAGACTAGGATGTTTCTTTCTTTAGGATGACCTATTTCTGGGTCCTCCCTAGGGTTGCCAGATTTCCTCTTAAAAAAAAGAGGAAGCCCTGCCCCGTTCTGCCTCCAGCTCCACCCCTAGCCATACTTCCTGTCTCCTTCCCTGAGATATTGATGTTTTCTTCTTTTTTTTTCCATTTCTCTCTTTGCTGCCTTTTCATATACTCATATCTAGAGTTTATCCCTTACTCTCCTTTTTTTTACCCTCCAGGCTTCAATCTTCTATTTTCACCTCTCATTTATCTAGCAGCTTTATGTCTCCAACTCTCACGCTCCCTCTCTCTCTCTCTTTCCTCAGCCTCATATATCCTTACTGCATTTAACCCACTTCCTTGGATCAAGTGATTGCGAATGTGACAAATGGAAGGGATTACTGAAGAAGAAACAAAACTGAGGAAATTGGAAATTTTTGGAAGATGCAACTACTATTAAGCATAGTTACTTACTGTAACAGGTGTTATCCAGGAAAAGCAGGCAGATATTTTCACATATGGGTGGCGTCATCCACAGAGCCCCGATGCGGACAGCTTCACAAGCAGACTTGCTTGGAGAACTTTTAGAAAGTTTGCGACTGTCGCACCTAGCATGAGCGAGTGCCTTCCCGCCCAAAGTAGGGCACACGTCTCCTCAACGTCTCCTCAGTTCAGATAGCTAGCTAAGAAGCCAACAGGGGAGGTGGGTGGGTTGTGAGAATATCTGCCTGCTGTCCTTGGATAACACCTGTTATGGTAAGTAACTATGCTTTATCCCAGGACAAGTAGGCAGCATATTCTCACATATGGGTGACCGTCAAGCTAACCAGAATGGGATGGTGGGAGAGTTGGCAATTCAGCAGAATAAATTTTGTAAAACTGCCTGGCCAAAGTGGCCATCCCGTCTGGAAGAGGAATCCAGACAGTAATGAGAGGTGAATGTATGAACCGAGGACCAAGTGGCAGCCTTGCAGATTTCTTCAATAAGAGTAGATCTAAGGAAAGCTATAGAAGCCACCATGGCTCTAACTTTGTGGGCTGTGACTCGACCCTGTAGATGCAGCCCAGCCTGAGCATAGCAAAAAGAAATGCAAGCTGCCATCCAATTGGAGAGTGTTCTCTTGGAAACTGGATGACCCAACTTGTTTGGATCGAAGGAAACAAAGAGTTGAGGTGAAGATCTATGTGGCTTAGTCCTTTGCAAGTAAAAAGCTAAAGCACGCTTGCAGTCCAGAGTATGAAAAGCTGTTTCACAAGGATGAGAATGAGGCTTTGGAAAAAATACTGGAAGTACAATTGATTGAGATGAAATTCTGTAACAACTTTCGGTAAGAATTTAGGATGAGTTTGGAGTACCACCTTGTCATGATGGAATACTGTGAAAGGTGGATTCGCTACTAAAGCTTGTAGCTCACTGACTCTTTGAGCAGACGTGAGAGCAATAAGGAAGACCACTTTCCAAGTGATATATTTTAAATGAGCTGAAGACATTGGTTCAAATGGAGGCTTCATCAACTTAGCAAGAATAATATTGAGATCCCAAACTACTGGAGGCAGTTTGAGAGGTGGTTTGACATTGAAAAGTCCTTTCATAAATCTGGAAACCACAGGATGAGCAGTTAAAGGTTTTTCCCTCCAACGGCTGATGAAAAGCAGCAATTGCACTGAGATTGACTCTAATGGAGGTTGAGTTGAGGCCAGATTTAGACAAATGAAGAAGGTAATCCAGAACTGAAGATAAGGAGGTAGACTGAGGCTCCTTGTGATGAAGATGGCACCAAGCAGAAAACCTAGTCCACTTTTGGTTGTAACATTGCCTGGTGGTAGGTTTTCATGAAGCATCTAAAATGTCCTTGACAGATTGAGAAAACTGCAGTTTTGAAGTTAAGTCGAGAGATACCAAGCTGTCAGATGTAGAGACTGCAGGATGGGATGAAGAAGAGAACTCTGACTGTATAAGCAGAAACGGAAAAACTGTTAGTAGTAGTGGCTCCCTGCTGCTGAGTTGAAGCACTGTTCCCTCTAAGCTGAGCAGGAGTCCTCCACCCACAGTCTCACCAATAGAGGGTGCTGTTTTACTGTCACATTTTTCAATTGTGAGGGACAGGCAAGTTCTGCAGGACTCCAGGGAACATACCTGTCCTTAGCGACTGAAAATATTCCACCCCCTAGTGGTAGCAATGCAGCTGGAGGACACCTGCTCAGCTTAGAGGGAACACTGCCAAGGTTGTCTGGGCCACCGAGGAGCTATCAGAATCATGGTGGCATGTTCTTGTTTGAGTTTGACAAGTGTCCTGAAAGTTAGAGGAAATGGAGGAAACTCAGGAAATGGAGGAAATTTGTTCGTCCATTCCAGGAAAAAGGCATCTGCCTCCAGCCGATGAGGAGAGCAGATCCTGGAGCATAACTGGGGCATAACTGTGGAGACGCAAACAGGTCTATCTGAGGAGTCCCCCACTGAGAAAAAATGTGATGGAGAGAAGGAGAATTGAGTGTCCATTCGTGAGGTAGCAGGAGACAACTCAATTTGTCTGCTAGAACATGCTGCTCCTCTTGAATGTATACTTCTTTCAGAAAAGTGTTGTGAAGAATTGCCCAATTCCAAACCTTCTGAGCTTCTTCGTACAGAGGAAGAGACCCTGTGTATCCCTGCTTATTGACGTAGTATATGGCGACTTGATTGTCTGTACGAATGAGTGCTACCTGATCATGAAGAAGGTGCTGAATAGCTTTGAGAGCATTGAAGATTGCTCTGAGTTCCAACAGATTGTTGTGATGTTAATAATCCTCGGTGGACCAATGCCCTTGAGTCCGAAGGCCATCTAGATGAACCTCCCAAGTGTAAGTTGAAGAATCTGTTGTGAGAACCTTTTGATGAGGGGGTGTTTGGAACAGCAAACCTCTCAAGAGATTGGACGAAAGCATCCACCAGTGAAGAGACTGCCGAAGAGAAGGAGTCATTGTAATGTGCTGAGAGAGTGGGTTGAAAGCCTGCGCCCACTGAGATGCCAGGGTCCACTGAGGAATTCTGAGGTGAAGTCTGGTAAAAGGAGTCACGTGAACTGTAGAGGCCATGTGACCTAGGAGAACTATCTTGTGTCTCAATGATAGTGAAGTGAGGGTCGACACTTTGTGGCAAAGTTGCAGAAGCACATCCTGACGTTGTTGAGGAAGGAATGCTTTGAGTTGCACAGTGTCCAGTACCGCTCCAATAAACAGCAGAGTCTGAGAGGGCTGCAGTTGTGATTTTGGAAAGTTGACTTCGAATCCCAGACTTTGCAGGAACCAGATAGTCTGTTGTGTCACTACAGTAACCCCCTTGCATGTTGGGTCTTTGATAAGCCAGTCATCCAGATACAGGAAAAGCTGGAGACCTTGGCTTCACAAAGCTGCTGTCAGCACTACCAGGTATTTGGTGAAAACTCTGGGAGAAGAGGTCAGGCCGAAAGGTAGCACTCTGTACTGATAATGCTGATTTTTCACCCGAAATCAGACACTTGCGAGATGCTGGATGAAAAGGAATGTGAGTGTAAGCTTCTTTGAGATCCAGCGAACATAACCAATTGTGATCCAGAAGGGGATACAAGAATGCCAGTGACAGCATCCAAAATTTTTCTTTCACGAGAAATTTGTTGAGAATTCTGAGATCCAATATGGGTCGCAGACACCCCTCCCCCCCCCCCCCGTCTTTTTGGAACAAGGAAATTACGGGAATAAAATCTCATGTTTTGCTGGTCCAGAGGAACTGTCTTAATGGCATTGAGGACCAGCAGAGCTTGTACTTCGTGAAGAAGAAGAGAGGTCTGTGAAGAACTAGAAGGGCACTCTCTTGGAGGGTGACCTGGTGGAATCTGATGGAAGTGAAGGGAGTAACCCTCCTTGATGATTGACAAGACCCAAAGATCTGAGGTGATCAGTTCCCATCGTTAATGAAAAAAATTGGAGATGACCTCCGATGGGAAGAGGGGAAGACAGAGGCAGAGATATGCTGGTTATGCTCTGGCTGAGTCGGTCAAAAATACTGTGTGGACTTGGCCACAGTTGGAGTCTAAGGCTTCCGCTGACACTGTTGTTGTGGTGGTTTCTTGAGAGTGGGCTAGCATACGGTGTTTTTTGCTGATAACACCTTTGGTAAGAAGTAGAAGGTTTGAAACCCCTAGTAGCCAGAGTTTTAGGCTTTGGACGAATGTGAGCAGCAAATGATTTTTCATGTTCAGACAAGTGTTTGGTAGCCGCTTCTATGGACTCATCAAAAAGTTCATTGTCTCGGCATTTAATATTTTGCCAGCCTATCTTGCAGATTTGGGGCCATGTCTAAAATATGCAGCCAAGCCATCGCATTGCTACTGAAAAAGCAGTGACCCTTGAGGACATGTTGCTTGAACAATATGAATGCGCTGTTGGATGAGTGTCGGATGCATGTGTTGAAAATCAGGCAGACGATGCGGAGGTAAGTACTGGAAGAAAGAGGGCATGGTCTTAACCCAATACTTAAGATATGACTAAAATGGTTAAGGGGCTGGAGGAGTTGCTGTACAGTGAGAGATTAGAGAAACTGAGCCTCTTCTCCCTTGAAAAGAGGAGACTGAGAGGGGACATGATCGAGACATTCAAGATAATGAAAGGAATAGACTTAGTAGATAAAGACAGGTTGTTCACCCTCTCCAAGGTAGAAAGAACGAGAGGGCATGCTCTAAAGTTAAAAGGGGATAGATTCCGTACAAATGTAAGGAAGTTCTTCTTCACCCAGAGAGTGGTAGAAAACTGGAACGCTCTTCCGGAGGCTGTTATAGGGGGAAACCATGTACAGGGATTCAAGACAAAGTTAGACAAGTTCCTGCTGAACCACAACGTATGCAGGTAAGGTTAGACTCAGTTAGAGCACTGGTCTTTGACCTAAGGGCCACCACGTGAGCGGACTGCTGGGCACAATGGACCACTGGTCTGACCCAGCAGCGGCAATTCTTATGTTCTTATATTTGGTGAAGACAAAAGTTGTAATTCAGAATTCGATTCATCACCATTGAATTTTGATACAGTCTACAACCGAATTTATCCATGGAGCGTCCCTCCCGGCCTGGTGGAACTACTGTGTAGACTTTAGAAGGATGAGATCTTTTCAAAGATGATTCAACCACAAGAGATTGATGGGATAGTTGTGGTTTCTCGAATCCTTTACAAGGAACTGTTTTGTAGCGAGATTCCAACTTGGTTGGCAACGCAGGAATGGAAGATAGTGTATCTAAATTACGCTCAAAAGTATGGTCCAGAATGACATTCATGGGTAATCTGAGAGAGTCCCTAGGAGGATGAGGCATTTCAAGCTCCTCCAACTTTTCTTTAGAGTATTTGGAGTTGGACTCCAAAGAAATGTCCAGATCTTTACTCATCTGGCAAAGGAATATTGTGAAGGATACCATATCAACCGAGGCATGATCTTCCTGAGCAGAAGATGGATGAGATTTCTGAAGAGCAGAAAAAGAAGGGGAAGCCTCACGTGAATACTGGTACTGAAGATCTGATTCAGGTGGTATGGACGTAGAAGAATACCTGCTTCAAGAAGGATCTGGAGAAGCAGAACATTTCCTTTGAGAGGAATGAGCTGGAGAAGATGGTTTTGATCCACGAGAACCATGCACCAGCTGAAGATGAGACTCCTTTGGAGATTGCCTCGACAAAGGGGTGTGTGGCCTCGAAGAACCTCAATGCGATGGTGAACGAGGCATTGAGACTTGATGGTCTCAAGAGGAGGAGCGCCTCGAGGAACAATGTTTTGGCAAGGACAATTTGCACCTCGAAGAACTGGAACGTGAAAAATCCTGTTGCTTCTGCCTTGAATGACGATGCTCAGAAGAGCCTCGAATCTGATGAGGTGACATCGAGACTTGCCTTGATGCATGCTTCGATGACTGACGGTGTAGTAGAGCTGGTATTCGAGACCTCGGTGACTGGGATCTATGATAGGAAGAATGACTCAAAGATCGAGATTGAGACAATCTCAAAGACTGGACTCCTTGTATGTTAGTCGTGTGCTCACGTTGGTCTCGAGACACTCTCAAGGACTCGGCTCCTTGCACAGTAGGCGAGTGCTCAGGCTTGACTGCAGGCAACAGAGACGAGGTCGGAGTTAACTTGGACAGCATATTAACAAACTCCTTTTGCAGGAGAGATTCCAGCATTTCCTGAAAAATAGGCACCGATACCAATTGAGTTAGTATGTTTGGTGATGTTGTACATTCCAGCGAGGAAAACGTCGATGAAGAAGGGTCTCTTAACCTGGAAGAACAGTGTGCATAGAGTCTCTGAGTGGCCGGCAGAGCCTGGCTGTCTTCCTGAATGGCCGGAGACTCTGCTTGAAGGACTGATGGCTTCTTAGGGAGCATACCTGAATGAGGAGACATCAACTTGGACAGAGTCCCGTCCGGTGATGTCTTTGATGACTTCCCCGAGGTCAAGGACTTGGCCATCGAGGATAGCTTAGTCAAGGCTGAGATCGGAGTCGAGGACAAGAGCGAGGCTTTTACCATCAAGGAAGATTTACTCGAAGTTGAGGTCGAGGTAGATGGCTTGTCTGAGGTTAGATTCATGCCTCTGAATATTTTTTCTTGCTGCACCTGACACTTCTTCAGAGATCTCTTCTGAAGTGTAACATAGCGAGAGTATCAACTCCATACAGTGATCTGGTCCCAGACACTGAATACATCAATGATGGGGATCAGTGATGGAGATCGCATGTTGGCACCGCGTACACTTCTTGAATCCTGTGAACGGATGGGACATCGAAGTAAAGATGGCCGCAGACAAATCGAAGTCCGTGAGTTTAGGCAGTGAAACAGGTCCCGTTGTAGAAGGCAAAAAAGAATATGTGGGTTTTTTTAATGCAATAACGCTCGAGAAACAAAATGAAACGAAAGCCGCGGCAGAGAAGGCAAATTGAAAAATGAACTAGTTCAACACTCGCACAGAACCGAAAAACGATTGCTTCTCAGCTCCATGGAAAAACTAGAACTGAGGAGATGCTGAGGAGATGCACGCCCTACATTGGGGGTGAAAGCTGTCAGCCTAGAGGCCTCTGGGAGATTATATCAATCTGACCCTGGCATGGGAAGGCAGATAGACCCTTAGTGCAGGGAAACTGTTTTAAGTAGCCCTGATTGATATATTTTAAGTTTCAAGTAGCCCTGATTGAATCATGGCTAGCTAAAAGGTGTTAATGTCTGATTAAGAGGGTGCTTAGGACAATGGTGCACAGATCAAGCCAGAGACTTAATCCCATCACCATGCTTACAGGTATCTCACCCTCCTTAGCAATTAAATTAACCATTGTTTCAAACAGTTTACAAATTCTAAACAGAAAGATACTGGGGCATACAGGTTTCTATATTGAGTCAAGGTATAAAAGCCTGCTCTCTGCAACACACATATCTCTCTCTCTTTTTCTATGGAGCTATCAGGAGAGGGGTCTTGGCCCTCTCTCTCTCTTTCTATCTAGCTATCTCTTGGCTCTTGGCTTGACATTTTGGCTCCCCCTCTCTCTGTCTATCCTTCCCTTTATCTATGGAACACGAAGCTTCCTAGAACTGCAAGCTTCTATGTCCCTCTCTGTCTCTGACCTCTGTAAGGCAGTGAGACTGCTTGCTCTCTGCTTAAGTGTAATGCTCTCTGCTTAATTGTAATGCTTATAAATATTACTTTTCTGTAAGACTATTTCTATAATATATTCTTTATATAATCACCCCTGGCTGTGCTTCTTATTTGATTCTATCCCTAATGAAACTTCTGTGAAGGAACTGAACCTGAGACCTGGCGTCTGTCAGTGCGCATTTCACTTAACCCCTACCACCTAATATTGTGGGGACCACTTTCAAACTGACATTTTGGGGGCTTTGTCTCGGTCCTTCCTGATGATTTCATTTGGGTAAGTAGAATTTAAGTTTTTTTTTAATGCACTGTGCAATAGGATTATGTATAGACAGAGTGATATAGAAATCAAAAGTCCTTGGAAAACCCTTAGATTGATTGTACGTTAGACTGGATGACACACTGTTGAAAAGTTCCAGTAATATTGTGGGGTTTTATACTTGGTGAGATTTTATTTCAATTTTTGATTGATAGACAGAGTGAGATAGAAATCAAAAGTCCTTTTGGAACCCTTAAATTGTTTTAGACTGGATGACACAATTGTGAAAAGTTTCAGTAATATTTTGGGTTTTATATTTGGTGAGATTTTACTATCAAAAGTCTTTGTAGTTTACCTGTGCCAGTTTGCATTGTATGATTTGCTATTATATGCTTGCTAGGGTGTTGCATGTAAGAATATTTGAGCTGCTCTGAAGAAAAGCAGGGTTCAAAGTGAAAACAGTTACTCAATTAAGACACGCCACATCTGTACTAACTTTTACTTTTTTTACCTTGTGCTTTTAATTCTATTTATTGTCAGTCTCTGCCCTGGTGAAAAGCCCAGTGCACACTGGACTGGAACTGGCAGCTGATACCTCTGCTCTTCTATATTTTATCCTGCTAAACTTCTGCCTGTAAATTTCAGGTAGTAACCAGTGTGGGCAAGTGTGGGCATAAGTGTATTATTTATGCCAATGACTCTTGCCTAACACGCTTTACCTCGATTTTCCACCTATTAACTAAACTCTCCCTCCTTCATAAGTGGGAGCATTTCAATCTCAAAGGCTACACACAGACAGGGACATTTAGAAGCCCATACTCTCTCATGAAATATATGAGCAAGGCCCACGAACCAAGGCAGACTTCTGCAGCCTCAAATATGAACCCTTTTGATTTTCAAGAACTCACAGATATTGTACACAAATATTTTGACAAGAAAGGGGGTCCATATGAGGGTAATTTTCCAGAAAACACATGGCACGATATTCAGAAACAAATGGTTTCTCATTCTCAGGAGTTTAGAAAGAAAACAGATAAACGCAAATGCCTTTTCATTCAGGGCTTATGTAGAGGACTTATTAGCCTAAGACAAGATAATACTGACTTGAACACTCAGTGCCATCAGCTGTCCAAAGACTTAGATGAGGCACAAATTAATATATCCATGCTAAGAACTCAAATTGTTCAGGCCACAAATACCTTTTTAACTGTAAATGAACAATTAGAAGAGGCCAAGGCAGAATTAAAGTATTTAAAGTCAAAATGTGCCTTACAGATTCTGCCGTCTGCACCTGTGCCACCATCACCATATAATCCATGTAGTCAGTTTATAGAGAAACAGAAAACCATTTTTGTAGCAGGTCAGAGAAAGGGTAAACTAGCTACAGATGTAGAACAGGAAGAAGACCCGACAAACGAAAGTGAGGAAAATTCATTACCAGGCCAGAGCAATACCAATAGTACCCCTATAAGTGACACAGCTCCAGTAACTGTAGTGCTGCAGGGACATATGAAAGATAGTGACATTGAAAGAATAGTGGAGAAAGTGGGCCCTATGCCTTTTAACATAAATGAATGGTGCAAATGGGCTATTGACATACTGATTCACTGGGGTCTAGAGAAATACAAAAGGAACAATGCAGATTTTGATAAGCTTATGCACCTAGCCCTGGGTCCACATTATTATAAATTTGGATCTCTTGCTCATCCATACCAATTTGTAAAGATGGGCATCGAACAACTATTTCACTGCACTTCTTTGCAAGTACTTAGAACTCTTTCACCCCTGCCAAGGGATACACCAGAGCAGTTTGCATATAGAGTGTGGGTAATCAACGCGGTACTTAACGAACAGGAACATTGGCCCATTTCCTCAGATTATGGCCAGAGAGAACATAAAGAATTCCTATTAGAATTATTATCTCCCGAGATTACTAAACACCTTCTGTTGTTCTCGGAGGACCCTAAAACTACGCCTTTTGACACTTTACTGCTCAGGATTGGGTCTGTGTGGAAGACCCAGCCAGCTCAAATTATTTCAGTCTCAGAAGCTAGAAGGTGGCGTGCTGAGGGAGCACCCCAATACAAGAACACACCTCACACAGGAAATAGAGGGCATGGCAGAGATAGTTACAGAAATTCCTCCACTTACATTCCTTTCCATGAGCTCAGAGCACAGACAGAAGCATTAGAGAAAGAGAAAAGGAAATGGGAACAGGATCGGCACACAATGCAGATAGAATTGGACAGGGTAAAAAGTGATTTGACAGCTAGGAACAACAGTGCTAGTCCATAGGGATGTCCTGACTCTCTTTGTCCGAATGCCAAGGTGACTCAGGCCTTCACAGCTCAGCCAGACTCCTTTCGCTTACCTGTGGACTCACTTTTGGAGACGCAAGATAAGGGAAAGATGTCAGACTCAGAATTCAGCTTGAGGTATGTTGCACCTTTGATTTTGGACACTTCCGACAGCCCCAATGGTAATACTACCATAAAGGGTCAGGATAAATTAACTTTGATTGATACAGGGGCTAGAATCAGTTTCACAGATAGAGCGCCTCCTAATGGAGATCAGAAAAATATGGAAATTTTTGAGATTCAGGGTCTAATTGACAAAGCTTCAAAGTGTGTGTCTATCCCACAAAAGGAACAAATGAAAGACATTGTAGAAACTACTGCCAGCATGAGTGAGAATACAGGCAAAGAAATAGTTGAGGTGGCTGGTCTTGCATTAGGTACAGGAATTCTAAATGCTTCTAAACCTTTGGTTCACGAGGTTATTCCTGTGCAGTTAGCCACACAGTGTTGCCTGCCAGTGCAGAAGCATGATCATAGTGTACCTCACTCAGAGGCTGCAGATGTTTCAGTTTGGGAACAAGATTGTGAGAAAAGGTACACAAAAATTTTGTTTGAGGGCAAAGATCCTGAACCACAAACACAGCATCCAGTACTTCCTCCAGCAACAGAACTGGTGCCTAAGATGGAGGAGAGGGGTCGGAGTGGACCTATCTCTTTAGCATGTGGCTCTCCAACTGGGTCATTTGCTAAATCAGAGGGCTCTGTTAGGCTCACTATACACTCTCAGGCCCTAACTAAGATTTCAAAGCCTGTAGTGCCAGTGGCTGCCTCTTGCTCTGACATTACTGTGAAATTTAACCCTAAATGTGCATTTTTCTCTGTCCTAGACATGACTAATGATTTTCGGAATTTGCCCCTTGCCTCTGAATGCCAGGACACAACAGTGCAGACAAAAGAAGACAAATCTAGCCTGCACCTGACTTCTGCACCGCAGTGCCCACTCCTCCGAGTGCAGTGGGACCCAGGTGGCAGACATGTGGTCCAGGTCAGCCTGAATGGAACATGGACAAAGTTTGCTCTAAGTGACCTTGAGGTTGCTGCTAATTTAAAATGTTTTTTTCTTTTTCCTAGCAGCAGTTCGGATATAGCCATCCCAGACCAATTTTGGCACAAAGATATTTCTAGTGTTTTCCAAGGTTCCTCTTTATCACTGCAGAGATAAAGATGTTCCAAAGAAGATATTAGCTTTATGCCTTTTCTGAATATGAGATGGTTATGATATGCATTATTTGTACTACTCAGGTGTTCATCTTTGCTGTGTTTTTCTATAACAATGTGTTTATTTGCAGAGTTAAATTCAGCCCTGAACACTTGACAGATGGAAGAATAATGCCGACGCCTCAAAATTTGTGTTTTATGTTGTCTGTGCTATGTGGTCTGTCTTTTGTCTATTTGTTTTAGTTTAGGGGGTACCCCAGGATACATAACATTGGCCATTTCTAGAGCTCTTTTCCCCAATTTTTTTTTTAACTAGCCCAATTGCGCAATGTTCTTTTTTCCCTATAATTTGCATATGCTAAATGTAGCTTAGTTAGGGGTTATATTTTTAAGAAAAGGTTTTATTCTATATCTATACCATGTTTATTCTATGCTCCTCATTAGATTCAGTACACATTTCTGACATATTTTTTTTTATATATACATTCAGTACAGAATTATGGTTTCTCTGAATTGCCATAAGTTATTTGCAGCACACAAAAACATATCTTTTTGGAATGTCTGCTTAAGAACCTTAATTACCTGATTATTGTCTGTCTTTTGTCATAACTATAACAAGTAAATGCATTATTATTGTTACATGTTGCCACATTCAGTACAGGCAACTAGTCTCTCTCTCTCTCTCTCTCTCTCTCTCTCTCACATTCAGTATATATATATATACATTCAGTACAGGCAACCTGGTTTCTCTCTCTCTACATTCAGTACAGGCAACATGTTTTCTCTTCCATTTTCTATCTCTTATTTGGATCACACTGGAGTACAGCTGCTGAATGATATCGGGACTCTTTTCAAATCCCTCCCGGTATGCACAGACATCATTTCATCTCAAGGGCAAACACCACCAGTTTCCAGTGACTTGACTGATCCTGTGCAAACATCAGATCCTGTGCAAACATCCTTTCATTTCAAGTGTGAACCTCATCAGTTTAAAGAGACTGCCGGTTCCTGCTGGACTAATTCATCTTCATGCACCCTGACTGCAAAGACTTTTCCACACATGCTGTACACAATGTTTCCTGTTCATCGGATATAGTCACCTTCCTAAGAACGCTTTGCTGTACAATTCCTCCTATTTAACCTATTCTATGGACATTCCAGACTTTATTTCTTATGCTGTACATCCACTACCTCTTGGAATGAGGAATGAGACATTCCACAAGCTGCTGAACTTTACTGAACTCCATACTTACATTGAACAACTTAAGAAAACTTCCAAAGAAGTGATTCATACTATCACTTTTTAAAATGGACAGATTGCACAAAATTTAATACAAGACGCTCATGTCTCAGTTTGGGAACTTTTCTTTGGGTATTCGCCCACTGCAAACCACGTATTTAATGTTTTACTTCACCCTATCATTATCTTAATTATTGTACAAATTTTGCTATGTATTATTATGATTTTTCCTTTGCTGTAAAGTGAAACACACGTACTTTGCTTTATCTCACAAGATTCCTTCTAACTTTTAAGGCAGTTATACATGTATTTCCAGTATCTTCTCTGACACTTGTTAATTTGGTTTTAATTTGGTTTTAATTTGGCATGGCCTATTGCATTACCATTACCAGGGTCAGATATAATATTATCCCATATCCCATACTTAGATTCTCTCTCTTATGACATCTTGGTACCTTTATACCTGAACCTGCTGAAAAAGCTTCATCCATTATGCACCGTTCATTCGCTCAACGACGGGTAAGATATAAGCATACTGGGATCCCCGCCCAGATTATGGCCTATACGACCTAAGACAGAGGTTTGAACTCATAATGGGAACTGTTTACAACCTATCTTCATAGCTTGGAGATTCTGCAAGACAGGGGACGTACTGTTGGAGGTAAGCGAGGGTACCACAAGCTTGCCCTCATTTCAAAGAATAAAAATAAAAATAAAAAAATTATGGGAGATGTCAGCCTAGAGGCCTCTGGGAGATTATATCAATCTGATCCTGGCATGGGAAGGCAGATAGACCCTTAGTGCAGGGAAACTGTTTTAAGTAGCCCTGATTGATATATTTTAAGTTTCAAGTAGCCCTGATTGAATCATGGCTAGCTAAAAGGTGTTAATGTCTGATTAAGAGGGTGCTTAGGACAATGGTGCACAGATCAAGCCAGAAACTTAATCCCATCACCATGCTTACAGGTATCTCACCCTCCTTAGCAATTAAATTAACCATTGTTTCAAACAGTTTACAAATTCTAAACAGAAAGATACTGGGGCATACAGGTTTCTATATTGAGTCAAGGTATAAAAGCCTGCTCTCTGCAACACACATCTCTCTCTCTCTTTTTCTATGGAGCTATCAGGAGAGGGGTCTTGGCCCTCTCTCTCTCTTTCTATCTAGCTATCTCTTGGCTCTTGGCTTGACATTTTGGCTCCCCCTCTCTCTGTCTATCCTTCCCTTTATCTATGGAACACGAAGCTTCCTAGAACTGCAAGCTTCTATGTCCCTCTCTGTCTCTGACCTCTGTAAGGCAGTGAGACTGCTTGCTCTCTGCTTAAGTGTAATGCTCTCTGCTTAATTGTAATGCTTATAAATATTACTTTTCTGTAAGACTATTTCTATAATATATTCTTTATATAATCACCCCTGGCTGTGCTTCTTATTTGATTCTATCCCTAATGAAACTTCTGTGAAGGAACTGAACCTGGGACCTGGCATCTGTCAGTGCGCATTTCACTTAACCCCTACCACCTAATATTGTGGGGGCCACTTTCAAACTGACAAAGGCACTCACGCATCCTCGGTGCGACAGTCGTGAACTTTCTAAAAGTTCTTCAAGCAAGTCTGCTTGTGAAGCTGTCCATATCAGGGCTCCGTGGATGACGTCACCCATATGTGAGAATATGCTGCTTGCTGTCCTGGGATAACTATTATTACTGAATTTCTATAGCACTACTAATTATACACCGTGCTGTACATAATTACATAAGAGACAGAGCCTGCTCAACACAGCGTACAAACTATTTAAGATGGGCAAACAGGACGAATAAGGAACTAGTACGTTTCATGTTTTATGGAATGACTAGTCTTATAGCCCGTTACATTAACGGGTGCTAGAATATATGTGTGTGTATCTGTCTTTAATTCTTTCTCTCTCTCTCTCCTTCTTCTCCTCTCCTTCTGTATTTCTGTCTTTCTTTCTGTTTTTCTTTTTCCTCGGCTGTCCACCCATTCTCCCTTCCTTTTACCTTCCCTGTGTCCACCACCAGCCCTTCACTGCTCCCCTTATCCAGCAGCAGCCCTTCTCCCCTTTTCTAATCTCCCCCCTGTCCAGCAGCACCTCTTTCCTGTCCACCTGTCCAGCAGTAGGCCTCCCTTCCTTTTTCTTCCCCCCTAGCACCTCTTTCCTGCTCCCCCGTCCAGCAGTAGGCCTCCCTTCCTTTTTCTACCCCCGTCTCTTCCCCTGTCCAGCAGCACCCCTTACCTCGTGTATGCCCTCCACAGACAGCTGCCTCAAGCTGCCGCCATGGCTTGCAGGCGCCGACAGCCACCACGGTCTGTAGACGCCGACAGCCGCCGAGGCCTACAGCCGCCGACAGCCACCACGGAAGACAGCCTCCGCATCGCCTGAAGCCGACATCCGCCTTGGGAGAGAGAGTTGCGCACTGCTACCTGCAGGGACCTACAGCGCACGGAAAACGGGAGCACGCAGGTAAGAGTGCGCATGCGCAGCTTAGGCTTTTATTATATTAGATTAAAACAATAGGGGCACTGAATTGGTAAATAAGGAATTAACAGTTAAAAGCAGCCTCAAAAAAGTGGGCTTTAAGCCTAGATTTGAATAGGGCAGGAAGCAGAGCATGGCATAGTGACTCAGAAACTCTATTTCAGGCATATAATACATCCAAAAGGAAGGAAAAGAGTCTGGAGCTGGCAGTGGAGGAGAAGGATACAGATAAGAATAACTTATCTGATGAACAGAGATCCAAGGGAAGAGTGTGAGGAAAGAGATAAGAAATGAGAGATACCAAGGAGCCGAAGAGTTTGAATTGTTATGTGGAAATGAATAGGGATCCAATGAGTGTGGCTTGAGAAAGCTCAGTTACTTACCGTAACAGGTGTTATCCAGGGACAGCAGGCATATATTAATAATAATAATAGCTTTACTTATATCCCATCATACCTTTTCAGTTCAAGATGGTATACAACAAGAACAACAAGAGATGCTGTAAGGACAGCGAGGTTACATCAGTTAGAATTGGGAAGGTGTGGAACAGAGGAACTGTGGAACTGAGTGAACGGGGTAGTAGGGTAGGAAGAAGGAGCATCTAATCTAATCTAATCCTTAGGTTTGTATACCGCATCATCTCCACGTTCGTAGAGCTCGACGCGGTTTACAGTAGGAGAAATAGGAAGGAACTACAACAGAGGGTTAGAGGTAGAAGTGTGAAGAAAATTTAGAGCATATATGAAGAGGTAAGAGATGAGCGGAATTGAAGGATCAGATAAATTTGTCGAATAAGTGGATTTTTAGTTATTTTCTGAATGAATGGTATGTTGATGCGTTCAGGATTAGGTCACTTAAGGTGTGGTTCCAAATCCCTTCTTGAAAGGAGAGTGTTCTGTTGAGGAATCTTTTGAGTTGCATTCTTTGGGAGAAGGAAATGTGAACAGTAAAGTTCTGTGAGAGAGGCAGAGTTTGTCCTGTAGGGTGAGGTGTTTCAGGAGGTAGGTGGGTGTGGTGCCGAGGAGGTCTTGAAGCAAAGGTAACCAAATTTCAAGATTATTCTGGCCTCAATAGGTAGCCAGTGAAGTTTCTTGTAGTATGGGGTGATGTGGTCAAACATTAATTGGATGGCTGTGTTCTGGATAAGTCTCAGTTTCTTGATGGGTTTTTTGTGAGATCCTAGGTAGATTTTGTTGCAGTAGTCCAGTGAAATCAGGACTAGAGACTGAACCAACAGTGTGAATGATGTGAAATCGAAGTATGGTTTTAGTGTACGTAGTTTCCATAATAAATGGAAGCATTTTTTGATTAGGATGTTGGTATGGGTTTCGAGTATCAGTTGCTGATCTAGGGTGATTCCTAGGATTTTGATGGTAGGGTTAATTGGGAAGTCCATTCCATTTAGGTTGATAGCCAAGTCTGTTGGCTTTTTTGTTAGGGAGGCCATAAATATCTTGGTCTTTTCCGGGTTTAGCTTTAGTTTGGAGTTAGTTGACCATTGTTCTACGTGGTTGATGATTGATGAGATGAAGTGTCTGGTTTTAGTTGACAGTGTAGAGATGGGGATGATGATCGTGATGTCATCCACATAGATGTATGATTGGAGGTTCAGTTTGGAAAGTTCCTGGCCTAAGGAGGACATGTATAGGTTAAATAGGGTGGGGGATACCACAAGGGTTGGTCCAGATCTGGGAGTAGGTTAGCTCACTGGTGATTTGGTAGGATCGGTTTCTTAGGAAGCCTCTAAGCCAGTTGAGTACGTGGTCTGAGATGCCTATGGCATCTAGCCGGTTGAGCAGGATGTCATGGTCCACCAGGTCTAAGGCGCTGCTGAGGTCAAATTGAAGTATTAATGCGTGTTTCCCTGAGCTGAGAAGTTGTGCGATGTGATCAATGATGGAGGCTAAGGCTGTTTCAGTGCTGTGGTGTGAGCGGAATCCCGACTGGTATTTGTGATGTAATGAGAATTTATCTAGGTAATTTGTATGGGCAACATTAATTAGGCCTTCCATCACTTTGGTGAAGAAGGTATGTTGGCTATTGGTCTGTAGTTGGATGTTGTTGATATGGGGTCTTTGCGGTTCTTTACAATGGGCAAGATGAAAATGTGGCCAAGATAGGTTGGGAATTCGCTGTTTGCCATTAGACGAGAGATCCAGTCAAAGAGCATGGCCTTGAAGGGGGTGGGGGCTGCTCTCATGATGATGGGTGGGCAGTTGTCTAGGCGGCAGAATATTTTGGTGTATTTATTATAGGAACCAGTTGGGGGGTTCAATGTGGCTCCAGTTCATGTCTACCAGGATTGGGTCATAGTGAGTGGGTGGGGGGGAGTTGGATGGTGGAGTCTGGAAGGATGTTCTGAGACTGAGGATTTTTGATTTGAAGTGAAGAGCGAAGGTCTCAGCTGATGGTAGTTGTGTGCAGGAGGATCTTTTGTGGTGATCGATTTCAAGAAGTGAATTGATTAATTTGAAAAGTTCTTTGCTGTTGGTAGTGGGGATGCTATTTTGTTAGAGTAGAAAGTACATCATTTTTCCTTGGTGATTCTTTTGTACTCATGGATTTTCGATCTCCATATTGCTTTATCCTTTTCCCTCTTTGTTTTGTTCCAGATTCTTTCTAGTTGTCGTGCTTTTCTTTTAAGTGAAGCTAGTTCTGTGTCGTACCACCCACTGATAAGGTGTTGTCTTTTTTTGACTTTCTTTAGAGGAGCAATTTTGTCAAGGATCTGGTTGCTGAGGGTGATCCAGTTGGTGTTGAAATCTGTTTCAGTGTTTGGGTTGGATAGTAGATCGAAGTGGGACCAGAATTATGTGGGTTTAAAGCACAGTTACTTACCGTAACAGGTGTTATCCAGGGACAGCAGGCAGATATTCTCACGTATAGTTAACGTCATCCACGGAGCCCTGGTACGGACCACTTTAAAAGTGCATCGCCACTTTAATATCTTAGAAAGTTTGCAATAGCCCAAACCGTGCAAGCGCGAGTGCCTTCCCGCCTGATGTAGGGCACGTGGTCCCTCAGTTAAGATAAGCCAACTAAGAAGCCAAGAGACAAAAGGTATGGAGAGATGTTCGATGTGGCTTTGGCCTGTAGATATAATAGGGCAAAAGTGTGTTTACAGTCCAAAGTATGCAAGACGGTATCTCCAGCATGAGAATGAGACTTAGGAAAAAAACACTGTTAAAACAATTGACTGATTAGAACATAAGAACATAAGAAATGCCTTCACCGAATCAGACCTTAGGTCCATCTAGTCCGGCGACCCGCACACACGGAGGCTAAGTTAGGTGTTCACTGATGAAGACCCTGTTTACCCGTATCCCTCAATGTGATTTGCAAGAAGGTGTGCATCCAACTTGCCCTTGAATCCCACAATGGTGGTCTCCGTCACAACCTCCAATCATTCCAAATGTCCACCACTCGTGTGAAACAGAACTTCCTGACATTTGTCCTGGGCCTGTTGCCCCTCAATTTCAGTCCATGACCTCTTGTCCGAGTCACATTTGACAATGTGAATAATGGTGTTTCTTGCTCTATTTTGTCGAATCCTTTTATTATTTTAAAAGTCTCTATCATATCCCCTCACAGTCTTCTCTTCCCCAGGGTGAACAAGCCCAGTTTTCCGAGTTTTTCTTTGTAGCTCAAATTCTCCATACCCTTTACTAGCTTCGTGGCTCGCCTCTGCGCCCTCTCCAGTAGGGTTATATCCTTCTTTAGGTAGGGATACCAGTGTTGGATACAGTACTCCAAGTGTGGTCTGACTATTGCTCTGTAAAGCGGCATTATGACGTCCGCCGATCTACTTGAAATTCCCTTCTTTATCATGCCCAACATCCTGTTTGCTTTCTTTGCCGCTGCTGCGCATTGAGCCGACGGCTTCAAGGTCCTGTCTATCAAGTACTCCCAGGTACCTTTCTTGTTTGCTCTTGCCCAAGGTTACACCTAACATTTTATTTTCATGTTCCTTATTTTTCCTGCCCAGGTGCATCACTTTGATTTTTCTATATTAAACTTCATCTGCCACTTTTCCGCCCACTTCTCTAGCTGGTTCAAATCTCTCTGGAGTTCTTCGCTGTCCATGTGTGACCCAACGTCCGACATAAGATGGAATTCAGTGACAACGTTTGGAAGAAACTTTGGTTGGGTACACACAGTGGCTTACCAAGGGGGGGCGGTCCGCCCCGGGTGCAAACCCTGAGGGGGTGCTCCTGGCTTTGAAGCTATTGGCATCCGGTTCCCCTTCCCGACATCCGGTTCTCCCCCCTGGCGTCTCGTGTCTGGATTCCCCCCTGGCCCCCCCGCACCGTTTGCGGTGGAGAAGCAGCCTGCCGCGGGATCGCGATGACATCGATCCCTGCACTGCTTTGGCGCTGCTTCCTCCGCCGGGGTCCCACCCCTCCTCTGACATCCCCTGGGTTCACCCCGTACTCAGCAGCCGAAGCAGCTGTGAGCATTGTGGGCATGATTGAACTATAGTTGTAGCTTGATTTAAGGGAATTTTAAACATTTTCATCAGGGCTTTGGCATTTTGGTGGAAGAAAGCATGGGAGTGGTAAATTGTGCAAAAACCTTTCTAGTTGCAGCGTCTGCAAGATTGTTTCCTATAGAAATGACTCCAGGGAGATTTTGATGGCTACGAATGTGAAACACACTAAGGGAGTGTTTACGTGTCGACAATAACGAGCATAATTCAAGAAACAATGAAAGTAGGTTGTCATCAATTGATGGGGTGACATAGGCACCAGGAAGCTGGTAAACTAAATTACGAATGTACAGACTGTCTGTAATCAGGTTCAATGGACAGTGGGAAAAGGTTTGCAGTGCAAGAATATCAGCGGCTACTTCTGATCACTGAGCAGAATGTTGCGGGGGAATGAACAAGACCCGAGAAGCATTTTCTTGAGTCCAGTGCACGACTCCGCATGTCTTGCTGCCGTCTGTATAGACAGTGAGAGTGTCAATTATAGATGTTAAGCTTAGTGCAGAATGAAAACCCAAAATGCCTTCTGCAATAAGAATCAAGCTTTTATCTTTAGGATAATGATGACAGATATGACCAATTAAATTGGTCAATGCAATTTGCAGTTTCTCATTATATTGAAAAAGAAATTCCCATTGCTCTTGCGAAATGGGAACGGTGATAGACATCAAATCCAGTCCCAGAATGGCTGAGGCTCGATTTCTTGCTTTACTTATTAGAGAACTATACATGTATTGAGGAGAGCTGATATTTTTAGGGGATGTATGTGGTAAATAGATCCATTCCACTATATGTAAATGATTATCTGGGGTTAGCTGGCCTAAAACCGCAATAGGTTGGCATTTCTGCGGGAGGATTAATAAGGAACGCTATATTATCCTGAATCCTATCAACTCATTGCGTTAATAAATGCTGGTTAATAATCGCTATCACCTTTTGAAGGTCTGGTGTGATATATATCAAATCTGAAGGTTGTTTGCCTTTAGTCAAAAGATGAAATAAGGGACTGAGAAGATCAGTAGGAATATTAAAATCTGGGCGCACCCAATTAAGTGTGCCCAGGATTTGTTGCAGCTCAACATATGTGATGGCAGAATTAAGTTTAAAAGTGATAATGGTAGGAGCTGCATACGATTGTAGTAATTTGTGACCCAAATAGAGATAAAGATACTGTTTCTGAACTTTTTCAGGTGAAATGCACAATCTGTAATGTTTTAAATGTGTGGCCAATTCAGAAATCCATTCAGTTTTTATCTTTGGTGCTGCTATTAAGATATCATCCATATAATGATATATTAATGCTTCAGGCATATTTGCTCTGAAACTTTGCAGTGCTTGAGAAACATATATTTGACACAGAGTGGGACTGTTTAACATTTCTTGTGGCAACACTGTCCACTGATACCTCTGGGTCGACTGACTATGATTAAGAATAGGCACACTGAATGCAAATTTTTCTTTATCATCTGGATGTAGAGGAATGGTGAAAAAACAATCTTTAAAGTCTATCACCAAAACCTCCCAATTTATCGGAATTATGTTAGGATTTGGAGTGCAACACTGTAAAGGGCCCAGTGGTTGAATGCACTGATTAATTTTCCTAAGATCATGCAGAAATCTCCATTTACCTGATTTTTTCTTTATTACACACACTGGAGAGTTCCAGGGGCTGGTAGTAGGCTCAATATGTTTAGCATTCAATTGTTCTTGAACTAAGTGATGTAAAGCTTCTAACTTTAGCTGGGTTAATGGCCATTGATTAACCCATAAGGGAATGTCAGCAAGCCATTTTAAGGGCAAGGCTGTATGACTCATTGTATCTGAAGCACAGTGTTGAATTGAGATAACAAATCCCTTCCCCAGTGATTGAGATGGACTGGCAGGATAAATGGTCTCACAATGGCAGTCTGCTCGGTTCCTTCTAAGGTAACCATTAGCCAGTATTTACTTTGCTTTGCTTCCTGCCCGCCCCTCCCCCCCCTCCAATTCCCTACACCTGTTTCACCTGGTCAAGGAGCCATTCTGACAGACATTGATTAAGAGCAATTACAGTAACATCTGCTCCGGTGTCTAATAACCCTTAAAACAAAATGCCATTGAGATAGACATTCACAAAAGGGCGGCTGTTACCTATTATTTGGGTAAGATAGTGTACTTGCTTTGTAGTGGAATCAAATTCTTGATTTACACGCAATATTTCTTTTCCTTCTGCAGGTGAGAGAAATGGTAACAGGATTAACCTTGCAAATGATTCACCTGAACACACAGTTTGGGGAATGTTAGTCCAAGTGGGCATATTTATATTTCCTGTGTAATCAGCATCTATCACTCCAGAAATTATAAATAATCCTTTTAGTGCAGCAGAAGCTCTGGGTAATACTAATTCTACAGAGTTAGGAGGTAAAGGTCCCGAAAGCTGAGATTCCAATCTATAGATTTCTCCTGCCTTTTTCAATTCCTGTTCTGCTTAAATATATAAATCTATGCCTTCACTTTGAGTTCTCTCAGTATTTGCATTTAACTCAGTTGGCTTTGTGCCTGAAATTTCAAAGGGCATGGCATTAGAGTCTCTGTTTGTACTGGGGCCAGAGACCTGCCCGATGGGAAGTTTCCCGTAGGTTTGTGTCTCGCTATTTCTGAGTGACATTGGTTAGCACAATGAAATCCCTTCCTACATTTTGGACAAATACTAGGTGGTCGTCCCCTGTTTAATAGTGGCGGTTTATTAATATTTGCCTTGCAGTTTTGTTTGAAGTATCCCAGCTTGCCACAGCCATAACAAAGGCCTTTTGGAGTGGGATTTTTCTGTACTGCAGCTGCTAGAAGGCTCATTTGATATGTTTGCGTGCCAATGTCAGCGCAAGCGCACATCATATAGGCTAAGGTAACAACTGCCTTGTTGCTTAAGCCTTGCAATGCCTTACGACAATCTAAAATGGCATTGTCTTTGGCTAATTTCATCATTAAATCACTTTGAGCTTCCTTATTATCTACCTGTCTTTGTATGGCTTCCTGTAACCTGTTTATAAATTTTATGTAGGGCTCAGTAGCTCCCTGTTTGATGCTTGCATAACTTTTAACTGGTGTTTCTGAGGCTGGTACTTTATGATATGCTCTGGAGGCACACTGACTACTTATCGTCAGCGTTTCTGTTGGAAGGACACCTTGTTGGGGAATAGTGGAGAAATTACCTGTTCCATATAACTGATCTGGGGTATATAGCCCTCCAGACTGCAAAGCTCTTTGTTGAGCTTTCCTCTGATACTCACTATCCCACATAACATATTGACCCGCATAATGTCTTTCCAATCTTGTGGTATTAAAGTATGCGCTCCAGCCATGGATTCAAATAACCCAGCTGTGAAATTACTTTTTAAATCTGTCTCTGAAATAGATTTACGAATTTCTCGCAACATTGCAAAGGATAATGGTTAATATGTAGCTATCTGTCCTGGACCATTAGGATTTTGGGCATATGTGACTGGGTAGGCTTGAATTAAATCTTTCATGTCCTCTGCTGCTAATTGCCCTACCTCTCTGGCCTTTTTTATCATTGCTTGAAACACACTTAAAGGTTGCGCTAATGTTTCTGCCTTTTTTTCCTGTAAAGGAGCTGGGGATACCTGTGCTGGAGGTATGAGTTTTGGATATGTGTTCTGAGTGGAACAGTCAGGGGGGGAATGGTTAACGAAACTGTTGACACCTTGGAGGACACCTCTGTACCCACTTCTTCCAAGGCACGCTTGCACTGATGCCATAAAATCAATATGGCTGCCAAGGCCCGAGGCTCAGCATACAAAACTTTCCCAGCTCTAAGCCAATCTACTTTTAAAGATCCTTCTTCTGGATACCAGGGGCAATGCATTCCTATCTCTTGTACTAAACCTTGTAGCTGCGAATCAGATACCTCTGTATCTGTGTGTCTCAGAATATACCTCAATTCTTTAACATGAGCACGCTGCAAATCTGACAGGGAATTGCCCATACTTACTTGAAGGGATCCCGGAGGATGAGGTGCACCAAGTCTAATCATCAGATGGAGCAAGCAGGGCGAGGGTCGGTGAGGGTCCCTGTTTCCCGGTGCCACTTGTAGGAATGATGCTGCACACACAAGGCTCAGAGTGGGATGAGGCGACATTAACGGATGGTCTCTCACCCTTTTATTAAGAATCTTAGCTCCCTTAATTACTTAGCTAATGCTTTACAAGGTTATAATTTCATCATGCATATAAAGTGAGGATTATACCAAGGTAAATCCTTGTTTACATATTTCATGTGCTTCTCAAAGTTACTATCTCACGTGACATCTGAATACATATAATGGTTATAATAAAGTTATTCCCAATGTGTGCATTTCTAATGTCTAAAATCTTACTATGAAACTCAAACTACATACACGTATCAATTTGTAAATTATCTAACCCACACTTAAATGTGTATAAACTAGCCAAATGTGGGTCTAAAGGATAACTTATAATACCTTTATTCAACAATTTTTCTTTTGCACATAAAGTGCTTTAAATTATTAATGTTTTAATTTATTAAATCACTTATTTTGAACATGTAAACGATAACCTAATTTAAGGATAGAAGTCATCCCCAGAGTCTATAATGAGGTTGAAGTATCATAAATATGCATAATACTCAGTAAAGAGACCACTTATAACTTAGATGTTATTTCAAGTCCTCATTCTGAATGCAAGTGATGTAATCATTTACTTCAAAACCTCCTTCCTACCCACAAATTTAATTGTTTACTTATCAATTTATTGAGATATTTATTGACAAAACAGTTAAAAATCTGACTAACTGGGGAGTGCAAATTTTTAAAATTATTTGATTTCATCAATGATATAATATTCTAAATATCTACTTTTATACAAGAGCAACAACACTTATCTTAGTGGCTTTCCAGCCGGAGCCAACGTTGGGGGACCATGAATGGCCCAACACTCTCACTAAATTTAGAGCGTTTCAGCTAATAAATAGCCTTCTTCGGGGGACTATGTTGCTGTTGTGCCACTTGCCTTCCAAATTTGTAGACCTTCTTGCCTATCTTGTATATCTCAATAAATTGATAAGTAAATAATTAAATGTGTGAGTATGAAGGAGGTTTTGAAGTACATGATTACATCACATGCATTCAGAATGAGGAATTGAAATAACATCTAAGCTATAAGAGGTCTCTTTACTGAGAATTATGCATATTTATGATACTTCAACCTCATTATAGGCTCTGGGGATGAGTTCTATCTTTAAATTAGGTTATCGTTTACATATTCAAAATAAGTGGGTTAATAAATTAAACCATTTATAATTTAAAGCACTTAGGCCCAGATTCTCTAAAAGTGCGTCCCGATTTTAGGCAGCTGTAGGCGTCCTACAGCTGTCTAATCAGCCAATCGGGATGCACGTTTTTTTTAAAAAAAATGCTCACCAGGCAGGCCGCCTATATTGAAGGCGAGGCCCGCAAGACACCTAGGCCCTGATTCTGTATAGGACGCCCAGGAGAGGCGTCCTATTCAGAATCGGCCTAAACTAAACCCTGATTCTGTAACCGGCGTCCATGTTACAGACGCGGGTTAGAGAATCGGGTTAGATTAGACACGGCCCGCTACACTTATCGCGGCAAGGGATCTCTCTGCCGTTATAAGTATAGCGGGCCGTGGCCCCCTGACCGATCACTGGCAGGAGGGTGCCCAAACCCTCCTGCCCGAAGACGCACCCCCCTCCCCGACACTACCGACCGCCCCCCCCCAACACTACCGATCGCTGGCAGGAGGGTGCCTAATCCCTCCTGCCCGAAGACGCACCCCCCCCGGCGCTAACAACCCCCACTCCACCAAACCTGTTCTTACAGATGGGTCTTGCACGTCGAGCAAGCAGGCACGCCTCGTCGAAATGAGGCGGGCCCGCCCCTTCCCGGCCCATCCCGCCGAAGCCTAAGGTCTGATTGGCCCAGGCTCTAGAAGCCTGGACCAATCAGGCCTTAGGAATAGCGGGTCCGCCCATCCCTACTAAGTCTAAGGTCTGATTGGCCAACGGGACCGATGATAGCTCACGGTATCAGCCAGTGGCTTTGAAAAATATCTCAAACTTCTGGCTGTGAGCTCTTGAGACCCCTGTTAGTCTCTAAAGACCCTATGTTAGTGCATAGAGATTTGTGCGACAGCGCATTTATGTAAGTGGATAGTGTGGTTCACAAAATTTATTTAGGGTTGTCAAGTTAATATGTGACAAGAAAGGAGGGAGGAATGCCTCAGCATTCTGTCACAAGGTGCTACATAGCAGAAGGAATGAGGAATGATTCAGTATTCATTCGCAAGGGCTTAAGTTCTTACACAGGGCCTCAAGTCAGTGTGCTGACGTTGCCTGTGTTGACTTTGCCTTGTATCAGAACTTATCAGACCTGCATTCCTACCTTTTGCATAATCCAGTAAGTTCATTATGACATCTTTTTAGCTATTGTATTTTGTTTATCATTACCTCATGCATTGTTCTCAGAAAAGACTTTTTGTTTATCCTGTATTTTCAAATTTAAAGTTATATTACTGTTTTCTATGTACTGTGACACATAAGCCCTGTCACACATTGTGACAGTGCCTACTATTTGTTTTATCTGCTGACATTACCAGTTCTTTTAATCATTTAATTTTATTTAGAGAAATTAGTTTTTACACCACACATAGAAAAGAAAAATTATGCACATGGGTTAATTTTACATATTATGCATATATTTGAGTTTCTTCGGGTTTTCACTTTGCATTATTTTACACCTTATTGCATTAATTCTAGGTTATTATGTCAGACACTTCTGAGTATAGGGACAAATTCTAAGTTTGGTAATATTGGGGTTCTCTTATTTTAGGGAAATCTAGGGCTTTAGCTATGTCAAATATATATCTAAGGTTCTATCTTTCTCTTAGCTATACTTTCTCTATATTTTTCTGACCTTTATACCTCAAAAGTACTAGAGCTTCATTGATACCTCTATAAATAAAAGAATGGACGCAAGTTTAGTCTCTGTTCTGCTCTATGGCTACTGTGCCTGGATGCTATAAAAGACACTACCTATAGACCACTTGAATGGTAAGTCTTCTGTATGGTTTTACTTACCTAGCAACTTACATAAATTACTTTTAGAAGGGTATTATCTAGGACAGTGGATAGGATTTGCTTGCTTTCTCACCTGAGAAATCAAGTATGCTTTGGGTAATATCTTTTAGGCACCTTCCATTAAAGGCCTAGATAGTATATTTTTCTGGCTTTTGTGCAGTCAGTCCTGTTTAATTGGCATTAAGAGCATATACTTGCACAGTTTCACACTGATCCATAAGATGGGCAGTGCCCAAAGTAATCCCCCTGAGAGCCAGAGGTAAGACCATGAGCGCCCCAGGTGTGAATACCACATGCATAAACTTACGTGGTATTCAAGAGGGGATTGAGGTGGAGTTGGCGCTCATTGGCTGTAGGAGGTGCTAAGCGCTATAATATGTTAATGGAATGGATAGTGTGCAGGACATGGTGCAGTATTTTGTGGATTTTTTCTACATGTAACGCTTGCTTTTCGTATGGTTCTGGGTAACTCTAGGTAGATACAAGCATATGTGTTAGTTAAGGCAATACCCAATAGAAACATACGGAAAAGTGGGCACATGAAAATCTGAATATGGAGGTAGCCAAGGCCCAAAAAAACACTATAGATAAGGAAAAGCATAATAATATTCTCTTTATGTATTTTGCTGTTAAGCCAGACTATAGAGGAAATTAGGTATAGATATACATAATACACACATAGAGGTATTAAACTGCCTCCATGTTTCTTTCTGTCTCTCTTTGTTCTCTCTGTGTCTTGCAGTTTTCCGCCTTGAGTCTCATGGCCTAATTGATAACAGATGTGCTTGAGCTGGTTAGTTTGGATCATATTTGATTCCATATTCTAATGTTGGGTATAGAAGGAAAGCTTTCTTGTATTAAATATGAATGAAATATGTTGTGTGGATCTATGGACGGTTGGGGCCCCGAATGTGTGATATGTGGTATGAATGATGCGAGAGAGAATGATTTGTATTTAATTTCAAATGTTTTACATATAAGATTTAAGAAACTTTAATGAAGCCTAACAGGTAACATCTGGAAATGGTTAAGTTAAGCCAGAGACACTGTTACCATGACAATACCAGTCTTTGAGAGGCCCAAAGCATGAAAGGTCAGCTAGTTTGACCTCCAGCATAGGAAGGGAGGGTACTTGTAGCCCACTTAGGAATGTGTGTCAGTGAAACTTGAAACTGTCAGTTTTCCAAAGCAAGTTTTTCATCTGACACAGACAAGCTGTTTGATTTTACCTTTTTGAGAATGACAAAGTGTTCATTGGGTATGTTATAATGTTTTATGCATATTCAGAAATTAATATAAACAAAAATATGATTTAAAACTTTTTCCTATGTTAAAAGGAATTTTCTTTGTTCATAACCAAGGACAGCCTCTGTTGGCTGATTGGTTGACAAGTGTGATATCATATTGGTCAGGGTAAAAATATAAAAGGAATGCCCCAGTATAGACTCAGAGAGACCATCAGGAGAGGTGCAAATTTCACGCCAGATGGGACTCCATCACACATATGACTTCTGAGACAAAGTGATTGCTATTATTCCTAAGCACCTAGGAGCGAGGGTGGTGCAGTGTGCAGTGCATGCAATAATCACCAATCTAGGTCCCTAGTATCTGGCCAAAACTCAAGGAGTAGCAACATTCCATGCTACTGATCCAGTGGCTTCCCTCATGTCTTTCTCAATAACAGCCTATGGACTTTTCCTCCAGGAAATTGTCTAAACCTTTCTTAAAACTAGCTACGCTATCTGATCTTACCAATGCATTCTAGAGCTTAACTATTCTCTGAGTGAAAAAAATATTTCCTCCTATTGGTTTAAAAAATATTTCCCTGTAACTTAATGGGAGATCTGTGAGGAGAAAGTTGCAGTAATCTAAGTGGAAGGTGTTGAGACTCTGGGTAAGGACTTTGTTGTGAGCTCAGAAAGGATGTGATGAATTCAAGAGGGCCTGGGATAGGCATGTGGGATCTCTCAGAGAGAGAAAGAGATAATGGTTACTGTGGATGGGCAGACTAGATGGGCCATTTGGCCTTATCTGCCATCATGTTTCTATGTTATTGGGGGGAAAAGTGACAAGTTTTGTGGAGAGTCAAAAATGGCCACAAGGTTATGAATTGAGGAGACATGATGAATGATAGATAGTGTTATTCACAGAAATAAATGGGGGAAGAGAAGAGGTGGGTTTAGGGGGAAAGATAAGTTCAGTCATGGCCATGTTCAATTTCAGATTGTATTGGGACATCCAGGCAGCGATGCCAGACAAGCAGGCTGACTTTGGACTTGGATTTCAGCTAAAACTTTTGGTGTGGAGTGACAGATCTGGGAGTCATCATTGTAAAGACAGTACTGAAAACCATAGGAGAAGATCAGAACACCAAGAGAACAAGTATAGAGAGAGAAGAGAAGAGGTTCCAAGACCAAGCCTTGAGGTACACTGACTAATAGTAGGATAGCAGTGAAGGAAGACCCTTCAGAACATATGCTAAAAGTGTGATGAGATTCTCTGTTTCCGAAATCAGTTCAAACTCCTCTTACTGACTTACAAGTGCATTCATTCTGTAGTCCCCCAAAATCTCTCTTCATTTATCTTCCCCTATGCTCCCCTTTCCCCCCCCCCCCATGAACTCTGTTCATTGGGCGAGTCCCTCTTTTCTGTATCCTTCTCCTCCATTGCCAACTCCAGACTCCGTCCCTTCTTTCTTGCCGTGCTGTATACCTGGAACAGGCTGCCTGAATCAATATGTCATGCTCTGCCTCTAGCAGCATTTAAATCCAAGCTAAAAGCCCACTGCTGTCAGATACCTATACTTGTATCATTTCCTCTACCTGAATCTCCCCAATCCCGAGATGTCCTTTCTGTCTGTCCAAATTAGATTGCAAGCTCTTCTGAGCAAGGACCATCTATTGTATATTAAATGTACAGTGTTACATATGATTTTCAGTGCTATAGAAATGATAAATAGTAGTAGATAGAAAAAAAGAAAACCAAAACAAAACAGATCCTCAAAATCCAAGTGAGTATAGCATATTAAGGAGTAGATGGTGATCAATAAAGTAGTGTTAAAAAACAGCAGAAAGGTCAAGAAGAATGAGGATTGAGTAAAAACCTTGAATCAGGCAGGGAATAGGTCACTGAATACTTTAGCAAGGACTGTTTCTGTAGAATAGATAGAGGATGAAAGTCAAATCATAATGAATCAAGAATAGCTTGCAAAGAATGAAACTCAAAGACAGTAGTGGTAAACCAACACATTCAAGTAGCCTTGAATGTGAAAGGGAGGAGGGAGATGCGATGATAATTATATGAGAAGGTATGGTCCAGTGAAAGTTTTTGAAGAATTTTGTAAGCACACATTTAGAAGGCATCAGGAACAATTGAATGGAATGTGATAGATTGAGGGTATGACAGACAGAAGGGATGACAGTAGGAAAGATCTAGCTGAATAGATGGGTGAGAATGGGATCAGAAGAACAGGTTGGAAGAGGTGTAGTCTCCTCGTCTGTGATTTTAGAAAACAAAGAAAAAGTAGCAGGGGTTGTACAAAAGGGTGAGCTGGCTGATAAATCTTATCTAATCTTCAGTTTATATACTGGGTTATCTCCCGAAAGAGCTTGACTCGGTTCACAATTGATTAAATTAGAATAACATAGGAATAAGCCTATAAGAGAAAGCCTAAGAATGAAATAATTATTAATACATCATTTAAAAACAGCACAGGAATTAAAATCTAATATAATAAAACGGTAAGCCGCGCATGCGCACTTGCCGCATGCATGTGCCGCTTTTCCGTGAGCTATAGCGACCCATAGGAAGTGCGCATGCGCAGCTTATGTTTCTATTTTTCGGTCTGGCCTGCTCCCTCCCGTATTGCATTTTTCAGTTGAAAGATGCAGCGGTGGCTCCTCTCATGATCCCCGCCTGTGTCGGACTTCCCACGCAGGTGGGGATCATGAGAGGAGCCACCGCCGCGTCTTTCAACTAAAAAAAAAATAATAATGCAAGGCGAGAAGGCCAGACCGAAGCTCAAGACCATGGGAAGGGAAGGGAAGAGGGGGCCGACAAAGAAGAGGACTCCAGCCGCGAGGAGCCGAACGGAGCAGCCAGATCGCAGCAGGCCAGAACGCGAGGGAGGGGCCGAACGGAGTAGGCAAGATTGCGGTAAGAGAAGGAAGGGGTGGGGGAAATGATGCAACTGCTGCACAGGGACTTGGAGGGGAAGACAAATACCGCTGCTGCTGCACAGGGAAGTCGGAGGGGAGGGGAGGGAAATGCTGTTGCAGGGAAGTGGGGTGGAAATACTACTGCACAGGGAAATGGAGGGAAAGAATGACAGACAGACAGCAGGAGGGAGGGAGACAGACAGAAAGGAAGAAAGACACAGGGGCAGGGATAGGGACAGAAAGACAGACAGAAAAATGGAGTCATGGAGAGAAAGAGAGAGAGACATCGGGAGAGAGAGAAAGAGACAGAAAGAAAGAAAGACAAACAGACATATATTCTAGCACCCGTTAATGTAACGGGATTAAAGATTAGTTAAAATATAAAATTAATTAAAAACTAGAAAGATTAGGGTATAGTGTTGCTACAGCACTTCAGTAGATAAACTTTTCAGATATAGTTTTTAGATCTTTCCAGAATTGTGGAAGCTGTCCTATCAGTCTGGTGGAGTCAGGAAGCCTATTCCAAATTTCAACAAATCACACATAGAAAAGTCAAACGCTGAAAAGCTGTCAAGCAGTTCAAACTTTGACGTTGCGTGATTTCTCTATGCGTGATTTGTTTTCACCAGGAATTGTTCACCTGTTTTACAACACTACAGTGACCCCCTGATGCAGGCGTTTTGTCTTGCCGAAACACAGTGCTGTGTCGGGTCTACAGTATACATTTGTCCTTTTGTTTGGATTAAACAAGTTTGTTTTTTTATTTTTATTTTTGTGGAGTGTTCATTGTCCGTTCCCACTGTTTTTTGTGTGCTTAAGCATGGATGAAACATATAAAGGAAAACCAGTATGCAGGGTTCTATGAGTCAACAAAAGAACTTTAAAATTACATTCTGAAAGTAACTGGTAGCCAGTGATGTATAGATAGTAAAGAAGTGACATGATCAAACTGATCAGCATTGCACAGAAGTTTAACTGCTGTGTTCTGCATGATTTGTATTTAACAGAGTAAAGTAGAAAACCAACAAAAAGGGGATTGCAGTAATGGTCTGGCTGTTCTAAGAAGGCTCAATCTAGAGAATGACATGGTGACAGAATTCATCACCATTCATGTCCCAGCAGACAACTGTGGGAAACCTTCCCAATGTCATTCTTTAACGAGAGAGGGAAGAATCAGAGTATAAATGCGCACAACCACTGACCCTCAAGCTAGCTCGGCTCTCATTCACACTATCACAGTGCCTATCATTTAGGCCCTCACACACCTTTCATAGAGCTGGTATAGGTACAAATGTGTATTCTGTAAGTTGTAGCGTGGCCGGTCCTCAAAGCTCGCAGTAACCGGCCCACGCTCGCAATATTCTCCCCAGCGTGCTTCCTCAAGAAGGAGGAAGTCCCTGTTGTGCATAAACTTATCTTATGTGAAAAAACAGGATGGCCTCACACAAGTAAGTAATGAATAACAAAAGTCAAATTTATTGTTCAATTCACAAATCAAAGTAAAATGCATCAAAAGAATAATGTATTCAAAAAAAAAAGGTCTTTGGCAAAAACATTTCACATAATATGAAAGAAACCAGCCTGGTCTGGATCATGTTCCAAAGTTCCTTAGCAATGTCCCAGGTGTAATAAAGTCCCTTAATAGTCCTTGACTCCTCCAGAGTCTTATTGGAAATTGGCAAACTCTGTGTGGTATACTGCACTGTACAGCCTCATTAAATGCAGCAACAAATATGGTAGATTTGTCAAAGGGTTCTTTAGTATCCAAAAGAAAAATAAACTCCCAAACTATTCACCATGACACAGTGTAAATCATGTCCCAAACTTCCAGGATATTCACACCTGCTTGCTGAAGTTTTGTTCCACAGCAGCTCTTGATAAGCCAGAAAAAGAAAACTTTCTCACAACAGCAAAACCCTTGAGTAGTATATCTTTCATTCATTAGCAGACTTCCAGCAAATCCTCAGGTTCAACAGAAAAGGAAACATTTAACAAAACTCAGCACACAAAAAAAACAACTCCAAAATTAATCAGTTTCCATTTCTTCACCCATTCCCACCTCAGGTAAAGTGCTGTACTCCATAGCTTCACCTCTAGTTCAGTGTCCAACATCTCAATGTCCCTTGGCTCAGGGGAACTAGGAGACTCCTTCCACATGAGAGCTTCTCCTCTGTCTCCCTTCCTCTTGGTCAGCCAGCCCTCTAAATGCTGCCAAGCTGCTGTACCACGCCCAGCCCTACTCCGGGGCTGAACTTCCTTCAGCTGTGTTTTCCTTCTCCCCTGCTTAGCCAGCTTGACACAAAATGGAAGATTTAAAGGGCCCTTACCAGTTTTCATCAGGCTGTGTTCTGCCTTAGGTTTAAACATAGCCTGTGCTTCCTGTTCTTGCTCTTGTCTATCAGGGATAACATGGTCAGCCCGGACTAGTTTCAGGGAGTGATTTTTGTGACTCTTCCCTGGCACAAGGCCGGCTTTGGACTCGGGCTTGTGACATACCCTCCCCCTTAAACCATGACCACCCGGGCATGGTCTAACTTCCTCCGGGTTCTCCTGCAAACGGGAAAGCCTAATAGCGATTACGGGCCTTACCGCCCTTCTTGCCTGTCTGAACTGGAGGTGGCTCAGGGTCCCTGAAGTCGTCGGGCCATCGCAAAACCGGCCCGCCATACTTGGCTTCTAAGCTCTTGGCCTCTTCCTCTTCCTCAGTTGCCATATCGGTGACTTGTTGGGCTAAGGCAGTCATAACTTCAGCCATACTACCCAATTCTTCGTCCCATATTTTATTAACCTGACCTTGAATGTCTGCCATCCCCTTTTCCAATCCCTTTAAGGAGTTCTGTATCAAGCTAACCTGTTGTTTCTGTTGTTCCACCTGCTCTTTAGGGATGTGATTCTGCTTTGACCACTTTTCAGACTCCTGCTGTTTTGTCAGTCAAAGCTTTACATACTGTTTCAAGGTCTTTTATATTCTGGACAACCTTTTGTTGTTGGGACAAATTACTAGCAAGCTGTATCCTAACCTGCTGTACCTGGTCATCCATCTGAGTCATTAAACTCTGGAGTTTCTTAGACTCTTGCTGACATTGTTCTACAATATCTCCTGTAAGCTTTTTAGACCAACCTTCAGGGGGTTCCTGGGTAGGAGTGTCATGGCCTTCCCTCTGTTTCCTTATCAGAATTGACCACTGATGTTGAGCTGCTTCCAGCTCTTTCTTCCACTCCTCCCTTTGTTGGGTGCTTATCTGATGTAAGTCCCCTTTCAGCGCCTTAATATCTTCCCGCAGAGCCCCTAGGTTTTCTCCCTGAGTGTCCGCACTCTTCTGGGTTCCTTCTGGGGAAGTGCACTGAATCTCGGCCCCCTCTGTGTTCCCTGTAGAGCCAAACCCTTTTTGACCCCTCTTTGTGTCACGGAGATGGGTCCAACGTTCCAACTTTGCGTGCCAAATGCGCTCACATATCATTTGGGCAATACGTTGGCCAGGCTTAACGCTATAGTCTGCATTCCCTTGGTTGACTAATACAACCCCTAGGTTACCCCGAAAATCAGGATCCACTACTCCTGCAGCTACATCAATGGCATGTTCTAGGGCCAAACCTGATCGTGGGGCTATCCTAAGATAGGACCCGGGTGGCATAGACACCTGCAGGTCCGTATGTACCAGGGCTCTACTCTTAGAGGGAATTATCAATTCCTCCGCAGCATACAAATCAAAGCCCGCTGCCCGTGAATAAGCCTGTGTAGGGGCGTGAGCATTATCAGAAAGAGGCACCCACCGAATTACTGGGGTCCATCTTTTCCGATGAGGCCCCCATCCCTGGGACCTGCTCCAGGAGGGACGCCTAAACTGACCACTTTCCTCTGGGATGTGGGCACCTAGCACCTGCTTGGCTACCCCTGTAAGGGAATCATTTTGTTCGTGTTTTCTCACTCCCGCTAAGTCCTTTACTGGGGTCTGGGTAAGCCAATCCCTCCCTAGAATCACCGGATAAGGAGAGGCGTCTAAGACAGCCACGGATAGATGTCTTCTTACCCCCCCATAATCGACTACAACAGGGTGTAACGGGTACTTCCTAATAACCCCATGTATGCAAACTATGGGCACCTTTTTATCAATCTTTTTATCTTGTTCCTTTCTGAGCAGCTGGTGCCAGAAGGATTGAGACACTACCGACTGTTCGGCCCCCGTGTCTACCAGAGCATTCACTTTTCGTCCTGCTATGGCCACCTGTACTCTATATTCCCCTGAAATTATATCACAGCCTCCCCGACCTATTACACAATCTCTTCTTACCCGGCAGTTCCGCTGTATATGGCCCATTTTCCCACAACGGAAACATTTGGGTCCTTCCCTACGTGCGGGACCCCCGGGCTCAGGAGTTTTCATTTCCCTAAAGGGTGGTTTTTGGGGAATGGTGTGTCTATTGGTAGGTATAGACTCTTTCCCTACCTCACCTCGGGAAGAAGGAACTACCCTAACTTCCCCTGCAGAACCCCTAGCATCCAAATAAGCCTCAGATACTTCCAAAACTTGCATCAAGCTCTTACATCCTTGCTTTTGCACCCAGCCTCTGAGCTCCTTGGGCATTGATTCGAGGCACTGCTCTTTAATAATCTCTGCAAAGAGTGCCCTAGGGTCAGCTAGGCAAGGTTGTAACCAGCGTTCAGCCATTTTAGTTAGGCGTTGGACAAGGGTCTTTCGTATTCTCCCATTATGGCCGATCTAAATTTCTGCCTATAATGTTCATGTGTGTAGCCTAAGTAGTCTAAAATGTGTGCTTTAACATTTTGGTAGTTGCTGGCTAAATCAGGGTTCAAGGTTTGGAAGGCAGCCAAAGTCTCGCCCGCCAAACATGGTAGCAATCGTGCTGCCCACTGTTCCTGCGGCCAACCAGCGGCATTGGCTGTCCTTTCAAAGGCTGATAAAAAGTCATCAGGTTCATCAGTGGGTGTAATTTTATGTAAGTGCATCCAAGCCAAAGGATTGGCTCCTACCAGCTGTTGGGGTGCTGGATTTAATAGCGGTGCACCCATCATCGGTTGCCTTGGGGCTTGAAGAAACTGTGCAAACAGTCTTGATTGCTCCCCCATTGCAGCCATGAGTTCTTGGTGCTGTGTCTGTGCGCGGTCCTGCGCCTGGTTCCAGCGGTCCTGGCTTGTCTGGAAAACCTCCTGCATCTCCTGGATCTGCTTCTGGCGTTTTCCAGCGATCAAGGCCAAAACCTGCTGCTGCTCCATCTCCAACACCTGAAATGGAACAAAAAGAAAACAAAAACCAAGTGTGGCTCCTTTTAAGTTTTGCCTGACCCTCCTCCCACAGCGTAGCCGACCAGCCTCCCTGAGTGATACTTATTATCCTCAACAGCCCGTTGAATTAGGTACTCTTACCCGCGGTACTGATGAGTCTGCGCACTGTATCACTCTGGTACTCGGAAACACACCGACTCTGGTCTGGATACCACTGCTCTCCAGGATGGGTCTTGCGTCCGACTCTGAGCCTCTCTGAGCTTGGAACTGCTCTCCAAAAGAACTGGAACACCGGCTTCCAAGGTCCCAGCGCAGCTGATTTCCGGTTGTCCTGTGGCTTGTTTTCCGGTGTCTGTAAGTCCTTAGTCCACCAGCATAAGTCCACAGCTTTTCAATAATCAGCTCCAACCAAAAATTCAAAAGTAAGCCCAAAAAAAAACAATTATTATTATTATTTTTTTTTTTTCAAAAAAAAATTTTCAACAACAGGGGGTGCTGTATCCCACTCTGATACCACGTGTAACGTGGCCGGTCCTCAAAGCTCGCAGTAACCGGCCCACGCTCGCAATATTCTCCCCAGCGTGCTTCCTCAAGAAGGAGGAAGTCCCTGTTGTGCATAAACTTATCTTATGTGAAAAAACAGGATGGCCTCACACAAGTAAGTAATGAATAACAAAAGTCAAATTTATTGTTCAATTCACAAATCAAAGTAAAATGCATCAAAAGAATAATGTATTCAAAAAAAAAGGTCTTTGGCAAAAACATACCACATAATATGAAAGAAACCAGCCTGGTCTGGATCATGTTCCAAAGTTCCTTAGCAATGTCCCAGGTGTAATAAAGTCCCTTAATAGTCCTTGACTCCTCCAGAGTCTTATTGGAAATTGGCAAACTCTGTGTGGTATACTGCACTGTACAGCCTCATTAAATGCAGCAACAAATATGGTAGATTTGTCAAAGGGTTCTTTAGTATCCAAAAGAAAAATAAACTCCCAAACTATTCACCATGACACAGTGTAAATCCTGTCCCAAACTTCCAGGATATTCACACTTGCTTGCTGAAGTTTTGTTCCACAGCAGCTCTTGATAAGCCAGAAAAAGAAAACTTTCTCACAACAGCAAAACCCTTGACTAGTATATCTTTCATTCATTAGCAGACTTCCAGCAAATCCTCAGGTTCAACAGAAAAGGAAACATTTAACAAAACTCAGCACACAAAAAAAACAATTCCAAAATTAATCAGTTTCCATTTCTTCACCCATTCCCACCTCAGGTAAAGTGCTGTACTCCATAGCTTCACCTTCAGGATTTACCAGGATTGTATCCTCTAGTTCAGTGTCCAACATCTCAATGTCCCTTGGCTCAGGGGAACTAGGAGACTCCTTCCACATGAGAGCTTCTCCTCTGTCTCCCTTCCTCTTGGTCAACCAGCCCTCTAAATGCTGCCAAGCTGCTGTACCCCCAGCCCTACTCCGGGGCTGAACTTCCTTCAGCTGTGTTTTCCTTCTCCCCTGCTTAGCCAGCTTGACACAAAATGGAGGATTTAAAGGGCCCTTACCAGTTTTCATCAGGCTGTGTTCTGCCTTAGGTTTAAACACAGCCTGTGCTTCCTGTTCTTGCTCTTGTCTATCAGGGATAACATGGTCAGCCCGGACTAGTTTCAGGGAGTGATTTTTGTGACTCTTCCCTGGCACAAGGCCGGCATTGGACTCGGGCTTGTGACAAAGTTAACATGCATTCATTGGTATATTGAGGGATGTTGGCACCTGGAGCAGAGACATCCAGCATTGCTGTTCAATGCACCTCCCCAAGTGCACTCTTCCCCACTGCCTTGGCAATACCTCACTATACCACTTTAAATCTTCACCGGCAGCAAACAGGCTCTTCTTCCTGCTGCTCACACCAGCTTAGCCTTCGTTTTGATGTCACTTCCTGGTCCCACAAACAGGAGGTGAGGTAAGAGGAAGGGATGAGGCTTGCATGAGCAGCAGGTAGAAGACCCTGCTCGCTGCTGACAAAGATTTGATGAGGTAGGGGGAGTGCATTTCCGAGATCCCTTTTATCATCAGGAGGAAGAGGAGAGGTGCCATTGCTCCCACCAAGTCAGCTTTACCCCCACCCCCCTTACTACACCTCGGTGTGCATTTAGGTGGGAGCCACGTCTATACTCATCCAAGCTCTACCCTTGGGTATAATCCCTAGCAAACGTGCTACATAAATTAAGCACATACATTCTAGTATTCTAAACACTATATTCAGTCTTCTAACAGGCAATTCTTTAACTTGCAGGAATATGATTAATATAACAATAATGTTCCCTCAAGTATACACGTTAACTTAGTTGTTCTTCACAGAACCTCAGTGGCACAACTTTGGGTTCAAGTATTTCATTGCCCTAAGCTTTATGTGCCATTTCTTCATCGGCTCATGATATTACACTTCCCCCTCCCTATTCGTGGTTTCGGCGATCGCAGTTTCAACTGTTCGTGATTTTTTTGCCTTGGCCCCCCCCCTATTGCTTGCAGACAGCCACATTGACCAGAACCGACCCCAGCACTTGGATCGGGGCAAGGAGGAGGAGGAGGAGGCAATCAGAGGAGGAGGAGGCGATCGGCGGCAACTTCATGCACAGACCTTACCTGGTGGTCTAGCAGTGGCGCAGGGCAGGAGCGATCTTCCTACACTCCTCCCCATGCAGAGCCGTGCCATGCACCCTTGCTGTGAGTTCCCGTGGTCTCACGAGACTACAATGGAAACTCCCATTGTAGTCTAGTGAGACCACAGGAACTCGCACCACGGCTCTTCCCGGGGCAGGAGTGTAGGAAGATCGCTCCTGCCCCGCATCACCGTTAGACGACCAGGTAAGGTCGGGGGTGGGTCAGAGTCATCCCAAAAGTTATTTGCAAATTTTCCATAATCGTGAGCTGGCTCTGCTCCTAACCCCTGCGACTATAGGGAGGAGTGTACTCTTCTCATTTAAATTTTTTTTTAAATGTTTAAACTTTCAATGAAATAAAAATCTTTTAAATTGCACATAGCTTCATTAATTATCTCCCATGTGCTTTCAGTTAAGGGGTCTCCTGTTCAACATGTTTCACAGCATGCTTTCTTAAGAACATCCCCTTTATAAGTATGCACCTGCAACATTCAGTCTCCACTCTTAGTATTTATAGGCACATGGTTTACATTCAGGTACTCAAGTACTTCCCAGTTGGCTCACAATCTGACTAATGTACCTGGGGCAGTGGAATGTTAGTGACTTGCCCAGAGTCACAAAGAGCAGACTGGGCTTGAACCTCCAACCTCCAACTGCAGCCCAAACCACTAGGCCACTCCTCCACTCTGAGACTGGATGTTGCTGGTGCGTACTTTTAAAGGAAATGTTCTTGAAAACGCATACTGCAAAACATGTTGAATAGAAGACCCCTTGAGTGAAAGCGAATGGGAGATAATTACTAATGAAGCTAAGTGCAATTTAAATTTTTTTTTTATTTCATTGAAAGTTTAAACATTTAAAAAAGTTTTAAAATGAGAAGAGTAATATCAAGAGCCAATGAAGAAATGGTACGTAAAGCTTAGGTCAACGAAATACTTGAGCCCAGAGTTCTGTTGCTGAGGTTATGTGAATGTAACAGACCCCCCTTTTTACCTGGCTGCTGGGTTAGGGTTTGTCACAGGGTATTTTATAAAGGATGGGCAGTCAGCTGGGACCAGAATTCCTGCTGATAGGCCAAAGCAAGCTCTCTTCTTAACGATTCAGACCACACCAGTTATTTGAACCAAACTCCAAGTTTATTTTCCTTCTCTTGGAAACAGGAGAGAGGCACTTCTTGAAACTCAGTTAAAAACTTTGAAAATAACAAACTATTTACATCTGTTATTTTTAGTACAAGATGAGTTGTAGATGAGAATCCAGATCTGATTGTAGAGAGTACCAAAAGACAATCTCCCACCTAAGACAGGATCTTTTATAATCTCTGCTGATGTCACACATACTTTACGATGCAACCCCCATTCAAAAATTAAATAGCAGTTATGAACTGTAAGTTTCCAGAAAGGGCTCATATTTCATCCACCTGTAATAACAATCACAGAGGCAACCTTCTGCAGGCAGCTCACTGCAGATTGCAAACTGACACTTAACTTCACTGTGAAAAGTACATGCAGCCTTTATTCAAGAACTGCTTCTTACTGCTAGGGAAATTCATGCACTTAAACTCACTGCTCCTTGTGCATGAATTTACCCCAGGCTACATAAAGAACAGCTAAGTTAATGTGTATACTTGAGGGAGCATTATTGTTATAGTATTCTAGACATTGACATGTATAATATGTTCATAAATGTGAGCACTTAGGTTATAAAAACTGTCCCACTGACCCTCATCTGAACACTTGCCAAAAACAACCTTCTTATAAAGTTCGGAGGGTACAATATCTGTAACCAATATATCAAAATGTGTTTAGAAATTCTTGGCTCCCAAAAGGACTGGAATGGTATGGAATTGGTTTTGAGGGTTTTTGAAAAATAGGTAGTCAGTGCTGGTCAATACTCAACCAGATGGGTAAATGAAAGTGGAGTCCCTCAGGGTTCACCACTTTTTCCAACTTTATTTAATGTTTACTTAGCCCCTTTATGTTATTTATTACATAGTTTACAGGCAAAATTTTATGTTTACGCAGATGACATTTCAGTACTCATTCCTTTAACTGAACTCACTTCAGAAGTGTTAAATTATATAGCTTTTATTCATACACAAGTGGAAATTTGGACATCTACATTTAGATTGAAATTAAATCCGGGCAAATCAAAATTCTTTCTAGCTAGTCCTAATGAAAAAATTACTGAAACAACTTTAATTTTAAATGGTCAATCTTATTCGATATCTCCTACGCTGAAAATTTTAGGGGTTATTTTAGATCGGCCCTTATCTTTTAAGGCCTATACAGATTCTCTGGTTAAGAGATGTTTTATTGTCCTCTGGAAACTGCATACTATTAGGAAATATTTTGATTTTATATCTTTTAAAATCCTGGTTCAATCTTCAATCCTTTCAATACTGAATTATTGTAATGCTATTTATCTGGGATCGTATAAAATAACTACTAGCTGACTAAAATCAGCTAGTATTTTAGTCAGCTAAAATACTAGCTGATTTCCATTGCTGACCGAGTAATCAGCAATGGAAACTACTCTAAACCATGGAAAAACCCTTCAGGCGTACCTCAAGGTTCCCCCCTATCCCCCACACTTTTCAATATCTATATCGCCTCCTTAGGTCACCTACTACAAAAACTAAATTTAATATACTACATTTATGCGGATGACATATCCATCCTCATACCCTTAAACGACATCACAAAAGAAATTGTAGATAATCTCTCAAACACAATGACCGAAATCGATAAATGGACCACTAATTTCAAACTAAAACTAAACGCAGAAAAAACAAAAGTCTTTCTGGCTAGTCCCAATGACAAAATTACGAGAACATCGATAAAAATAAATAATCACGAATACGCAATTTCCAAAAACATAAAAATACTGGGCATCACTCTTGACACTCACCTAACTATGACCGACCACACAAACTCACTAGTGAAAAAATGCTTTTACACACTATGGAAACTAAGAACCATAAAAAAATACTTTGACCCTTCTTCATTCAGGTTGCTGGTACAGGCACTGATCCTATCCCTCCTTGACTACTGCAACATCATCTACCTAGGCATCCCACAAAAAACAATAATAAAACTGAGACTAATACAAAACACCGCCGTTCGCCTAATTTTGGACTAAGAAAAAACGATCACATCAGCCCCTACTATAAAAAACTACACTGGCTTCCAATAGAAGCGCGAATTCTATTCAAATTCGCTTGCACCTGTTTCAAACAAGCCTGGGGACTAGCACCTTCATACCTACAAACTCACTTCACCCTATACAACCCCACAAGAACGACCAGAAACAAAAACATCTTTGCATACCCAAAGATTACAGGCTGCAGATACAAATCCTTCTTGGACAGAACCTTCCAGTTCCAAGCGAACAGACAGCAAACCTGGCTGAAAAACCACATAAACGAACCAAACATGACTTATAATACTTTCCGCAAATCGATCAAAACCACCCTATTCGCTAAATTCATTGGCTAAAACGGTCCCCTCCCCACTAAGACCCCTCTCACGGATGTTCTAAATCTTTCAGACACTCATTACCCTTAGATCTCCAATTAATATGTAAGTTACCATTTAGACTATTGTACTGCATCTAGTCTCTTTATTCGGTACTGTATTTAAACTTATTGTATGTTTTGAATTTGGACTCACTCTACTGTATTATATGTGGATTTATTGTATTGTATTAGTATTGTACTGTACTTGTTATTCGCTGAATGTCCAGCCTTCTTACAATGTAAACCGCCTAGAAGTCGCCTGACTATGGCGGTATAGAAAAATAAAGTTATTATTATTATTATTATTATTATTATAAAAATCATACAAAATACAGCTATTCGTTTGATTTTTAATCTGAAAAAACACGATCGTATCAGTATATATTATCAAAAGCTTAATTGGCTACCGTTTGAGGCTAGAGTGTTATTTAAATTTGGATGCATTTGTTTTAAAGTTTTATTTGGCTTAGCACCGGCTTACTTTCTTTCTCATTTTAGTTTTTTTATTTCTAGAAAAATATTCATAAATCTGGTTGGTTTTATTTTCTTTCAGCAAATGCATGTCGTTACAAAAAATTTTGGGATAGGACCTTAGCATTCCAAGCAGGATCAATGAATTCATGTTTGAATCTTCTCATTTCTCCATTTCTTACTTACTATCAGTTTCGAAAAGATCTTAAAACCCACTTATTTAAACAATATAATATGCATTACTGATTTTCATATTATCATGTAGTTATAATGTACTTTTAATCTTTTTATCTATACTTATTTTAGATTATATTGTGTGTGGGGGGGGTTTCATTAGTTTTAATGCTTGTATTAGTTTCTTAAAATTTTATTATATACTAGTGTTTAAGACTGTTACATTAACAGGTGCTACAATATATGTCTGTCTGTCTTTCTTTCTGTCTCTCTCCCTGCCCCTGTCTCCTTCTTCCTTTCTTTCTGTCTTTCTCCCTCCCGCTGTCTGTTTATATTTCTTTCTGTCTGTGTCTCTCCCCGACCCCCTTTGTCTGTCTGTCTCTCTCCCTGCCCCTGTCTCTTTCTTTCTATCTCTCCCTCCCGCTCTCTATATTTCTTTCTTTCTTTCTCTCTCCCTCCCGCTGTCTGTCTTTCTTTCTGTGTTGTTTCTCTCCCTGCCCCCTGTCTGTCTGTCTTTCCCTCTCCCTGGCCCCATTTGTCTGTCTTTCTTTCTGTCTCTCACTCTCTCTGGCCTCCTTTGTTTGTCTGTCTGTCTTTCTGTCTCACTCCCTGCCCACTGTCTTTTGTTCTCGTGCGCTGCCTACCTGTCTTTCTGTCTCTCCCTGTGGCCCCCTGCCTGCCTACCTTTCTTTGTCTTTCTCCATGGCCCCCTTCTGTCTCCCCCCCAAAGCAAACCAAGATTGCTCCCTGCCCCCCAGTATACCACTTCTCCCATAGCAAAGCAAGTTTGCTCCGTCTCCCTCTCCCCCCCCCCCATTTCCGTGAGCAGCAGCAGAATTATTTCCCTCCCATTCTTCCCTGTGCTGCTGCTTTTCCCTCCCACCCTTCCCTGTGCAGGAGCAGCATTTCCCTTCCCCCTCCATTTCCCTGTGCAGCAGCAGCATTTCCCTCCCCCTCCATTTTCCTTTACAGCAGCAGCATTTCCCTCCCCCCACCCCACTTCCCTGTGCAGCAGCATTTCTGGTCGGCTCCCTTACCCTTGCCAAAGTTATTTTTGAGTTTAAAGCTGCCACCACGGCTCCTCTCACGATCTGCACCTGCATAGGAAGCCTTCTCTCAGATGTGATATCAGAGAGGCTTCCGACACAAGTGCGGCTCATGAGAGGAGCCACTGCTGGGGCTTTGAACTTAAAAATAACTTTGTAAAGGGTAAGGGAGCTGGCCAGACCGCAGGCCGCAGAACAGTTCCTGGGGGGCTACAAGTTTGGCACCACTGTTAGATGGAGTGAGATGGAGTAAGGGGGAAAGGGGGGAGTCGCAGGCGTGTTTCCTGCCTCCGTGTTCGAAAATCGAATTCGGCATGGACCCAGGGATTACGGTGGCAGGGAACATGGCATCCTAGGTGCGCATGAGCGCTTAGGGTTTTATTATAGAGGATGTTATTATTATATTGTATGCTGAGTACCTATTGTGTAAACCGCTATGAACTGCTGGTTAGGCGGTATATAAAAATAAATTATTATTATTATCGTTATGGAAATATTTCTGTATTAGATGTGGTATTCAATGCCAGTAAAGAACACACTTTCAAAAAAATGGAAAAAATGGTATAAAAGTAATACTGAAGCACAAATGGACAGACCAATCTTCTTGGAGGAAAAGTCTCAGACAGGGACACGCCCACCTCCACAATGGTGGAATAACGGTGATCAAGCGATCACTTCACTGGCTAAAAACCTCCTATTACAGATGGTCCAAGCAATGTGCTACTTTATAATTGCTTTGAAAATTTGTGTGAAATAGAAGAAAACAATTTATCTTTCTTTCTTCGGGATCGGTACACCAACGGTGGCCAGCGTTTCACCATTAAGCTGCCTTAAGGTGTAAAATATCTGATTGCACTAAAAAGCACACAAAAAACCCCAGATCAGAGTTAAAAAACATATAAAACCGGTATAGATCTTTATAGCCTTCATGAAATTATATTAAGAAACCGGCAACATACCTTTAATGCGGACGCCGACCACGTCTCAAAGATCCAAAGATGGCGGCATGAGAGGCAAGCCAGATTAAATCCTCCGGTGCAGTGACATAAACACGTCAGCACCGGAAGTGGCGGGAGCCTGAGCTGACGCGTGGATATTGGCAGAGGGGCAGTTTTCTTGGTCCTGGTTCCCTGCAGCAGCGGTTCCTGCTTAATTATCACCAACACCGACAGGCATCGATCGAGACGGACCCCCTGATGTCATCGGGTCCGTCTCCTACTTCTACTGCTTAAAAGGAAGCCGCCACCGCGGAGCATTGGGAGCCTGAGCTGACGCGTGGATATTGGCAGAGGGGCAGTTTTCTTGGTCCCGGTTCCCTGCAGCAGCGGTTCCTGCTTAATTATCACCAACGCCGACAGGCATCGATCGAGACGGACCCCCTGACGTCATCGGGTCTGTCTCCTACTTCTACTGCTTAAAAGGAAGCCACTGCCGCGGTTGCGGCCGCAGCTGCACAGCCGCAGGGCGTGGCCGAAGGGGCGTGCCCTAAGGGGCACGCAAAGTCCCTTGGGAGCCCCTTGGAGCCACAAGGAGTCTGGGAGCTGGAGCTGATTGGTAATATTATTTATCTTATAAATTTTTTATCATGTTAGTTTGAATATGGGGAAAAGAAAAATAAAACCCAAAAGCTCAACACCAGTGGTATCTGGTCCCATGGACAGACATTTAACATTATTATCTAATAATCCACCATTTGTACCATCAAATGTTGAATCTTCTTTGTCAGGAGCTTCAATAAGTCCCCTCGAACGGACTCCTCCCCTTCACCCGGTATCCAGTGATAGTAGGAATATTAACCCTACTATATCCGATGGACAAGTGGTTTCATCTACTCAGACAAGTAAATTAGTTTATGCTGAAATACCTAAACCATTGATTTTTTCTGGAGGAGTGGAAGAAAATCCACGAACAGAGGAACCGCAGGATATTACTTTAAAGGACTTATGGTTAGGAATAACTAGTGTTGAAGAGTATCTCAGGGTAACAATGAAACAAATGGGGGATTTTTCTCAGTCAGTTTCTTCTAAATTAGAAAATGTGGATTCTAACTTAGTCTGTTTGGATAAACGATTAAATACTATTGAAACTCAATGTAATAATCTACAAGCTGTCTCGTTATCAGCTGTTAAAGATTCTACTGTGATACATTCTAAAATTGAATCAATGGAGAATATGAATAGAGTGAAAAATCTCCGCTTGGTCAATTTTCCAGTAACTCATTTACTGTCACCTGAAATCTTACTGAGGAAGTTTTTTAAAGAAATACTGGGAAAGGCCAATGCGGAGAATTTTCTAATAAATAATTATTACTATATTCCTCCAAAAAAAGTTGAATCTGCCCAGGAGATGGACCATCTGAACACACCAGAGGTAAACTTGACTGAATTCTTGGAAGATACACAGGATGTGATTCAGAGTCGGTCCACCCTGGTAATAACATGTATGAGTGAGATGGATAAAATGTTTATAATGAGATTTTAATTTAAAAATAGGTTAATGAAATTTTGTGGGGATTTGGTTAGGATTTTCCCGGATGTATCCAGGACCACTCAAATGAGGAGGAAAGAATTTCTGAAATTGAAGGATAGCGTTTTGGCCCTGGAGGCATCCTTTTACCTTAAATTTCCTTGTAAATGTCTGGTAAAGTTACAAGATATTGAGTATGCCTTTTGGGATCCTATACAATTACAACAATTTTTAGTTGCAAGAGAACAGAAATGAGATTTGTTTCACTTAGCTGAGAATATGAGGAGAATTAATTTAAATAATATCCCACTTTAAGGAATGATTCAAGGTTCTTTAGTTTGAATCGAGAATTATTGTCCTTTATTTTCCTGAATTTACTTGATTTAGAAATAGCAATATGTGCTCCCCATTAATGTGGGCTTCAAAGGAATTATGTATGTATGGTTTGATTATGTATTGTTTTATGTATTTATCCTTTTTTCCTTTGGAATTATTGAATATCGTAAATGTATTCAAAATTCATAAAAAAAAAAAAAAAGCACCGGAAGTGGCAGTCCGGCTAACGATGCCGGTGATGACATCAGGCTTATAGCACAATTACCTCATCTATATCAGAACCCCACAAAATTCCATGAACTGTTTACAGTGAAAAACATTACTACAGTCTAAAATCCTAAATTTGGAATCCTAAAATCCCAAATTTGTTCTTATTTTTCTATTTATTTTATTTTATTTTGTATTTTATAGTTGTTTTTGTTTATTTCCCATTGTTATGTTATTTTTTCAAAATTTTACTTTTCTTTCCTTTTCAACAAAAGGGAGGGAGAAAAATTAAAAAGGAGAAAAAATTATACTGAACACTATTTCATCCTTAAACTGCAATCCAGGACAAAGTGTTGAGGTGATGTAAATTTAAATTTAAAGGACACTGTTCCAATCAGACCTTACATTCAAACCAGGCCATATCCCGGTCAGCAGAGCTACCTTAACGGTATGCGGGACAGCCAACATTCAATGTCGTACCTACATAGCTTAACCCTCCATTGCCCCGAGTACAAAATATGTACCTGTATATAATACGTAGACCGTTTTGATTGTAATCAACCACCCTTTCACTAAACTGCGATAGTGTTTTTTAGTGCAGGGAGCTGTGCTGAATGCTCTGCGTTGCTCCCGACGCTCATAGAGTTCCTATGAGCATCGGGAGCAGTGCGCAGCATTCAGCAAGGCTCCCTGCACTACAAAACGCTATCATAGTTTAGTAAAAGGGGGAAAGAAAGATATATCAAGTCCCACCCCATTTCCCTATCCCTGTATCTTTCTGGCACATTGTCTTGGCTTCTGATTGCATTTATTTGTACTTGAGGATCTTCTGTATACCACAGAATTTACAGGTGGTCATATGCTTTTCTTCATTACCTTAATGCTTGATTTTCTTGCATCATACCCTTTATCGGTATGATTGGGAATATTTCAAGTATTCACAACTTCTTCATTTGCCACAATTCTTTCAGAGTCATGATCCCAAGCTTGATGTTGTAATTAGAGAATGGCACGGGGGACAAAATTTCCCCTGTCCCCACAGGAACTCAATTTCCCTGTCCTGTGAGTCTTGTCACTGCCCCTGTCCCTGCCCCATACCTGTAAGCTCTGCCTTAACCGCACAAGCCTCGAACACACATGATTTTAAAGTGTCTGAGGTTTCTGCAGATGAGAATAGAGCTTTCAGGGATAGGGCAAGGACAGGAAAAGAACTCACGGGAACGGGAAAATGAGTTCCCGCAGGGACGGGGAAAAATTTGTCCCCGGGTCATTCTTTAGTTGTAATGTTTATGCATTTTTCAGTGGATGAGGCATGCGCTTATTGTGCTTTTGTGTAAGTAGGACATCAGCACTTTGCATTTTGTGATGAGATATGAGTATATAACCATTGCCGGTTCTGTGCTACAGAATCTGACTTTGTCCATTTTACCAGATTGTTTCTCTACTGGCCATGGTTTGTAATCCATTCTCTTATGCTGCAACTATTAAGCTCCTATCTTTAGGTTTAAGTTCATTTCTCTGTACCCATTCATGCATCAGGTGGTGATCTACTTGTGGTTTCTAAAGAAACTCTCTGTATTTTCCATCATGTGATTTGCTAATTATTTCTCCTTGTTTGTTGGTCTGATTCTTCAAAGAGTGTGTTCTATTTATTTTTATTTTTTTCTAATTCCCTCCATGCACTGATAAATTCCCATTTATTCCTTTTATCCATTGGAATGCTTGTCCAGGTTTAATGATGGAGACAGTGTGGCTGTTTGCTTTCACTTCTGCACTTTAAGGGAATTAAATCTGCTGGGAAGCTCAGTCGATCTTTTGTTTTCAAGTATGTAGAGATTTGGAATGAACTTTCTGACTCCATTAGGCTTTTAGGCCAGCTGCAATTATTTCATAAATTCCTGAAAACTTTGTTGTTCTCGCAATTTTTAAATGGTTTAACTACAGCCTCAACGAAATGATAATATTATAGTTATTTTTCTTATGCTTTTCTTATGTGCTTTAGTTTTTAATTAGTTCTTCCTTCTCCTATGTTTTCTGCTATGTACTCTAGTCTTAATTATATGTGAACCGAGTCGAACTCCACTGGGAGATGACCCGGTATATAAATCAAAGATTAGATTAGATTAGATTTAAATCAGTTGATACTTTTTAGTCCACCTGCATGCCTATCATGTTTACATTTGTTTAGTCTGCTTTTTATCTGATCTGAGGAAGAAGGGGTTACCTTCGAAAGCTAATCATAAACTACATTGTTAGTCCAATAAAAAAGGTATTATTTTTTTTCCTTTATGTTTTTGTTTTATTTCTACATATTACCTATCTAGCTATATAAATCTTTTTCAAGAAGACCCATACCATCTTCAGTTCTTGGGCTATATAATTTTGTTATAGATTACCTAATTGCCACAAAAGAGATTCCTTCTCATGTTCCCCTACAACAGCACAGAATGAACACAGCAATCGCTTGTTATAGTTATATACAGTCGTTTATATAGTTTATAGTTTAATACAGTACTTATAATCTGCCTTTGTTCAGAATGGAGAACAACCATAAATATGTAATAAAAAGAAAATAAACAGTAACACACTAAAACAAAAAACTAATATACAGTTATGCAAATGCTCCATTGTGCTTCTTTACGATAATCCAACAGTTTCCATAAACCAATCTACAGTCAAAATTGAGTAAAAGCTTCTTGCAGCAAATTTTGCCCTAGCTATTTCACCTTCAACTTTACAAGAGCACAAAGAATCCTTTCCAGCTCTTTTTCTCCCTAGCAGTGTATCGCACACTGTGTGCCCTGGCACATTAGTGTGCCCCAGAGGATTCAAGGTATGCCCCGAGATGCTGGCAAGGAGGAAAGGCACTGGCTGACTGCTTACAGGACGTGCCTCTCGCAGCGAGAAATATGTTGAGAAATATAACTGTTTTTTGGGGGGGGTTTAACCAAACTTTTCAAAAAACCCTTTTAAGGTTAGTTTTCATTAAATATAATATACATTTTCATATGGATGATGCAGAATAAGGCAGTGAAAAAACAACAAAAGCACAGGCAAGAAGTCCTAAACTCAAGGGAGGAAAAAAACCTCAAATACAAACCCTCCCACCCCACAATTGTGGTTTAAGGTGATCAGACAAAAAACTGATTGGCATTAAAAAAAACCTAGATGGCGGCAGCATACCTTTGGCGTCTCTGAGGTTGATCTATAGCAGGAGCAATTTGTTCTGCCTTTTGATATTTTTCTGCTCGTGGCGTTGCAATGTTTAAGGTGGAAGAAAAGATGTATAAATAACTTACCTTCATAATCGGTACACCAACGGTGGCCAACGTTTCACAATTCTGCTGCCTCAGGGTATAACCAGCCCAATCAAAACTGCAAGGTAAGAAAATTAGAGTGAAGTAGTTGATATTATATTACATTATTACTGAAAATACAACATAGGAGTAGGTTCCAGGAATGTTCTTGTTCTAAAGATACAGGAAAGTTTGAGACCCCTGTCACAATATATTTAACCCCTCCCCCCCCCTTTTTTTTTTTTGTTACTAAGCTGCGGTAGAGGTTTCTACCATTGCCTGGAGCACTAAATGCTCTGATATTCATAGAATTCTTATAAGTATTGGAGCATTTAGTACCCTGGGTAGAAACCTCTATCGCTGCTTAGTAAAAAAGGGCCTTAATTTCTCCTTGGAAATATGCTGCACAATCTTACACCCTACAAATATATACATAGAAACCCTGTGAACAAAATGAAATGTAACCAATAAACTTGAAAAGTATAGGACAACTCCACTCAGACCCTATTGCCCTGGAAAAGCCATTATACAGTGCAAATGGAATTATACCATACAGGTTGTATTCTTATCATTTTGTGTGCATAATGGGAAGCCAAGATTATATAAGTCTAAATCCATGCATGAAACATAGCTTTCAGTGCAGAAATAGCTTTTAAAATTACTCCTAGAAAGTCAGGGACTAATTAATGAGGCTGGTTGAGAAGTTATATGTGACCGTCTCTGGGAAAAGGTGACTAAAGTCGAAGATCCAAAAAGTTGAGAATGGCCGATTTTTCATGTCATGGGGCCATAAGCAGTCTGAAAAAGTTACATGTTTAAACTTCTGCAACTTTTTTTATTTTGGCACATAAAAGTATGCTACTTCTACTACTACTTATCATTTCTATAGCACTACTAGACTTACGCAGCTCTGTACACATCATATACAGGTGGGCTCACAATCTAAATTTTGTATGTAGGGCAATGGAGGGTTAAGTGAGTTGCCCGGAGTCACAAGAAGGTGCAGCGGGAATTGGACTCGGTTCCCCAGGATCTCAGTCCACTGCACTTAGTAAAAGGATGGGGCTGGACTGTTGCATTTACAAATTGTTTGCTCTAAAAGAATTCATTAAAATCTCATTTTTTGTTTCAGAAGACCCCACCCCACACCATTCTGCCCCTGCCCAAGCCCCATCCCATTCCACCTATAGCCCTGCCCCATTCTGTCCCAGCTCCACCACCACAAAGCCTCCTCTCTTCTTCCGGACGAGCTCCAGCCGTGTCTGGAAGGCCCGATGCATGTGCAATTGTGTGTGATGTCATCCGCACATGTTCAGAAGCCCTCCAGATGCAGCCGGAGCTCATCTGGGCTTTCCAAAACCCAAACAAATGAGGGAGGGGGGTACCCCGGGTGGGGGTGGTTGGGCAGGGAGATTTTCTTGCCCCACATTCAACTCAGTGGCTGCGTCTATTTGAAATGTGGACCTACAGTGTAGGCAGCCTGCCTCAGTTTGTTTTATTTTAAAAATGTATGTCCAGATTGGCTGGTTAGACAGTGGTAGGATACCTACCGCAGCCTACATTCTGGACACCATTTATAGAATCTGCCCCTTTATGTACAGTTTTTAAATATTTTCTTTTAAGTTCAATAGAAATAATTTAACTTTTTATTTTTTAACTATAATTTGACATAATTTCCAAAATTGCTAGTCTTTGCACTCTCCCCCCCCCCACCACGCAACAGCCCAGCCCAGCCCAAACCAACTGCTGCTCAGAACCAATGCTCTCTCTAAGTTGCCCTTCTGAAAATTGGTGCAACTGGTTATTAAGTTTAATAAGTTTTCCAAATTTTCTTTATTTTTGATATACCATTTATCAGTCGGGTATCTAAACATTTTACAATAAAATAAGAATTAAAAATAAAATCTCAAAATAAAAGAAATATATCAACAGTTAAAAAAGTACGGGGGCATAATCAAACCAACATACATGAAACAAAGGGAGATGAGGGAAGGTAAGGCTGTAAATACATCGAGATGAAAATAAAAATAAAGGGAGGTAAGTGGAGAAGGGGAAATACATTGGGTAGGGCTCGCTTCAAAAGAAGCGTTTTGATTTTCCAAATTACTTCAGAGAGTTGTATAAGAATTATTTGAGAGAGCTGGGATTAGAGAGTTTAGATGTCTTTAAAAAGAAAAGTCTTGGGTTTAGTTTAAATTTTTCTAGAGAATTTTCATGGGGTGATATAGGTGTTTGGATAGTTTTATTCCTTAAAGAAATGCATTATGGGGCTCATAATCAAAACTTAAACACATCTAAAAACCCACCCAAGTTGGCACTTGGACGACCTAAAAGACAGGTCGTCCAAGTGCCGATAATCAAACCGATTTTCTGGACGTCTCGCAGGACTTTTTAGGTCTCTGAATCCTTCTGTATACCCAGAGCTAAAATGGGCATATCTGGAGGATGGGGGCCGACCTAGACTTAGTCGTCCTGTAGGGATAATTGAAGGATTAATTAGACATCCGAATTGTATTTACAGTGGTGCCTCACACAACGAACTTAATTCGTTCCAGGAGCAAGTTTGTTATGCGAAAAGTTCGTTATGTGAAATGCGTCTTCCCATAACAATACATGTTAAAAAAAATAATTCGTTCTGCAGCATAAAATATGCTAAGATGACATAAAAAAAGATAAATTTGTCAAAATGGTGAAAATGGTGGTCTTGCTGAGGCCAAACTCTTTGACGAGGTCACACTGTTTTACCCCACATTCACTCCTTCTAATTATTTCCCGTTTCATTTCAACAGAAATCACCTTCCTGCTTTTTTTAGAAGCCATGATATATAAAAAATATTGAGTTTATCTTAAAAGGACGACTGTATACAGTGAGAGAGGGCAGTTAAGCGCAGTGACTAACGACTGCCTGCAGTGCCTGCGCGGAAGGATGCAATACATCGGCAGCTCGGGCGACTTCGTTGTGTGAAACGAAGTTCGTTGTGTGAAACGAAGTTCGTTGTGTGAAACGAAGTTCGTTGTGTGAAGTTCGTTGTGTGAAACGAAGTTCGTTGTGTGAAGTTCGTTGTGTGAAACGAAGTTCGTTGTGTGCAGCGTTCGTTGTGCGAGGCGTTCGTTATGCGAGGCACCACTGTATCCAAATTGTATTTAATCCTTTAATTTTTTCCCTCCCTTTTTCACATGTATTGTTTTGTTAAAATAGTACTAACTGTCTAGTTCAATTATTATGACTTTTTTGTTTTTTAACCCAATTTTATAACTAAGTGTAAATTGCATTGGATTTGGATTTTGCGATCAAATCAAATATTTTAAATAAACTTGAAACTTGAAACGACCAAATTGGACTTAGATGTGTTTGGATTATGCCACTCTGTGTTAACTCAGGTTTTCTTTGTTTCATATTAATTTTTTGGGTAAAGATTAAAAACCAGTCTGTGCAGTTTGACACATTTATGTAGGTTTAAAAAAAATATTTTCTTGTTAGTTAAATATAAATAATTTAACTTCTCAATTTTTAAATATAATTTGACATAATGTTCAAAAATTGCTTGCCTTTGTGCCCAGCCCAAACCAACAGCTGCTCAGTACAGATATTGACTTGCACAGGTGCTTCCTTGGCTTAGAGGGAACATTGGTTTGAACTTTATGACAAGTTAAATGAATCATGTATTTTTAATGGTTATAACTAATGGGCAGACTGGATGAGCTATTCAGGTCTTTATCTGCCGTCATTTACTATGTTAGTTGTTACTATATTTGTCTCTTTTTCAGTTATCAGGTTTAAACACCTGAAACAGAAACATTTTAATCCTGGGAAGTTATAAGTACAGGGCCGGATTTTCCTATAGGCTAACTAGGCTTCAGCCTAGGGCCTCAAGATCAAGAGGGGCCTACATTCAAATTGTTAGCAAAATTAAAATTACACTATTCTAAAAACAGTGAACACTAAAACACTGAACCGAAAATAAGGAGAAATTCTACGCTTCGGGATCGGAACCGGCTCAGGCCGCAACGGGGCGCTGACTCAGCTTCTCCCTTTCTTTTTCTCGCCCTGGGAGGAGGATCGGGGAGGGAAAGACGTCAGTCCGGAAATAGCTGGGCAAAGCCCAGCCCTGCGGGGAGAGAGGCAAAACGTGGATCCGTCAGGACAGGGCAGCCCAGACTGGGGGGGGGGGGTTCAGTGGAAGGGGGATGGGAGGCAGGCAGGCTGGCATCGGAGGGGAGGTGGAGGGGTTTAATGGAAGGCAAGCAGGCAGAATGGCATGGGGGGTGTTCAATGGAAGGGGGATGGGAGGCAGGCAGGCATCGGAGGGGGGGTGAGGTGAGGAAGGACACACTGGGGGCACTATGGACATAGGAAAGGGCAATGTTGTGTGTTATGTTTGATTAGTTATTGTTACAAGTACTATATATGGTGCTGAGAATAAATGTCCAAATAAGTGTTCTCGACTTTTTTTTATTTATATCCGTGTCACATTTTTTTATAAAGGTTAGTACCAATAACAACATGTTTCATTTAACATATTGATATATATCACAGTAATGATGTATTTTATTATCTCTCATGTAATTTACAAACTTAAAAATGGGAGGTGAAAGGACCTCATAAGCGGAATAGCCTAGGGCCTCTTTTCATCTAAATCCGGCCCTGTATAAGTATAATAGAAAAGAAAAAAAATAGTTTGGGAGATGTGGTCAAAGGGAGCAGTAGAGAAAAGAGGGACTGAACAAGCCAGGCGGATTGGGTATGGTGACCCTGAAGATTAATGAGTCTTGAAAGAATATATAACAGGAACAAGACTCATATCAAATCATAGAAGAAAGAAGGCTGACAAAGGTAGAAGAATCAGAAGAGAAAAATATTGAAACATACAGAAAGTAAGAAAACTTCAAAGAGATTATTTTCTCCTCCAGGCACAAACAGGGAAGCTCCCTTAGCTGTCAGTGGTGGTTGGTGTAGTGAAGCTCAGCAGTTGCAGGGCACAGAGTGAAGGGACCCGAACAGACTAGAGTGAGGGCAGGAGAAATTCAGTGAAGATGAAGCTGGTGCTGTGTCATATGCTCTGCTTTGGACTGTTTATTGAGTTTTCGAGTAAATTCGGTGCCACTTGTCAAGAAATAATACAGTTATGTGGCAGAGAGCTGTTACGGGAAATAATTTATCAATGTACAGAAAGTTCAATTTTTGATGACCTGAACATCATTTCGAAGATGGCAAAACAACTCAGAATCAGAAAAGGTGAGCATACATCTAACACACAGACATGCTAAAATATGCATAAAACCTGAACAAGTGTCAAGTGGGGATGATATTCAAGGGTATATTATCTAGTTTTCTGGATTTTCTGTGACACATAACTTCTGGCTGGATGTTGAAATGTATCTTTTTAAAATATGGAGGAGTCAAAGGCATTGCAGGATCACTTTCAAACTTTAGCCAGATAGCAGAATTACTCAGAGACTATCTGTCCATATTCAGAGGCACTGATTTATCTAGACTAGAGAATGACACGGGGAAAAAATTTGTCTCCGTCTCCGCCCCTTCCCCTGTGCTCATCCCCATTCCCGCGAGCTCGGTCCCCGTCCCATCCCCACAAGCTCAGTCCTCGTCCCCACCCCATACCAACGAGTTGGTCCCTGTTCAGTCCCCGCAAACCATCTGATCCCATTCACACAAACCATCTCCCTTCTGTGTTCCTATTTTCTCCATTTCTAATATCTCCCCTCTGTTTCTGTATACTCCCTCCTGTATCTGGCATTGCCCCTCCCCGTGGAATCATATACCATCCCCATGTATACCCCCTTTATGTCTCTGTCCCAATTCACCCATATACATAATCCCCCATGTATCTCCCCTTTATGTCTGTCTCTATACCTCTGTGCAGATAATACCCCCAATGTATCTCCTCTTTAAGTCTCTGTCCCTATGCCCCATGTACATAATTTTCCCCAATGTACCTCCCCTTTATGTCTCTTTCCCAATGCTCCCATACGCATAATCCCCCCCCCAATGTATCTCCTCTTTATGTCTCTGTCCCTATGCCCCATGTACATAATTTTCCCCAATTTATCTCCTCTTTATGTCTCTGAGCCCAATGCCTCCATGCAAACAATCACCCCATGTATTTCCCCTTTATATCTGTCTCTATACCCCTGTGCACATAATCCTCCCAATGTATCTCCCCTTTATGTCTGTCTCTATACCCCCATGTACATAATTCCCCCATGTATTTCCCCTTTATATCTCTGTCCCTATGGCCCCATGCACATAATACCCCCCTATGTATCTCACCTTTATGTCTCTGTCCCTATGCCCCCATGTACATAATTTCCCCCATGTATTTCCTCTTTAGGCCTCTGTCCCAATGCTCCCATGCACATAATTCCCCCAATGTATCTTCTCTTTATGTCTCTGTCCGAATGCCCCATGCACATAATTCCCCCCTATGTATCTCCCCTTTATGTTTGTCTCTATACCCCTGTGCAGATAATCCCCCCAATGTATCTCCTCTTTATGTCTCTGTCCCTATGCCCCATGTACATAATTTTCCCCAATGTACCTCCCCTTTATGTCTCTTTCCCAATGCTCCCATGCACATAATCCCCCCAATGTATTTCCTCTTTATGTCTCTGAGCCCAATGCCCCCATGTATCTCCCCTTTATGTCTGTCTCTATACCCCCATGCACATAATCCCCCCAATGTATCTCCCCTTTATGTCTCTGTCCCTATGTCCCCATGCACATAATTCCCTCCAATGTATCTCCCCTTTATATCTCTGTCCCTATGCCCCCATGCACATAATTCCCCCAAAGTACCTTCTCTTTATGTCTCTGTCCCAATGCCCCCATGCACATAATCCCCCCATGTATCTTGCCTTTATGTCTCTGTCCCTATGACCCCATGCATATAATCCCCAAAATGTATCTCCCTTTATATCTCTGTCCCTATACCCCCATGCACATAATCCTCCAATGTATTTCCCCTTTATGTCTCTGTCCCTATGTCCCCATGCACATAATTCCCTCCAATGTATCTCCCCTTTATATCTCTGTCCCTATGCCCCCATGCACATTATTCCCCCTCCCCATTTATCTTCCCTTTATGTCTCTGTCTCTATGCCCCCATGCACATAATCTCCCCTATATCTCCCCTTTATGTCTCTGTCTCTATGACTCCATGCATATAATTCCTCCCATGTATCTCCCCTTTATGTCTCTGTCCCAATGCCCCCATGCATATAATTCCCCCCAATGTATCTCCCATTTATGTCTCTACCCTTTGCCCCTATGCACATAATTTCCCCTTCTCCATGTATCTCCCCTTTATGTCTCTGTCCCTATGCCCACATGCACATAATTTCCCCCATGGATCTCCCCTTTACGTCTCTGTCCTTATGCCCCCATGCACATAATCCACCCCATCTATCTCCCATTTATGTCTCTATCCTTATGCCCCTATGCACATAATTTCCCACCCCAGGTATCTTCCCTTTATGTTTCTGTCCCTATGTCCACATGCACATAATTCCCCCCCTTCATGTATCTCCCCTTTATATCTCTGTCCCTATAATAATAATAATAATAATAATAATAATAATAACTTTATTTTTCTATACCGCCATAGTCAGGCGACTTCTAGGCGGTTTACATTATAAGAAGGCTGGACATTCAGCGAATAGCAGAAATCTTAATACAATACGATATCATAAATCCACTTACAATACAATACTGTGAATCTAAATACAATAACATATAATACAGTCTAAATACAATAGTATATAATACAGTGAGTCTAAATACAATAACATATAAAAGTCTAAATATAATACCGTACAAGGAGTCTTAATGCAGTACGATAGTCTAAATGGGAAACTTACGTGTTAAATTGGAGAACTATGGGCGAAGAGTATCATGCCCCATGTACATCAGTTCCCCTCTGTTTCTGTTACCTTCCTAAGTCCAGATTTCCCCCCCCCCCCTTACTAAACCACTGATCTAAGCAAAGTTAACTTTTTTGAAATCTAGGACTTTCACTTTTGAATGAACACTTTCTATACCTATCTTAATATTTAACCATACCATCCAGTGATCACTGAATGCCAGGTTTGGAGTAATCTCTGAAATCCCCTCTGCCCTTACCAATAAGAACATAAGAACTGCCATCTCCGGATCAGACCTTCGGTCCATCAAGTCCGGCGATCCGCACACATGGAGACCCAGCCAAGTGTACACCTGGCATAATTTTAGTCACCCATATCCCTCTATGCCTCTCGAAGAAGATGTGCATCTAGTTTGCTTTTAAATCCTAGAACGGTGGATTCCACAATAACCTCCTCTGGGAGAGCATTCCAGGTGTCCACCACTCGTTGCGTGAAGCAGAACTTCCTGATATTTGTCCTGAACTTGTCCTCCCTTAGCTTCAGTCCATGTCCTCTTGTCTGTGTCATATTGGACATTGTAAATAATTTTTTTTCTTGCTTTATTTTGTCGATTCCTTTCAGTATTTTGAAAGTCTCGATCATATCCCCTCGCAGTCTCCTTTTCTCAAGGGAGAACAATCCCAGTCTCTTAAGTCGTTCCTCGTATTCCAAGTTCTCCATACCTTTTATTAGCTTCGTTGCTCATCTCTGCACTCTCTCCAGCAGTTTTATATCCTTCTTTAGGTTGAGAGACCAATGTTGGACACAGTATTCCAAGTGTGGTCTGACCATTGCTCTATAAAGCGGCATTATAACTTTCACCGATCTACTCGTGATTCCTTTCTTTATCATGCCTAACATTCTATTTGCTTTCTTTTCCGCTGCTGCACATTGTGCCGACGGTTTCAGGGTCCTATCTATCAGTACATCCAGGTCCTTTTCTTGTTCACTCTTACCCAGAGTTGCACCTGACATTCTATACTCGTGTTCCTTGTTCTTTCTGCCTAAATGCATTACTTTGCCATTTCTCCGCCCATTTCTCTAACTGACACAAGTCACTCTGGAGCTCCTTGCTATCCTTCTGCGATCTGATTGCCTGGCCTAGCTTTGTGTTGTCTTCATACTTGATGATCCTTCTTCTAGATCATTGATGAAAATATTAAATAAGATAGGCCCAAGTACTGAGCCCTGGGGCACACCGCTAGTCACTTTCTCCCAGTCTGAGAACTTCCCATTTATGCCCACTCTCTGCTTTCTGTTCTCCAGCCATTTGCCTATCCATCTTAGTATATCTCCCTCTATTCCTTGGCTTTGTAGTTTCCTGAGAAGTCTTTCATGTGGATCCTTGTCAAACGCTTTCTGGAAGTCCATTATGTCCACCGGTCCAACACTATCAATTTGTTTGTTCACGGTCTCAAAAAATTGAAGTACATTAGTCAAACATGATTTCCCTTTCCTGAAGCCATGTTGACTGGCTCTCATCAGGTCGTGTGTATCCAAGTGCCGGACTATGCTATCTTTAATCAGTGCTTCAACCAACTTTCCAGACACAGACGTAAGACTTACAGGTCTGTAGTTGCCCAGTTCTCCTCTTGATCCTTTTTTGAAAATTGGCGTGACGTTTGCTATCTTCCAATTGTCTGGTATATGTCCAGTTCTAATTGACAGGTTGGCAAATTTTTGCAATAGCTCTCAGATTTCAACCTTCAGTTCTTTTAAGACTCTCAGGTGAATTCCATCAGGTCTAGGGGATTTATCACTTTTAAGATTGTTGATCTGGTAGTATATCAGGTCCAAGTCCACTTCTACTGTGGTGAGGCTGTCCTCTATTACTCATTTGAACACTTTCACTGCTTCTAGTATTGTTGGGGTGTCTTCCTTTGTAAAGACAGATGCAAAGAAGGAATTTAGTCTGTCTACAATTTGTTTTTCTTCCTTGATGTACCCTTTTCTTCCCTGGTCATCCAGCAGTCCCACCGCCTCTTTTGCGGGTTTTTTCCTTTTCCGTATCTAAAGAAGGGCTTGAAATTTTTGGCCTCTTGCGCTATTTTCTCCTCATAGTCCTTTTTGGCATCCCTCACCGCTTTGTGACATTTCTTCTGATCATCTTTGTGCTTGTTCCAAGCTTCGATTGTTTTCGTGTGTTTCTTTTTTTTAAAGCAGTCCTTCTTTTCTTTTATGGCTTCCTTCACCTTTCTAGTAAGCCATGCCAGTTCTCCTTTGCCTTTAGTTTTCCTTTCTTTGGAAATCTGCGGAATGTAGAGATTTTGTGCTTCCGTGATAGTTTTTTTTAGTAGGGACCATGCATGATATACCGTTTTAACTTTGTACATCTTTTTCTTGAGCCGTTGTTTCACCATGGCTCTCATGCTATTGTATCTTCCCTTTTTAAAGTTTAAGGTCGTGGTTAAGGTTTTGGTACTTTTCCCTTTCCCGATGTCAAGTTTAAAGTTGATCATGTTGTGATCGCTCGTCCCCAGAGGGACCGTGACTTCTACTTCTTTTGTCAGTCCCATAATGCCATTTAGGACCAAGTCCAAGGTGACGTTTCCTCTCATCAGCTCTCTCACCATTTGTTCCAGGAAGCAGTTCCCTAGCGCTTCCAGGAACTTGGCCTCCTTGCCGCAGTTCGAAGTTCCCAGGTTCCAGTCTATCCCTGGGAAATTGAAGTCTCCCATGATTATTACATTACCTGTCTTACATTCTTGTTTAATTTCCTCTATCATTTCTGAGTCTGTCTCCTCCGTCTGTCCTGGGGGTCGATAGTAAAGGCCAATTTTTGTGTCTGCACTATTGTGTCTAGGAATCTTGATCCAGAGGGACTCCAGCTTCTCTGTCCTTTCCGTCGTAGCATCTCTAACAGATTCTACTCCATCCTGAACATATAGGGCAATACCTCCACCTTTCTGCCCTACTCTATCTCTTCTGTATAGTTTGTATCCCTGTAGTACTGTGTCACCATGTTTCTGTTATGCCAATGATTTCCAGTTCATTGTGTTTTGCTATTGTCTCTAATTCTCCCATTTTGTTTCTCAGACTTCTAGCATTCGTATACATACATTTGAGTTCCCTTTGTGTTACCTTCTTGGACTTTCTAAGCTTAGCAGTCTCTACTGTTTCTTTCACGCAGTGGCGTACCAAGGGGGGGGCGTGGGGGGGCGGTCCGCCCCGGGTGCCAAGCCCTGAGGGGGTGCTCCCGGTCCGGTTCTCCCCCCCCCCTGCGCCGGGTGTCGCGTCTGGAAACAGCCTGCAGCAAGATCGCGATGCCAGCGATCTTTGCCTGCTTCGGCTATTTCCTCCGCCACGGTCCCGCCCCTCCTCTGATGCCTTCCTCTTTGCACCATCGTCTCATCCAGGCATTGATGCTTGCATTTCGCCTTGTCTCTTTCCATCCGGAGAAAGCCACCTTCACCTCCCTGATCTTCAGTTTTCTTCCGAGTGAGCGGAGCTGGCCCTTCATCTCTTCCCTGTCATACTTCCGTCCACTCACATTGTTGGTTCCCACGTGGATAAGCACAGCAGTGTCCTCTCCCCCTGCGCTGTCTATGATCCTGGAGATCCTGTTGGCCACATCCTTCACTCGTGCTCCAGGCAGGCAGGTGACGATTCTATCCTCTCTCCCTCTTGCGGTGTGGCTGTCCACATGATGTATAATTGAGTCTCCTATGATGATCCCCATCTTCTTTATTCGGAGGTTCCTTGGGGGTCGTAAATCCACGTCCATGGTGTAGGGCCAATCTTCTTCCTCCTGCGATAAGCTTGAAGTTGTTTTCGGCTCTTTGTGTGTGGGGACGTCTTCATGCGTTCTCTCTCTTTCTCCTGGTGTGCGGTCATCCCCTATCTCAGCTTTAGTCTCTTCTGAATTTATAGGGGTGTCTTCTTTCCTCTCGTCCAGGCCATCTTCCTGGGTTCCTCGGGTACAGTTCTCCAGCCCTGGGATCTCCACATGTTGCTGGTGAGCTTCCTCAATGAATCTTTCTAGCTCCTTGACCTCTTTGTTTGCACTGAACTCCACTAGAAACTTCTCCAGTTCGTGGATTCTATCTTCAAAAGGTGAGGAGTTCTTTTAGTTCCATCACTGTCTCCTCTAGTAGCCGGACTTGCCATTTCAAGCTATCCAGCTCCATGCACCGACTGAAAATGTATGCCCGAATCCCCGAAGGAAGGTAGTCCTACATATTGCAGCCGGTACAGAAGACTGGAAAGCTCATCTTCTGACTTCCTTGGGCTTCCATTTCTTGCTTCCCTTCTGCATTGTCTGAGTAATTTGTTGTGAACCTTCTGTCTCTGTCGACTGGATGATTTCTGACTTCCTGTCTGCTGTCTTCCTGTATGTTGCGAGTCTGCTGGTGTTGCTGTGTTGGTACCTGTGTGTGCTTGTTTCCCCTCTAGGTGTGTAATATGTGAGAATGTGTGCCCTGCTGTGTAGCTAGCTAAAACTAGGACTTGTAGCTTTTGTTCTAAGTCACTCTGCTGGGCGACCAAGTTCCCCAGCTCTTTCTTAAGGCTCCTTTGCAAAGGCAAGCTTGTGTGTGTGTGTGTTCTCTTCTGTGCTTGCTGCTTGCTACTTCCCTATTAGTAGTTTGACCAGTGTTGACTAATGTTAACTAGTGTTGACTAGTGTTGGTTAGTGCTGGTGTCCGCAGTGTCCTCTTCTGCTCTCCTTTAGTGTTCTCTGTACCCTCTGTGTATGCCTGGTTATATGTTGTACCTGCTTTGTCCTCTGCGCCTGCTGTGGTCTCCTTCTGCGCCTGCTGTGGTCCCCTTCTTACACTCCTTTAAAGTGGCTCGTCCCTTCTCAAGGCCCTTTGCAAAGGCGCTCTCGCTAAGGTGAGCGCCTTTGACGCTCGCCTTCGATGTGCGCCGAACGGCTGAGCGCCGTTGGCCCCTCCCCTTTTAAGGGGGAGCTTCGATGTCTGATGTCAGGGGTGGGCGGAGCTAACTCTCGCCAATTCCCCTAGTCTCCTGCTTCTTCTCTTCCCTTCTCTCCTCTTCTCAAGCTCTGAATTGCCTCCCTTTCCTTTTGCCTTCCAATTTCTCCCTCTGTGCTGCTCTCTTCTTCTTGCCTTGCCAAGCTTCTATGAGGTTCGATTAAACAAAAAACTTGAGTGCCAATTCCAAAATATTCCCTTCATATTCTAATCTACCACCATCACACTAACTGCTCATTTGGATCTGAGAAGTCAGTAAGGAAGTAAGATTGATAATCTCTCTGGCCTTTAAAACCACCTCCAAAAGCCAGGCATATGATATTGAGAACTCAGCTTCTTAATTGGCTCCTCTTGTGTGCTTAGTTTTACAAAATCCAGCACATAACACCACACCTGAAGCAATCCTTTTTTGATGTGGTTTTTTCCTTGTAAAGTGGATATTTCCACTATGTGTTGGCATATATTGTAATGTGTACTGCTGTATATTGTTGTATACCTTTTAGAAGATCCCAATTTCAGGAAACTGTTATGAATAGAGCAGGCCTACCAGCTCAAAGACATCTAACACCCTAGGCAAACCTTCAGGCATAACCCCCTGACCTCTCTAGTCAAATCAAGGTCATAACCCTCTCCATACATCCTATTCCCCTCCTAGGCAGCCAGCATTCCCTATTTCCTTTCTTACCAATCTCAGGTGGCCAGCAACCTTCTTTACCCTTTCTTTTCACTCAAGATGGCAAATTGCCTTCCCTTCTCTAAATCTCCCCCAAGGTCCATCATATCCCCTTCCCTCCCTATCCCTGCCAAGTCCAGCATATCCCCTTTCCCATCCTGAGTGTAGAATCTCCACTTTCTTTCTCTATTCCCGCCCCTGATTCCAGAATCTTATCTCCCATTTCTTCCCACATTCCCATGGCCACTATCTTCTACCCCTTCCCACTTCCCTAAGCTACTGCTTTTACTTGGGGTCAGCTCTAAAAGAGCTCTGTTCTTGTACAAGGGCTTTCAGTTGAAGTCCATGCTGAAATTCTATCATGTTCTACCCTTCCCTGATGCATTTCCTGCCACAAAGATGGCAGGACATAGCAGCGCTTGAGTACAGGCCTCTACTATGAGGCACTGTGTTGGCATAGAGTACTTTTGAAGTGACCCCAGAAGAGATGGGGTGACAGTGGAAGCATGTGTAAGGAAAGTGAAAGAAGATGTCCACAGGACTGGGGAAAGAACAGTAAAGAGAGACTGCAGTCCTGTTACTCCACCACCCTTCGAATGCTGCTGCCCTAAGCAGATGCCTAGTCTGTCTAGTGGTGAGGTTTATACTGTATCTAGGAAGTTTTGAATGTTCTGACTTGGATGTTCTTTTTCTGACCTAGATGTTGTATATGCAAAACGGGTTATAGCTTTCCAATTTGTGCTTTCTTCTATGTTCTTATGATATATTTTTCTAAAAGATTTGACAGATTACATTCAAAAATACGAAGAAAATGGACTCTCAGCTGATGGTTCCAAGGAATACATCCAGAAGATTAGAAAAGATACTCAAAAGAGTCTACATGAAATTGAGACCAATTCTTTAATGGAGTCAGACAAAGATCTTCAGGTGAAGGATAGTAAACGTCAAGCTGTAAACATGCATCATTGCTGTTATGTCGGTTGTACCCACCAGCAGATGAGAAATTTCTGCTTTTCAGATTTATATGCATAACTGACTTAAGAACCATAGCTGGTACACAGCAACTTCATGGCCTATCTGATCTGCAGACTTTTCTTTCTTTTTTGCCCTAGGTCAGACCTACTCAATTCTGGTCCTTAAGGTCCACAGACAGGACACATTTTCAGGATAGCCACAATGAATATGTATGAGAGAGATTTGAATACCAAGGAGACACTGTATGCAAATCTCTTTCATGCATATTTATTGTGGATATCTTGAAAACATGGCTGTCCTTTGGAATTGAGTAGCCCTGCCCTAGATGTTTGTACCTTTGCTTTTATTCTTTGCACATGCCAATCACTAAGTTGAATAAATAACACAACCTTGTAAAAATGCATGTATGATCATTTTTTAAAATTTTCATGAAGGTCTTCACTCATCTGGTGTTTGTTACTTTATTTCGTCAATGTTACCTGTCAATAAAAATCTTTTTCAGCAATTAAATTAGATTTTCTTTTTAATGGCCACGTCAGAAAGAACATTCTGTTTCACCAAGCAACAGACAGTCCACCAATAGCAAAAAAATATGTTGGGAACCTAATATCAAATACAAGAGTCTTTATTGGAAAGGGTATAATGACTCGACATGAGCCGTGTTTCGGCCTAAAGCCTGCCTCAGGAGTCTAGAGAGATAGAAACATATATATCATTAATACAACATACAAAAAGGTAAATCAATGCAAACACACACAACTAAAATAAGTTAAGAAAACCATTAGTGATTTGTTAATTAATAATTGAAAAGTACCGTATTTTCACGCAGATAACGCGCACCCGTGTAAAACGCGCACACGGGTATAGCGCGCAGAAACCACGATTTTATGTACAAAAACTTTTGTATACCGCGCTCACGGGTATACCACGCATGCTGCCCGACTGTCCTTTCGCCCGCCCCGACTCTCCTCTGGCCACCCCGACTCTCCTTTTGCCCTCCCCGACTCTCCGTGCGCTGTCCCGACTCTCCGTTTACCCGCCCTGCCCTGCCCTGCCCCCCCCCCCCCGGCAGGACCACTCGCACCCCCACCCCAAAGGACCGCCGACTCCCCGACAATATCGGGCCAGAAGGGAGCCCAAACCCTCCTGGCCACGGCGACCCCCTACCCCCACCCCGCACTACATTACGGGCAGGAGGGATCCCAGGCCCTCCTGCCCTCGACGCAAACCCCCCTCCCTCCAACGACCACCCCCCCCCAAGAACCTCCGACCGCCCCCTCATAAATGCTTTTATTAGAAGCTTATGGCTTGCCCACTAAATATCCTCCCTTCTGGAAGACACAGCAGAGAGTCTAATAAGAGCCCACGAGAAGAGACTGTGCAGCGAACTCAAATGAGTTACTGTGTTCAGGTTTCAGCTGTGTCAGCAGCACGGAAAGTTACTGCCATCACTTATCTGTATTGATTGCTGCAGGGAAGGGCTGAATCGGGCTGTTGTGATGACAATATCTCATTCCGGCGCGTGTACACACACGCACGCAAAAATGGACACACGGGTAACCCTGAGTTAGGCATGAGCACTATAAAGACATGAGCACTATAAAGACAATGAGTTAGGCATGAGCACTATAAAGACCCGCGACCCCCCTGGCCGACCCCCACGACACCCCCACCCGCCTTCCCCGTACCTTTGTGTAGTTGGGACAGACAGGAGCCAAACCCGCCTGTCCGGCAGGCAGCCAATGACGGAATGAGGCCGGATTGGCCCATCCGTCCCAAAGCTCCGCCTACTGGTGGGGCCTAAGGCGCGTGGGCCAATCAGAATAGGCCCTGGAGCCTTAGGTCCCACCTGGGGGCGCGGCCTGAGGCACATGGGCCCAACCCGACCATGTGCCTCAGGCCGCGCCCCCAGGTGGTACCTAAGGCTCCAGGGCCTATTCTGATTGGCCCACGCGCCTTAGGCCCCACCAGTAGGCAGAGCTTTGGGACGGATGGGCCAATCCAGCCTCATTCCGTCGTTGGCTGCCTGCCGGACAGGCGGGTTTGGCTCCCGTCTGTCCGGCCAACTACCAAAGGTACGGGGAAGGGGGGTGGGGGTGTCGTGGGGGTCGGCCAGGGGGGTCGCGGGTCGGCTGGGGGGGCGGTCGGAGGTTCTTGGGGGGGGGGCGGTCGTTGGAGGGAGGGGGGTTTGCGTCGAGGGCAGGAGGGCCTGGGATCCCTCCTGCCCGTAATGTAGTGCGGGGTGGGGGTAGGGGGTCGCCGTGGCCAGGAGGGTTTGGGCTCCCTCCTGGCCCGATATTGTCGGGGAGTTGGGGAGTCGGCCGGGCAAGAGGGCTTGGGCTCCCTCTTGCTCCGATCGTGGATGCGGGTGCGGGTGGGAGCGCGTGCGAGCGGTCGTTCGGGGTGGGGGTGCGAGCGGTCCTGCTGGGGGGGGTGAATCAACCTAATCAATTATTATCCTAGAAGCAGGCAGTATACTCTTACATGTGGGTGACGTCATTACAGAACCCGGTATGGACAATGTGAAAAGTACATTGCCACCTTATGTTTTTAGAAACTGCACATGCACAAGTGCCTTCCTGCCCGATGACAGCTCTCGGTACCTCAGTTCTTTCTTTTCCATGGAATGAAAAAGTGCTATTTTTTTGGGACTCCATCCAAAATTGCTTTGCCTTCCCGTCAGCGTTGTTATTTTTTGCCCTTCAGCTTTATTTCTTTGTTTTATTTTTTATAGTGTTCTTCTTCAGTCTAATATATACTGTATATTTATATAAATATATATTGTGACAGGGAAGCTCCTGTCACTGGTTCAAAATATTTAGTGGCTTTAAACCCTGCCACTAAAGCAAATGTGCCTATTCCTAAGCCAAGGAAGCTGCCAATTAACTCTGTTCCCAATGCTAAGATCAGACAGGCAGGGCAGAACAGAGAAGGAATGGTAGAGAAGAACAGAATACCTGTTCCAAGCATCAATAATTCCTTTTATAAACCATCTGTTAATTCTCCAGTTAAACCTCTGGTCAGGCAATCTGACACAGCAAGGGTTAAGGAAATGAGTGGAGTTGATAGGCAGAATGTGGTTAGAGCACCAGTGAAAGTTCCACTGCAGGATAAATCAAAGACAGCTGAGAACACACACAGGCAATCAGGAACCTGGAGGGAAGAACGTACCTTACAGAACAGGGAACTGAAGGCTAGGAGCTCTGTCTTACTAACTTCTGCTAAGAAACCTCCTGTCTCACAGCATTGCCATGCTGACAAAACTTTGCTTTCCAAGCAGAGGCTAATTGGTAGGAAAAAAACTCCATGAGCAGGGCTGGCCAAATGCTGCTCCAGAGGATAACTTGTACCCAGCTTCAGAGAGTAAGGAGTCTCTTATGGAAGTAGAGGGATATGTCTCTGAGGGAAATGAAATGGAGTGCAGCCCAAAAGCCCTAGGCTATATGTCTGAATACAGCTTGAGTCAGTAAGGTACTGTGTAGGGGGAAGAGAATGTAAGTTTGGTCTATACCAATGGTCTAAAGTACTTAAAAGAAACATTTCTGTCCTTATGAGGGACTATTTAATGAATGAGAGTTTGATGTGTGAATGTGAGGATTGGTTAGCAATAGAAATTAAACCAGACTCTCTGGATGCAAGCAAAGCATAATGAGTGGGGGATGGGTAATGCTCACTAACCTTCGAAGGAGAAATAAATTCCGGAGTGGATTCAGTGACCTGACATTGCACATCCCTGATAGTGGGAACTTTTGGGAGGGAAATCTTAGACCATGAAAACAAGGGTGGATGGTTCTCAGCCCACTGCCCAGTAATATGAAGGGTCAGTGGGATATTCATACTTCAGGCAGTCAGAAACAATAGGAATCACAGGTAAGGTACACACATGGTTTCAAGGATTCCTACAATCCAGGACCTACAGAGTAAAGACAAACAAGGAAAAATCTGAACCATGGTCCAACCCTTGTGGCGTACCCCAAAGGTCACTATTATCCCCAACACTCTTCAATCTCTACATTGCATCCTTCGGCACCTGCCAGACAAATTAGGCTAAACCTCTTATAGCTATGCAGACAACATCACCATCCTCCTTCCTTTTGATCTACCAATACCCTCCATGACAGGCACAGTGGCAACATGGATGAAAGATCACAAACTAAAACTGAATCCAGACAAAACAAAATTTATAGTTCTCGAAAAATATAAAATCCCAACCATAACAAACTTAGTAATAAACTTAATCAAATACTCCATTTAACCCACCCTAAGACTTCTGGGAGTGATGATAGACAGATGCTGTACCATGCAGCCACAAATCAATAAAACAATACAGAAATCATCCGCGGTCATGCGAAACTTACAGCTAATCCGAAAGTTCTTCGACAGAAAACAATTCCAGCTCATGGTCCAATCCCTAGTCCTAGACTTCTAGACTACTGCAACACCCTCTATCTCCTCTGCCCCGCAGTTATGATAAAACAACTACAAACAGTACAAAACACAGCTGAGACTGATCTATTCGCTGAAGAAATACGATCACATCACCGCCGTATACCTCGACTCATACTGGCTCCCAATACAAGCAAGAATACTATTCAAATTCTACTGTCTACTATTTAAAGCCATAAATGGAGACAGCCCAGCCTTCCTGAACAACCGCCTTATCCAAACTACCACAACCAGGCAAAGGAGAACCCAGACACCATTCACGCACCCTCCTATCAGAGGCATCAAATGCAAAAAAAACGTATAATGGCCTACTGGCCACACAGGCAGCAAAACTAGACCACCAACTCTCCAATCTACTGATCATGACACCAGACTACAAAACTTTCAGAAAAGAAATAAAAATCCTGCTATTCAAGAATTCTGCTATTCAAGAAATCCTGCTATTCAAGAAATCCATCAAGACAAACTAACTCCGCAGGAAGCATTTCAATCCCACAAAGTAACCCGCTCAACTCTGTAACTCTTCTGAAAATGTCCAGATAACCTCTTATGTAATCTGCCTTGAATTACAAGGTAATGGTGGAATAAAAGTCACTAATGTAATGTAATGCAATGTAACTTCCTGAAGAAACAGTAGGCTCAATACAATAATTGTGCCAAGCCTAAAAAGAGTGGAGCTGAACACTTGTATATAAGTTCTTAAAAAACAAAAGCTGCCCAGAACTGTGCAAAGCATGGCAGCAGAACTGTGAGAAAGAAACCCGGTTTAAAGGGAAATGTTTTTGGGGGGTTTTCTTTCCTGATTGAAGCAAAGACTTACTGTATAAGAGAACTTTTGTTTGTGATAAATTTCCTTCCAAGCATCATCAGCCAGTGTGGCTGTATTAGAACCAGTGAAAGGTGAACTGGATAATAAAACTTGGAATTGTGAATTATTAGTGGAGAGGTTTTTTTTTCCCTCTGTGCTTATTCCAGAGTGGTCCTCCAAAAAGCGCTAATACTTGCGCCTGGGGTGGGAGCCAGGTTTCCAGCACTAGGCTTACCCCTGGCCAATGTTTCCTCTAATTTTTCATAGGCTGTGTGTGCAAAAAATTTCATCTGTGCGCATTTTAAAGAAAAACTAAATTTGTGTGCACTATAAAAATGATTGCCAGAGGGCCCGGAGTTCAGTTATGGGCAGGTCTTTGAGTTTAGTCTGAATTAACGAAAACACAATGTAATTTTAGTTACACTTTATGTTAGTTACACTTTATGTAACATAAAGTCTCATTTCAATAAACATAAATTATGTTTCATTGAAATGTTTAATTGAGCGCTACCTTTAAATAAGGTATCATTGTACTTTATACTTAAAATTTAGAAAATAACAATAATTTAGTTTTCAAAGTTTTTCCCTGCGATCTTTCATATTTATCCAGTCCGAATAAATTCTGTCAAGATCTGTTGAGCCTCCATCTTGAAGGTGACTCTTAACACGCATCAGCATTTCCAAATGCTCTAAATGTAAACGATTCCTTTGTTTAGTCTTCAAATTGTTCATTAGACTAAAACCACGCTCACAATCTGAACTAGATGCTAAGAATGTGGCACCAATGTCCATCAATTTTGCTAAATCTGCAAATTGAACATTCTGAAATGCAAATTTTGTCATATCTGGAAAGCTGTTTATCAGATTGCTTTTGATTTTTTCTGCAACAAGGAATTTAAAGTCATTGCATTGCTGAATAATAACACTTTCCTCCAGAAGAAATTGTTTATACTTTAAACAAAGAGATCTGATATGTCCATTTCTTAATTCAAAGTCGCATTGTGATATTGCTGTACAGTCAAAAGCAGACCATTCCTCAACTTCATTTTCAAGAAATCTTTCACCCAGACGCAAACATAGGATATTGATGAAGGTTAATATGGAATTAGTATCCACTGAAACTTTTTCTCCAGACCTCATCCTGTTGTCAAGAAGACTATTGACTTTATCACTCCACTTAACCTTGTCGCCTAAGTATTGCATTCGAAGTTTGTTCAATTTACCCTGTGCAAGATGATAAGCTTCCAATGATGTCAAAACCACGTTTTTGAAATGCCATGGTTAAGGAAGCCAGTTCTGATAAGACATCATTCAAAACTTCAAGTGTAATATGAAATTGTTCACTGTTCAGCTTCTTATAGCAGTACTTTGCAATAGGATCATTATCTCTGTCTTCTTCAAAATATTTTAACAGAGGATCATAATTTCGAATAATTGCTTTAAGTGCAAAGTGTCTAGATAACCAGCGCACTTCATTCAGAGGTCTGAAAGCAATTAATTCACATTCAGATGCATCTGCTATTTCTTGAAATTTGCATCGTTTAGTAGAAGACCGACAGAACACCGTGTACACAGTTCTCATTACAGTTTCTACTTCTTTCATCAATTTTACTTCTTTCCATGAATCAGAAAGTCCCAAATCTTCCCGATGTGCAACACAATGTTGCTGCACTAAATGTGGAATGTCTTTTCTCAGCTATGCTGCAACACCATCTATTTTACCCAACATAACAGAGGCACCATCAGAGGTGAACATCACCATTTTATTCAGGTCAAGTTCATGTTTCCTATAGAATTCCCTAATTCCTAATTGCTGTTACTATTGATATAGCATCACATGCTTCCAACTGTAGCATCCCACCAAATGATGTCCTATACTCATTTGAATTGACTGGCTGATACTTAAAGTAGAGTATTAAGTACTTATTGACAGAAATGTCTGTGCTTTCATCAACAGTTAACGTATGATACATTGCTAATTTAATGTCTGCTATACGATCATCTTGCACGATGCCATTGATAATTACAAGAAATTCAAACGCTTGGAGGGGCATAATCAAAAAAAGTGTCTAAGTCCCCTTTTGGCCTAAGTCCTTAAATGTTCAAAGTGTCCATAACCAAACCAAACGTCCTTGTTTTGATTATGGCCTTCCTCTGCCTAAACGCCCAATCACCACTACGTCTAAAAGTACACCCACATGACGTCTACACTTTTCAGCCATAATGAAACAAAAAAACGTCTAAGCCCCAAACGTCCAACAGAAGGGCTTTTAGGCGAAGGAGGAGCCAGTCCTTCACCTAAAAGCTGGATTCTGTAACTGGTGTCTGTCAAAAACAACACCAGTTACAGAATCCCCCCCCCCACAACCATCCAAGCAGGAGGGTGACCAAGCCCTCCTGGCCCAGGTGACCCCCTACCCCCCACCCCCCACTACATTACGGGAAGGAGGGATCCCAGGCCCTCCTACCCTCGACGCAACTCTCTCTCCCCCCAACGGCCACCCCACAACCCCCCTCCCCCCTTCACCGTACCTTTTCAGGTTGGCTGGACCCAACCCGGCCCATGTGCCTCAGGCCCCGCCCCCAGGAGAGGCCTAAGGCTCCCGGGCCTATTCTGATTGGCCCAGGCACCTTAGGCCCCACCTGTGGGCAGACCTTTGGGACGGCTGGGCCAATCCAGCCCCATTCTGGAGTCAGCTGCCTGCCGGATGGGCGGGTTTGGCACCCGTCTGTCTGGCCAACTTGAAAAGGTACGGGGAAGTGGGGTGGGGGTGGGGGCTAGTGAGGTCGGCTGGGAGGGTAGCAGGTCAGTGGGGGGGCGATCGGGGGTTCTGGGGAGGTGGCCATTGCGGGGAGGGGGGGTTGCGTCAAGGGCAGGAGGGCCTGGGATCCCTCCTGCCCATAATATAGTGGGAGGGTGGGGGGGTAGGGGGTCGCCTGGGCCAGGAGGGCTTGGGCTCCCTCCTGGCCTGATTGAGATGCGGGGGGGTGGTCGCCTGGGCCAAGAGGGCTTGGGCTCCCTCCTGGCCCAATCGAGATGCGGGGGGTGGTGGTCGCTGGGGCCAGAAGGGCTTGGGTTCCTTCCTGGCCCGATCGAGACACGGGGGGGTGGTCACTGGGGCCAGGAGAGCTTGGGCTCTATCCTGGCCTGATGTTAATCAGTGGGGCAAGAGGGCTTGGGCTCCCTCTTGCCCAGTATCGTCGGGGGTGCCGCGGTTGGCCGGGGCAAGAGGGCTTGAGCTCCCACTTGCCCCGATGTTGTGTGTGTGTAGGGGTGATGGATCACGGCAGGAGAGATGCCTCATCTCCCCTACCGCGATGCCATCACTCCTCTACCCGAACTGCCGTGATAGGGCATCTCTCCTGCCGTGGATCACGGCAGTTCGGGTAGAGGAGTGATGGCATCGCGGTAGGGGAGATGAGGCATCTCTCCTGCCGTGATGCTTGCGGTGGAGGGGTAGGCAGATTGCATTTTCGGCACTTAGACGCGTTTTGACTTAGTCTAAGTCAAAAACATATAAGTGCCGACTAGGCAACCTGCTTAAGGTTTTGGTTATACCTGGTGTACGCCTAGGTGTAGGTCGGCCCCTTCCCGCCCACCGCCCGCCCTTTCCCCTCCTCTAAACACGCCTCTTTTCTCTCTGTGCGTTTAGAGGCAGGGGAAAGGCCTAAGTTGGTTTTAGATACGTCTAAAAACCAGCTTTGGTTATGGGTACTTGGACGATCAGGCTTTTTGATCATCCAAGTAGCCACTTAGGACACTTTTTAGACTTTTTTTAAAAATTATTATTACCCCCATAGTTTTTGCTTCTCCAGCTATCAGATATACTAACATACTTTTCCATGTGCTCATTGATATCTTGAACAGAGAGCATTGAGATATTCATCTTAATGGCCTGCACAACACTGTCGATAAGAACCTTAATTTCATCAGGACTGGAACGCTTCCGTTCATTACTAATTTGCCTGTTTTCTTTTTCGGTTGGGCTTTCAAGCAACATGTTAACCAGTCCCCCTCTTAAATTCAGAGTTTTACTTCTGAGTTTCCTAATACTGTCGATATGAGATTTACTTGATAGGTAAGTTTCAGAAAGTCCAGTTTCCAAACATCATCCCATATTTTTCCAGTAGAGAATTTTCCAGTTGCTTTGGCATCTTGACAATAACAACACACAACTCCATCGTCTTCGTCATAGGTAAATATTTCACACAGTCGAACACGCATTGTATTTTGAGATTCCGGTGTCTCCGTTTCAACAATTTCTTCAAGCCATTCAGACCTAAAAGCTGTTGCAGCTCTCTTGCGTTTTACACTTTTCACCATTCGCGGTTTAGACATTTTAAGAGTTATATCTGGTTGCAATTTAATAAATGAATAGTTATACAACCGCAGTACCACGCTGCACACTACGATTCCATGAAATAAACAATATGGCGGAACTTCAGGAAGTCAAAGAATCGGAAGTGTTTCATATCCTATGGGCCATAGGCCCTATGGGGCACGTGACGTGTCAAGTTCAACTGCCAACGATAACGGAATCACGTGAATGACTTAAAATTTATATTATAGTACTTAAATAAATGTGATAAATGGGAAATCAGAACAGCTGGTCTTCTGCAACATTTCATTTTAGCAGTGAAAATCATTTTAGGAAAAAATTTATTTTTTTGTGCACGCTATTTTAATTTGTATACGCGGGTTCAGCAAATTATGTGCGCGCACACAAGCGCACAGCTTAGAGGGAACATTGCCCCTGGCCCTGCCACAATATACTAGCTGAGTACCCAGCATTGCCCGGATATTTATTAATCCCCAAATGTTCCACCCCCCCACATGTCTCATCCCCCAAACATATCCCACAGGAATATCCCTCTCTAGGGGGCTGAACTTGGGCTTAAATGGCATCGGAAGTGTCAGTATTCATCTGAAAACTATGGCTAAACACTAATATCTGTTGTTTTTGATAATTTTTACATGCCACCCCCTTCCTACCCCCCACAGTATTTTACCCCCTTCCCACCCACACAGTATTTTTCCCCAGATAGTAAGTGATATGTGTACCAAGTTTGGTTGAAAGCTCTCCATGCGTTTATGAATTAGACACTAATATCAGTTGTTTTTTATGTCACCCCCTGCCCCTCACCCATGTCACCCCCTTCCCCTCCCCTCCACTCCACAGTATTTGTCCCCAGATAGTAAGTCATATGTGTACCAAGTTTGGTTGAAATCTGTCCATGCATTTCAGCGTAATGATGGAACATACATAAACACATCCGATTTTATATACAGTATATATAGACTTATTTCTTTATTTCTTTTCTTTTTTCTACCTCAGTTGAGCCTTTGGGCCCTCTTTTCTCAACTTTGGTGATTTTTTGACTTGGTTTCACAGTCCATGTCTAAACCTTCGAACGGTTTCAAAAAGTGCTGTCTGTGCCAGCACCCTATTTCAATCACTGTCCCACACAGTTGGTTCTTACAGTCTGGGGGGCCTGAGCATAAAGTAGACACTTGTACTCATTGTTCTACTCTAAAGAAATGCTTGGTAAAGGCTCAACATATTCAGCAGGAAAAGCTGTTCGGCTCAGCCTTGGACTCCACTGATAAATCTGAGCCATTGGTACCGGCAGTACCAGCATCAAAATCAGATGCTGTTCCTTCATCGAGCAAGCCCACTAAGAAGCTGTCCTCTTCCCAACAAACATCGCAGGCCTCTACAGTATCAAGTCCCTCGAATCAGGCCAAGCATCAAAGCCTCCTTCAGTGCAGGCAGTGTCTTCTGCTGGATGTGCATCCTCGTCGAGGTTTCTCATTCCTTCACACCCTGCAGCATCGATGGTACTGGCGGTTGAGCAAGGGTACCGGAGCAACTCTTCAGAGAACAACTGAAGGAGTTTTTCCGCAGGGGGCTCGCTGATCTATTGAAGTTGTATTTTGCACTGCTGCGTACTTCGATTCCCTCAGTTCTGGCCATGCCTGAGCTTAGCACACTAAGGCTACATACCATACATGGTCTGCATCGATGCAGCGCCGCTCTAGATCACAGCATCGGTGCTCTACCTTACATCGATGATCTCCTTTGCTGCATTGATGCTTTGCATCGAAGCATCAATGTTCTTTATCGCACCATCGCTGAACATTGACATCACATGCTTATAGACCTAAGAGATCATCGCATTGCTTATCATCGTCATCGGATCGGTACTGATGTCATCAAAGAAGCTCTTCTCGATGCTCTCACAGTTATCGGACTCCTTAACCTACAAAATCTTCGTCCTTCAGAGAATCTCCTTGGGTACAAGATGTCGATTCTGTCTCAACACAATACTGATATTGAGTATGAGCCTACATTATCTGCTCTGGAGTCCTAAGGCATCCCTTCATATCCATCTCCTCCTCCTCCCAGAAAATGATCCACTCCAGGACTGTCATTTACTAACTATATCAGACATAAGAACATAAGAAATGGCTTCGCCGGATCAGACTCTAGGTCCATCCAGTCCGGCGACCCGCACCCGCGGAGGCCAAGCCAGGTGTTCCCTGCTGAGAAACCTTGTTTACTCGTATCCCCCAATGTGATTTGCAAGAAGGTGTGCATCCAACTTGCTCTTGAATCCCAGAATGCTGGTCTCCATCACGACCTCCTGAGGGAGAGCGTTCCAAGCGTCCACCACTTGTTGTGCGAAACAGAACTTCCTAATATTTGTCCTGGGCCTGGTGCCCCTCAGTTTCAGTCCATGACCTCTTGTCCGAGTCACACTTGACAATGTGAATAATGATGTTTCTTGCTCTATTTTATCAAATCCTTTTATTATTTTAAAAGTCTCTATCATGTCTCCTCGCAGTCTTCTCTTCTCGAGGGTGAACAATCCCAGTTTTCTGAGGCGTTCTTTGTAGCTCAAATTCTCGATACCTTTAACTAGCTTCGTGGCTCGCCTTTGCACCCTCTCCAGTAGGGTTATATCCTTCTTTAGGTAGGGAGACAATTGGGGAAAGCTCTGCCTGTCAATTTGGAGGCAGATATTGAGCCCAGAGCAGAGCTCCTTGATGCCTTAGATTATGATGAGCCTTCTAAAGAGATTCTTAAGTTGCCTCTGCACAACTTTCTCAAAGAGGCACTCTTTAAGAACTGGGAGATCCATCTCTCAGTTACTATAGCTGCTAGAAAGATTGACTCTCTTTATCGAATAAAATCCTATTCTTTGTTTTGATGAACCACAATTATCACATGAATCGTTGCTTGTTGAGTCAACTCTTAAAAAATCCTCCAGCTCCAGGGTCTATGCCACTGCACCACCAGGTCATACTATAGATAAGTTTGAATGCTGTCTTTACCAGAACTCTGTTAGCTAACTGAGTTCTCAATTACAACTTCTACAAGTCTTTTTACCTTAAACACCTCATACAGAAGTTAGTTGAATTGCAGCAGTATATTCCATCTCATCGCATACCAGAATTTCAACAGACTACTCACAGTCTACTTCAAATGTAAAAATTTATGGCAAGAACTGCATTCAATGCATTTGAGATAACATCCAGAGCATCAGCAGTGTCTATTGCTATGAGACATCTTCCCTGGCTGTGAGTCTCAGACATGGATATTAATTTTCAAGACCACTTAGCCAATATTCCTTGTCTCGATGAAGAATTCTTCAGCAACAAGGTGGAGGATGCTACTCAAAGACTTTCTTGGCATGAGCAAAGTTGGAATACATTTATAAAAAATGTTTGACTGCAGCAAGCACATGAACAATTCAAAATTGAACAGATCCCTGACCATACCCACAGAATAAACCAGTTAAGGTAAAACAAGAAATTACACATTTTCTATTTTCACCCCACCCTCTACTCCAAACCTACCCCCATGTCCAGATTCAAGACAGAAATAGCTGTTGAGCAACAACAAATCTGGACCCAAATAAGGGCTACAAATTCAGGAAGTGATTGTAAGCCATGGCAGTCAAAGAGTTCCAAAAGTGTTCCCAGATGACTTGTAGTTCTTCACCTCCCCAAGAGTTCATATCAGGTACCATCTGTTTTTCCAGTTGCAGGACTTGGATCATAGCTGCTTTCCAATGTGCCAAAGATGGAGGAGCAGCATCCAGCCATCGTACCAAGATTATTTTTCCCCAATAAAAAGGCTCTATGTAGAAAGCCTCTCATGCCTTTCGGTACTGGGACCACCACAAGGCAAGCACAAAACAATAAGTGTGGTGACATAATACATCGAGCATGCCACAAAATTGATATATGTGTCAAGATCCTTTTCCAAAAAGCCTTTATCAAGCAACAGGAATAGAACATGAGATCTAAGGTAGCCTCCTCCTGCCTACACTTGGGACAGTGTGAATCAGCTTGCAAGCCAATTCATTGAGCATGTTTAGGGGATATGCAGGCACATAACCATTTTAAAGCTTAATTCCCACAGAGGGAGAAACAATTTTAGATGAGACATAACCCAAAAGTACCGGCAAATGTTATCAATGAAAATAACTACCCCTAGATCCGACGACCAATGAGTACTGAGCAATGTATAATCATAATCCAGAAGAGTTTCTTGCAAAAATTGATGGGCCTCCAAACTGCTGGGCCTCCAAACACAAAGCCTTCCTAAATACCTCCAGCAGTTCCAGCGTTAAAAAGGATTGAGATAAAGAGCGCACATAATGGCGTAATTGCCAGTATCCAAAAAAGATCTTGAGATCTGAGCTGAAATTCAGACCTCAAATCTGAACAAGATTTCAAAGAGCCATCCTCCTGTAGAAACTGATGAAGTCAGAGAAGCCCTTGAGCATCCCAATGATGGAAGACAGCTGACATTATTCCCGGCACAAAGGTAGGATTACCAGTAACAAATCAACAAAGGGGATATCTCAGCCCTTAGTTTTAGAAAGGAACATAGCCAACGCCAAATTTGTCTTACCTGAAGGTATACAGAATAAGCCCACCACTTGGATCGTAAAAGAAATAATGGCACGTGTAGCAAAGTACTGCATGAAAAGAAGATAGAATTTGCAGTTCCACTGAAGTAAAAGAATATTGGGAGGCTTCTCTAAACCAATCATTAAGGTGATGCATTTGGCAAGCCCAGGACAATAGACCCAATCCTCCCTTATCCTTAGGAGACGCTATGGTTGTATAAGCCAATCTAGGTTTTTTTTCCCATTCCATAAAAACTTGTTTATAGCCCAAACCAGACGCCAATGAGATTTTACCAAAAGCAACTAGGGAAGTATTTGAAATATACTGTATATAACCAAGCTGGTAATAATATCATATTATAAAGTGAGATTCTGCCCATGAGCTTTTAGAGATCATAGTCAAAATTCCTCCTTCTCAGCTTCTTCCCCAATCCATCGGAGGTCGACTTCTGTTGTATCATCAATGCTAGACTCTCATCGCCATGGACACCTGGGTCCTCAAGGTCATCAAGGAAGGTTATTTGCTCCATTTTATCACCATTCCTCCAGACCATCCTCCAAGAGAGCTCTCTTTCACATCTCAACAGACGTCCCTTCTTCTTCAGGAAATCGAAGCTCCACTTCAACTAAATGCCATTGAAGTAGTTTCCCCTTCTCAGAAAAATCAGGGGTTTTACTCCAGGTATTTCTTCATCTAGTTCTCGACATCTGAGCCTTAAACAAATACCTAGTCAAAGAAAAGTTTTGCATACTATCTCTAGGAACCCTATACCTACTTCTGGAATGAAACAATTGGTTATGCTCTCTAGACCTCAAAGAGGCTTGCACATACATATCCATACATACCTGATCACAGAAAGTTTCTGCTTTTTTGGGTAGCTCATCAACACTTCCAGTACTACATTCTGCCATTCGGCCTCACTTCTCCAAGAGTATTCACCAAGTGCCTAGTGGTCATGGCAGCAATCCTACATACCAACAGGTTTCAAGTATTTCCATATCTGGACGACTGGCTGATAACAGCTCCATCTCCTCAAGTAGCTTCCAGCACTTCCAGCTCTTTCGTCTCAAGTAGCTCCATCTCCTGAGGTAGCTTCCAGCACTTGGCAACACAGAAGACAATAACTTTTATCCAGGGTTTGAAGTCAACCTACCCAAATCACAACTTCAACCCTCTCAAGTACTGCAATTCATAGGACACCACTCTCTGAGCTTTCCTACCTCAACAAAGACAAGACACCTTACTTCAGTGTTCTTCAACCGCCATCTGCAGAAATTTCCTGCCGGTCTATTCAGGGCCGGCAAGATTGGTGTACAAAAATTTCCTACTAGTCCATGCAGGGCCAGCGAGATCAGGGGGGCCCAATTCAGTACTTGCCTGAGCAGTGCAGTGATTCACTTAGGCAGCCTTAGGGCTTTTGCTGAGTTGTGGCCCGCCTCTGATGATGCAACTTCCTCTTTCCTCAGAGGCTGGCGTGACCCATCAAAGGACCCAAGGCTGCCTAAGTGAATTGCTGCACTGCTGCAGGCTACTACTAAGAGCTGCTGGGAGGGGAGGGGAGGAAAGGGGTGGAAGCCACTGTTGGAGGCTGTGAAGTTGCTGAACAAGGGAAAATAAAGGGAGAGCTGCTTCTGGACCTGGAGACAGGGAGAGAGATGCTTCTGGGAGGGGAGGAGGGAAAGAGAAGGGAAGAGAGTTATTGTTGGATGGGGGAGGGAAGGGAGAAGGAAAAAAGGAAACAGCTGGCAGGGAGATTAGAGGATGGGAAGGGTTTAGGTTGGAATGGAGAGATCAATGAGGGAAAGGGGAGAGACAGAGGAATGAGAAAGTAGAGAGAGATTGATGCTGGAAAGGGGGTCATCAGAGAAATAAGGAGAGAAGGACAAAGATGCTAAATCTGGTGTAGGAGAGATAAAAATGAAGAGAGCAGTGAAGCTGGAATGAATTATGTAAAAAGGACAGAGGGGGTGCAGGCTGGATGAAAATGGGAGAGGGGCATAGAAAGAAATCATATGGACGGGGAAGAAGGCAGACAGTGGATGGAAGGGGCAGATGCTGGATTGAAGAGACCGAGGGGACAGATGCTGGAAGGAAGAGAGTGAAAAGATGATGAAAGCAGAAACCAGAGACAACAAAAGGTAGAAAAAATAATTGTATTTATATTTTGTGATTAGAATATACCAGATTTAAAATATGTATCCTGCTAGAGCTGGTGTTGGACATAACTGGGGACTGCAAAGCCCAGGCAATGCTTCTTTAGCTTTCAGCTGGCTTAGGGCTTTCTCTGATCAGGGGGCAGTTGCCCTAGTTGCACTCCCCTAACACCATTACAGTCATGTGTGACGCGGTATTCTGTCAGCATGATATTTCTGTGCAGCATTCTGTAATAATTTGGCTTATTTAGTTTTCCTGATAGTAGAGGGGATTATATATGAAAGGGAGGGGAGACAGGGGTTTTGTTGATCCTTGCTCTGTATTATTTGTATTTATAAAATGACAATTGTAAGGAATATTGTTTCTTTTTATACTTTAATAAAATACATTCAATATAAAATCATAACTATTTGAAGCTTGTGTGAATAGGATCAGATGGTTTGCGGGGACCGAGCTTGCGGGGACGGGGTGGAGACAGGATTTTGTATTTCAGTCTTAGTAGTTTGCCAGTCCACAAAATAATTATTTTATTTCCGCCGGTCCATAGGTGTAAAAAGATTGAAGAACACTGCCTTACTTCATCTTTGCAGTCATGTCTCCACTCTACAAACCATCTCAACAAGATAAAAGATGTGACTCATTGGTCACATGGCATCCATAGTTCATGTCACCTCCTTTGCACAACTTCATTTCAGATCAGCTCAGTGGACCAATGGTCTCAAGCCATTGATCCATTATCCCGACAGATAGCTGTCACCTCGCCTCTTCATCAACCTCTCCAGCGGTGGATTAATCTGACAAATCTCTCCAGAGGGTTATTGTTTCACATACCTCCCACATCAGAAAATGCTCAACACGGATGCGTCCATGTAAGCTTTTGAAGCCCACCTGGATGATCTCAGAACCCAAGGTTGGTGGTCTGCTCAAGAAAAGACATTCCACATCAACCTGTTACAGCTGCAGGCAATTTGCAATACTCTAAAAACCTTTCAGGAGCATCTTTACAACCCAGTCCTCCTTGTTCAAACAGACAATCAAGTAGTGACATTCTACATCAACAAACAGGGGGGGAACAGGCTCTCTTCCTCTGTTTCAAGAAGCTGAGTACTTTGTAACTGGGCAATTCCTCAAAACAATTTTCTCAAAGCCATGAATGTACAAGGGAAAATAGAATGTTTTAACCAACTAGCTTAGCAGAGTTCTTCAACCACATGAGTAGACTCTCAAGTCCAAAGTCTTGTGCTGCATCTTCTCACTATGGGGGACTCCTCAGATAGACCTGTTTGCATCTCCCCACATCCATCAATTCCCTCAATTCTGCTCCAGACAGTACTCATCTCATCATCTTGAAGCAGATGCATTTCTTCTGGATTGGACAAACAAGTTCCTCTGTGCATTTCCACAAATCCCTCTCATTCTAAAGACTTTAGTCAAGCTCAAGCACGAGTCAGCCACCGTGATTCTTAAAGTTCCTCGGTGGCCCAGACAACCTTGAGTGCCAATAATCCAATACCTTTACATATCTTTCCATCTCTGCTCACTCAGAGTCAAGGATCTCATTTACATCCCAATCTGCAATATCTGCATCTGACAGCTTGATTTATATTGGTCTGACTTAATCAGATTTTAATATTCCTGACTTAGTACAAGCCATTATAGCTGCTTCCAGAAAACCTTCTACTCAGCAATGTTATCAACATTAAACAGAATTCAATTTGTGGTGTAATCTCCATAATTAGGATGCTTCCTCCTCTTCTCTTCCTTCATTGTTGGATATCTTCTCCATTTATCCAATTCTGAACTTAAGACTATTCGGTCAGAGTTCACCTCATGCTCATGTCATGCTCCATGCTCATGTCAACAATAAACCTCTGGCCACTCATCTGCTTATTTCCTGGTTTATGAAATGATTTTTCAACTCCAAATTTCTGCTCAAGCTGCCTCCACTTATCTGAGATCTTAATGCAGTCATAGCCACTTTTTGAACCACTGGCATCTACTCAACTTAAGTTTCTCACTTGAAAAGTGGTCTTCTTGATCTCTGTCACTTCAGGTTGTCGAGTGAGTGAGCTTCAAGCATTGGTTTCTGACCCACCTTTCACAGTATTTCATCATAACAAGGTGGTCCTTTGGACTCATCCAAAATTCCTCCCAAAAGTAGTGGCGGACTTTCATCTGAATCAATCCATTGTACTTCCAGTTTTTCGCCCCAAAGCTTTATTCTCATCTTAGAAAAACAACTATATACACTTTGGACTGTAAGCATGCCTTGGCTTACTACATACAAAGGACTAAGCCACATAGATTTCACCCAGTGACATACCAAGGGTGATCCACCCCCTATGCATGCCCTAAGGGGGTGCCCAGCTGGCACACCAGATCTGGAACCTCCCACCCTACTCTGCTGTGGAATCTTCCTGCACCTCCCCTTGGCTGCTGTCCATCCCCTCTGACATCACTTACTTGTTCTGGAGCAGAGTCGGCAGCCGCAGTCATCATGGGACCTTGCTGCATGACATTGGGATGAAGGGAGAGAGGAAAAAAGCATATTTGTATGGAAGGGTGATGGAGGGAGAGGGAACTGGAGTGGAGGGAGAGAGAAGGGAGGATACTGGTATGGAAGGGTGGTAGAGGGAGAGAAAGGGGGCAGATGCTGATAGAATTGGTGTGCTGGGAAAGGGGAGAGAGACATAAGAAGGAAGGATACTGGATGGAATTGGGATGGAGGGAAAGAAAGAGGGCAGATTCTGATGGAAGGGGGAAGAGAGAGACAAGGGGCAGATGCTGATGGAAGAGGAGTGGATAGAGAGAGATAAAGGGCAGACATTGTATGTTAGTGGGGAGTGTTGAGGGGAGCCTATGCTGGATGGGAGTGCAGATGGGAGAGAGAAGGGAAGAGATGCTAGATGGAAGTGTGTGTGGGGGAGAGAGAGAGAGAAAGAGGGGAGCAGATGCAGGAAGGAAGTGGGGAGGAAAGAAAGAGAGGAGCAGACACTTAATGGAAGTGGAGAGAGGGGGCAGATGCTGGTTGGAAGTGGACGGAGAGAGAAGAATACATTAGATGGAAAGGGTAGAGAAACAGGGCACATGATGGAAGGAGGGGATAAATAAAAAGAGAGCACATGATGGGGGAGAGGATTGGGTTAGTGAAATACTGGAGGGGGTAAGAGAAAGAGGTGGCAAGATGTAGGTAGACAATGAAAAGGGAAATTGATGACAGGGTAGTAAGAACTTAATCTAGACAGATACAGAAAATAAATTGAGAAGGAAGATGAGGAAAGAAAAGGGAAGGGAGAGGAGAGAGTAAAATGTCAGACCATAGAGTCTGCCACGATGTCAGTGCTGACGTCGGAGGGAGGGCTTAAGCAAAGCCCTCCTTCCCTCCATCAGCGCTGACATCGGGAAGATTTCCGGTCAGCTATGTGCTGCGGCAAGGCAGGTAGGAAGAATTCAAGGCAGTGGCATACCAAGGGGGGCGGGAGGGGGCATTCCGCCCCTGGGCAGCCTTAGGGGGGTGCAGAGCCAGCCAGCTCCCCTTACCTTCGTGGCACTTTCCCCCGACCGACCGACAACAGGCCCGGTCCGACAAACCTCCCTGCCCTGTAGCCGCGAATCTAAATTACCTTCTTACAGCAGCTGGATTCAGGGCAGGGAGATTTGTCGGACCGGGCCTGTTCTGTGTCAGGCGGGCGGGGAAGCGCCATGAAGGTAAGGGGCAGGGAGGGATAAAGGGAGGAAAGGTGGAGTGGAGAGGAAAAGACGCTTAAGGGAATTGGGTAAAACTGAGGGGGGAGGATGCTGAAAGCACTGGGGAAGACAGAGGGGAGAAGGACGCTGAAAGGACATGGGGTAGACAGAGGGGGGAGAAGGATGCTGAAAGGACATGGGGAAGACAGGGGAGAAGGACGCTGAAAGGACATGGGGAAGACAGAGGGGGAGAAGGACACTGAAAGGACATGGGGAAGACAGAGGGGGGAGAAGGATATTGACAGTACATGAGGAAGACAGAGGGAGGAGAAGGATGCTGACAGGACATGGGGAAGATGGGGGAGAAGGACGCTGAAAGGAAATGGGGAAGAGAGAGTGGGGAGAAGATGCTGAAGGGAAATTGAAAGAGAGATTGGGGAGAAGACTCTGAAGGGAAATGGGGAAGAGAGAGTGGGGAGAAGACGCTGAAGGGAAATGGGGAAGAGAGAGTGGGGAGAATACACTGAAGGGAAATGGGGAAGAGAGAGTGGGGAGAAGATGCTGGCAGGGAAGAAGACAGAGATGACAGACTATGGGGGAAGCGGAGGAAAGAAGATGGGTGCCAGACCAATTTGGAAGGGGGGAGAATGGGAGAGGCACAGTAACAGAGCAAATGGAAGATGCAGAGAGAAGAGAGATAGTGGATGGAAGGAATTGAATGAGAACATGAGGAAAGCAGAAACCAGGCAACAAAGGTAGGAAAAAAATTCTATATATTTTTTTTTTTGCTTCAGGATAAAGTAGTATATTAGTTGTGTTGATAAAAATTTATAAACATTAGAGGCTCTGGTAGAAACCTGTTTACAAAGTATGTATTCTTCCCAACTAATATTTCCAAATTAATAGTCTCTTTGCTTATTTGTAAATGGGTTTCTACCAGAGCCTTTAATTCAGTAGCATAATTAAATGAAATAACTATTTCTGAAGTTTATAGGGATGGGTGGAGACGTAGGAGATTCCTTGCGGGGACGGGTGAAGACAGAGGGGATTCCTCACGGGGATGGGTGGGGATGGAGGGATTACTCACGGGGACGGGTGGGATTCCTCACAGGGACGGGTGGATCTTTGACGGGGACGGGTGGGATTTCTGTCCCCGCGCAACTCTCTAGTCAGGACAGGATACTTTACTGACCTAAGAAAAGAGCTTCTGGCCTCTGAAAGCTAATTGAAAAATGTGTTAGTCCAAAAAAAAAAAATGGTATTATCTTATTTTCCATTTTTGATTTATTTCCCCCCTCTCTTTGGTCCCCTTTTATGAAGCTGATTTAGGCTTTTTATCACCAGCCATGACGATATTAGCTCCAACGCTCATAGGAATTCTTTGAGCGCCAGAGCTTTTACCACTGCGGCCTGCAATAAAAATCCCTAATGCAGCTTTATAAAAGGGCGGGGGTGACAGGTCAAAAGCGCGCAAGACAATCGCGCGTGGACAAAATCGCGCAAACAACTCAGCGCTAAGACAATGGCGCTCACAGACAATTGCGCTAAAGACAATTGCGCGCCACTATATTTCCACACAATACAATTGAGCGCAGCGACAACTCAGCGCCAGACAATTTAGCGCAAGATAACTCAGCGCAATAACAATTCAGCGCATTCAGCGCGCCACTAGAGTACGCTTGCCAATCGAAGGAAACACGCACGTACAGCACGTTAACACGTCATGTTACACGTGATCACGTCAACGCGTGTTCAGTATGATTCCCTTGACTCTTTGCATTTTCAATATAAGTCACGTGAATGCATTTTCGTTATTATGGTTACATTACCTCATTATATATATTCTCTGAACAGCATTTAAATAGAAGTCATGTGAATGCATTTTCGTTACTATGGTTACGTTTCCACATTATATATGTGCTCCGAACAGCCCGCCTTCCTTTCGCTGCCTGACCGTGTCCGTTATAGGTATAGATCTGGTTTTGCTAGTACTTGATCTATAACGAATATTTGCCTTGCATGGATTTTTCTCGCTTCTGGTGAGAGCAAATGTACTTTCACATTTCTTCATTTACAGGTATGTTTATATTTCCGGTTCACGCGCAAGAAAAGGGAGGGTATGATCATAAAACTCAGGGTTGTGTCTTGCGTGCGCGCAATTGTCTATGAACTGACTATGAACTGTTTATATTGGGTATGTTGATATTTACATTTCCGGTTCTCACGCGTGCGCCGACCGTGTTTGTAAATGTCGCTGCCTTTGCAAGCGATACCAGATACGTGCTACACAATCGCAACAAAAGCGAGGGTAAAAGTTTAAATGTCAGCCAAATTCACTATGAATTGTTTATATTGGGTATGTTCATATTTATATGGGTATGTTTATATATCATGGAATGCTCATCGCGCATGCACCCATTAATAATCATTCTTGCACGGGAAGGGGTAAAACACGGACCTCACAGACCTTACGGACCTCGCGGATCTAAACCCGCACGTCCTTCAAAATCCTAGGTCCGCGCCACTTTTCAGGTCTGTGCCACTTTTAGTCTCTGGCTCTGACAGAGCTCTATGAGAATTTAACTCTGACGAATCCTAATGCTTTTCCCTCCCCATGGTAGGATCCGTCAGAGTTAAATTCTCATAGAGCTCTGTCAGAGCCAGAGACTAAAAGTGGCATGGACCTGAAAAGTGGGGCGGACCTTCGTGCGCCCGTCTTGCGCTTAGTTTTCCCGCATGGTAAAAGAGCGAGAAGGCTGAGTTATGGTATTAAGATTATGTATCATGTGATGATTGATATTAATTGGAAGCATAATTGGATGGAGTTATAGAATTGAAAAGTAATAAAGATGTAAAGAAACATGTTGGCATGAGGTAAAAACTCTTATGCCAGCAACACTAGTATCTGAATATGTTTAATTTGAGTGTTGCATTATCTAATGATACAATATTATTTGGTAAGTCCATGAGAAAAAAAAATTATAATATCAGCAGTGGAGTCACCATTCAACATATAAGTAATAATTTGAAAGATCATAGTAGACTCAAGTATATAGTTTCGGGTGCAATTCATTATGTCACATTATCAAAATGGAAAGAACAGTAAAAATAAAAAAGGGAAGTTGTAATAATTTTAATAAAATTTGGGAGCCATTAACATCTTATTGCAATGAATACACACTATTTTCTATTTAAAGATACACCATCTTATAGTTGTGAGGGGGGTCGTTATTATACTATTATTCATATTGGGAAAAGTAAGAGTGGGGAAGTGGGGTGGGAAGGGAGGTACTTATATCTATTATGTGATAATATAGACAGATTGACATGTGATGTATTTCATTTTAATGTTTTGATTTTTGTACACATGATGTGTCATTGAAAATGAATAAAGATTTTTTTAAAAAATCAGAGTGTGCTCATGGGTACCATTTTCTTTTGCAGGTATCATACATAAGAGGATATTCACATTTACAGGTATATGCATAGCTTCATATTTTGGTTTTGCTAAATCGGAACAATAGGATAGGATAAGTAGTCTGATGGTAGGGCTTATTGGTGTAAACTTTTAGCCTTGGGTGTGTAGTGAGGGTGATTGTATACCATTGTTGTGGGTCCTTTTTTTGGGCCTCTCTGCCTTCCTTCTGTCTGTGCTTAGGTATAATGACGTTCTTAATCCATGATGGTTGTCAAGCCAGATTTCCACTATTAGAGGTATGATTGCAAAGGTAAATACAGACATAGTGCGTCCTGTTTGTTATATCTATGTGCTAACCTTATAAATTCTAGTCTTGCAGTGATGTGCTGAGGGATATGAATTTGCTGAAACCCTAGTGTTGTCTAGAAGTTCAATCTTGGAGGCAAGGTAAGTACAGAGGTATAGGGATTTGTATGTCCTATGTATGTAATAACCTCATATAATCTACTATTGAAGGTGACTACATCTTCAGTCTTTTCCTGCCAGGGATCGCACCCTTGCAGGTATAATTTGTTATGCCATAGTGCTGAACTCTACATATAGGGATTTGTATGTCATATGTATGGTATGTAATAACTTCATATAATCTACTATTGAAGGTGACTACAATCAACAGACTACAATCAAGAGACCACAATCAACAGAGGACAGACATCTTCAGTGTTTTCCTGCCAGGGATTGCACCCTTGCAGGTATATGGTTGTTATGCCACTAATTTCTGACAGGTGGAATGATCAGTAACACTCAGGAAAGCACCCAGACAATATAAAGCATAAACAATAACACTTTATTATACACATATAAGAATTAAATATAAATTATCCTCACCTTGACCCCAGACTCCATCCTCACTATTGTGAACCCCTACAATAGATGGATGGAAAGACCAAAGGACTGTCCCGTGAGACGTGGCCAACCGTCATGGATTCTACTGTCAGGGTCAGAATCCCGGTCTTATATAGGATGCACACTGCGGAGTTCATAGTAAAAGCATAAACAGCTGGTCCTGCTGTTACAATTAGTCCTGCTCTTTGGTTCTGTGTTTTGACATCACCCAGGTCAGGATGTCAGAAGGAGGTGTTTGCAGAAATTGTTTTCCCATGAGACTGGTTTCACTGTCCCTTTGAAGATCAAGGAGGTTAGGATGTTTACTGTCCCTTTCTTTTTGATGTAGTTTCCCATCTGTCTTTACTGAGGTTATTTGAGCGGCAAGGAGGTGTTGTAGTTTGTCTCTTTGATGCTATCCAGTTGTCATTCAAATAAAGGAAGTCAGGATAGGTGTTGCACTGTCTCTTTGATGCTATCCAGTTGTCATTCAAATAAAGGAAGTCAGGATAGGTGTTGCACTGTCTCTTTGATGCTATCAAGAAGGTGTTACAGAGGCCATCCTTTTGGTGTGATCAAAGAAGTCAGATCAAAGAGGTTAGGATCTACAATAAGCAATGTTATTGTAGAGACCATCTGGTCTTGGGGGTCAGGAGTTCAGGTCAGCAGATTTGAGAATACATATTAGTATCAGTAATATGCTGGGTCAGCAGACTTGAGAATACATAAACAAAATTATCAGTAATATGCTGGGGCATAACTGGCATAACATTCCACCCTTGGATTCTTAAGTCTGTTCCCATAAAAAGTCCTCCTAATAGCTAAACACCTTTTGTGCCATATCACAGCCTCTAGTAATAGCATCCCACCCATGGAGTGCAGTGGTAGCTTCAATATAATCTGCCACAGAATGCAAGTTATTATTTCAAAATTCAGTTGCTCACTGCAACACATTAACATTCTGTAAACATACTGAAAAGGGAGCTTGACTAGCAGGAATCACAAGTTCAACAGTACTAAGGACACATTGTTTCATTTCAAAATTTACACCATTTTCTATCTAAGGGTACAGAATGTGATGTGGTTTTTAAATCAATGCGATAAAGTTAATTCTTTGTGATATCATTAACGACATGTAACATTAACTGATCATATCATAGCGTTAGTTCATAATTATGTACAGTATTTGTCACCCATTCACCTCCCTTCTAAATACATCTGCTACTCTGGAGCCAAAATATGCTTCTTTGCCAGCCAGTATTTCAGAAACAATAGTATCTATTCTACTTTTAAGCAAAGGTAAAATGGGAAAATTAATTTTCCCTTCATAATTTATTTCCTTATGTGCTAAACCTGGTGTCCTTGCATTCCCTAATATTTCTTGCTAATTAGGCCTTTCACTTGAAAGTATCACGTATTGGGAATCATGAAAATTAATAATCTTATTAATATTATATTTGTGCTCTTACTCATGGCATACATTTAGGGTAGCTTCATATTCACCATCGATCACCGCAGTTATCTGGTATCCCGTTTTTCTTAGCATCTTTGGTTAGGGTCTGGCTATGCTCCGGTTTCAATAGGCTTGCTATGCCACTCACATGCCTTCACTCATGTAAGTTTCAGGCCCCACCTCCAGAGACCAGCCCTAATGTGAAGTGGCAGGATATAGGCTCACTTCTATTCCCCAGTTGGTGCCACATAACAGCCTCATGGCACGGCACTGTATATCTGGTTGCGTCTTCATCTTCTCGGTCTGGTGAAATTTTCTCTTAACTCAGCATGTTAGCCAAATCATCAGAATGAGAGAGCAGAGCTGACCAATTTTATCACAAAAAGATGAAAGTCTATATGGAATAACATTTCCCAGTACGTGATTTTTCAAGGAAAATATTTCCTTATGATTGTTTATCTTCAATGCTTTAATTACATTAAACCCCCCTAGTGGTAAAAGAGAGTATAAGAGAAAAAGGAGAAAAACCACTTTCTGTACAGAAGGTGATAACATGTGACACAATACTTGTGTGTAAAGTAGTATTTGTGTGAGATGAGAGAACCAACACTAATGCACTTAAAGGTAGTCTGTAGGACATTCAGAAAATACACCTTTTTATGTTCTAGACATAATTATTATGTCATTTAAGAGAGACCATACACACGTACAGAATGTGATACCAAAATAACTTATGTCAGAGATGTGCACTGCACTGTTTATACCTGGTAAGTTAAATAAAGAGAGACCATTTTTTTTTGTTTTATTTAGCAAATATCAAATACCAATGAACACCATTTTACCAGGTATAAAGCTTTCTAATTATTTCTCTTCAGATATCCTTTTATAATATAACCCCTAACTAAATTATCATTGGGCTGTATAGAAACATAGAAACATAGAAAGATGACGGCAGAAAAGGGCCAAGGCCCATCAAGTCTGCCCACTCTATAGACCCTTTGCCCTTAAGATTAACCAATGTTTTGCCCTGACCCACGTAGGGATCCCACATGGGCGTCCCCTTTATTCCTAAAATCTGGCACGCTGCTGGCCTTGATTACCTGTGAGCCATAGCATAAAATCATTGTGAGCATGGTCTTCATAAGATACTTTCTGGTATGTGGGGGAATCTTTTTTGGAAAGGGATATGGTACCATTTGGACTAATAGAAGGGGTGGAATAAACTCTGGAAATGGCCAATGTGCAATGTTGGGGTACCCCATAAGCTAGAACAGACAACACATAACAGAAACAGACAAACACAGAGCTCCGGCATGCTTTCTTCCATCAGTAATGATTCAGGGTTGAATTTAATCTGTAAATAAGCACACTATTAATCAAAAGAGTCACAAACAAATGTGGTATCCTTTGGATTCCCACTATCAGGTCACATTGCTGGAAGTATTTTAAATGTGGCACATTGAAATTGGTTCTCCGGACCATGTCTAGATAATAAGCTTCTAAAAGAAAGAGAGATAGAAATTTAAGTTAATTGCTCTATATAGTTTTACTGGTTTTCTTTTCTATTTTCTTCCATTTCAAAGCTCTGTCACACAATCGTAAGAGAATGCACGCAGGGAATTTTTAATCTATAAAATATACAAGAGAGGTTTACGTGCATTAGGTAAAAGACACATTTGCAAAATTACTTGGAGTGCAACTTCCTTATACTATCTAACAAAACTTTATACATTATAAAGGTCACTTAGCAATATTTCTACAGTTTAGCTTTCTCTATCACCTCTAGGCATCTGTAAGTATTTTTTGTGGTAGTCTGGTATATGTGTATTGCCTCCCTTGCCAAGTGAATGCAAATTGTTCTGGACATTGCTCCACTATAGGGATAGTAAAAATGCAAGCTGTCATGTTAACCCTTTTTTGGATATCTGGCAAGGAATCCCATAGATTAATCCCATATTGGTAATTGTCCAATTTTAAAATTTGTAAAATTTTTTCTTCCTGCTTGTATAATTTTCCTCCCAATCCTGATATTTATATTCCTACACCCCAGCGTCCACTACAGCTTGTACCTGTTGCTCCCCAGGTTACTACTAAATATTTATCTCTACCTGCGGACACTGTTCTAATTTGGTCCAGGCACACACTGAGGCTCGGCATTCACATTATTGATTCTCCCAACACTTCCACCCTTTTAAATCAGGATAAAGAATGGAAGCAGTTTCCTCAGGGGGAGCCGTTGGCACCCTCTCTCCTTTGTTTACGGGTGCTTGAGGCATAGATTTCTTTCCCAGTCCTCTACTTTTATACATTCCCCATAATGTCCTTGTATTTTTTCCATCTATTTCTTCCCTCTTTACACCATCTTTTATTAATGCCAAAAACATATTCCTCCGAGACACCCGCTTAGCCCTGTTTGAATTGGATTGTCCTGTTCTCTTTTTATCAAAAGTATTTTGAGGGGCATCTGTGGCATCTAACATAATCCCTGCTGCACCCAGCTCCTGCACCCGAACTACCCACTGTATTAGTGGTTCCCCAGGCTGCTGTGTAAAGCGTGCCATCATATCCATGATTTCATGTGGAGTAACATCCTCCCTGTTATTAGAATTTGAATCCCAAATATTCCCATCCCATTTGTTTGGATTCCAATCATTCGGCAGATGATAAATTAAGATTTTAACTTTTCTGTAACTCGTTTTCCACCTGCGTTTCTTGTATTTATATCGTGCATATTGCATAGCTGACTGTTCTATTACATTTTGATAGGTTTCTACCTTATCCATTAACAACTCATTCTGACATTGTAGCATTGTAATGGCATGCTGTTGTTTATTCCTTTTCTTTTCCAGCTCTTCTAATTTCAATTGTAATTCCTGTTTAGCTTCATGCAAATTCCTCCAGTCTGACAAAATCATCCTTCCTTGTCTAGAAATTACTTCTTGCTCTTCTCCTTTTGAGATTTTCACCTTTTGTAAGGAGGCACATAATTCATGTGGATCCCCACTTCCAAAAGTACAGGATTCACACAACCCTGCTTCTACAGACCACTCAGTGGTCATTAATTTTCCCTTAATTTCATTCCCATTTGGAATGGAGGGATTGGGAGCCTGCTCCTCCACCCCTTGTTTTCTAGTTAACTTTCCTGACAACATGATTACCCCACTTCCTGGTACCAATTTGTTATGCCACTAATTTCTGACAGGTGGAATGATCAGTAACACTCAGGAAAGCACCCAGACAATATAAAGCATAAACAATAACACTTTATTATACACATATAAGAATTAAATATAAATTATCCTCACCTTGACCCCAGACTCCATCCTCACTATTGTGAACCCCTACAATAGATGGATGGAAAGACCAAAGGACTGTCCCGTGAGACGTGGCCAACCGTCATGGATTCTACTGTCAGGGTCAGAATCCCGGTCTTATATAGGATGCACACTGCGGAGTTCATAGTAAAAGCATAAACAGCTGGTCCTGCTGTTACAATTAGTCCTGCTCTTTGGTTCTGTGTTTTGACATCACCCAGGTCAGGATGTCAGAAGGAGGTGTTTGCAGAAATTGTTTTCCCATGAGACTGGTTTCACTGTCCCTTTGAAGATCAAGGAGGTTAGGATGTTTACTGTCCCTTTCTTTTTGATGTAGTTTCCCATCTGTCTTTACTGAGGTTATTTGAGCGGCAAGGAGGTGTTGTAGTTTGTCTCTTTGATGCTATCCAGTTGTCATTCAAATAAAGGAAGTCAGGATAGGTGTTGCACTGTCTCTTTGATGCTATCCAGTTGTCATTCAAATAAAGGAAGTCAGGATAGGTGTTGCACTGTCTCTTTGATGCTATCAAGAAGGTGTTACAGAGGCCATCCTTTTGGTGTGATCAAAGAAGTCAGATCAAAGAGGTTAGGATCTACAATAAGCAATGTTATTGTAGAGACCATCTGGTCTTGGGGGTCAGGAGTTCAGGTCAGCAGATTTGAGAATACATATTAGTATCAGTAATATGCTGGGTCAGCAGACTTGAGAATACATAAACAAAATTATCAGTAATATGCTGGGGCATAACTGGCATAACAATGGTGTTGTGCCATAGCGCTGAACTTTACATGTAGGGATTTGTATGTCATATGTATGTAATAACCTCATATAATCTATTATTGAAGGTGACTACAATCAACAGACTACAATCAAGAGACCACAATCAACAGAGGACAGACATCTTCAGTGTTTTCCTGCCAGGGATCACACCCTTGCAGGTATATGGTGTTGTGCCATAGTGCTGAACTCTTCATATGTATGGCCTAACCTCACCTATTTGACCTTTGCAGGTTTTTTTGTGTGCTGGAGGTTGGTGGGGGGCGAACATGAAGTTTACAAGCATGTTATAACTCTTGCAGGTACTGGTTCAGGGTCGAAGGTCGACTACAGTTCCTGAGGGTTTCATTGATATACTTCCAGTCTTACAGGTATGATGTTCTTTTGAGTAGTGCACTCATGATATAGGGAATTGTATATCAATTGGAAGTCAAAATAGGATAATGTTATTAATTGTATGGTTTCAGGAGTGATTTGACATAGACATGGAAGTAATAACTTCACAGCGTGGGAGAGAGCACTGGGTTCATGAGGGCTATCGTTATCGTCGTGACCGAGTGATGGCAGACGGATCCACGTCCTGGAGGTGTGTGCGCCGTGACTGTGTCGGAAGAAGAAAGAGGCACGTCGATGGATCTTCTGATAAGATAACGGCGCATGTGCATGCACCCAACAACGCCAGAATTGAAGCTGATCGAATGATGGGAGAGATACGTGAAAGAGCTGTGGTTACGGTTGAAAAGCCACGACAGATCATTCATGGGACAACAGCTGGTACAAGTTTAGAAGCAGCTACATTATTGCCTTCATACACCTCCATGCAGAGAACAATTAATAGAAAGAGAAATGCAGGCCATCTAGCAATGGGTAATCCCAGGTGCATAAGAGAGATACAAATTCCTGAGCTGCTCCAAAAAAGCATACGCGGTGAACAATTACTGTTGTAGGATTCTGGTGAAAATGATGAAAGACGCATTTTCATTTTCACAACAGAAACAAATCTTGAGGTGTTGGAGCAACATGGACATTGGTTCATGGATGGGACATTCAAAGTTGCCCCCCCTTTGTTTGTACAAGTGTTTACCATTCCATGCATTTGTAGACAATCGTGCACTTCCCATGGTGTACGTGTTGTTGAACAGTAAAAGGGAGGAGGACTATGAACGTGTGTTAAGGAAACTGCTAGAAACCAGAAACACGTTGGCACCATTGACTATCTTGATGGACTTTGAGAGAGCAAGTCTGCAAGCTGCCCACACAGTATTTCTCAATGCTACAGTTTCTGGCTGCCTGTTCCATCTGGGTCAATCATTGTGGCGCAGAATTCAACATGAGGGACTGACCGCCAACTATAAAGATGAGGAGAGAGTAAGATTGTTCACCAAAATGCTGTTAGCATTAAGTTTTGTTCCTGTGGATGATGTTGCTGAGTGTTTCGAGACCTTGGAGGAGAGTCGACCAGATGAACTGACCCCGGTGTATGACTATTGGAAAGACAATTACATCGGTAGAATGCGGCATAATGGGAGACGTGTCCCACCGTTTCCTATTCCTCTGTGGAATATGTGCTCCCGTGTGGAAGATGGACTACCTCGGACCAATAATTCAGTTGAAGGTTGGCACCATGCATTTCAATCCTCTGTTGCATGCCACCATCCAACCATATTTAAACTCCTTGAACACAGAACAGCTGCTTGCTCGATTCCAGGCTGGTAACCGCGCACCACCCAGCAGTAAGAGCACGTATGTGAGAGTGATGCAAAGACTAACAACGCTGCTGCCAACATTTGGACAAAGACCTCTCTTTCAATATCTCCGTGGTATAGCACATAATCTGGAACTCTAGAGTTTGTTATTGAACTTCAGGTTTTCCTGTTGCTATGCTACAATTGTGTTCACTCAGTGATATGAACTTTGCTTTGACATGTCCATACGGTCTTCCCAAGCACATATGCTGCAGGAACAGATGAGACACTTGGAAATGTCTATGTCCCCCTCTCCTTTTGGTGTCCCGAAAGCTAGAGGCCTGCAAACTGTTGCGCTCAGGATCTCTCCCACAGGAGTTTCCCTGAAGCCCTCCTCTGGCCCCTACCTATCCTAGTATCCACTGCTCTGACATGTGCCAAGCGTGAAGGTTTTTTGTGCCAACCAAGGTAACCCACTCAAGCAAACTGTACTTGCTTTGACATTTTCAAGGTGTTGTGGGTGGTGTTCAAAGGCTTTTTCCTTCACGTAGGGCAGGTCAGATGGTGTCTTGGATGGAGCGGCTTCAGGGATAGCCAGCGTTAAGGAAAATTTGAAAAACTTGAAATTGTACATTTCCTCCCTTGTTTTTGGTGGCCCAGAAAGTACACAAGCAGGAATGTCAGTCAGGTGCTGTCTCTGAAACCATGAGATGTAGAAAAAGACATGGATTTAGAATTCAGCATGTTGTACATAACAGAGGTGCTAACCGGATGGTGGCAGTCATGTGTTGGCCTTTGCAGGACCCAGAATGGGTTGATAAGGGTGCAAACCTGATGGTGGCAGTCATGTGTTGGCCTTTGCAGGACCCAGAATGGGTTGACAAGGGTGCAAACGTGATGGTGGCAGTCAGGTGTTGGCCTTTGCAGGACCCAGAATGGGTTGACAAGGGTGCAAACGTGATGGTGGCAGTCAGGTGTTGGCCTTTGCAGGACCTAGAACCCAGAAGCAGAATCCCCCCCAGCAGGAATGTCAGTCAGGTGCTGTCTCTGAAACCATGAGATGTAGAAAAAGACATGGCTTTAGAATTCAGCATGTTGTACATAACAGAGGTGCTAAGCGGATGGTGGCAGTCAGGTGTTGACCTTTGCAGGACCCAGAATGGGTTGACAAGGGTGCAAACGAGATGGTGGCAGTCAGGTGTTGGCCTTTCTAGAACCCAGAAGGAGAGTCCCCCAAGCAAGAATGTCTTCCCAAGCAGGAACAGATGAGACACTTTTAAATTGTCTATGTCCCCCCCTCTCCTTTTGGTGTGCCAGACAGCCAGAGGCTTGCTAACTCTTGCGTCTAGGATCTCTCCCCCAGGAGTTTCTCTGAAGCCCTCCTCTATTCCCTACCTATCCTAGTATTCACTGCTCTGACATGTGCCAAGCGTGAAGGTTTTTTATGCCGACCAAGGTAACCCACTCAAGCATACTGTACTCGCTTTGATATTTTCAAGGTGTTGTGGGTGGTGTTCAAAGGCTTTTTCCTTCACATAGGGCAGGTCAGATGGTGTCTTGGATGGAGTGGCTTCAGGGATAGCCAGTGTTAAGCTCCTTCCCTCTTTCTACCCTTTAAATGTTGCTCAGTTAATTTGAAGGGTGTGTTATCTTTCTTTTTCAAGGGTCTGCAAGCAAAATGTTTGTTTTCCACACATGGTGCAGGAACAGATGTTGGTTACCTGCTCTGCCAATATCTTTTTCTCTCCCACTACTGTTGGTTAACTGCTCTGCCAACTGTTGCTCTCAGACCCACAGATATTGGTTACCTGCTCTGCCAATATCTTTCTCACTCACTCCCACTACTGTTGGTAACTGCTCTGCCAACTGTTGCTCTCAGACCCACAGATATTGGTTACCTGCTCTGCCAATATCTTTCTCACTCACTCCCACTACTGTTGGTTAACTGCTCTGCCAACTGTTGCTCTCAGACCCACAGATATTGGTTACCTGCTCTGCCAATATCTTTCTCACTCAAACCCACTACTGTTGGTAACTGCTCTGCCAACTGTTGCTCTCATTCCCACTGATATTGGTTAACTGCTCTGCCAATATCTTTCTCTCTCCCACTACTGTTGGTTAACTGCTCTGCCAACTGTTGCTCTCAGACCCACAGATATTGGTTACCTGCTCTGCCAATATCTTTCTCACTCAAACCCACTACTGTTGGTAACTGCTCTGCCAACTGTTGCTCTCATTCCCACTGATATTGGTTAACTGCTCTGCCAATATCTTTCTCTCTCCCACTACTGTTAGTTAACTGCTCTGCCAACTGTTGCTCTCAGACCCACTGATATTGGTTACCTGCTCTGCCAATATCTTTCTCTCTCCCACTACTGTTGGTTAACTGCTCTGCCAAATGTTGCTCTCAGACCCACTGATATTGATTACCTGCTCTGCCAATATCTTTCTCTCTCCCACTGGTTGGTTTACTGCTCTGCCAACCTTTGCTCTCACTCCCACAGATATTGGTTACCTGCTCTGCCAATATCTTTCTCACTCACACCCACTACTGTTGGTAATTGCTTTGCCAACTGTTGCTCTCAGACCCACAGATATTGGTTACCTGCTCTGCCAATATCTGTCTCACTCCCTCCCACTACTGTTGGTTAACTGCTTTGCCAACTGTTGCTCTCAGACCCACAGATATTGGTTACCTGCTCTGCCAATATCATTCTCACTCCCTCCCACTACTGTTGGTTAACTTCTCTGCCAACTGTTGCTCTCACACCCACAGATAATGGTTACCTGCTCTGCCAATATCTTTCTCTCTCCCACTACTGTTGGTTAACTGCTCTGCCAACTGTTGCTCTCACTCCCATTGATATTGGTTACCTGCTCTGCCAATATCTTTCTCTCTCCCACTACTGTTGGTTAACTGCTCTGCCAACTGTTGCTCTCAGAACCACAGATATTGGTTACCTGCTCTGCCAATATCTTTCTCTCTCCCACTACTGTTGGTTAACTGCTCTGCCAACTGTTGCTCTCAGACCCACAGATATTGGTTACCTGCTCTGCCAATATCTTTCTCTCTCCCACTGGTTGGTTAACTGCTCTGCCAACCTTTGCTCTCACTCCCACAGATATTGGTTACCTGCTCTGCCAATATCTTTCTCACTCACACCCACTACTGTTGGTAATTGCTTTGCCAACTGTTGCTCTCAGACCCACAGATATTGGTTACCTGCTCTGCCAATATCTGTCTCACTCCCTCCCACTACTGTTGGTTAACTGCTTTGCCAACTGTTGCTCTCAGACCCACAGATATTGGTTACCTGCTCTGCCAATATCTTTCTCACTCCCTCCCACTACTGTTGGTTAACTTCTCTGCCAACTGTTGCTCTCACACCCACAGATAATGGTTACCTGCTCTGCCAATATCTTTCTCTCTCCCACTACTGTTGGTTAACTGCTCTACCAACTGTTGCTCTCAGACCCACTGATATTGGTTACCTGCTCTTCCAATATCTTTCTCTCTCCCACTACTGTTGGTTAACTGCTCTGCCAACTGTTGCTCTCAGACCCACTGATATTGGTTACCTGCTCTGCCAATATCTTTCTCTCTCCCACTGGTTGGTTAACTGCTCTGCCAATATCTTTCTCTCTCCCACTGGTTGGTTAACTGCTCTGCCAACCTTAGCATGTTGTACATAATTAAGGTGCAAACCTGATGGTGGCAGTCAGGTGTTGACCTTTCTAGAACCCAGAAGCAGAGTCCCCCAAGCAGGAATGTCTTCCCAAGCACACATGGTGCAGGAACAGATGAGAAACTTTAAATTGTATATGTCCCCCTCTCCTTTTGGTGTACCAGACAGCCAGAGGCTTGCTAACTCTTGCGTCCAGGATCTCTCCCCCAGGAGTTTCCCTGAAGCCCTCCTCTATTCCCTACCTATCCTAGTATCCACTGCTCTGACACGTGCCAAGCGTGAAGGATTTTTATGCCGACCAAAGTAACCCACTCAAGCATACTGTACTCACTTTGACATTTTCAAGGTGTTGTGGGTGGTGTACAAAGGCTTTTTCCTTCACGTAGGGCAGGTCAGTTGGAGTCTTGGATGGAGCGGCTTCAGGGATAGCCAGTGTTAAGTTCCTTCCCTCTTTCTACCCTTTAAATGTTGCTCATTTAATTTGAAGGGTGTGTGGTCTTTCTTTTTCAAGGGTCTGATAGCAAAATGTTTGTTTTCCACACTGAAACGGACAAGATCCATTTCTAGGTCCCGAAATCACATTCTGTCATCTGGAGGCAATTCCCCTTAGAAAGAAATATAGATAGCCAGTTTTCTAAAGAGATTTTTGCCTGATTTATTATGAGTCTGCAAAACATTTATATATCTGTTACATATCAGTGGTAACCATCACAAGAAAAGGGGGATGGACAAGAGAGGGGAGGGGGTGCGTGAGCAGGATATGTACTTCATTGTTTAAATCTTAAAGGTGTTAAGAGCTGTGGGGGGTTGAGCCTTCCTGTCTCAGACAACTAACCTAGTTAACATAAATTAAATGACCTCTTCCCAAACCATTAGGAGAGCAAACACCCAACATTCTACATTTGATTACTTCCAGCATGGACAGAGACAGAAAACTTAAAATGTGTCCTTTCATAGACAGAGACAGAAAATCTATCCTTTCATTACAATCCCCTCTTACGTCATGAAAATGACGTCATAAATGCACAGCATGAGCGTGGAGGGAGAGATATTCTAGATATGTCTCTTGAGGAGGGGTTTTAGGGGCTGCAATGAGTCAAACAGCACAGGAACAGTCTAAAAATTACATAAGCAACAAGAGTGCAGATAATAATAAAGATTATAACAATAAGAAGGTCTAAGTTCAACATTCTTATTGATAGTAATAAGGGACTCAAACCTAGCCTTAACCTGGTCTCGGGCCTTGAATTCATCTGGGACCCCTATCTCATCTATGTATAGCTAAAGTGCACTGGCCTATCTACTGGCTGAGTAGTTTAATACGGAGCCGGAGGTCTCCACAGAGCCAGTAAATATCACCTAAAGCAAAATCTAATGCTGCAACAGTGAAGCATACCTATAATTTCCAAAAAAGAATACTAGGCTGTAGTTAAATTTCCAGTATGCCTCGGACAATAGTTTCTGATTAATACATTAACACATTTTAGCTAATCATGATTTAATCAGGACTACTTGAAACCGTCTTCCTGCCCTCAGGGTCTATCTGCATCCCCATGCCAGAGTCAGATTGATACAATTTCCCATAGGCTTTTGGTGACACCAGCTATGTAATGTAATGTAATGTAATTTATTTCTTATATACCGCTACATCTATGCCAACCGAAAATGCTGAACGCCTGCAACGGCTATGCTGACATCTTCCATATTCTTTGAAATGAAAGCAAACTTGTGGTACCCTTAGCCAGCTTGCCTCGCTTATGCCTTGCCAATCTCTAACAGTATATCATAGCTGTCCTCCAAGCTATGAAGATGAACAGTTCCCATTATGAGTTCAAACCTCTGTCTTAGGTCGTATAGGCCATAATTACATTACATTACATTAGGGATTTCTATTCCGCCTTTACCTTGCGGTTCAAGGCGGATTACAAAAGGTTAATTTAAAAACTGAGTTACATTGATTAGCTAGAGAGGTAGGTTGTAGATCTTATAGACATTTAGCGGGTTGTTGAGGGTGAGGTGGTTTGTAGTAGAGTTGATAGGTGGTCAAAGTGGAGGTTCTTTTGTTATTGTTAGTGAGTAATGGTTAGATCGATCGTCAGTTTTGGTGTTACTAAGAGGTCGTGATGTTAATGCTGCTTCAGGAATTTCTTATAAAGTGTGGTCTTTATTTCCTTTCTGAATGTCCTATAGTCTGGGGTGGTCATCAGAAGGTTGGAGATTTGGTTGTCCAGTCTTGCGGCTTGAGTGGCTAGTAGGCCGTCGTGTAGTCTTGATCTTTTTACTTCCTTGATTGGGGGGGGGTATGAATGGGGAGTGCGTTTTTCTGTGTCTGGTAGTGGGTGCTTGGATGAGGCGATTGTTCAAGTATGATGGGCTGTCTCCGTGTATGGTTTTAAATAATATGCAGTAGAATTTGAATTGGATTCTTTCTTGGATTGGAAGCCAATGTGAGTTGATGAAGGCATCCGTAATGTGGTCGTGTTTTTTCAATGAGTATATGAGTCTCAAAGCTGTATTTTGGATTGTTTGGAGTTGTCTAATCATAGTTGCAGGGCAAGGAAGGAAGAGGATGTTGCAGTAGTCCAATATACCCAGTATTAGAGATTGTACTATAAGTTGAAATTGTGTTCTTTCAAAGAATTTTCGGACTTGTCTCAGGTTTCTCATGATTGCGAATGATTTCTGAATTGTTTTATTTATTTGCGGTTGCATAGTGCAGCATCTGTCTATGGTCATGCCAAGTAGTTTTATGGTGGTTTGGATGGGATATTTGATTGCGTTTATCTCTAAGTTGGTTGTGGTTTGGATCTTGTCATTTTCGAGAAGGATGAATTTGGTTTTGTCTTGGTTGAGTTTAAGTTTGTGATTTTTCATCCAGGTTGTGACTGTTTCAAGTGTTTGGTGAAGTTTGTCTGTCAGGGTAGGTTTGGAATGATCGTATGGGATGAGGATGGTGATGTCGTCAGCATAACTATAGGTGGTTATGCCCAGATTGTCCAGATGCGTTCCTAGAGATGCAGTGTAGAGATTGAAGAGGGTAGGGGATAGTGGAGATCCTTGTGGTACGCCGCAGGGGTTTGACCAGGATTCTGACTTTTCTTTGTTTGATTTTACACTGTAGGTTCTGAGTTTTAGGAATCCTTCAAACCAGGAGTAAACTTTATCTGAAATACCCACTGCGTCTAAGATCTGTAGAAGGATGTTGTGATCCACTAAGTCGAATGCCGCAGTTAAGTCCAGTTGTATGAGAAGCATCTTTTTTCCTGTACTA